>NC_139720.1:134399799-135080464 GCF_964211835.1 Anser anser | reverse complement strand
GAAAGGAAAGGAAAGGAAAGGAAAGGAAAGGAAAGGAAAGGAAAGGAAAGGAAAGGAAAGAAATTTTGCTCCTCAGATGTTAGCGATTAATTAAATCATAATGCATTTTAGGCAAGTGATACACAAGGAATATATTTTTCCCCAATCTAATTTAATCAGTTTATCAAAAAGTTGCAGTTCTATCTTCCAATAAGGGAAGCATATTCTTCTCTGTTGATTAACATTTATTTGTGGAAGATAGTTATTGTTTCTGTCAAAACAAAAATAAATGCCATACGTGGGTGCTAATATAACTTTTGCTGTGTTCTTTCACTTTGAAGTAATGAAGTATTTTTATTTGCAGGTAGCCGTTCAAAAATTTTTTCTTCAAACATACTTAAATTTCCAGTTTCTCAGTCTTTTTATGCTTCAGGCTAATATATATCAATCAGTGATACAATACCCAGGTCAATGCGTAAAATCTATTTCTGATAATAAAAGCAAAAAGTTGTGAAAATATAAATATACCAATTTTGATTTCCTTCCACAGTTGTGTTGAGCAATTCTAATCTGATTGAATGGAAGCATAGGTCTTCAAGGTTTGAAAGAGTGAGGTAATGTCTCCTCTATAACTGCAACTATACATAAATGTATCAAGAACATGAGTCCCAATTGAAATTCCTTGTAGATAACCACTGCTATCCCAACTTGCAACTTGTACATAAAAAATAGCTGAGAACTGAGAAAAAAAAAAAAAAAAAAAAAAAAATTCTAACACCACTGTATTTCAAACACAAAAAATAGTTAAAAAATAATATTTTTTTCTCCCACTTGTACTTAACCAATCTCACTGAATCTCATTAGTCCTCATGATACCATGATGCTTTTTTTGTTGTTGTTTTTTGTCCATCAGAAGACAACAGGGAATGTGAGGATGAAAAGAAGGATAGTAAATGATGTAGCATTTGTGAAGAAATAAAGCCAAACATTTCAGAAAACTTCAGAAATAATTTTCTGTGACAATTTCTCTATATGTAACAAGCCACCATGAGTTACACTTGGATCACAAAAAGGTTCTCCACCTGTCTTCACCTTCAATGGCATGTAGAAGTCTGACAGCAGTGAGGATACTGGTTTCGTGTTCTGAAATAAAAATTCTTTAGAGAAAGGGGAAACAAGTAAAACAGAGAAGTTTTCTTTACAAGTAATCCATACCTCTGACTTTAGAAACAGAATTCAGGGGCTATGCCCAAGCAAATTCTATGTCTAACACTGAAGGAAAACAATGTGGATGTAAATCAGTCCATATTCCTTAGTTTCAGAACAAGAAATTAATATTATTACTTTTTATTTTACACAATACATGTTTTACATAATAATTTTACACAATAAATTTACACATTTTACACATATTTACACATATTTTACACAATAATTTTATGCAATAAATGTATTGTAAAGATTTAATTTCCATGGAAAAAAATGATTTGTAAAGATTTAATTTTCATGAACATTTTCTGAATGTATATAAAAGTAAATATGATTTTTACTATATCCATTTTTATTTTAAAAATATTAAAAATATTTTCCTGATATAATAGTTTTCCACAGCTTTTTCTTGCAGACTGGTCATCTTTCTCCGTATCACAGAAATCAATAAAACACTTCTTTTTGCCACAAACTATTAGGTTATTGGAGCAAAAATCTATAGGAAATTTACATTTCTTTGCCAGACTACCAGCGCATCAAATTTTAATTTGAAAATATTAATGCAGAAGGGTCTTTTTCTGGTTTAACCCCACATTTCACTTGACTTTGTCCCATTTTCCTTCCAGAACGCATTGTTAATGTATTTAATTTCCAGCATATCATTCTGGAAGGGACTCACGTGCACACCATAAAACAGATGTCCTTAAAGATGTATGATCTTTCCAGACTCATTTCATTGAAATTTTAATAGCAGATCTTTGTAAACTTTAAATTATCCTTACATGACCATCGCATACTTAGAGTAATGAAAATTCAGACTTAATCATTCCCCAGTCATCATCTTTTCTTACCCGTTAGACTTACAAGTGTCTATATATTCCTTCCATTTAAGTTAGGCTTAAGCAAAATTGCTCAGTATACGAATTCTCTGGAGAGCACCTGCAAATATAACTGCAAAACAACAACTCCAGTAATAATATGTTCACTCATTCTAAGAAAATTTAAAGCAAATTACATAAACACTGGTAATAAATTAAAATCAAGATCTTTTCCTGTGTCTTTCTTGCAATCAAACCTGATGTACATCTCTATTAAAAAGTGTAGTTTCAGTAGTGTAGTATGTCATCTAATAGGAGGCTGTCAGTTATGTTTGGTATTTACAGTTCAGGTAAGAGATCCCAAGGTTCTTTGAATTTGTTGTCTTAATACTGATGTTGTTAAAAAAAAAAAATAGTAGCAAAATGTGCGCATCATCAGAAAAGGGCTTAACAACAAAAGAGAGTGTCTCATTTGCTCACTACAAAAAAAACTTTGCTAGACTGGTTTCTTGGGTACTAGGTACAGGTTTGGTCTATGCATCTCAGAAGAGATGGAATGAAGTCAGTGAAAGTAAAGATGAAAGCAGAAAAAAGTAGATGGAATTGTGATTTTAAAGGACAGAATAAACATCTGATATTCTTAAATTTGGAGAGAAGGGTGAGGGATTGAGACTTACACAAGAAAGAACTTTTTCATCCCAGTGGTTAGTGAGCTTCCAGAATTTATCACCACAGGAGGCTGTGGAGACAGACGATGTCACTGGGTTTATTGACAACAGATTATAAAGTGAATAGGCAAGGACATACCTTTAAGAATCCTAAATCCAACAGTTCTAGACACTGTAAGAGTAAAAAGGGAATGGAGTAAGGAAAGTGGCCACACTCATGCTCTCCTGAATCAGCATCTCCTGTTCCTGCTGCGTAATCCATGGGACACTTATTGAAGTTAAAGCTCAGTACATAGCAAAAATTTCCTGCTTTTTTTTTTTTTTTTTTAATGGAATGACATTTCAACTGTGAGTTGAAGAGTTGATCAACTGAAAGAAAATGAGGGAAGACACAACTACTATCCAGAAATGTGAACAATAACTGGAGAAGTTTTGAATGAAGCATGCTCTATAAGCCATGCACATTACCTAAAAGGAGGACAATCAGATAATTGCTTGAAAAAAATAGAGTAATTCAGTTGCTTACAAGTGGGCATCTAGCGCTATTCTAGATGCACTACAGTATCCCAGATATCATTACAGGATTGTCAGATACAGTTCAGTAAATATGTCATAACTATGCCATACAAGAATGATAGCTGGAGATCATAAGGAATTCATTAGCTATAGGTATTTAAAATACTACCAGTGTCATGTGTTTAAATACTTCAATCAGTACTCCTTTGTCTTTAATGAAATACTAACAGCAAATCCGCAGTGCAAAAAAATTGTAATACATGGCATTCCCTGTAAAGATGAAATATGCAAGTGATATATTATTAAATAGAGAGAATGCAAGGAAATATCAAAGCCTTAGTGACTGTAGTAGAATTATAGAATCATCTAGGTTGGAAAAGATCTCCAGGATCATCAAGTCCAACCATCAACCTGACCTACAGAGTCCCATCACTAAACCATGTCCCTTAGTGTTGCATCCATATGTTTCTTAAAAACCTCCAGGTCAAGGGACTCCACCGCTTCTCTGGGAAGCCCATTGCCTGACCACCCCCTCCATGAAGAAATTCTTCCTAATGTTCAGTGTAAACCTCCCCTGGTGCAACTTGAGGCCATTTCCTCATGTTCTATCATGTCACCTGAGAAAAGAGACTGACACCCTCCTCATTGCAACCTTATTTCAGATAGTTGTAGAGAACAATGAGGTCTTCCTTCAACCTCTTCTTCTCTAGAGTAAACAACCCCAATTCCCTCAACCAGTCCTCAAAAAAAAATGTGTTTGCTAGTCTCTCACCAGCTTTGTCGCCTTTCTTTGGACATACTCAAGCAACTCAATATCCTTCTTGTAGTAAGGGGACTGAAACTGAACACTGTATTGAGGTGCAGTCTCACCAGTACATCATAGAGACAATTACTTCCCTAGACCTGCTGGCCACTCTGTTTCTGATGCAGACCAGGATGCTTTCTTGACCACCTGAGCACACTGATGATTAATGTTCAGTTGGCTGTCGATTAACACCCCCAGGTCCTTTTCTGCCAGGCAACTTTTCAGCCACACATCCCGAAGCCTGTACCGTTGCCATGGGGTTGTTTTGAACCCAGTGCAGAACACAGCAATTAGCCTTGTTGAATGTCATGTTATTGGACTTGACCCTTTAATCTAACCTATCCAAATCCACCTGCTAACCTTTCCTACCCTCAAGCAGATCGACAGTCCCACTGAATTTAGTATCAGCTGTTTACTTACTGACAGTACACTCGATCCCCTCACCCAGATCCTTAATAAAATATTAAAAAAAAAACTGACCCAAGTACTGAGCTTTGGGAATGCCACAGGTGACCAGCCACCAATTGGATTGAACTCCATTTGCTATGGCTCTTTGAGTCCAGCCATCCAGTCAGTTTTTCACCCAATGAACCATACACCTGCCCAAGACATGAGCAGCCAGTTTCTCCAGGAAAATGATGCAGGAAATGGTGTTAAACTCTTTACTGAAATCCAGGTAAAGAGCTTTTCCTCCACTAAGTGGGTGATCTTGTCCTAAAAGGAGATCAGGTTAGTCAGGCTGGATCTGCCTTTCCTAAACCCATGCTGTCTGCTTCTCATCCCTCAATTGCCCCATATGTGTCTTGTGATGACATTCGAGATGATCTGCTCCATAACCTTCCCTGATACCAAAGTCAGAATGTCAAACCTGTAGTTACCTGGACCCTCCTTCCTACCCTTCTCACAGATTGGAGTCACATTTACTAACCTCCAGTCAACAGGAATCCCCATTTAGCCAGGAGTGCTGGCAAATTATTGAAAGTGGCTTGACAAGAACATTCGCCAGCTCCTTCAGTATCTTTGGGTGAATCCCATCTGACCCCATAGACGTATGAACATTCAAAACATGGAGGAGATCACTTACAGCTTCCCATTGGATTACAGGGCTTCGTCTCTCTCCCCATCACCATATTCCAGCTCAAGGGGCTGATTACTCTGAGAAAATTGTCCTTACTAATAAAGATTGAGGTAAAATAGGCATTAATTACCTCTGCCTTATCCTCATCATCCCTCACTACATTTCCGTTCGCATCCAATAAAGGATGGAGATCCTCTGTAATCCTCCTTTTGCTGTTGATGTATCTATAAAAGCATTTTTATTGTTTTTTACTACAATGGCCAAATTGAGTTCTAGTTGGGCTTTGGCCCTTCTACTTTTCTCCCTGCACAGCATTACAACAGCTCTATAGTCCTGAGTTTCCTGTCCCTTTTTCCAGAGTTCATAAACTGTCTTTTTCTTCCTGAGTTCCAGAAGAAGCTCTCTGTTCAGCCAGGCTGGTCTTATCTCCCACTGGCTCAACATTTGGCACATTAGGACAGCCTGTTCTTGCACGTTTAAGATTTCATTCTTGAAGAAGGTCCAGCCTTTCTGGACTCCTTTACCTTTCAAAACCACTTCCTAAGGGGCCCTGTCAGCCAGGACTATATCATAGGCAGTAACTGTGATGGAGCTTGTAAAGCCACTCACTCTGGAATTGTACTTGACTACAAATATCCTCAAAATGTTTTTTGGTAATGCCTTGAACTCTTCTGGGGCTCTGGTAATCTCCCACTTTACTCTATACATGATAATAAGAAATGTTTTTAGGAAACCTGAGGAATGTTTTATCATTGTTATATGAATTTTTGTTATGTTTTATATAATTTTGTTTGTTCCTGACAAGACATTAAGTGTAGTATAAAATGGCCCAGCATGGAGGTAAAGGAAACACAAACACAGGAAATGTAGCAAGAACTATAGCGAAAGTATCAATGGTACAAAAGCCAGCCAAGCTTTCTAATTTCTTTGCTTTGAATAGACTTCTGAAAGTTTTGAATTTGAATTTGGCAGATGAGAAGCACCAACATTTGTTGAAACTAAAAACATTCCAGTCCGAAGAGTTTAACTATCTGATACATGTTGAAAAGTATTATCACAGGGCTGAAAGTATTCAGTGAGTTCTTGTAACATATTAGGAATGACTTAAATTGAAAATAGTACAAGATCTAGCTCACAATTTGTTTAGAATTAATTCTGTATAATAACTCTTAGAAGTCAAATTAAAATTTGAAGACTGCAAAATAAGCATAAAAGACTAAAATTTGTTTATTTCAGAGTTGCACAGTTGAATAACAATGTACTTCAGGAACATGGACTTAAACAAACCTGACAACTTGTTTGTGAAGAAAGTAATCTAAAGGAAAAATATAGAACAAGCGACATTTCTGAAAAAGACAATATTAAAAGCATTGAGGTGAACTATCCCCATACAAAGGAAAGGTAAGGTTAGATCAGAAATTAATGTAATCAGATGAAAAATTCTTTAATAAATATGAAAAGCAAAAAAGAATGATGCTAAAAGTGAAAACAGTAAGACAAAGGAATGATGGTAAAAGTGAAAACAGTAAGACAATACAAAATAATTGATGAAAGAACAGAAAAAACACATAGTAGAAATTCAGAAGACCTAAGGATTGAATACTAGCAGGGAATACAGACATCAATAAAAGGTTCTCTAAGCACCATATAAATTAAAAAGAGATTAAAAGAGATTAAGGGAAATATGAGGATATTACTTAATGAAGTGAGCTACTGAATGAGACAGAACTTTAAAAGTTCAAAGCCTGTTCTACTACAGCTATTAATAAATAAATAAGTATGTAAGTAAATAAATAAATAAAAATCATGATCCAATGCTCCAAACATTATAAATAACAGCAAGGGCATAAGAGAAGTGAACACAGCAAATGGTAGCAAGGCATGTCTAATCTTGGCAGTGTGTCAATGAAATTTTGGTTGCTGTCTTGGCAGTAAGAAATCTACTTAACAAAATCTTTTAAATACCCAGACAGTCAACAGACATCATGTCCATTTAAGTTACATTCCTCTTTACTCTCCAAGTGTCTACGGAACTTATATGCTCAGGTTTCTGGTGCTATTAAATCCCTTTGTGCCACACATCTCCTTTTTTCACTAAGAATAGAGATAACTAAGGTGAATGCATTACCACCCACATGGAGACCTAACTGCTGTGAGAACACTTTTTCAAAAATAACCATGTGTTTGGAAAACTGAGACAGAAAAGTTCACAAATACTTGAGTAAGGCTGTACTAACCTAATGGAGTGAATTTATATCTGTGATCACAAAGCTATGAAATGCTACAAATAAAAATCTTCCTCCTGAAGTGTGACTGTGAAGAGTGATTGATGAGCAAGGAAAGCTTCCTAATCTTGTGATTAGGACATTTCAGAACATATCACAGAGCATGCTTTGCTGACTATAATTAAATGCCTGGGGAACTGCCAAGTATTTTGGTAATTAGTATGTTTCATGATTACAAATATTCTATAGGAAAACAATACACTTAATAATTCACAAAATTGGACAAGTTATTTTAAATCTCTTCTTAGAGGCAGGATTTGAGGAGGAAAGACAACAGCTGTTGATGAGGATCAAGTAATAGATTAATTGGAAGTTGAAAACATGACAGACTGCAACCAAAGGTACTGACAGAGCTGGCCAATGTCCTTGTAAGACCACTATCCATTATCTCTAAAAAACTGTTAAGACTAGAAGACATTTCACACAACTAGAAGAAGGCAAATGTCACAGCTTCAAAGGTTCAAAAGGTCAATGTGGGCAATTACTGGCTGGCTAGTCTCAATTTGACCCTTGGAAAAGTCATGGAGTGAGTACCTTTGAAACACAGGAAGCATGAGAAAGTGAATAGGAGCAGCCAACATGGATTTACCAAAGATATATTATGCTTCACCAGCATAATTGTCTTTTACAATATAACGAGGACAAGTAGGCAAGGAGAGAGCAGTGAATGTCCAATACCTTGACTTCAGCAATGCTTTTGACACTTTCTCCCATTATATTCTTTGGCAAAATTAGGATGTTACAGTGGATAAGTGGACAACTAGATGAGAAAAAAAATAATTTAATGTTTAATGGTTGTTCTCCGTTAGGACGCCTCTGACAAAGGTCATAGCACATAATCTATTCTAGGCCTTGTTATGTTTAAAGTCTTTATCAATGACCTAGAAGAGATACTGAAGAGATGTTTGTTAAGTTCCTTAAGTTTGCAGGTTATACCTAATTGAGGTGACCAGTTGATATGCTTGAGGGCAGGGATGCCATTCAGATGACCCAAAGAGGCTAGAGGAATTGAGAAGCTCTGAGGAAAATTCGTTGGAATGGTGGTGGGAATATCTGTCGTGTGCCCTGACAGCTCCTGGGCTGTATTAACAGGGGAACAGCCCACAGATCCAAAGAAGGGATTTTCTCCTTTGTTACCTCCTACTGCGTCTAGGTGTAATTCACAGAAAAATATCTATATATGGATTTATGATAGCAATTTCTCTCTTATATCTACAAAGTACTCTCAGAACAATCTAACTGGAAAATATATTTGCAGGGTATATTTTTTCTTTATTGCTGGACTGTCTTAAAAACACACATTTATACAATATAATTGAACAGTGTTTGGTACAGATTTGTGTTAAATAATGTAATTTGTACAAAAAAAAATATTATGACTATTGCAAATGTTACAGAAATTGAGGGTGAACAAAGAGATGAATGGATGAAAAAAAAAATCCACAATTTTCAGATCAGGAATCTGATTTTCATAACTGAAAAATACTGTTGTGAGCACATGTCACATTATATATCTTTTAGAAGAAGTGTGGATAAGTTCACTCCCAGGTTCTCATTGATTTGTAATAACATTTACTGTAAAATTAAGAATATTTTTTGCTGTTGTGAGTAATAAAATACATAATTCATAAAGTTTCTGAGACAGTATAGAAATATAATTGGTCACTGAGCCATAACAATGAGAAGGGCCTGAAGAGGTCATCTAGTTTGTTCTCCCACTACAAAGCAGATGAATTAAACTTAAAGCACTCCTGAAATATTTTTGTCTAATATTTGTCTAAGCCATTCTCAAAATTCTCCTCTTTCTCAAACTTTTTAAGCTGTTTATTCTGATGCAGTATTAGAATGTTTTCTTTTAGTTTAACCTAGGTCTCCTTGGCTTCAGTTTAAGACTACCATTTCCTATCTCAAATCCTACAAGACAGTTTTGAGCTGTCACTGTAACAAAACTTTTTTTTAAAAGTATCATGTTTTTAGGAAGCATCTGAAAAGACAGAATGGTAAGAAACATTTCTGTATTCATAACAATAAAAAGTAGATCTAAGACCTTATTTAGAATATAATTTAGAGTTTTGGTTACCTACATTAATGAACTTAAACTGAAGTTCAAAGAAATAACAAAATTATTTGTAATGGAAAATGAAGTTTACAAAAAGAGGTTAAAGGACTTGACTTGTTTATTTTAGAAGTCATTTAATTTGGCTGAGCTAAGTATCTGGGGCTTTGGAAGTGAGAAAAAAAATAATTAAATTGAAAGATAATCCTGGTGCAAGTCAAACAAATATAATTTGATTATGAATATATTTCCAGACAGAATAAGAAAAATATTTACAATAATGAAATAAATTTTCAGATAAGCTTACAAACACGACTGTGGAGACAATTACTTTAATTATTCTAAGGTTAACATTTTACAAATTTTATGGAAGAGATTCTGTTGATCCTAGAATGTGTTGATCCTCAACTCCCTTTTCTCCAAGCGTAACAAACCCAGTGACCTCAGCTGCTCCTCAGAGGACATGCCTTCCAGCCCTTTAGCCAGCTTCGTTGCCTTCCTCTGGACACATTCAAGTATCTTAGTAACTGTTTTTGTGTTGTAGAGCCTAGAAACGCACACAATACTCCAGGCGAAGCCACACCAATGTTGAATATAGTGGGATAATCACTTTTGACTGGCTGGCTATGCTATGTTTAATGCACCCCAGAATACAATTTACACTCTGGCCCACCAGGGCACACTGCTGACTCATGTTGAGATTACTGTCAACCAGCACCACCAGATCCCTTTGTGCAAGGCAGCTCTCTAGCCACTCATCTCCCAGTCTGTACTTCTGTCTGGCATTGCTCAATTCCAAATGCAGAACTCAACATTTGTTCCTGTTAAATTTCGTGTCATTGCTGATGACCCAATGCACCATCAATTGACTTCATCTCATTGTTCCAAATAGTATTTCTTTCCCCCATTGACCCTAGTTTAAAGCCCTTTTAATAGGTCTTGCCGGGTTTTATTTATTTGCCAGAATTTATCTGAAACAAACAATTTTGAAAGTACCTTATTTTTAACCTCATTTTAACCAGTATAAAAGTCATCAAAACCAAACCAGATGTCAAAAGTGTGACCTGGGCTTATAGAATTAGGCAATGCTTCTCCCATGAAAGTTTATAGGTCCTTCAGGGTATAGTATGGTGACAGATGTTAAAATTTATCCTAGAATCTCTAGAGTCAAAAATGCAATTATACTTTATCCTTCATCTCTCCTGTTCCAGAATTTCATTGTTAGAGTTTATAAAAATGTTTGCGGTGTAAATATTACAGGTGTTACTTTAGGAAAAAGTTTTGATTGCATCAAAGTTTTTTTCCGAGATGTGAAATTGCTTTAATACATACAAATACTGACATAAATAGTATATGGAGTAGAAAACAAAATTAGTATTTTTAATTTTTAATATTTAATAGCTATGTCCCTGACTTGTTTACTGATATTAGCCTTAGTATTTACTAGAGTTTTAAGGTTCTTCCATTACAAATCTTCCCAAAACATCTGTCTCACAAACATTTATGTCTGTGCATAAATTCTTTAAATAAAGTCATCCCATTAGTGAAATTGTTATGATAAAATTAGGTAATACTGAACAGATTAAATTCTTGCACATTCAGGTTTGAATTAATGTTCTTCAAACCTGGTCATTCTCTCAAAGGTATAGTATGGTCTGCAGGCCAGAGAATTGAAAACAGTGGAGAATTGAAAACAGTGGCCCTTACAGAAGCAATATGACTTCCGAAAATGGCTTAAAAAATGAGCTATTTGCATCATGCCTTCAAAAAGCCCTTAGCTCAAGAGTAGCAAAATTAAACTTGAGAAAACTCAGAAAATTTGAAAAAATCTGATTCTCTTAATAACAAATTAGTAACTTAGAGTTAGATTTTGTGTCTTCAAAATTGATCTTTCTTTTCTTTTCTTTTTTTTTTTTTTTCGGTGTGGATATGGTGTTACAGTCACACTCAAGTTTATGTATCAAATGTATTGTGAATAACTAGAATTCAGAAAAATGTTCATGCTACATGTACATGAATTCTTTTCCTAGAATCATAGAAGGGCTTGCCTTGGAAGGGACCTTAAAGATCATATAATTCCAACCCCCCCCCATCATGGGCAGGCATTCCACCCACTAGATCAGGTTGTCCAGGGATTCATCCAGAGTGGTCTCAAACACCTCTAGGGATGGGGCATCCACAACTTCTCTGGGCAACCTGTTCCAGTGTCTCATCATCCTATGAGTGAATAATTTGCTCCTAACATTTAATCTAAATAAATTCTTATAGTTTAAAACCATTTCCTGTTGTCCTGTCATTGTCTGCCCAAGCAAAAAGTTGTTCTCCATCTTTTTTATAAGTCCACTTTAAGTACTGAAAAGCTGCAATGAGGTCACCCTGAAGCCTTCTCTTCTTCAGGCTGAACAGCCCCATCTCTCTCAACCTTTCTTCACAGAAGAGGTACCCCAGCTCTCTGATCAAATTCATGGATCTCCTCTGAACCCACTCTAACAGGTACACATCCTTCTTGTGCTAGGGGCCCCAGACCTGGATGCAGGACTCCAAGTGGGACCTCCCAAGGGCAGAGTAAAGTGGGACAATCCCCTCCTTTGTACTGCTGGCTACTTATCTGTTGATGAAGCCCAGGATGCAAGCACACACCGCTGGCTCATGTTAAGCTTGTCGTCTATCAGAGCCCCCCCAAGTCCTTCTCTGTAGGAGTGCTTTCAAGGAGTTCTTCACTTAGTCTGTATTCATGTCTGGGATTACCCCAATCCAGGTACAGCACCTTGCACTTGGACTTGTTGAACCTTGTTAGGTTCATATGGGCCTACTTCTCAAGCTTGTCCAGGTCTCTTTGGATGGCATTTCTTCTTTCTGTTGTATCAACTTCACCACTCAGCTTAGTGTCATCTGAAAACTTGTTGAGGGTGAACTCAACCCCACTATCTATGTCATTGTTAAAGGTATTAAACAGTACCGGTCCCAGGACAGACCCCTGAGGGACACCACCTGTCACCAACCTCCACCTAGATATAGAGCCATTGACCACAACTCTCTGGGTGCAGCCTTCAAGCCAATTCCTTATCCACCAGATGGGCTACCCTTCAAATACATACCTCTTCAATTTGGAGATCAGGATGTCATATGAGACCATGTCAAAGGCCTTACAGAAGTCCAATCAGATAACATCTTCCCTTGTCAACTGATGCAGTCACTCCATCACAGAAGGTCACCAGATTGGTCAGGCACACTTTTCCCTTAGTGAAGGAAATTGAAGGGATTGCTGGCTGTCTCGGATCACCTCTTTGTCTTGCATGTGCCTTGACATGGCTTCCAGAAGGATCTGTTCCATGATCTTGCTAGGCACAGAGGTGAGTCTCACAGGTCTCTGGGAGGTGTGCCCAGGTTGAAGAACTGCTTCACCAAGTGGCAGACCTTCAGAAGGAGGTGGGCAGGCTGAGGAGTATCAGGGATTCGGAGAATGAGATTTACTGGTAAGGTAAGGTAAAGTTCTGCCATCCCTGAGGCAGGTTCCTCAGCCAGCCAGTCACCGTGCAGGAAACAAAGGATCCCTTACCCCCTTGCCACCAGGCAGAGGGAGGGGATCTAAGAGACAGGAGGGAGTGGAAGTGGGTTTCTGTTCGGCACAGCAGATGAAACCTCCTGCTACATAGCTCACTTTCCCAGGTGTCCCTACACAACAGGTATGAGGCTCTGAAACTTGATGGGCAAACAAATGACAATGTGGATCATGGTCCATCCATGTTGGGGGAGTCACTCAGGGCAAGTTGACATATGCCCCGCATCACAACAAGCCCCACCAAGAAAAAAGAAGGGTTATAAGGGAACAGAGGGCCCACTTTGTTGTCCAGACTCGACCCATAAGGAAGTCTGCTGTATCCCTGTGGCACGGGTAAGAGACATCACTCGGAGAGTCACTTGACTGATACACCCCTCTCATTATTACCCTTTATTTTTTTTTCAAGTTGGTAGTGATGAGGTGACAAAGAGAAACCCAAGAATGATCAAAACAGACTTTAGGGTTTTGGGTCGATTGGTTGAAGAATCAGGTGTACAGGTAGTGTTTTCCTCCATCCTTCCAGTAGTGGGGATCAATATTGAAAGAAACAGGTGAACCCAGCTGATCAATATGTGGCTCTGAGACTGGTGCCACTGACTCAGTTTCAGGTTTCTTGATCATGGGAAGGTCTACATGACACTGGGCCTACTAGCTTCTGATGGGGAACACCTTTCTATGAGGGGGGAAAGGTATTTTGCCCAGAAGTTAGCAGGGATGATTGACAGGGCTTTAAACTAGATTTGAAGGGGGAAAGGGACAAAAACAGGCCCTGCAGTGATAAGCTATGGGACTGCACAATAATTTTTTGAGGAACTGCATGCTGGGGACACCCTTCAGTCTGCCCCAAGAAGGGCTGAGTTGAATGAAGGACATCTGAAGTGTTTCTATACATACAAATGCAGCATGAGAGAGAAGTATTTCAGTTCCCTGAAATGCTTGTACACTAATGCGTGTAATATGGGAAACAAACAGGAAGAACTGGAGACCTGTGTGCAGTCACAAAGCTATGATCTCATTGCAATCACAGAGACATGGTGGACATGGTGGGATAACTCACATGACTGGAATGCTGTCATGGAAGGATATGTTCTTTTTAGAAAAGACCAGCCAGGAAAGCAAGTTGGTGGAGTTGCTCTTTATGTGAGAGAGCAACTGGAATGCATGGACCTCTGCCAAGGAGTGAAGACTGAGTTGAGGGATTATGGGTGATGATTAAAGGGCAGGCTACCATGTCTGACACTGTTGTGGGTATTTGCTACAGGCCACCTGATCAGGAAGAGGAGGTACATGAAGCCTTCTTCAGACAGCTCCAAGTAGCCTCTCAGTCATAAGCCCTGGTTCTCATGGGAGTCTTCAACCACCCTGTTATCTGCTGAGAAGACCACACAGCGAGGCACAAACAGTCCAGGATGTTCCTGCAGTGCATTAATGACAACTTTTTGACACAGGTGGTGGGGAAGCCAACAAGGAGAGGTGTGCTGCTGGACCTTTTATTAATAAATGAGGAAGAACGAGTTGGAGATGTGAGGGTCAGGCCCAGCCTTGGCTGCAGTGACCATGCATGATATGGTGGAGTTCAGGATCTAGTGAGGAGGAAGCAGGGAAAAAGTAGGATTGCAACCCTGGATTTCAGGAGAGCAATTATGTTCACGATGACAGTGTTCCTTGGTTCATTCCAGAACAGTTTCCAGTTATATACAGACTCACAGACTATTGCCTAATAGTTTACAATAGTTTAGTTTACAATATACATGGTCATGTTAAGAGACTATACCCATAGCTCACTTTCTCCTTCTTTCTTGTCCTCTAGACAATAAAGATTTATTAGTTCATTTAAAACATCATGTGTAAGACCTTTTTATCACAACAGTCGAAGAACACAGTGTGTGTAAGTCAATAGCAAAAGACATCTGTATGCCAGCATTATGTCTAAGCCAGTGAAGATCTAATTAGCTAATTTGTAAAGCTATATTGTCATACAAAATTGAACAACTATGTTTTATCAGATGAATGGTTTTCTAGATATCAGTTATTATTTAGACTACAGGCTCAGCTTAGTATTTAACATAGGTATATTGTGACATTCAGGATATGCTTGTGTATTTGAGCTATTTAAACAGGACTGGTAGACGTGAAATGCCATGCTGTTCTGAAAGCTGTTATGAGGGCAAGGTGGGATAGGTTACACCATCTAAACTGGCACTGAAAACTGCCACAGATCTCCATTGGCTGTGATGGTAGATAAAGGCACCAAAATGACATGTAGAAAAATTCACTGCAGACACCTGAATTGAATGACTTTATCTGGATCTCATTAACCTAAAATAATAGGTATTTTTACCCTAAGAGGCTTTATGAAAACCCACTCACACTATCACTCATCTTACTCTGAGACGGTAGAAAGCTGATCCAGAATTTTTTACCCAATTTGTGTTGCGTCTGTCCTCACCCTCTGCCCCCTCCATTTAATGTCTTGTTCTACTTGAAACTAAAACTAACCCAAGTGACTTAGAATTGCACAAAATCTTATCCACAGAAACCCCGTTGTTCTCAAATCAACTTTTCTTTCTCTCTTCATTTTTGGCTTTGGACTCCTCACTTCCTACTACCAGGATTTCATATGGACACACCGTTAGTCAAAATACTTCCAATGTTTTGGTTATCAATGAACAAAAAATAGTGTAACTGTATATATATAATCAAAATGTATTGAAGCTCAGTAATATATTTAGAATTCCAAATTCTATTCTACAGTTTACATAGAACTCAAAATTTTTAAGTATGTTATAGAAACTGCTGCATGAATTTCTATTAATACTTATGTGCTGCTTTACATGAGCAAAAATCAAGGCCCCATTTTCTAATATCTAAAACTTTTGCCAACCTTATATTAAAATAACAATACACTTTTGTACAGGCATCTGGGAAATTTTTAGGAAGATGAGGTTTATTTCCTAGGAGAAATTTTATTTTATTTTTATTTTTTTTTATTTCATAGGAGAAATTCCTATTTCAGCCAGACTGAACTAGAGTCATATCATTAAGAATAAGCATGGGTCTCATAATTAAGACACTTCAGGCTACTAAGTAATGCTGCCTCTGAAACACTCTACTTTAATGGCAATTTTTCCAATAAGATCTACTGTTCCCGAGCTGAGAGCTAGTAAAGCCTGAAAGCCAGCAAGAAGCAGAACAATTGGAATCATGTTAGAAGTTTGAGATCAGCTAAGAAGATCAGCAAAGAAGATTTTATGGACAGGTGAAAGACTGTATGTACAACCAAAAGTCAAGAGAGCTAAATTCAAAACTCTTAAAGTAACCATCTAATTTATATGCCAGCACCTGCACTGGGAGAAGATTAATGTTATATTCCCCTCTTTCTGTTTTTGTTGTTGTTGTTGTTCTTGTTTTCTTAAACTGAAAGGATTAGAGTGTGTTGTACAAAACATTTGTTCAATGTTTAGAGTAACCACTTTGTCTTTGGTGGGGATTGTAGGCATTATCTGCATACAAATAATAATGTTACTGGTACTTTAGCATAGAATTTTAAATATCAGACATTCATTTTTGCATATACTATTTTCTTTGATGAAAAAACATTGTGCTTGTTTTCAGACTATCAATGTGCTTATTACATTTTGTATCCAAATTTATCAAAGACACAAAAGTGCAGCAAAAGTTTAGTTCACTGAAAATGTGATTTATAAAATAATAGTTTATCATTCGTTTCACACTATTTAGCCATTGTCTCCTCAGTATATTCTGTGCACATGCCCAGTGTTCCTCCAAGATGCTCGCAGCACATTAAAGAAAAGGTCACGCTAGGAAAGTCTGAAGTGTATGATGAGAGGTTACACTTGGTTTCACAATAACCTATAGTTACTTCATGATAATATAAGGACAATTAATTTTTATGTTAGCAAACTAAAACTCAAGTTTTAGTTGAGAAATCTTATTAGATTTTTTTAGATGCTTATAGCTTTGTGAAATAAAAGTTCTTTGGTCTAAACCTCCCATATATTCATATTCATTTTCAGTTCTTTGATTTGTTCAATAATAATTTGTTATTTACAGTAAATTGGACTATTAGTAAATTGTATATCTTCCCAAAATTTTTTATTTCCTTTTCACTTTTTTCCTAGATGACTATAGATGTACATTTTGGGCAACACCTGAGCATCATATACTAAAACATTAGTACTGGTTAGCTTACCACGGTGTGTCTTGGTTAACCTACCAATTTACCCTGTCTCATCATAGCTACTTCCATTTGTGCTCAATACCAGCAGCTAGTCTCTAGGGGTCCTATTTACTGCCTGTTACTGTTTTAGCTACCAGTTTTTCTAACATAAACCCTTAGGTTCATTTTAGGTGCCCAATAACATCTTGCCTGTCCTCTACCTGATGTTCCAGGTATTCTATAGATCCTATATTAGCCACATACCTCAAACACCTCACCATCAAATAGCACTAAGCAACTGTTGACATGTGGTCATCTGAATTTTGCACCCCATATCTGGTCAGCCAAATAACTTCCAGGCTGAACTAGTTAAACTCCCCTAGCTTCTCCTCATGAGGCAAGTGTTCCAGCTTGACAAGCTTTTCCTTGGTGACCCTTTGCTGAGCCCAATCCAGTTTGCAGATACCTTTCCTGTACTGGAGAGCCCAAAACTGGGAATGTTGTTCAACATATTATCAAATAACTGCTTAGTAGAGGAAAATAATCACTTAGAAACACAGAATACTTAGGGTTGGAAAGGACCTTAAAGACCATCTAATTCCAACCTTCCTGCCATGGGTAAGGATACCTTCCACCTGACCAGGTTGCTCAAAGCCCCCTCCAACCTGACCTTAATCACTTCCAAGGATGGGGAACCTACAGCTTCTCTCGGAAACCTGTTCCAGTGCCTTGCCACCTTCTGAGTAAAAAATTTCTTTCAAATATCAAATCTAAACCTATCCTCTTTTAGTTTAAACCCATTAGTCCTTGTCATATCACTACATTCCCTGACAAAGACTCCATCCCCAGCTTTTCTGTAGACTCCCTTTAAGTATTGGAAGGTTGCTATAAGGTCTCCCCAGAACCTTCTCTTCTCAAATAATAATACAATATTGTCCTTTTCATGATCAGTTGATAAATCCATCTACTTAAGTACCTGAGATTTCAATCAGACTTCAGAACAAACATACAGACTGAAAAGTAACCTTAATGTAGTATCAGTTCTTCATAATGCAAATTGTCTAACCCTAAAGGTTAAAGAATGAATTTTAAGCAGTAGGCCAAATTAATCTTTAATGTAATTTCACTGATGTCAGCATGCATAACATCATCTATTAATTTGACCTAATTTATTAGGAATACTTTGGGCAGATTCTAAATGCTATTGAGTTTGCGTTTTATATAAAATGCATTATGTATGATCATGAAGCTAAGATATTATTATTTGTGGCCAAAGTTATTTGCTTAAATACTACACATTTGTCTTAAAAAATATTGTAGAAATATTTAACTCATCATGGCCCCATATCAGCAGATCATTTAAGCATGCAATTAAAATTAAAGACATTTAAATATTTGCCTCCAGTGAGGGAAATGATTGTTTGGAATTTGTAATAATTTTTTTTTTTTTTTTAAATGTCACAGAATCACAGAAAGGATAGGGTTGGAAGGGACCTCTGTAGGTCATCTGGTCTAACCCCCACACACATTCAAGCAGAAACACCTAGAACAGGAGTAGCTTGTTTTCTTCTGTTTCATTAGCTAAAACAAATTACTACACTGATCCTGTACCACTAAAAACTTTTGTGCCACCATTAAGATGCTCCAATAAAACATTGAGTTTTGGTAAACTAAGAATACTGTATCTAAAAGTCTGACCTTTTCTCTCAATTCATAATTATTTAATAGTTTCTGTATTGCTTAAGTCAGTTATAACATCTTTCCATCTTCAGAACCATTAGCTGTTCTGATAGTAGATCTTTTTAGACTTTAAGTTTTGCTTATGCAAGGATGAAAAAGCTGCCACTGTTATGAGAAATTATGATAAACTGTCTGTCTCTTCTGCAATTCACTGACAAATTTATACTTTGAAGTTTAGGATTTTTGTTTGCTGTCAGATGAAGTCCTAGACCTTCAAAGCCCTAAGTATCCTTCATAGCACATTCTAGTTATTTGTTCTCTCTGAATTATCTGGACTACATGTTTTTTGTTTGTTTGTTGGTTTGTTTGTTTTTGTTTTGTTTTGTTTTATTTCTAATATTTTCCACAAGTTTGTAAGTCATTTACCTTCTGGTACTGACTTTTCTTTCAAAGAATATCTAGGATACATAGAATTTAAAGAAGACACAATAAACATCTAGTCTTATTTTAGATATGAAACTATACTGAATAATTTTCAGAGACTGAATTTCATAAAGCACAGTAGCCAGGATAAAGCAATTCTGCCTTCACAGTGAACATCAGTCAGTGTCTCGCTTAAATTTACAGAGTTTCATGTAGATGAGCATCACAACTCATCATCTCCCATATCATAAGGTTCTCACTGCATGTCATAATGTTAAAAAGTTGTAATGACAGTTGTTAGCCTCCCTGATGATAAACACAACTTTGAAAGTTGAAAGATTGGTGTTGCTTTTCATTTCTTGCTAATGAGTTGTTCTCTCTTCCAATACATTAATGATGATAATAATAATAATAATAATAATAATAATAATAATGAAATGTAGGTATTTTCTTCTGATTTTCATGAAGATAATACTAGGTCACTACCACCTTGTATTTTTTCAAGTCATAACACCTACATTCTCACATTTACACTGAAATTCACACTGCTTGTAGGGCTGCACCCACACAAGAAAGAAAACAAATTTAAGCAAGCAGCAGGTGCAATACATGATGCTTACTCTTAAGTCTTAGCTACTTTTGAGAGAAAAGCTTATTCAACATCCCCACACTGGTGAAACAGAAAGCAGCAAATACATATTAGTCTTCTTTGCTCAACATATATTGTTCTTTCACATACCTTGAAATGGAAAGTATAAACAATTTTATTAATGGCCTGAAAGATTTTCTAGTTTTCTTGCTGCTTCATAAGGTATCACTGGATCTTCTTCTAAAATGATATTTTGTAGCTCTTTATAGGAGATGCTCGTTGATGACTCAAAACAAATACGGGCTCCAAGAAGAAAAATACATTTGAAAGTTAACCCAGACTCTCTCTCTGTTGGACTAATGCACCATTATTTCAATTCTATGTTAAAATCAGTAGCATTGGTATACATATTTAGAGCAACAACATTGGATCTTTAACAGAAATGTAAACTTGCTTGCCTTTTTTCCTTAGCCTCACTACCTCTGAAGACAACTGGTTCTACACCTGAACCTTTGAATTCAGTTTAGCAATCTCATATCATGGCAATTAGTCCAAAAGCAGCAGCTGCCAAATGACAGTTCCTTGGCAGCAATAAACTCTTATTTATTGGTTACTGCTACACAGTTAGCAATATGTGTCTGTCATCTTTCTGTTTTCTTGTACAGAATCAGCACTAAAAGAATACTTTGATACAGAATACCAATATGTGCATTTTTCTTTTGCATTATAAATTAGAAAAGGAAATCAAATTATCGCTAAATCAATGTTGTCTGGTAAGTTCTCAGTTCTCAGCTAGCTTAAACACATTTTTCCACACAAGTCTGAGTCCTACATCTAGGCAGAAAAAAAAAATGAAAACTGGTTACTTTCCTTTGGTTAAGTAGGTTAGTTTAACTGATATTAATGATACTTCTGAAAACAATGATAAATTATTTAATTTGAAAAGAGGTTTTGTACACTTTATCCTGATTTCAATGTAAGCATTAAGATTGTATCTTTTCAAGCCTGATGCAACCTGATGTGATTGATTTTTTTTTCTAAATATACTGTGGTTTTTTTGCCCTTCCAAAATTTTAAACTGTTACATATTTGGATCTCTTTTTATCTTTGCCATGTAAAACCCCTACAACAAGAACTGTCAATATCCACAGTAGTCAGTGAAAATAAATGACAACAACTAAACACACATTAAAAAAAAAAAAAAGACTATGTAAACATTCAAAAATGTTTTAATAATTATTGTCTTTTTACATTAGTAGAAAACTTTCCACATCAGAATAATACAAGGCAAAACTTTCTTTATCCTTAAAAAATCATAGGTAATGGGCCAGAATCTCAGTAACTTCATTTTTATTTTTTTTCCTCTGTGTTGTTGCATATTCAAGAATGTATATTTTCAAAATATTTTGCTTTAAAAATGCTAAAAAAAGTTAAATAAATGGAGAGGCATTTATAGCCATCTAACTATATTTCCCCTGCTGGCTTGCTGTAGCAACACCTGTAGCAGTTTTAACAATCTTTCATGGCATAACTGTGCTGCTTTTAAAACACCGTCTTGAGGAGAAATATAAATTATAGGCATATGATTATGATGATTGTTTCAAAATGTTGATTCCTATTTTAAGGTAGACATACCAAAATTCCCAGTCACAAAGAATGTACTATGACATGTAAAGTTGTTCTTCTCATTATCTTCATTGGTAAGGGGAAAAAGATAAGTACTCTGCGTTGAAACTTCCTAGCTTTAATATCACTTACCTTGTTTTATGTCCCAATTTTATAGATTAAAAGATCCTGGTCCTATCTCCATCTATTATTCTGTCTAAAGAGATCAACATTCTGAACTGCTGAATCTTGTCTCTTCTGAACACAGGCAATCTTTGCCTACAGCAAATGGTGTTCCCACACTGATTGAGTTAATTCAGTTCAAGGACTGCAGCATGCTTTAGGCTCATTTCACAAGTCTTCAGTCACCACAGCAGGCAACATGCAATTGTGCTTTAAAATTCATCTCTCAAGCATGTGTCATTTCCCGTTGCTTTTTTAATCAATGTGCTACCAGAAGTTAAAATGTCTGCATGTTATCTCATGAATAGCCTTTCTGTTCTGCAATATCACATGGGTAGTGTATTTTATTATGCAAACTCTATAACTTGTGCTTGACAGATTGTCTTACTGATTAATGGTACTGAATCTGGTCACTCTCATATCCTGTACTTAAAAACCCAGACTATCAACATTAATGTGCCTGGGGGAAATAAAATAAAAATAATAATAATATATACACATGTATATATATATATATATAGGTTAAAAGGGCTAATTCTGATGAGAAGATATGGCCTTAAACATTTAAACACAAAATATCCAAATCTTTCCTTATAGAAAGGAAACAATTCAAGGAGAAAAATACAGGTTTTCTCTTCCGAAGCCTGCATAAGAGAAGCCACTGGATACAGATTTAAAATTGTTAATACACAGTGCAATTGAACATGTAACTTTACATGACTTCTTTGTTTTATAAATTAACAGAAAAAGTCGTTGTTCCAAAGAAAAGAGGAAGAAAAGGAAGAGCTATAGCAGATGAATACCACAACATCTGAATAAAATACAGAAATCCATCCTTTTTATTTCAATGCCATTTACACTCGCATTAAGAATTTTTAGAAATATACATCAGGGACAAGTTAATTCTAAAAACTGATGCAGGTTTCTTCTTTAAAATATGCAGAATATAAACAGTAATGGAAGAATATTCTTTTTATCATTATTATTATTTTTTTTATAGTCTTAAGGGTATACTCAGAACTTACAAATCATAACAAGATAGTTTCCACTGTTATAGTAGATCAATATATTAAAAAAACATCTTTCAAAATATGCTAAATTAGATTAGTAGTTCTCTGTTGTTTTAAAAGAATGGATTGAAAGTCATTCTTAGACATCAATGGCAGTCAACAATAGAGAGTGTAGACTACTCCGTAAGCTCCAAGGAACGGGCACCGGAAAAATGGCAAACTCAAGTAACATGACATGGATGTTGAACAAAATCACGGGAAGGATGATATGGTATACAGATCTATCTGGAATTAAGCTTTAGAAGTACTACTAATGTCAAAATAATAGGATAAATAGGCTTGCCAAACATACTTGGCCTTCTTATTTAAGGAGATTATAAATTTGATTGACAATTGGATTTATCATCCAAGACTTGTTTCCTTTCATATATGTGAGGCACTTTGTTTGAGACTAAGTTAGATATTCTATTAAAGAGAAGGTCAGAATAGATTATTAGGAAGGTGTTTAAAAATAGTTTTATAGTCTTGAAATAAATGTAAAAATTCCATGTTTAGTCAAATCTTTTTTTTTTTTTAGATAAAAACTATAACACATCCCTACAAGTCTTATTTTGCTTAGACCTATTCTCAATCCGTCACTGTCTATTATGCTCAACATTGTTTTTCTTAACATCCTTGTAACAATAACCTGCTTTCAGTTCTTCATTGATTTTTAAAGTTTAAATAACTAATATAAATACATGCCAGCATAAAGTATCAATAGCATAATTTCTAACTATACAGTAATAGAAATTTACCTAAAAATAATTTTGTCCTGTAGACTCCTCATTTGGTGTTTGCACTGTAGATGACTTCACAGTGATGTACTTCAAAAAGAAATATAGATCACACACAACATAAAGTTTGGAGGAAAACAGAACAAAAAAATTATTTCAGGAATATTTACTTCTCATTTCAGGAAATGTATATCTCAAGTCTGCAAATGAAATGAAATGAAAATGAAAATAAAATAATAAAATAAAATAAGATTAAAATAAATAAAATAAAATAAAATAAAATAAAATAAAATAAAATAAAATAAATAAAACTAAAATAAAATAAATAAAATAAAATAAAATAAAATAAAATAATAAAATAAAATAAAATAAATAAAATAAAATAAATAAAATAAAATAAAATAAAATAAATAAAATAAAATAAAATAATAACATAACATAGCATAGCATAGCTGTCCTGTTTCCAGTTAGGACAGAGTTAATTTTCCTCCTAGTAGCTGGTAGGGTGCTATGTTTTGGATTAGGATGAGAAGAGCGCTGATAACATGCTGATGTTTTAATTGTTGCAGAGCAGTGCTTACACCAAGCCAAGGACTTTTCATCTTCTCGTTCTGTTCTGCCAGCGAGCAGGCAAGGGGTGCAGCAGGAGCTGGGAGGGGACAGACCCAGGACAGCTGACCCAAACTGGCCAAAGGGGTATTCCATACCATCTCACGTCATGCTAAACAATATATAGGGGTGGCTGGCTGGGGTGGGGGGCCGGCTGCTCGGGGATAGGCTGGGCATCGGTCAGCGGGTGGTGAGCAATTGCATTGTGCATCACTTGTTTCTTACACATTATTATTATTAATACTATTATCATTATTATTATTATTATTATTGTTATTATTATTATTTTCCTGTCTTAATAAACTGTCTTTATCTCAACTCACAGGCTTCACTTTCCCGTTTCTCTCCCCCCCTCCCAGAGAGGGAGGGGGGAGGGTGAGCGAACGGCTGTGTGGTGTTTAGCTGCCAGCCGGGTTAAACCACAACAGTCCTTTGTGGCGCCCAACGTGGGGCACGAAGGGTTGAGATATCGACAGATTTGCCCAGAGTGTGTTAAACTAAAATTGGTATAAGTATTGGACCTGCTTAATAGTTGCTAGTCACAATGTTGATTGCCTTATCTCAAGTCTGCTGTGCCTGTTTTCCAAATTGAGTTTTATAGCACGTTACTTTCTGTATGTGCTCCCTGTCGCGCCGTTTATCCTTTCTGGGCCCTGGTTTAAGATTGTTATGGTACTGTGCGGTGTAACAATGGCTTATGAAATGATGAGATTTCTGTTCATGACTCTAACCTGGTATTTGTACTCAGCACTGTCGTCGACTCTATACTTTGGAAACCATATCTCGGAAACTATTAGCAATTACACCTATTGCCTTTTTTCATCAGGGAGCCAGTCTGTGGAGGGGATGGGGAAGATATTTTTTCCTGCCTGTTCACACTCCCTTTCTCCTTACCACCCTCTTATCCCCCGAGCTAGTTACAGTAGTTCTCCAAGATGCTTAATATCCTTGGGATACTCAGACCAGCATGTTCTTGTTGTTATGTCTCCTGAATACGCTTCAGGTTTTGTTTAAGGTTAAACAACTACTTAGGAATCTCATCCGGAGATCTGTCTTGAGGCGGGATAGTTGCGAGTGGCAGGGAGTGTGGGAGGATATGGGCAGGTTTCTAGAGCAGTGGTCACCTCCAGTGTTTTGGACATTCACCCCTGAACAACTGCAAAATCTTAAAAAGCTGGTAGAATGCTTGAAAAAAAAGGTGTCATGACTCTAGCAGTTCCAAAGTGACACAAATCACTGTAGCGTGCTGGGGTCTGGCTTGTGCCTATCGAGCTGCAATTGATGCTACTAGCAACCTAGCTCCAGCTCCTGCAGCCGCTCCCACTCCTGCAGCCATTCCAGTTCCAGCTCCTGCAGCCGCTCCAGCTCCAGCTCCTGCAGCCGCTCCAGCTCCTGCAGCAGCTCCAGCTCCTGTGTCTGGGTCAGAGAAACGAGCTGTAGCAGTGCAAGTTGACCCCGCAGAGGGTATTCCAACCCCTGTGGCAGACCCTGTGTCTGGGTCAGAGAAACGAGCTGTAGCAGTGCAAGTTGCCCCTGTAGACAAGGTGAAAAAATGGTATAGAGGCTCAGGTCGTCTAGAACGCAGACAGTCTTCTGCTAGGTCTAGGTATAGAGAAGATGAGGCTGGGCCATCAAATGTGCAGGAGGATGAAGATGAGGATGAGGATGTCAAAAAATCAACAGTAACTACCCGAACCCTATACCAGCGTGAGCTACGAGATGTGCGAAAAGATTTTGGTCGCTGTATAGGTGAGCAGCTTGTCACCTGGCTGCTCCGGTGCTGGGACACCGGAGCCAATTGTGTGGAATTAGAGGTCAGGGAAGCCAGGCGGCTGGGATCCCTTGCTAGAGACGCAGGCATTGACAAAGCAATTGGAGATGGAGCACAATCTCAGAGCCTCTGGAGGCGTCTCTTGTCAGCTGTGAAGGAAAGGTATCCCTTCAAGGAAGAACTTGTATGTCTACCAGGCAAGTGGACAACCATGGAGAAGGGAATTCAGTACCTGAGGGAATTAGCCGTACGGGAAGTAATTTATAAGGACCTAGACGACGCACAAATATCCGCAGATCCAGATGCAGTCCAGTGTACACAACCCATGTGGCGGAAGTTTGTACAGAGTGCACCATCATCATATGCCAGCTCATTGGCAATAATAGCCTGGAAAGAGGATGAGGAACCCACAGTGGATGAATTGGCTAAACAACTCCGTCAGTACGAAGAAAGTCTCTCCTCTTCCCTACAGGCCTGTGTCTCAGCTGTGGAGAAACTCTCTGAAGAGTTCCGCCAACTTAAAGAGAATTTATCTTCCTCCCAACCTGTACAAACCAGTGTCTCAGCTATTAGGGGTAAACATTCATCTGTGCAAGGAAGACAATATGGTGGGCACACACCCCGCGCCACCCTGTGGTTTTACCTACATGACCATGGAGAGGACATGAGAAAATGGGAAAATGGGAAATTCTACTGCGACCCTAGAGGCACGGGTACGTGACTTGCAAAAGAAAACAATTGGGAAAAAGGGGTTCTCTGAAAAGTTTGCTGCTCCAACTTCCAGCAGCCAGTCCTTTAAACACAGAAACGAAGATTCTGACCAGGACTAGAGGGGCCCTGCCTCCAGCCAGGGGGAGGAAAGGGACAATCGAGTTTATTGGACTGTGTGGATTCGATGGCCTGGCACGTCAGACGCACAGAAGTATAAGGCTTTAGTAGACACCTGTGCACAATGTACTCTAATGCCATCAAGCTATAAAGGGCCAGAGCCCATCTGTATTTATGGTGTGACAGGGGGATCCCAGCAGTTAACTGTATTGGAGGCTGAAGTGAGTCTAACCGGAAATTAGTGGCAAAAGCACCGTATTGTGACTGGCCTGGATGCTCCGTGCATCCTTGGCATAGACTATCTTAGAAGAGGATATTTCAAGGACCCAGAAGGGTTCCGCTGGGCTTTTGGCATAGCTGCCTTAGAGACAGAGGACATTAAACAGTTGTCTACCTTGCCTGGTCTCTCAGAGGACCCTTCTGTTGTGGGGTTGCTGAGGGTTGAAGAACAGCAAGTGCCAATCGCTACCACAACTGTGCACCGGCGGAAATATCGCACCAACCGAGACTCCCTGAGTCCCATCCATAAGCTAATTCGTCAACTGGAGAGCCAAGGAGTGATCAGCAAGACTCATTCACCTTTTAATAGTCCCATATGGCCAGTGCGAAAGTCTAATGGTGAGTGGAGACTAACAGTGGACTATCGTGGCCTGAACGAAGTCACGCCACCACTGAGTGCTGCAGTGCCGGACATGCTAGCACTCCAGTATGAACTGGAATCAAAGGCAGCCAAGTGTTATGCCACAATTGATATCGCTAATGCATTTTTCTCCATCCCTCTAGCAGCACAGTGCAGGCCACAGTTTGCTTTCACTTGGAGGGGAGTCCAATATACTTGGAATCGGCTGCCCCAGGGGTGGAAACACAGCCCTACCATTTGCCATGGACTGATCCAGTCTGCGCTGGAGCAGGGGGAAGCTCCTGAACACCTGCAGTACATCGATGACATCATTGTGTGGGGTGACACTGCAAAGGAAGTTTTCGAGAAAGGGAAGAAAATAGTCCAAATCCTTCTGAAGGCCGGTTTTGCCATAAAACAAAATAAAGGACCTGCATGAGAGATCCAGTTTTTAGGAATAAAATGGCAAGATGGATGTCTTCAAATCTCAATGGATGTGATCAACAAAATAACAGCTATGTCTCCACCAACTAGCAAAAAAGAAACACAAACTTTCCTAGGTGTCGTGGGGTTTTGGAGAATACATATTCCAAATTACAGTCTGATTGTAAACCCGCTCTACCAAGTAACCTGTAAGAAGAATGCTTTTGAATGGGGCCCTGAGCAACGCAAGCCTTTGAACAAATTAAGCAGGAAATAGTTCATGCAGTAGCCCTCGGGCCAGTCCGAACAGGACCAGATGTAAAGAATGTGCTCTACACTGCAGCCAGGGAGAATGGTCCCACCTGGAGCCTCTGGCAGAAAGAACCTGGGGAAACTCGAGGTCGACCCCTGGGGTTTTGGAGTCGGGGATACAGAGGATCTGAGGCCCGCTATACTCCAACCGAAAAGGAGATATTGGCAGCATATGAAGGAGTTCGATTTGCTTCGGAAGTGGTCGGTACTGAAGCGCAGCTCCTCCTGGCACCCCGACTGCCGGTACTAGGCTGGATGTTCAAAGGAAGGATCCCCTCTATACATCATGCAACTGATGCTACATGGAGCAAGTGGGTTGCACTGATTACTCAGCAGGCTCGAATAGGAAACTCCAGTCGCCCAGGAATCTTGGAAGTGATTATGGACTGGCCAGAAGGCAAATACTTTGGGATATCATCAGAGGAGGAGGTGGTCCGTGCTGAAGAAGACCCACTGTACAACAAGCTACCAGAAAATGAGAAGAAATATGCCCTGTTCACTGATGGGTCCTGTCATATTGTGGGAAAGCATCGGAGATGGAAAGCTGCTGTATGGAGTCCTACACGACGAGTTGCAGAAACTGCTGAGGGAGAAGGTGAATCGAGTCAGTTTGCAGAAGTGAAAGCCATTCAGCTGGCTTTAGATATTGCTGAACGAGAAAAGTGGCCAGTTCTCTATCTCTATACTGATTCATGGATGGTAGCAAATGCCCTGTGGGGGTGGTTACAGCAATGGAAGCAGAACAACTGGGAGCGCAGGGGCAAACCCATCTGGGCTGCTGCATTGTGGCAAGATATTACTGCCCGGGTAGAGAACCTGATTGTAAAGGTACGCCATGTAGATGCGCATGTGCCCAAGAATCGGGCTACTGAAGAACATCAACACAACCAGCAGGTAGATCAGGCTGTTAAGATTGAAATGGCTCAGGTGGACCTGGACTGGCAACATAAAGGTGAATTATTTATAGCCCGATGGGCCCATGACACCTCAGGCCATCAAGGTAGAGATGCAACATACAGATGGGCTCGTGATCGAGGGGTGGACCTGACCATGGACACTATAGCACAGGTTATTCATGACATGTGAAACATGTGCTGCAATCAAGGAAGCCAAATGGTCAAAGCCTCTTTGGTATGGAGGACGATGGCTGAAATATAAATATGGAGAGGCCTGGCAAATTGATTATATCACACTCCCTCAAACCCACAATGGCAAGCGCCACATACTTACAATGGTGGAAGCAACCACCGGATGGCTGGAAACATATCCTGTGCCCCATGCCACCGCCCGGAACACTATCCTGGGCCTTGAAAAGCAAGTCCTATGGCGACATGGCACCCCAGAGAGAACTGAGTCAGACAATGGGACTCGTTTCTGAAACAACCTTATAGACACTTGGGCCAAAGAACATGGTATTGAGTGGGTGTATCACATCCCCTATCATGCACCAGCCTCTGGGAAAGTTGAACGATACAATGGACTGTTGAAGACTACACTGAAAGCAATGGGTGCTGGGACATTCAAAAATTGGGATACACATTTGGCAAAGGCCACCTGGTTAGTCAATACCAGGGGATCTGCCAACCGAGCTGGACCTGCCCAATCAAACCTGTTACGCACTGTAGAAGGGGATAAAGTTCCTGTAGTGCACGTAAGAAACATGCTGGGTAAGACAGTCTGGGCTACTCCTGCCTCAGGAGAAGGCAAAAAAAGGACTGACAAAAGGACTGACAAAAGGACTGAAAAAAAGGACTGACAAAGGACAGACAAAGGACTGTTGTGGTTTAACCCGGCTGGCAGCTAAACACCACACAGCCGTTCGCTCACCCTCCCCCCTCCCTCTCTGGGATGGGGGAGAGAAACGGGAAAGTGAAGCCTGTGAGTTGAGATAAAGACAGTTTATTAAGACAGGAAAATAATAACAATAATAATAATAATAATAACAACAATAACAATAGCATTAATAATAATAATGTGTACGAAACAAGTGATGCACAATGCAATTGCTCACCACCCGCTGACCGATGCCCAGCCTATCCCCGAGCAGCCGGTCCCCCACCCCGGCCAGCCACCCCTATATATTGTTTAGCATGACGTCAGATGGTATGGAATATCCCTTTGGCCAGTTTGGGTCAGCTGTCCCGGGTCTGTCCCCTCCCAGCTCCTGCTGCACCCCTAGCCTGCTCGCTGGCAGAACAGAACGAGAAGATGAAAAGTCCTTGGCTTGGTGTAAGCACTGCTCTGCAACAATTAAAACATCAGCATGTTATCAGCGTTCTTCTCGTCCTAATCCAAAACATAGCACCCTACCAGCTACTAGGAGGAAAATTAACTCTGTCCTAACTGGAACCAGGACAACAGCATAGCATAGAGTAGCATAGCATAGCATAGCATAACATAACATAACATAATATAATAAATAAAAGTCACCATGAAAGCCAAAGCCCAAGAACAACTTCAACATGGTAACCCAGCTCTTGGCTGTGTTTAACCTAAGAAGGGATGTTTAACCTAAGAAGGGATGACTTTTATTAGTTTAGTAAAACTGTGATATGTTTTAGCTACTTTACTTCTACACATTATACAAATAAAGAACTGCACAAATCTACTCACTCAGAACTCTTAGTATGTGCCACATACTATTAAATATTATCTATGAAGCTAAGATTGGCAGCATCAATGATTATTGTCTACTAAAATAGACAGAATAAGCATTATAAAACAATGAAACTAATTTCCCTTACTTAAGGTTTCTCTACCTACAGGAATTAAACTACGCAATATTTATCTGAATCTATATTTCCAGTACACTCTATATCTCATTAATGACATGTTGTACAATGCTTTTTAAAGCAATTTTGAGAGGTTGTACACATTGGTTACTATATTCAATGTAACAGAACACTGCACAAAACTGTTTAAAGAGCCTAATAGTAGTAAAAGAGAGATTATGTATGTTCCATTTCCTTAAATCTCATGCCATACTGCTGAGTGTGACATGGTCAGAATGAGAAAATAATCTCCTTGTAGTAAATAGCAATAACAAAAGAACCTGAAATGGTAAGGTAACATCTACAGAGCCCCAGAGTTCCATGACAACACTCTCTGATATTACTGAAGCAAAATTTGAATGTTAGTCATAATATTAACAGAAGTGGTTAGGAAAGGAAGATCTGTGCCAGAGAATTTCAAAATATTTTTGTGAGCCTACACGAACAAAAAGACCTACTGACAGATGGTCAGGTGTCCGCTATCTGGAAAAGATTAACATTGGAAATATATCTACAAAAAATTAGACTCATATGCATCCTTAAGGCTTACCAGAAGATGAACTGATAGAAGTTCTAAATTTTGTTTCTAACCTCTCCTCATACAAAAAAAAAAAAAAAAAAACTTATAAAAATCCTCAAATTAAATAAATAAATAAATAAATAAATCTATTTCTATTTGGGATTCAATGTCATAGTAGTTTGCCTTGTACACACATCTAACTGCAGGTTTAAATTCCTAAAAGGAATGCTTTTACATCATTTTAAACTTTTACAGGAAACTTTAACCCTGGTTATATAAAGCTTCTAGTTCCTTGTCTTTCTACTAAGGAAACTGTAGTGGGTTTACATGGCAAGGTTTTGGTAGCAAGGGGCCGTAGGGTGGCTTCTGTGAGAAGGATCTAGAAGCTGCCCCATGTTTGGTAAGGGCCCCACTGCTGACCAGAGCTGAGCCAATAAGTGATGTTGTTTTGTGCCTCTCTAAGAGCATATTTAAGACAGGGAAAAAAAAAAAACGCTGTGACACACAGCAGCTGGGAGAGTGAGAGGAGTGAGGAACAGCCTTGCAGGCGCCAAGGTCAGTGAAGAAGGAGGGGGAGAGGTGCTCCAGGCGCCGGAGCAGAAGTCCCCTGCGGCCTGTGGTGAGGACCATGGTGAAGCAGGCTGTCCCCCTGCAGCCCATGGAGTACCACGGTGGAGCAGGGTTCCACGCTGCAGCCCGTGGAGGAGACCATGGTGGAGCAGGTGGACCTGCACCGACGGAGACTGTGGCCTGTGGAAGGCCCCTGCCAGAGCAGATTCCGGGCCGGACCTGTAGCCCATGGAGAGGAGCCCACGCAGGAACAGGTGACCTGGCAGGAGCTGCCACCCGTGGGGGATCCAGGTTGGAGCAGTTTGCTCCTGAGGGATGGATCCCATGGTACCGACCCATATCTGGAGCAGTTCTTAAAGAGCTGCTGCCTGTGGGCAGCCCACACTCAGATCAGTTCGGCAAGGACTGCATCCCATGGGAGGGACCCCACAGCACAGGGGATGAGAGTAACCGAGAAGCAGCGGCAGCGGCGAAGTGCTATAGACTGACCATAACCCCCATTTCCCCATTCCCCTGTGCCGCTCGGGGGGAGGAGGTGGAAGAGGGTGGATGGGGGGGAAGGTGTTTTTGGTTTCTTTCCTTTGTTCCTCACTTCTGTAGCTTGTTAGTAATAAGCAATAAGTCTTACTATCTCCCTATGCTGAGTCTGTTTTGCCCGTCATGATAATTACTGTGCGATCTCCTCGTCCTTATCTCAAGCCCTGAGCCCTTTTCATCATATCTTCTCCCCGTTCCTCTTTCAGGAGGGGAAGTGAGAGAGCAGTTATGGTGGAGCTTGGCCGCCCACCCAAGTAAAACCACCACAAAGACATATTAGAATATTAGCCCTTGATGTATTCCAGCTCCTAATGCACTGTAGCTTTGTGTATGGCACAAACTGTGATAAGACTGATATTTTGCACTAATCCATAACACTATCTAATGGGGTAGCATCCAAAGTGTTCCATATGCTGGAGTCTAACATCAGAATTGTTCTGGAAATCTGATGTCGCACAACTTCAAAAGTAAACCAGACTGGAAATGTTCATTCATAACAACCAGTTTAGAAAGTATATATATTTATATATATACTATATTATATATATATATTAACATTATATGCAACAAAAGCTCTTTTAAGTGAAGATTGAAAATATTAGGTAGGGCAGATGACACAATAGAATTGAATAAACTTCAACTGTCTCTTTCTAGGTAAAGCTGAAGTGTGTTAGCTAACAAAATTTCACTTTGAGATTTAACATAGCCTCCAGTCAATAAAATAATTAAGGCTTATCTAACACAATCAGTTTGTAACTATTTAACAATTAAATTCCTAAACACTTAAATTCATGAATGCTGAATGAGTTTCAGCATTGCAACTTTTAGTACTTTCCAGTTGTTGAATCTCAAACTCAAATTTAACTAGTTATGTTATAAAACAAACTAAAATTCACTGTAAGAAAGCTGGAAAATTTGAGCTTCAGCCACTCATGATACATGTAGATATATCATGCTAATTTGACTGATGCTGTCCAGCCCGTCTGCTTATAGATCATCTTCAGCTCAGATAGAATTGACAGGATGCGACAGGGGTCTCAATTACCACTTATTACCACCAGCTCGTCAATGTACCTGAAATTACAGTGTGATGGCAGCACAATTCTTTGACCAGGAAGACAGCCTGTATATCAGAGCAAAAGTGGAAAACAGATCTGTCTACACCAGCTTGTCATCAAATAACTTAATCCTTTCTGTGAAGCCAACCTGACTGAAGGATTTTGCCTTCATCACAAAATGCCAAGATCCTAAGTCCCACCCTTAGGACAAGATACAAACCGTAATTACAAATTTCTCACAAGTATTTCTGCTGAACCGTATTAGCTTGATAACTATATATTTTAGTTTTCATGTTTGTTATTTTTGTTTGTTTGTTTAAAACTTTTTAGTTTGATGGAATTTGTAATCTCCTGCCTAAGTGATTAATTACATCATATTTAATTTGATTTTATTTTTATTACACTTCATAGCATTTGTAAAAAGCACGGTAATGAACTGGGGACAGATGCAGAGACAGCACCCAAGAAAATCAGCAGTTCCATCTTAGAGGTGGCATTGCTATTTATTCTGCTCTCTAGTTCTCACATTTAAGAGCCTGTAGCACTGTCAGTTATTAAAATTTGCATTTCCAATATTAGATGAATGACCAAATGGAGACAAAACAGGAATTACAAAAGACTATATTTGAGAATGACCAAATGACCATTTGTGGTATGGCTATCATTTAGTATGGATGGTTGTTAGCTTATCTTGCTAACATTTTAGGAAATATAGGAAAGACCCACATTCCTTCTAGATCCTGTACACACAATAACTTAACATTAAGCAAATCTGAGTCTGCAAAAATGTGGGCAGAGGTAAAACCTTGAAGTTTTGCTAGAATCGTGACCCTGTGTCAGTTTGTATCCATATCACATGTTAGTCAAAATTCTGCTACCGTATTTTCAAAGACAAGGAAATAAACATGGCTTTCAATTCTGACAAGCAGTTTACTAGGTGTCAATATTAACACGTAATATTTTATTTCCTTTGTAGTATCTTTATTTCTAATAGAAACAGAGGCATCGTGTGAATTTCTTGAATTAGATTCATGGGTCCTAATCTAAAGGTTGGGACCTATAACAACTATGACATCTGGGGAACAGCAAAAGAAGTTACACAGTGAATAATACATTTTAAGCAACTATTTTAAAAGTATGACAGCTTCTTTTGTTTTACTTGGATACACAAGAGAAGATTAGAAAGTTATTGTTTTCCAGAAAAATTCTGGTTCAGGCTTTTTTTTTCAGAAAATTAGGAAAATTAAGATTGTGAAAATCTCAAAGCACTGGAACATATTTATGGCTTTGTGAGGGAAATTATTAATATATTTTTTATAATTGTATCAAGAACTTATCATGATAGCCTACCTACATAAGCAACCCAGTCTTCTACAGGACCCTCTTTTTTTTTTTTTTCCTGAAGCACATCAGATGTAAAGAAAAGGCAAATAAATGGCAACATTAATATTCTTGACATGCTCCAATAGTGTGATGCTGAATGCCATAAAGGAGGCTATAAATAAAAAAAATCATGAAGCAATAATATAAATGGAGGTCATGGGTGTTCTTTCCCCCTCCTTCACTGTTATTAGTGAAGCATTTAAGCATGTCCTTAGCTTTAGGTATGTGAATAGTCCCATCAAAGTTAATAGTACTATTCACATGTTTAAAATTAAACATTTGCATAAGTGCTTTGCAGGCTTAAAGGTTTTAACTGAAATGTTTTACCAAAACTGAGCCTATCGTATTTTTAAGAAGAGGAGCAGTGACACAAAAATATATTTCCAAGCCATATGTCTGCAGCCAACACAACCTGACATCTAGAAAATTGCAGGCAAAGTAGGCAGTCAGAGGTCATACTGGAAGTCTATTATTATAACCACAGAATGGCTTTTCTTTTCTTATCCTCTAGAAACTATCTAACTAGAAAAAGTTTACTCCTCAAGAAAAAGTGTTGGAAAGGAGGAACTGTAGATCTGCAACCCATTTACTTGAGAATGGTGTAGTGTAGTTCTCACGTAGTGTAGGGCAAGATCTGAAATGCTGTAGTTCAAAAAGCAGCCACAAAGGAAGACAGATTCCTATCTTTTTGGTGCCTCACTGACACTTTTCTAGACCCCTCAAAATCAACACTTACTGCTGTTGCAATACCTACTGCAACATCTATAAATTAAGAGCTTATTTGTGTAGTAGTCTCCTCCATTATTACAGCATTATTTATTGGAGCAAGAGGAGTAGATACCTGTTAAGGGATTACAGATGAGACATACATATTGCTTGTCTGAGTGACTAAGCATCTCAATTAATCATGGATTTAGTTAAGAAAATTTAAGTCTAATGAGCAAAGCTGAAGAGAACTGCCAAATTCATCCCACGTGTACATCTTCTTTTATCAGTCTTTCTGTGAGTTGTTTCAATTCTTGAAAAGTTGACTGAAATAACTTCTCTTGTTTATAATGATATTTTAGAAACTTATTTTCCAAAGCAACAGACGGATTGCTTTTAGTTTTGATGCAATCTAAATATCTGTTCATAGTACTCATCTTCTGTACAATTTCTTTAAACAAGGCATTTTTCTTGCAACATAATTATCATTTGAGCACTTTACCAAACATTTACATGAGTAAAAAAAAAAGGATATTACTATTAAACTAAATATTAAGAAACTCACTGGAAGACATACTACCACCAATTGCTTTTACTGTTGTAATATATTGAATGTTAAAGTTGTTGACCATTAGGTCTTTAATGGGTGACAAATTACATATCTCTTATGCATGCAGTTGCTGTTTATAGCCTGACCCAATAATATATTAGAAAATTATATAAATATAATTTAGCACCTAAAATATGCTGAATATACACACTTTAAAAAGCTAATCTGGATGGATTTACTTAAGAAAGTCATAACATACAAAAATATACATGTGGAAATAAATAATTTGGACCAAATCTTACTTCTGTTGACTCAGTCAGAAGACTACACAACTCTGGAGGAAAAAGAGGTATCCTGAGTTAAAGATTTTATCTCATTTCTAAGTCTTTTTCATGGGATATTGCCATATTGCAAATCACAATGCAGCTTATTAATTTTCCATGCTTATCCTAAACAATGTTAGGCTTACAACTCTAGTACGTCTCTCACATCCCACTCTTGGATTATTTGTGTATAGAACACACTGAAGTTTCAATTTTGTCATAGGACCATTATGGGCTCCAAGAAAAAGGCAATGTTGGAGGAACAGCTGGCAGCTGATTTTTGTTGTTGTTATTTGTTTGTTTGGGTTTTTGTTTTTTAAGATTTCTGTGATTTTGCAAATTTTCAAACTACATGGAAAGCTACCAAAGATATTAAAATATAGCAGATTCTCTAGGGCTCATTTAAGTCAGAAAAGTCCATTGACAACTGATCTGAAGAAGCTGAGGCACCACCTGCTAAGTTTAGAGATTCATGCTGTAGTAATTTTGGAAGTGTAAGCTTTACAAACTGTACTGAATAATTACTGTATTACCTTCAGTTTATTCAAAGACAGGGTAACTTGAGAAGATGTTACTTCTTATCATATTCTCAAGGATATATTATGTGTTATTTAATCAGCATTTTACGATTACAGTTGAGCAATTTTATGGGAGCTTAAATTTCTAGGCATGCTGTTCCAACTGAGTAGGAAAGATAAGGGAAAAGAGGTGATGTTTCTTATTTCCTTTCTACTACTGTGTGGACTTACTTAGAGACCAGTAACAAAAAAGAAAAAAAAAAAAAAAAAAAAAAGAGAGAGAAACATCAATTTTTCTGAGCAGTTTGAATAAGAATCTCTTTGGTTATAATAAATCCAAAATCTGCCTACAGTTTAACACTTAGAAACACTTCCAAACAACTCTGTATGCACATTAAAAAAGATTTCATCCAGATAAACAATACCCTTCTATTTCCTGTGCTTTACTAACTGGTATTCCACCATACCTACCTTTTTTCTTTTAATGATTTTATACAAGGCAATCATTTTTGGAGGGAAAAAAAAAAGGAAAAAAGAGACAGCGATAACAAAATATATATAGCCAAGTAGTATAGCATAATGGCAGCTGAAAGAAACAGTGAGAACACAACTATGTACTAATAGAGTGTCACTGTCTGTTGCTGCAGAATAGTATTAGTCTTCAGTTATTCTAATGTCACTGGTATCAGGCAGATCAGGCAAATTATATGAGTTTAGAATTCTTGCTAATTAACCTCCAAAGAACAATGAAAATGACAAAAATAGAACATTTAATAAGCAAGACCCATGGTGGTAATACATATTCTGTCATATCTCTCTGCTATCCTCTTTACCTCTCTTCTCATCTTCACCTGAAATCATGCCTCAAAAAATGTAAATATCAATAAATGATAAAATTCAAAAAGCAAAAGTGGGGAAAAAACAATTGTGTTTAGGAAAACATAGTATTTCATTGTAAGGAAAAAGAAAGGGAAGGAAAAAAAAAAGTTATGCATGCATTCGTGTACTTTTTCCAGAGTCATTTTTTTTTCCACTGTTAACTTTCCCATTTTTTCTGCATATGACTTCAGAAATATTATATTAGACAAATTCTTTTTCTATTTTCACAATATATCTTACACACATGTAAAATTCAAAGAAAATATACATTCTTTTGAATCTGTAATTTCACTGCCTTGGTAAACTGTAATTCTAAAACATCACCTTAAATTGACAGTTACTCGCTAGTATTTTATGTATGTGGGGAGTATGTCAAGAGAGAAGAAAAATCCAGGTAGCAATATTTTCATTGAAATGCAGTTATGTGCAGTTGCAATTATGTGATGAGGTTCACTAGAGGTAAAATAACATCAGTTTAACAGATTCCCATATATGTGCCTGAGGCTATCCTTCAAGGACATTTAATAGTTATTTAAAAAAAAGTGGAGGAAAGTTGTACTTTAAGTGTTTCTCTTTCCTTTTAATTTGAAATTCAAACAGTCCAGTACCCTGGAAATTAAAAGAAATGAAAACATAGTCTCTTCATTTTCATTAATATGTTGATTTCCACCTGGTTAGCTAGCTCTCTTTTTTTTAAATTCAGTTTTTAAAGGTGTTGACATTAGTGCTCACCAGACAGTTCTAATGAGAAATAATTCAACCTACTATGAGATAGTAAGGTTTCATATTTCCCTTTTCAGGAGTTCATAATGCCTGAAATGAAAATGAAAATATATTTTACCACAGATTCTCCTACCCTCACATTTGGCTATGGATGTATAGCTCAATGATATTCACATTCAGGGTGGCAGATTATCTTTTGTAAGTACAAGAAGACAAGGTGGAAATATTTCAACAAATTGTTATACTTGTAATGTAATTTATCAGACAATTATAAATGTCTGCTGCATATGGTGATGAAAGTAGCCACAATATGTTTCTGAATAAATTGTATAAAATATCTTTTGCTTCTCTTGATCAGATAACTAACCCAGTTGTAAAAAGGGAAAACTAGATGTGATTGAGATACTTTGATTTTGGAAAGGGCTAATTCATAGAGTATTTTTCACAATCTTTCTAAGGATGTATGATCTGACTAAAACTACCATAAGTCAGATGCACAACTGCTTCAATATCACAATATCACACACACCACGGCAGATAATTAAAGTGGGGTCTCCAAAGAGTCAGATTTATTCAATAATTTAATTAATGGCTTTGATAAGAGAGAGCAGCATATAATTCCAAAATGTGCATATCATAGTAACTGGTTAATAAATCACAAGTTGCACAATTCTATTGGGAAAAAAAAATATATATATATATATGTATTATATATATATATGAAGGAAACAAAAGGCAGTTATGCCATCTGATAAATTGTTAATGGAAGCTCAGCAGAAATACAGCTCAACAGAAGTACTGCATCTAGTTTGGGGCATTACATTTCAAGATTTTGGACAAGCTGGGTAATGTCTAATCAGTGACAAGAAATATAATTTCTTGAGAAGAGAGTAGCTGAAATAAAAAGGCTCATCAGATTTCAATGTGAGATGAAAGAGTAGGGGCATGATAATAGTTTTCCTGTATCAAAATAATCTAGAGACAGAACTGTGATTTTTTTCCATGTTCATGGAAAAAAATGAACATGGCTTGACTTGAGAGGAAATTTTTTTTTTTTTTTTTTTAATCTATATAGAATCATAGAATATCTGATTTGGAAGGGACCCACAAGGATCAGCAAGCCCAACCCAACTACTGGCTTCACACAAGATCACCAAATATATATATATATTTATATATCAGATCGCATGTCTGAGAGCATTGTCCAAATGCTTCTTCACCAGCAGGCTCGGTGATGTGACCACTTCCCTTGGGAACCTGTTTCAGTGCCCAACCACCCTCTTGGTAAAAAAACCTTTCCTGATATTCAGTCCAAACCTCCCCTGCTGAAGCTTCAAGCCATCCCCTTGGGTCTTATCGCTGCTCACCATAGAGAAAAGATCAGTGCCTGCCCCTCCGCTCACCCTTGTGAGGAAGTTACAGACCACCATGAGGCGTCTCCCCTCAGCCTCCTCTTCTCTAGGCAGAACAATCCAAGTGACTTCAGCTGCTCCACATACGTCTTCCCCTCCAGACCCTTTACCATCTCAGTTGCCCTTCTTTGGACAATCTCTAACGATTTTATATCTTTCTTATACTGTGGTGCCCAAAACTGCACACAGTACTCAAGGTGAGGCTGCACCAATGCAGAGTAGAGCAGGATAATCACTTCCCTTGACTGGCCAGCAATGCCATTCTTGATGCACCCCAGGGTACAGTTGGCCCCCCTGGCTGCCAAAGCACACTGCTGGCTCATGTTCACCTTGCTATCAGCCAAAACCACCAGATCCCTTTCTATGGGGCTGCTCTCCAGCATCTCATCCCCCTGGCTATATGTATAACCAGGGTTGCCCTTTCCCAGGTGCAGAATCTGGCATTTGCTCTTGTTAAACTTTATATTGTTAGTGATTGCCCAGGTCTCTAATTTGTCTCCCTGAAAGGCCTCACCACCCTCGACGGAGTCAACAGCTCCACCCAATTTGCTATCGTCTGTGAACTTGCTCAAGAAACCTTCAAGTCCTTCAGCTGAATCGTTTATGAAAACACTGAAGAGGACTGGTCCTAAAATGGAGCCCAGGGGAGCCCCACTACTGACAGGTTGCCAGCCTGATGTAACCCCTTTTTCAATAACCCTCTGGGCCCAACCCATCAGCCAATTGTTCACTCATCTTATTATGCTTTTGTCTAACTGTATTCTGTTCATTTTGTCCAGAAGGATACTGTGAGAGAAAGTACTGAAAGCCTTACTGAAATCCAGAAAGATTACATTGACTGTCTTCCTTTGGTCAACCAGCTGGATGATCTTGTGGAAGGAAACTAAGTTTGTTAGACATGACCTTCCCCTAGTGAACCCGTGTTGGCTCTGACCAAGGACTGCATTGTTCTTTACGTGTTTTTCAATAACTCCTAGACTAATCTTCTCCATAATTTTACCAGGCTAAAGTAAAACTGACAGGCCTGTAATTGCCAGGATATTCTTTCTAGACCTTCTTGAAAATTGGGACCACATTTGCCAGCTTCCAGTCAGCTGTGATCTCTCCAGATTCCCGGGACTGTTGAAAAATAATTGAGAGGTCCCTGCATTTTTTCTACAAGAAAAAATCAGAACACATATTAGAAAAATTTAAGGCTTTTTAGACAGTTCCAGATGTTAATGAGAGAGATTATACCTTCATAAAAGTTTATGAAAAAAGAGGTTAGATAAATACCTTCTAGAAAGGTCTAATTGTACTTGATACTAGTTCAGTGCACAGACATGGCTAAATTAGCTCTAATAGTCTCTTTTCTGGCTGTGATTTTCCTGACACTGTAACCCAATAACTATTAAATTATGAGAAAAAATGTTCATTAAATGAAGAAGGTGCTAAACAAAATACACAAAACACCAAAGTTCATAACATACAATCTGGGATGCTAATGATGCCTGCCAAAATTGGCCAATTTTTTACATCACATGCCCTGGTTTCATTTTCTTTTAATATCGCGAAACCTTAACTGATAGCATTTTCAATGCAAAGGATGATGTTTTACCAGATAAGCTAAAAGGGTTTTGTCTTTAGATGAAGGCTGGGTTTTTTTTTTCCATTCTGAAAATATTATCATATTATTGATTTTTTGTTTGTTCATTTGTTTTGTTTATTAGGGTTTTCTTGTTTGTTTATTTTTCTGTTTATGGAAATGTAGAGGACCCCCATTTCTGAAAAACAAATTTCTATAATGGATCCTGCCATGAGTTTTTTTATCAATTATAGCTCATTACTATTTCATGGTCAAACTGGTTTGGGTCTTAGCATCTACACTGAGAAAAACTAGCTTGTTTTTTCCTTGCCTTCAGTATCTTGACAAGTACACAACACTTTCCTCTTCTAGGCAATACAGTTAAAGAACACATCATTTGAATAAAAAGAATAGAGGTTACATGTGGAATACACTCAGAGCCTCCATAGCATCTGAGGATGACAGCTGAGAGGAGGCCATGCTGGAAATAGCTCCCCAGTCCAGTTCAAGACTCCCAGTACAAGAGAGACACAGAGCTACAGAGTACAACACAGGGCCACAAAGATGGTTAAGGGACTGCAGCCTCTCAGCTCTAAGGAAAAGCTGAGAGAGCTAGGAATGTACAGCCTGGAGAAGGGAAGAGGGATCTCATCAATGTCTGAATAATTGAAGGACAGGTGCAAATAGGGAAGAGCCAGGCTAATCTCAGTAGTGTCCAGTGACAGGACAAGAGGCAATGGGCACAAACTCTAACACAAGAGGTTTCCTCTGAATATCGGGAAACACTTTACTGTGCAGTTGACCAACAACTGTCACAGATTGTCCAGAGAGTTTGTGGTGTCTTCCTCTTTGGATATCTACAAAAGCCGTCTGGATATGGTCTTGGGCAATTGGCTCTATGTGGCCCCATTTGAGCAGGGGGGATGGACCAGATGACCAGCAGAGGTCCCTTCCAACTTCAGCCATTCAGTGATTCTCTGATTCTGTGAAAGACAATAGGGCTCAGATGCAGCCAAGAGTCTGGGCCCTGTAAGGAGTTGAGGAGGAGTCACAGGCAGTGTGGCTGTGGCAGGGAAAGCCAGAGCAATGTGCAGGATGAAGGTCACCCCAGGAAGACTCCGGGTTTGAGAGCAAGGGCTGGGGGAGCAGTGCCAGGCCTGGCCAAGGCTCAGCTCCCTTTTCGCCCCACTGCATGGAGCCTCCACCTGTTAGAGGAAGGGGGGAAAAGGAGGCAAGTGTGTTGCCAATGGGATCCTTGTGGATTTCATCTGAATTCAACTGCAACTGTTTTTTGTTTTTTGTTTTTTGTTTGTTTGTTTGTTTGTTTGTCACTTTTTATTATAAGGGAAGCATAGCTTCTGCAAAACCTACCCTTGTAAGTATTTCAGTTCATTTTCTCAGGTAGTAATTTTATGTGGACACTGTGTGAGAAAGAGAGAGGCAGAGTACAGAAAAATAGCTCGAATTAGCTATCAACAAGACCCTGGTCTCAATTACTTGTTCAAATGAATCCATGTAATATATACTCACATAGAATTTTATATATCTATCTTTAATGTCTTAAATGCTTAAAGAAAAAGTTTTCCGTATTATTTATTACCAATTTCTGATAGAACAGAAGCAGATAAGATGAAAACATTCAGAAAGAAAGTGCTTTTCCAAAACTCCCAATTCAGTTAGACAGACAAAATATTTCTTGGACTTTTGGAACAAAGAACTAACAGATTCAGAATTCATTCCCATAATTTGTGCTACCAGACATATTTCCACTAAATTTTGCCAAAAGGATGACCCCATACACACAATTTATCTTTCATTTCAGATATCATATTGCACTATTTATTTTCCTTTTCAGAATGTCTCTTTTTAAAGAAAATAATAATAATATATCAACAACTTGTTGACTTTAAAATGACAAGTGTTTCAGACCTGAAGAGGAGTGGTGACAAGCATTGATAATACAAAGCTAACAGGCTAAAGCTAGAATATTTTACCTTGTTAGGAAGTCTCAAAGGATTATGAGTTAAGTATCAAAAACAATATGAATTTCACATATTTCAGCACTTCAATAGCTGCTGTACAGATTTCACAAAAAAATCAGCTACATCCTACACACTGTTGATAGTAAGTGTGGACTAAATGTAGTGACTTAAAAATAACCTTTACTGAACCAAAAATTCTACCTACTGCACCCTTAGTCTGTTTCCAGAGTCAGGGGAGTGTCATTCCTCATCATAAAAAAATAATAAATCTGAACTCAAATACTGTTTTGGAAATCCATCATTCAGTTCCAATATTTTTAGTTAGTATATCTGTTATAATACAATACAACAACAAGGCAAAGAAATGTTAAAGTTATTAAATAGTTATTAAATTGTGTATGTTAGTTTTACAGGTAAAGCAACACTTTTTGTGAGATTAACAGTTAAAATTACAAAATCATTTTTTTCTTATATGAACTAAAATGATAGCTCTTTACTAGTAAGTTTTTAGGGGTAAAAACCGTTTGGTGAAATAAATCTTATTTTCCATGTTCCAGTATTTATTCTTTATTTTATTTTTTGGTATACAGTTTTTCAAAATAGTTTAGATTATTTAGACATAATACTTTAGAATTTGTATTTAGTTAGTTAGAGAAATCATTAAATCTACTGATGTGGTTTTTATAATTCTTATACTTTTTATACTTCTACTTCAGTGGCAATCAAAGTAGAAGAAATTTTTGTCAATCAAAAAAAGAAGTGGTAAAAAAAAAAGAGGGAGGGGAGGGGGGAAGAAAAAAAAAAAAGCAACAAGCTGGTCAGAAATTAACCTAACAAAAAGGAAACATTTTCTACTGAGATAACACAAGCTCAGTTGTACAAGTCATCCTGATTTTCACTGAGGTAGAGTTATTTTTCTTTGTAGAGGCTTGTATGATGTTGTGTTTTGAATTTTTGATGAAAATAATGGTGGTAACACATAAGGTTTTTGGTTGTTGCACAGCAGTGCTCACACAGCATCAAGTACTTTTTTGTCTCATGCTGCACCACCAGTGAGGAAGCTGGGGGTGCACAAGTAGCTGGGAGGAGACACAGGAAAAGACAGCTGACCCAAACTGGCCAGAGGGACATCCCATACCATATAGCATCATGCTCAGCAATAAAACTGGGATAAAGAAGGACAGAGAATGTTTTAAGTGATGACTTTTGTCTTCCAGAGAAACCACTAGGCTTGATGAGCCTGGCTTTCCTGGAAATGGTTGAATATTTGCCTGCCTGTGAAAGGAGTGAATGAATTCCATGCTTTGATTTGCTTGTGTGTGCAGATTTCTCTTTACACAGTAAACTGTTTTTACCTCAACCTACAAGTTTTCTCACTTTTACATTTACTATTTTCTCTCCCATCCCACTAGGGTGGAATAAGTGAGTGGCTATGTGGTGCTGAGCTGCCTACCAGGATTAAACCACAACAAAAGTGGAAATCAGGATATACTAACATTTGAAGCAGCCAGTATATTTGGAAACTGTATGAAGGTCATGGCATTCATGCAAATATGCAAATACAGTGACTAGAATGAGTGGATGCCCTGGTTTCAGATAGGATAGAATTAATTTTCCTCCTAGTAGCTGGTATGGTACTCTGCTTTGGATTTGGGATGAGAATAATGTTGATAACGCACTAATGTTTTAATTGTAGTAGAGCAGTACTTACAACAGGAACACCTGCAGTACACTGATGACATCATCGTATGGGGGGACACAGCAGAAGAAGTTTGTGAGAAAGGAAAGAAAATAATCCAAATGCTTCTGAAAGATAGTTCTGACATAAAACAAAATAAAGTCAAAGGACCTGCAAAGGAGATCAAGTTATTAAGAATAAAATGGCAAGATGGATGTCACCAAATCCCAATGGATGTGATCAACAAAATAACAGCTATGTCTCTACCAACTAGCAAAAAAAAAAAAAAAAAAAAAAAACTTTCTTAGGTTTCATGGCTTTTTGGAGAATGTACATTCCAAATTACAGTCTGATTGTAAACCCACTCTATCGAATAACCTGTAAGAAGAACAATTTCAAATGGGGCCCCAAGCAATGACAAGCCTTTGAACAACTTAAACAGGAGATGGTTCATGTAGTAGACTTACTCCAATCAGAGTAGGACAAGATGTAAAGAATGTGCTCTGCACTGCAGCTGGGGAGATTGGCCCCACTTGGAGCCTCTGGCAGAAAGAGCCTGGGGAAACTCGAGGTCAATCCCTAGAGTTTAGGAGTTGGGGACACAGAGGATCTGAGGCCCACTACACACCAACCAAAGAAGTTATTGGAAGCATACGAAAGGTTTCGATCTGCTTCAGAAGTGGTGGGGACTGAAGCAAAGCTCCTCCTGGCACCCCAACTGCTGATGCTGGGCTGGATGTTTAAAGGAAGGACCCCTTTTACACATCATGCAACTAATGCTATGTGGAGTAATTGGGTTGTACTGATTACTCAGCGGGCTCAAATAGGAAACCCCAGTAGCCCAGGAAGCTTGGAAGTGATTGTGGACTGGCCAGAAGGCAAATAATTTTGGGGTATCACCAGAGGAGGAGGTGACACGTACTGAAGAAGCCCCACTGTATAACAAGCTACCAGAAAATGAGAAGCAATATGCCCTGCTCACTGATGGGTCGTGTCATATTATGGAAAGTATCAGAGGTGGAAGGCTGCTGTGTTACAAGCTGTAGAAACTGCTGAAGGAGAAGGTGAATCGAGTCAGTTTGCAGAAGTGAAAGCCATCCAGCTGGCTTTAGATATTGCTGAACGAGAAAAGTGGACAGTTCTCTATCTCTATACTGATTCATAGTAACAGTTGACCTGTGGGTATGTTTATAGCAATAGAAGCAGAGCAACTGGCAGTGCACAGGCAAACACATCTGTGCTGCTGCATTGTGTTAAGATATTGCCACCTGGGTAGAGAACCTGGTTATAAAAGTACATCATATAGATGCTCATGTACCCGAGTCGGGCCACTGAACATCAAAACAACCAGCAGGTAGATCAGGTGGCCAAGACTGAAATGGCTCAGGTGGATCTGGACTGGCAACATAAGGGTAAAATATTTATAGCTCGATGCACCCATGACACCTTAGACCATCAAGGAACAGTAACATATAGATGGGCTCATGATCTAGGGGTGGACCTGGCCATGGACACTGTTGAACAGGTTATTCACAACTGTGAAACGTGCTGCAATCAAGTAAGCCAAGCAGTTAAAGCCTCTCTGGTATGGAGGATGATGGCTGAAATGTCAATATGGGGAGGCCTGGCAAATTGATTATATCACACTCCCTCAACCTGCAACAAGTGCCACATACTTACAATGGTGGAAGCAACCACCGGATGGCTGGAAACATATCCTGTGCCCCATGCCATCGCCCAGAACACTATCCTGGGCCTTGAAAAGCAAGTCCTATGGTGACATGGCACCCCAGAAAGAACTGAGTCAGACAATGGGACTCATTTCCAAAACAACCTCATAGACACTTGGGCCAAAGAGCTTCATATTGAGTGGGTGTATCACATCCTCTGTCGTGCACCAGCCTCTGAAAATTGAGCTATACAATGTACTGCTAAAGACTACAGTGAAGGTAATGGGTGCTGGAACGTTCAAACATTGGGGTACACATTTAGCAAAGGCTACCTGGTTAGTCAACACAAGGTGATCTGTCATCCGAGACAAACCTGCCCAATCAAACCTGTTACGTACTATAGAAGGGGATAAAGTCCCTGCAGTGCACATAAAAAAAAAAAAAAAAAAAAAAAAAAAACATGCTGAGGAAGGCATTCTGGGCTGTTCCTGCCTCAGGCAAAGGCAAATCCATTCATGGGATTGCTTTTGCTCGGGTACCTGGGTGCACTTGCTGTTTAATGCAGAAGAATGGTGAATTCCACTGTGTACCTCAAAGGGATTTAATGTTGTTTGAGAATAGACCATGATTTGAATTGTATTACATTAATTACTATATAATACTGTATGTCATCACTACTATGATTGCTATATGTCCTATTAATGGTATCACAGTAACAGCCATGGAGATAGTGACGAATGAATTTTGATAGAATTGGACAAGCATAGAGATGTGATGATGTGTGCGCTTCAAAGTGTGATGATCCAACATCACACACCATCTCTTCTGCCCTGAAAGACTGTTGTGACAGATGGAGCTCAAAGTCAGTCACAGACTAAACAAACATTTTATATACATATATGAAAGGTGGTGATTAATTGGGATATATTGGAAAATATGGGACCTGAACATGCCAAAAAGGGTATGGAATGGGGTGGATATTGTCCTGGTTTTGGCTAGGATAGAGTTAATTTTCTTCCTAGTAGCTGGTATGGTGCTCTGTTTGGGATTTAGGATGAGAAGAATGTTGGTAACACGTTTTAATGATGATAACGTTTTAATTGTTGTAGAGCAGTGCTTACACTAAGCCAAGGACTTTTGAGCTTCTCACACCACCCTGCCAGTAAGGAGACTGGGGGTGCATGAAGAGTTGGAGAGGACAGACCCAGGACAGCTGACCCAAACTGGCCAAAGGGGTATTCCATACCATATGACATCATGTTGAACGATTAATATGGGGGGGCTGGCTGGGGTGGGTAGAACCACTTCTCGGGGATGGGATGGACATCATTCAGCAAGTGGCGAGCAATTGCATTGTGTATCATTTGTTTTCTACACATCATTAGTAGTACTATTATCACTGTTACTATTTTCTTTCCTGTCCTAATAAACTGTCTTTATCTCAACAAACAAGCTTTTACTTTTTTTCTGATTCTCTCCCCATCCCACTTTGTGGGGGAGGGTGAGTGAATGTCTATGTGGTGCTTAGCTGCCTGACAGGTTAAACCACAACAGTGGCCATAAAAATACATCGCTAAAATGTTTTGGAAATGTTAAAAGTGTTGGGTTTTTTTGTTTGTTTGTTTGTTTTTGTTTTTGGTGTTTTTTTTGTTTGTTTGTTTTTGGTAGTGGTATGGTGTTTTTTGTTTGATGGTCTGTTTTGTTGTTGTGTTTTGTTTTTTTGTTTGTCTGTTTTTCATAGCACAGATGGAGCTATAATGTTCCTCTTTCCATCTCACCTCCCTCTGGAGCAAGGACATTATAAGAGGAGGCTGAAGGGAGGCCTCATGGCGGCCTACAGATTCCTCACGAGGGCGGAGCGGAGGGGCAGGCACTGATCTCTGCTCTCCAGTGACCAGCAACAGGACACAAGACAACAGTATGGAGCTGTACCCGGAGAGGGGAGGTTCAGCCCGGATATCAGGAAAAGGTTCTTCACTGAGAGGGTGGTTGGGCGCTGGAACAGGCTCTCCAGCGAAGTGGTCATGGCACCAAGCCTGACAGAGTTCAAGAAGTATTTGGACAGCAATCTCACACATATGGTCTGATTTTGGGGTGATCTTGTGCAGAGCCATGAGTTGGGCTTGATGATTCTCGTGGGTCCCTTCCAACTCAGGATATTCTATGATTCTATGATTAGAAAATCCATGGACACTCAGCCATGATCCATCCCTTAATCCAGTGTTCATACTGGTGGACATAGTCCTCCAAACCTTTTTTTTTTTTTTTGACAAATTAGACTTTATAATTAAAGTCTGCTAAATTGATATTTGATATGATATTTGATATATGATAATTTATATTGATATGCTAAATTGAACAGAGATAGCTTTAACAAACAGTTCTACCAATTATCGGTTGCATTGAAGTCCTTAACATTTGATCTTAGTCTCATACTATAAACACACCTTTTACTAACATCTGTTTATGGAACTAAAGTTGCCACACCTGGTTCTCTGACAGATACATGATAACAGAGAGAATGCCAGTGAAAGACTTTTCACATACTGATATGGATGAAGTCTGGAGCCATATGGATCTAAACCCAAATGTTGTGAGTAAGGATGGAAGTAACTGATCGCAGAGATTCAAAATTCTCAGCTTCACCCAGCTTTTTTCTTTCTGTCAGCTATGCTGTATATTTAGACTTTAATCACATTTTAATAATTTGTTATACACATATCTTTTGAGTCACTACCTTAATTTACTTTTTTTGAGGAGTATTTGATAAGTCTAGGGTGTTTTTTTTCTGACATCACTACTGTTTCACACCTCTTATACAGAGTTGTTTCTGTCTCCAACTTTTAATTTGTTTTTAGAAAATTAAAAAAAAAAAAGTTTATGATACCCCTCAAGATGTATGCTTTCTCTCAATATAATGTTATTAATAAATTACTTACACCACATAACCATTGAATTGGTTGGAACTCCGGAAAAATTTTGGCTTTAACTAAGTATGAACAGATTGCAGCATTAAATACTGTCATGTGGAGGTACATATTATTATTTTTTAAAACTTTATCTAGTACAGTATTAACCTGGACTATCTAACACCTTCTAAGGAAGTGCTTGGGCATGGACAGTGTTTAGACTTGTTGGGCTTTGTGGGTCCGCAACCATATCCACAGAGTTTGTATATTGTTTCTTGTTCTGGGAAGTAGAAGAGTACAGCCATGTCATGCCAGTTGACCTCAGGCATGACCCACTTAAGTTGACTGGTATAGAGGTTGCTCATAAATCTATGCAATGCCAGAGGTAGGAAGATTTACCTGAGGGATGGTCATTTTGACCCATTTCCAGTTCTTGGTGCAAGGTCTACCCGTGGTATACTGGGTACCAAAAACAGGAGACAACATTCCAAAAGCAGCTTCTTCACTCCCAAGTAGAAGGGAATAAATGCATTTTCTCATTATGATTACTGTGAGCTTTAGGTCTTATAGCTTTCCAAATCCAAAGAACATAGACATTCATGAACATTTTCATTAGACCTTGAAAAGATCCTGGAAAGAGGTGTGAAATCAGTATTACAATTTGAGTACACCATTAATCCTAAATAAGGTCTCTTATGACAGCCTTTTAGGATATTTATAGAAATTTAATAGTAATTCAAAAGAGGTCCAGCAGATAAAAGGATATGTCTTAAATCCCTTTAAAGTCTGTAAAAAGTCATATATAAATCTTAGGATTGTAGGATAATTCAGATTGGAATGACCTCAGGAGGTTATTAAACCCCAACTTCTACTAAAAGCTGTTTGAAGTCAAACCAGACTACTCAGGTAACTTAAATGAGAATTATTTTAGACTTGTTTCTCAGTTCTGTTCCTCTCCATTTCCAGAAACATTTAAAATGGTCTTGAAGCAAGAAAAAATTTTTCCATTTACTGATAGCATTATGGTGTTTTTTGTTTGTTTGTTTTCTTTTGTTTTTTTAAATAAGTCATTCTAAATAGAACAGAATAGAATAGTTTCATTTAGAAGGGACCTACAAAGGTAATCTAGTCCAACTGTCAGGGGCTGACCCAAAGTTAAAACATATAATTAAAGGCATTATCCGAATGTGCCTTGAACACTGACAGGCACGGGGTACCAACCACCTCTCTAGAAACCCTTTTCCAGCGTCAAACTACTCTCTCGGTAGAGTTTTGCCTAAAGTCCAGTCTGAACCTCCCCTGCCACAGGTTTGAGCCATTGCCACATGCTCTGTCACTTTATACCAGGGAGAAAAGGTGAGCACCTCCTGCTCCATTTCACTTCCTCAGGAATTTGTAGATAGCAATGAGGTCACCCCTCAACTCCCTTTTCTCCAACCATAACAAACCTAGTGGCCTCAGCTGCTCCTCGGAGGACATGCCTTTCAGCCCTTTAGCCAGCTTTGTTGCCTTCCTCTGGACACATTCAAGTATCTTAGTAACCGTTTTTGTGTTGTGGAGCCCAGAACTGCACATAATACTCCAGGTGAAGCCACACCAATGCTGAATATAGTGGGATAATCACTCCTTTTGACTGGCTGGCTATGCTGTACTTAATGCACTCCAGAATACGGTTTACACTCTGGCCCACCAGGGCACACTGCTGACTCATGACCTCATCTTGCTATTAACATAGTTAGAAAAGCCTTTTTTGTTACCTAGTGCATCACTGGCCAGTTTTAAATCTAGCTGAGCTTTGGATTTTCAGGTTTTCTTCCTGCACACATGAACTGCAGCTCTGTAATCTTCCCATGCTTAGAGAGATTATCCACTTTCTTTTTCTGCCTGAGTTCCTGGAGGAATTCGCTGTTCTGCCAAGGTGCTCTTCTGCCCCACTTTCACGACTTAGAACACAATGGTGTTGACTGCTTCTGTGCTTTTAAAAGATAGTTCTTAAAAAGTAATATTTTAACCTGATACTCCTGCTATTTTAACCTAAATTAAAAGCAAAATTATATCTGAAATACAAAAGCAAATTTCACCTGCAAGGTTCATTCTCATTGTCATTACGCTATGTTTTCTAAATCCAAATTAATTTATTTTCAGTCTCAACCACTTATTGGAGTGTCACAATTTTGATATGTTTATGGTCTTATCTCTTAGGGATATATTAATTAAAAAAAAAAAAAGTAAATAATTTGCAAACAAGAAAAGAGATCTAGAGGAAATCTCAACCTACTTGGTTGGGGTACTTGGTGCTAGTACTTCAATAACTGAAGGATAGACTAAAAATCAACGAAAGACTAATTCTGAATATCTTCTTGGATACATGGAATACAGCCATAATCCTCTCAGAGACATGTGGCTCCATGTATTGTGCACTGCTGTCAAGGACAACTGGAAATTCTGTATTATTTGCAAATATGTATTTTTACTTGTAATGGGAAAAAAAAATATCAAGAAACTGTGATTCAAATAAAATCTTTTGATTTTTCACATAAAGCTTCAGCTTTATTAGTATTATCTTGTGATATTGTTCTTTTAGATATATATCATGTATATATTTATATAAAATATAGATAAATATATAGTATTTCTATATCCATATATATCTATAAATATATATTCATATATATATAAATAGATATATATATTGTTTTATTTTTTCTAAAAAGTTTAGTCCTGTTTTGTGTGGATTTAGGCAGATCCAATAGGGCTGCAAAGTCAAACTGGACACTGTGATTTTCAACATCATTCTTAGAATCACCTGCACTCTATGATGGGCTTTCTGGCTGGAAGACGCTCAAGAAAGCTGTGTAGAAGCCAAAACTAATGATAAAATCCAATGTGGAGTAAACCCTTGAAGGTAAAATTTAGAAAAAATATTCCTTTAATCTTCCACTGGCCCCAACCAAAAGGTTCTTGTTCAGATTGGAAATAAAAGCTATTTACCACAAACCATTATGAACACATTTTTTGAGCTTTCTGCGGGCAATAGAAGTTTATTCAGCAGAATCATGATATACCACAGATGCTGTTTATTCTGTAAATGTAAGAAGATTCGGGAACAGCAAAATAATATATCTTTGATATTATTTCAGTACAACAGAATGATCTTGAGGATCTTGACAGGAGTTTAAAAGATTATTTAAATCCAATAACATTATTTAATGACATAATATTCAATTCAATACTCAGTAATATTTAATTCGATGGTTAATGTCATAGAAATTAAAAACAGTGTCCCAGTACAGGTTTTAAAGATGAGTAAACTCAGGCAAATCAAGTCTGAGATTTGCCCCAAATCACACAGCAAAGTAATGGGAGGGTAAAAATAAATAAAATAAATAAAATAAAATAAAATAAAATAAAATAAAATAAAATAAAATAAAATAAAATAAATAAAATAAAATAAAATAAAAGTCCCAAATCTGAATTACCACTTCAACTGTGTTATAATCAATTGGATTAACTTAAAAGGAACGTTTTTAGGGTTGAAAAAGGAAAAAGCTCATTTTGAGCCACACTGTCTCTAGAGAAAATACACAAAAATTTTCTCTTTCTCGCCCTCAAGATCTAACACAAAAACAGCAGAAGTACAGGAGCCCTGAGTTCACTGTACAGGCTGATCTCTTTGGGCAGCCACAGATTACCTCTAACAAACCAAAATGGACCAAAGAGCATAGCATATTAGTGACCACTCTTTTCCTCTATCTTCTTTCTTTCTTGTGCTCACCCAAGACCAGCACTCAGTAAAAAAGAATTTAAGGTACAGTTTGATACAGACAAAAGCGAATAATTATTTACCTTGTTATTTACCTGCTGTTGGTAGTTGCATGAGACTACTGAAGTTTGCAGAACTTCATGGCTCAAGACAACTGCATTCACTGTAGACATTAGCTAATCTCTCAGTCATGCCATTTTTGTGTATGTGGCAGAGGGGTCAGAATTAGACAATCTTTAAAGGTTCCCTCCAACACAAACCATTCTATGATTTTATGTCCCTGTTGTAGCTTCCCTGCTATGCATTTTGTTTGTCATCACAAGTACAATAGAACATGGCAGTGAATAACTTGTCCTGAGTTTATAAAAAAATCTGTGTGACTCCCCTGCTGGCTAAGGAACAGGAGATCTTCAGATATAGCTTTATTTTGCTGCCACAGATTTCCTCCAAGATGCTGTGCACTCAGCTATGGGTACTTTCAAAGTACGGATAAGGAATTTATTTTTCCTGTAATACAAATTATCATTTTCCTTATGTCAGAGGTACACAGAAATCTTCCCCAGAAATGAGAGGGCTGTCTTGTAGCCCACCATGTATGAATTTTTGCAGTAAGAAGCCAAGGCAGCATGGAACAAAGTGGTTTGGGCTTGAAGGCACTGGGAAGGCACGGTAAAGGCGCTGTGTACTAGCATTAATTACTATGGTTCTGGTCATCATACAGTCTGCAGGGAAGACTTGAATGAAGTCCTTCATTTCCCTGTCAGGGAAGCCAGCTGTGTCACTCAAGAGTAGAATCTGAATGTCAGCTGACATCAGAATATGGGTGACTGGGGCTTGGGTTTGAAAGAAAACTGGAACCACCATTAGTATAAATATAGAGCAGCTGTGCAATCAGTTGTAGGGTAGTTTAAATTCACTATAAAAATTGCAGTTGTGTAAGTTTCTGCAATTTTATCTCCCTATCTCCCTACTTTTCATACTGAAATAAGAAAAGGTCTGAAGAATACCCCAAAAGGCAAACTCCCAGAGCAACTGCTTAAACTGAAAGATAAGGTTCACTGGGTAGAAAAGGCAAATAATTTGTGTATGACTGGATCTTTCAAGGCAAATTGCAGATATTTTCTTTCAGGAAGAAAAATCTAAAAGAAAAATATTGAAATAAAATTAATGAGATTAAGCTGCTGAAAAAACAGTGGTATTTAAAACACTGTTGAAATAAAAGTTCAGCCATAATAAATGAAAGAATAATGTCTTATGTTTATGTCTTATAGTTTGCATCTGTTTCTGTCTAATTGAGTAGATTAAAAAATATATCATTGCGTTTAGAAGCTCAGCAAAAATTTTAGGATAGCTGTGTAAAAGCAGATTAATCTTTTGGCTGCTTAACCTGAAACATAGTTAAAAAACAACCATTCCTCAAGCTGTGCAAATGCATTTCTAACCCATTCACAAGCATTCATAAATTGGAGTGAATGAAAATAACAGAGAAGACCTCTCGTGTTTTCAACTTCAACAGGATTTTTGGGAAAGTGACAGGGAATTATTCCATCACAGACCAAAAGAATATTCACCAGGAAAAGATTCTTCTGCTTTCTTTCTCCTCACAAACACTGTTATATATCAACTTTTATTACATTATATTCCTAGGGTTACCAATTCATCCAGAATTTAGGTCTCATAATCACAAGTTTCATCAGCCTTAAAGCTAGCAAATGAGTTGATGCTTTATAAAAGAAACATTATTTACAGATTCACATTTTTATTTATTTTCTTATTTTTAATAATGGACTGGATGATGTCATGAAAACTGCACTGTTGAGACTAATCATATCTTGGCAGGAGTATAAGATAAAGATGTCTCAGCAATACTTATTAATATTTTGAATGACTATTCTCCGTAGCTAAAATGTTGAAAATGTGAAGGCTGAATTTATAAGTAGAAATACAAAGGAAAAACATATATACTCCTTTAATATAAATCAATATTTTTGACAGATGACTCGGAATTGTTACTAATTAGAGTTTCCCCAGCGAAGGCAGCATATTCCAGATGGATGTCAGTTCAGATGGAAAAGAAACAAATAGAAGAGGATTGCAATAGGATGCTTCAGAAAGGTAATTACATAAACTTTGTGAGCTGAAAGCCAAATCAGATGATATAACATCATCCAATATTAGTAGCTCTTAGCACCTAACTCCAAAGTGTCAGCTGCGAAATAAACTTTACAGTCTAATTTTCCTTCTCTTTTTCTTTTTCTTTTTTTTTATCTTTTTATCATTTTTTTTCTGATACTAACACTTCATCTACCACCTCTAATAAAAGGATACCTCTTCAAACAAAGCACAAGGTATGACTAAGCCCAGTATTACTGCTAGTGACAGTGGCTTGTCTGCAAAATTGGATCCAGATCAGAAAAGAGCAATGGGGTCTTTACAACTCAAAGGAATACAATGGCATTGCAGCGGGATAGGATGAGTGAATGACTGACTGTCTCTAGCATCATTACCAGCTGGTACAAAGAAGGGTGTGGTCCCTGATAAGTCTAGTTCTAGGATGTTGATTTCTGGGCCTTATTCTGCTTTGAGGTGATCAAAATGCTTTTCAAAACTGTTTTCCACCTTTACTTTCTGTCATAATTTTTACTTTACCACTTCTTTACTGAGCAGGATGTAGTGATCTTATTGCAATAGTAAAAAAATATATATATATAATAATAATAGATATAAGCAAATTAATGAATTGCTAGTTTAGAAACTTAGAGTAAATAATAAATATTAAAAAAAAAAAACTATCCTAGGTTAGTATTATCCTCATGTTCTCATATATCAAATCCAACAGTATTTCTAAAGAAAATGAAGAGCATATAATGTTTGCTGGTGTTAACATCACTGTAATACACTTTTAAATTTATCCACTTGTACTTTGGCCACTAGATTGTTAAAACTGCACCAAAGCTAATAGTAAACTCTTGTAAAATACACAAGGAGGTTGTTTCTGTTCCAAAGTCATAGAGTCTGCCTAATTTTCATGAGAAGTATCTGGTGCTGGCTGTATTTGTAGATAAAGTACTGTGGTAGCATTTCATTCTTACCAAATTTGGAAATTACTGTGTTTCTTCCTGCAGAGTGACTAGGGCTGCTCAGGTAAGAAGCAATCCACTGTTATGAAGTGATTTCCCCTTATAAAGTCATTTAATAGTGTTGAAAAAAATAGTGGTATCCATCACTATGTGGATTAAAACAAGCTATTTCTAAGTTTTCATTCAGGTTAGAAAAGAACACCTTTAGACTTTCTTGTTTTCATTAGCTAGGAGAAGTCTGTTTACTGCCAGCCAACCTTACAGTAACTATGCTACATTTGTCAAACCCAACCTTAATCTCTTATTCAATGGCTATTCCAGAAATGTAGTCATATCTCTTACAGTGGCATGAAGAAAATCTAATCCATGATGATGGGAATTAATGTGAAGTATGAGAAAGTTCAGTACATTAGCTATAAGTAACAACAAAATAAAGTATTTTACAGGTGGTTGGTGTGTCACTAGTAACTAAAATTAATGGTTGATGTAAATAGTTGTGTCAATAGTTGGTGTATCTATATCACTAAAGAGACACAGGAAGTAGCACTATGAATATCAATTTTTTGTAAATTTTTCAAAATGTCATCGACAAAGAAGTTGATGATGGGCAATACCACTGTTTCTTTTTAGCACAGGTGTCAGTGTTTTGAGTTCACTGTCATTGTGCAGGTGCACTGAAATGTGTACAGTACACCTTCAGTATGACACTCCAACACTATACAACTTGCTTCCACAGCACCAGTATTTGAAAGGATATAGCTTCTAGACATGGACAGTTTTCTGTTTTAGAGTAGATTCTGTTTCTCTCACTGGCATAGCATGATAAAGGACATGTGTGACTCCATCACGCCTGAGTGCCTTTCTTAAAATATACAGAAATGTTGTGGCATCTGGGGGGGGGGGGGGGGGGGGGGGGGGGCGGTGTCAATAAATGGCAAAGAATAATTTAAGTATTGACTTATTTGGACAAAGTGTCTAGAATTGCATCCACAACATAAGCACATCCAAAACTGATAAAAACCCTGCTCTAATAGGTACCTGTGAGGATTGCACTGTCTGGTTTAACATACTTCGATTTTTTTCTTGTTGCAGCTCTGAAGCTCCGATCTTTTTCTTGTTGCAGTTCTGAAGCCCAAGAAGAGATTTTACCTTCAAAATCCCTACGGTCTCACTCCCTTAGCTAGAGAACCACATACTTTGTCCCTAGAGAAGTCCCTGCCTGCAGTATTATATATTGCACGGTGCAGAACACATCATTGGCAATGGATGATCATAAAAAAGGCATTTGACTTGTGAATGTGGCAGCTAGATAGGTAAAAAAATGACTCTACTGGGAAAAGGGCAAATTCCAAAATGTTCTGTGTTAAACTTTCTGGCCGTGTAGGTTGACCAGTCTGCAGATCCCACATACGCTTGAGCCAGAAGGCTCTGATGAATGAGAATTTGGGAGCAAGCTTGAGGCGGAAAGAATGAAGTGTTTTCAAAAGTATTCCAGATGGCTTAGGATCTACAAGACAAATCATTTTGAAAGTCAGAGTAGTCAGCTGAAAATCCCCCACAACCCTCTTACTGCTGGAGACATAGTTATGTGTGCATATATACACATTTACTCTACATCTTTGGCATTGTTGCTCATTGTTCACATTGGGAAATACTTTTTTCTTAATGTTATGCATGATAATGAATGAGACACAGCTATGTTACTGACTGAGCTTTGAATTGAAAACTGACAGGTGTGCTCTTGTGGGACAATACAAATTCTAAAGGCAAGAGAAAAGGGGAATGAAGTTCGGAACAAAAAGGAGAAATACTTAATAAAAAAAAAAAAATTGAGGTCAGATTGGAGTCTGCTTAACTTTACATTCACCTTTATAAAGAACATTCTAGCCATAGGCAGAATAGTATTTGTAACACTGATACCTCACCTCTCCTCTTAGAGTTACCCTTTAGAGGGATGTGTAAAAAATATATAAAGCAACTGAGCAACATCTCTGTAAACTGTTGTCTTGAAAAGTAAATAAATAAAAAGCTAAGAGTTTAAATATATTATGAAAGGCACTGTGACCCAGTAAAAATGGAAACTAGAGGTGAAATCCACAACATTGAATCACCTAAAAATTGGTTCTCTGCATCTGAGTTAGTGCATCTTGAGTTCACTAATAATTTGTGGGGAGAATCAGACAATTGGAATAAGTTGTTCCTTCTTAAAATAAAATCAATGTTGCCCTGTGTAGCTTGTTTGTTTGCTTAACTGTTGATAAAGATAGTCTTATGGACCAACTAAGAGCCAAAATAGGAAAGACAAATCTTTAAATACATCTTTAAATTCATTTGAAGAACAAGACCTCAATTATTACAGCAGTGAATGACAAAAAAGCTGAAAGCTAAGAAAACATGAATGAATGGCAAAGCTGAACACATAAACCTGAAACAACATACCTAGTACGAGAAGCAAACAAACAATAAATCAGTGAATTTAGAGGAATTTATTTGAAATATGACAAATTTAATCTAACTGTATTTTGGGTTATATTTGTTACTGTTGAGGTAAGGTTATAGCACTTTCTCAATGTGTTTTGCTGTTTGTTTTTTTTGTTTGTTTGATTTTTATTGTTGTTTTTTTACATTTGAGATGTGTTTTTTTATGTGTTAACCCAATTCTTGTGTCCATGTGCAAAATAAGATGAAGTTTGGCTTTTTTCAGTGTTTGAAATTGCCTTGTTTTTTCTTATATCTACAGAGCTATTCCAACACAGGTTTTCTAAGGACTCCTCTACAACCTTAAAATAGGAAGAAGGATCACAGGTAGAAAAGTGACTAAGTAGAAAAAAAAAAAATCAAATGCAAAATTAAGCATAACAGAAATCTATTCACAGTCAGAACACCATAAGAAAGGGATATTACTAATGTATTTTAAATAAATTATTCTAAAAACTCAAAAGGGATAGAGCAGATATATGGAAAGACATCTGTTTACATGGAAATTTAAATTTAGATTTTGATCACAGAATCACAGAATCACAGAATTGTAGGGGTTGGAAGGGACCTCGAAAGATCATCAGGTCCAACCCCCCTGCCAAAGCAGGTTCCTTAGAGCAGGCTGCCCAGGTAGGCATCCAGACAGGCCTTGAATATCTCCAGAGAAGGAGACTCCACAACGTCCCTGGGCAGCCTGTTCCAGTGCTCCGTCACCCTCACTGTGAAGAATTTCTTTCTCATGTTGGTGCAGAACTTCCTGTGATCCGTCTTGTGGCCATTGCCCCTTGTCCTGTCCCCACAAACCACCGAAAAGAGGTTGGCCAAATCCCTCTGTCTCCCACACCTCAGGTACTTATACACATTGATGAGATCCCCTCTCAGTCTCCTTTTCTCCAGGCTGAACAGACCCAGGTTTCTCAGCCTTTCTTCATAGGGAAGATGCTCCAGTCCCTGTATCATCTTTGTGGCCCTCCGCCAGACTCTTCCCAGGAGATACCTGTCTTTTTTGTACTGGGGAGCCCAGAACTGGACACAGTACTCCAGATGAGGCCTGACGAGAGCAGAGTAGAGGGGGAGGATCACCTCCCTTGACCTGCTGGCCACGCTCCTTTTAATGCACGCCAGGATCCCATTGGCCTTCTTGGCCACGAGGGCACACTGCTGGCTCATGGTCAACCTGTCGTCCACCAGGACCCCCAGGTCCCCCTCCTCAGAGCTCCTTGCCAGCAGGTCATCCCCCAGCCTGTACTGATACGTCCGGTTGTTCCTTCCCAGGTGCAGGACTCTACCACTTGCTCTTATTAAACCTCATTTGGTTTCTTCCTGCCCATCTCTCCAGCTAGTCCAGGTCTTGCTGAATGGCAGCACAGCCTTCTGGCATGTCAGCCACTCCTCCCAGCTTTGTGTCATCGGCATACTTGCTGAGGGCAGACACTATTCCCTCATCAAGGTCGTCGATGAAGATGTTGAACAAGACCGGACCCAGCACCGACCCCTGGGGAACACCGCTAGTCACAGGTCTCCACCCGGACTCTGCGCCGCCGATCACCACCCTCTGAGCTCGGCCAGTCAGCCAGTTCTCAACCCACCTTACTGTCCACTCCTCTATCCCACGCTTTCTCAGCTTTGCTAGCAGGATGTCATGGGAGTCAGTATCGAAAGCCTTGCTAAAGTCAAGGTAGATGACATCCACTGCTCTCCCCCCATCTACCCAGCTGGGGATGCCATCGTAGAAGGCAACGAGGTTGGTCGAACACGACTTCCCCTTGGTGAATCCATGCTGACTACTCCTTATAACCTTCTTCTCTTCCAATTGCTTGGAGATGACATCCAGAACAAACTGTTCCAACACCTTTCCAGGGACAGAGGTGAGACTGACTGGCCTGTAGTTTCCCAGATCCTCCTTCTTGCCCTTCTTGAAGACCGGAGTGACATTGGCTATCCTACAGTCTTCAGGCACCTCTCCTCTTCTCCAGGACCTTTCAAAGATGATAGAGAGTGGTTCGGTGATCACCTCTGCCAACTCCCTTAGCACACGTGGATGCATCCCATCGGGACCCATGGATTTGTGTGCGTTGAGCCCACTCAGACGCTCCTGAACCACTCTCTTGTCAACTGGGGGGAGCCCTCCATTTCCCAGACCCTTTCTCCTCCCACCAGGGTCGAGGAGTACCGGGGGGGGGGAGTCCTTGAAGCAAAGACTGAAGCAAAGAAAGCATTCAGTATCTCCGCCTTCGCGGCGTCTCCCGTTACCAGGACACCCCCCTCATTCAGCAAGGGACCCACATTATCCCTAGTCTTCCTTTTACTGTTTACATACTTAAAAAAAACCTTCTTATTATCCTTTATCTCTTTTGCGAGCCTCATCTCTAGGTGGGCTTTAGCCTTCCTCATCGCGTCCCTGCAGGCCCTGACAACACTTCTATACTCCTCCCAAAAGGACAGGCCCTTTTTCCACATTTCATAGACCGTCCTCTTCCTTTTGAACTTATCAATGAGCTCCTTGCTCATCCATGCAGGTTTCCTGCCCCCCTTCCCCAATTTCCTACTCTTAGGGATGCACTGATGCTTGGAAGAAGTGCTGTTCAAATGTTGCCCAGCTCTCACAAGCACATTTGCCTTCTAGCAACCTAGCCCATGAGATATTCCCAAGCAGGTCCCGGAAGAGGTCAAAGTTGGCTCTCTGAAATTCCAGGGTAGCAAGCCGGCTTTTAGCCTTACTTCTTCCACCAAGTTCCATCTTGAACTCCACCATCTCATGGTCGCTGCATCCCAAGCTGCCCCCAACCTTCACATCCCTAACAAGCCCGTCCTTGTTGGTAAGGACAAGGTCCAGAAGTACCCCCTGCCTCATCGGCTCCTCTACCACCTGCGTCAGAAAATTGTCTTCAACACATTGTGGGAACTGTTTGGACTGCGCGTGCCTGGCCGAGTTGCTTACCCAACAGATGTCTGGACAATTGAAGTCCCCCATGAGACCAGCGCCCGTGATCATGAGGCTACTACCAGCTGCTTGTAGAAGGCCTCATCGACCTCCTCCTCCTGATCTGGTGACCTGTAGTACACCCCCACAACAGTGTCCCCCACACCAGCCCACCCCTTAATTCTCACCCACAAGCTCTCCACTTGTCCTTCACCCTCCCCCACGTGGAGCTGGGTACACTCTAATTGTTCCCTCACATAAATGGCAACCCCACCTCCCCCGCTTCCCCAGCCTGTCTTTCCTAAAAAGGACGTAGCCCTCCATGACAGCGTTCCAGTCATGCGAGCTGTCCCACCACGTCTCTGTGATTGCAACGAGATCGTGGCCCTGCGACCTAACACAGATCTCAAGCTCATCCTGTTTATTTCCCATGCTCCGTGCCTTGGTATACAGGCACTTTAGGGAAGCAGCAGGCACAGTCACACCTGGAGGGATGCAAGAAGAAGATTCTGGACAGGCTATCGGGATCATTACCTTCTATGAGGAGCTCTCAGACAATCCTGTGGGACAACTCAGAGGTTTTTCCCTACTATCTTCAACAGTGACAGCAGTGACAACTTCCTCCAGCCCTTCTCTGTCACTTCTAGCTCCCCTCCCTTCCCCTGTCAAACCTAGTTTAAATCAATCCTAGTTATATATATATATATAACTATATATATAGTTATATTGTTATATAACTAGGATATATTATATATATATATATATATATATATAACTGTATACCTAGTTTGATATATGATTGCTATGAACTTTACATGTAAGGACTACTTTTCAAAAGTTAAATCCAAGTTGAATAATTCTTACTGACCAGAAGAATCTGTATGTGATACAGTGATGCACATGAAAGTGAACAATGGAAAACAAAGAGGTACTTGGGGGAAAACTGGACTAGCCCTGAAACAAGGCTATCCTTGTTGGCAAAGTACAGACAAGAGCACTTAGCAGGCACCCATTTGTGTGTGCTTTTTTATATAAATGCTTGAAAGGAAAGCATAATCTAAGCGTGGATATGCCATACTAAATCCTTTATTAACTCTCCTAGGTAATAACAACCTTAATGTTTCACACAAGCAGATACCTTTCAGACTCATGCAGGGAAATAGGCTTTCCTGCATCACATCATCCATCACAATCCATATCTATCAGATGATAAATTGCTCTCACCAAAAGGGCTTCTATTGTTGATTAAATGTGTGATGTGCATATTGCAGCAGTTTGTAGTATTTAAAAGCGAGAAATGGTATGTTTTCTGGTTTCTTTCCTCATTCTCTTTAGAAATAATGAACATATTCTTGAAGTATTATTTTCTACCTTCATTTTGAATCCTCAAAGATACTGTGCCAGTTTCTCTAGCCAGTTACATTATAGTAGCAAATTGAGGTTGCTGTCACAGTGACACAAAGGACAGAAATCTAGTAAAGAGTAGGAAGCTATCTTTCAAAAGTCAAAAGGTCCTATGATTTATGGCAATACAAGATATGTCCTTACAGAAACTAACTTTGCTTTTCAGGTGCCTTTTTCTAACAAGATGAAACTAAAAAGCATAAAGGTGAAATTGAGTTAAAGATGAATTCTTTATGCAAATGCCATATTTTACTTTCAAATTCATATGTACAATTATCCATCATGTTCCAGAAAAAAAAAAAAAGTAAAAAAAAAAGTGGTGATAACTGAAAAAGCAGATAATGGATAAGTACTATAACGGACCAATTATAGTGAATGCTAAAATTACTTCTTTACAAACTCATTCTCAGCCCCTTCTGTTCTTTTGATTTATGTGTCATATGACTTTTTAATCTCTAGATTTTTATTTTATTTATTTTTTTATTTTAAATACCCCACTAAACAGCTTACATTTAATGGTTGGGAATAGACTTGGCTTTCTTTCTGTACAAGGCAGATTGTATCTTCCCCAAAGAATTTTTTATGGTAGTTCTTTGCAAAAGATATTGCTTGCCCTCTGTGGATACCTACAACCTAACATGTTCATCCACATTAGTCTTGATGCTATACAAGAAGATTCTCATTAAAGGTACAGGCAGTAACTGTTTGCTTTTTCCTCCAAACATAGTACCAACAACACAACATATCCAAACTATCTAGCAAAATTATGATATTTTTGTGAAGTTAAAAGAGGAGATGAAGGAAAGTTTTTGGTTGAAAGGATGAGTAGTATCTTTCAAAACCTGCTGGAACAAACAACTATCTTAACCTGTTTTAGTGCAGAACTTACAGAAGCATATAGAGTTAACATCATGTACTAAAATCCAGTACTGAGGTCAAAAGGCTGAGCTACAATCAAGTTTAAAACAGCTGACCATAAAAAACAAGGCTCCACATATCTTTGCTAATATGTCTTTCTATACACTATTTGTAAGACCATCTTACAAAAATCTAAAGAATTTTTTTTCCCTTTTAAATACATTTAATTAACAACATTTAAAATTAGAACTTACTGTATAGATATGGTCATAGATATGTCTTCTGGTTTCCTACTAAAAAGAAAGAAAAATATTCCAAGTTAATTAATGGCATGTGTGTTATGTCCTGTGTATTTTACCAAGTTATCTTCTCATATAACCTAGCATATAATGAGGAAAAGTGTTTTCATTCTTATACTTCATTCACCTTCTGACATTAGTAAGAATATCCTTACACGTCCTTTATGACTATCTGCAACATATCCTCAGACTATAGAATTTAAAATGATTGCAGAAAGAGGAGGCTTCACATCAAGGCTCTCTGGGTCTGTTGTCAATGCCTTCCCATAGTAGATAGACACAAGTTTCTCAAGATCTCACTCCTACAGCACAGTCTGCCCACTGCACCAGCAGTTATTACTGAAGCAGTCCTTACAACTAGGTTAGTGTATTCACAAAACCAGCAGACATCTAGGTGGTCTAAATTTCCCTGGTTGAACAAGGAGGTTGAACCAAATGGCCTCCAAAGGTTCTTTCCAATCTCAACTATTTTCTCATTCTGTGATTCAGAGATCTGTTATGTGAGTATTCACCAGAAGCAAAGGTTTCAGATAAAAACAAAGTTTAAAAGCTATCATTGTTTTCTGTGAAAAATGTCTGTTTGTTTTGTTTGTTTTTTTAAGGTCACAAGCAATGCCTTTTATGAGAATTCTATGGAAAGGAGGAAAAAAAAAAAGAAAAAAAACCACTAACATAATTAGAACAAGAAATATTTTATTGAGTAGACAATTTTGTAATGGCCTTTCTATTCTTGAATGGAGTTATAACCCACAATCATCAAAACATTTCCATTAAGAAGAGTAGTAGATTTCAGTGATTTCAGTTACAAGTGAGAAATATCTATAGTTTGCAATGGTCAAAAGTTATGATTATATGTCTGAGCAAATCAGAACTCTTAAAACAAAAACAGAAACAAAAAAAAAAAGCTCTCATTACATCTGGACAAAGTGGGGTACATTTTTGACTGAGTTGTTGTGAAGAACACTGCCTCTTTAACATTCTAGGGCAAACTTTCTAATTATTGAGAAGAGTGATATTAACTAGGTAGAGTCCAAGTCATACAAGTTACATGATGTCACTATGGCATTAAAGTTCCCTGTCATGTTCTTGGCATGATTCTGAACTTCTCTGTTCTTTCCTTTTGCAACTTCTCATGAATTATCATGCAGGTATAGGCAGCATCTGATTAAGAAAAAAAAAAAAAAAACAGTGTAATCACAGAGTCATTGAATCACAGTCACAGAGTGTTTAAGGTTGGAAAGAACCTCTGGAGATCATTTAGTCCAATCCCCCTGCTCAAGTAGAGTCACCCAGAACACATTGCATGGGATGGCATCCAGGCAGGTTTTGAATATCTCCAAAGAAGACTCCACAGCATCTCTGGGCAATCTGTTTCAGTGCTCCATCATCCCCACAGTAAAGAAATGTTTCCTCATATTCAGATGTAACTTCCTGTGTTTTAGTTTGTGTCCATCCTATCCTATCACCATTATATACTGTGTAGGCTTTTTTAATGTACATATTGAAATCTAGAGAAAAAGCAAAACCAATTCAGGACAGGGAAGTTGCAGCTAGAGAGAAAACATACCACATACTTATTTGGTGCAATATTCTTCATACACAGTGTAGTACTTATTTATATCTTCAGTGCTGAAAAGATTTAAAGCCCAGTCAGTGCAAAGAAACCCATTTGCTTTATGTCTAAAATATTTTGAATGTTTACAGTTGTACCATGAAAGCAGGTGCATCTGTAATTATATTATGACTCTTTTTCTACCTTCTTAGGATTTATTTTGATGAGTAAAAATTATTATTTCATAATTAAGTAGTGTAGGGGAAACAACAACAAAAATCTTATGAAAATAATTTCTAACATCACAGAGAAATCTCTATATGACAATATTTGAAAAACTAATTTTCAATACAAACATTCAGTATTTCTTATTCCGCTTGCTTTCTCTCTATTGTGTTACTGAAAGCTTGCAAGTAGTGAGAAAGAAAGAGGAAGGAAAAATTAAAATCAATAAACCAGGAATTAATGCATGACTCTTTCACTCTTCCGTTTCTTAGTGAGATCTGATTTCAGAATTAAGAACATTTCTGTCAATTAATTGTTTCATTAGATGTCTTGAACAGCTCTGTCACTTATATAGCCTTATACACTACTTTCCAAAAATATATATAGGACAGGTCCTTTGGTCAAAAAGCTCAAAATCAAGCAAGTAAAGTATGTACAGTAGCCGTCCTGCCAGCACTATATTTCACTAATTAGGGAGACCCAAGAATTAGACTACACTGAAGATGGGAGAGGTCAGAAGTAATCACTGGCGTTGACTTTGGTAGAGACTCCACCAAAATGCTCTCACTGGGAATCACACATACTACATCACACCAAGGTTTTAAGACTTACATCTGGGTTAATCTTGATATGCAGTGTTGCTCTTTGAAGCCATAGGGGCTCTGAAAATGCAAAAGCACTCTTTGAAAGAGCCATTAGGGCTCTATTAAACAAGAAACTAACAGAGAGAGATGTAATAATAATTTGCTGTTGTTGTTGTTGTGATTTTTTTCTTTCTTTTTAGTTTTGGGTGGCTTTTTGTTGTTGTTTTCCCTTGACATCTTTGTTTCAGAATGTTTTCAGGTAACACTATCTAGTAAATACAATATTGAAAAAACATGAAGGAAAGAAAGAAAAAAAAAGCTTCTGACCTTTTTCTAGTATTTAATGCTGTTGCAAATGAAAAAGCTGAACTAGTTCTAGATAACAGTTCCAGAAACTGTTCTCTCATACAAAAGCAGCTTTGGGGAGTGGGGGAGAAGGGGAGGGGGGAAGGTGAGAGGGGTGGTGTTTGTTTGGTTTGTTTCAATGAAATAGCTGGGAACTAAGTATTATTTTTTTTTCCAAATAAATAGCGGAAGCCCTCTTGTAAAGGGGTGTTGTGAGGAACTGGATGGCTTTTGTCAAATACTATCTGAATAGCTGAATCATTATCTTGGTTGCTAATGGTTGATAAGTCAGTTCTACAATCCTCATAGAAGAAAAACAGAAAAGAAGATAATTCACTTCTGAACCCACCCCTCCTACTTAAACTCTGAAAATAAAGCTGAGTTTTAGAAGTGACATGTCTTTCTTGTTGTTGTGGTTTAACCCGGCTGGCAGCTAAACACCACACAGCCGTTTGCTCACCCTCCCCCCTCCCTCTCTGGGATGGGGGAGAGAAACGGGAAAGTGAAGCCTGTGAGTTGAGATAAAGACAGTTTATTAAGACAGGAAAATAATAATAACAATAATAATAATAGTGATAATGATAATAGTATTAATAATAATAATGTGTACGAAACAAGTGATGCACAATGCAATTGCTCACCACCCGCTGACCGATGCCCAGCCTATCCCCGAGCAGCCGGCCCCCCCACCCCGGCCAGCCACCCCTATATATTGTTTAGCATGACGTGAGATGGTATGGAATACCCCTTTGGCCAGTTTGGGTCAGCTGTCCTGGGTCTGTCCCCTCCCAGCTCCTGCTGCACCCCTAGCCTGCTCGCTGGCAGGACAGAGCGAGAAGCTGAAAAGTCCTTGGCTTGGTGTAAACACTGCTCTGCAACAATTAAAACATCAGCATGTTATCAGCGCTCTTCTCATCCTAATCCAAAACATAGCACCCTACCAGCTACTAGGAGGAAAAATTAACTCTGTCCTAACTGGAACCAGGACACTTGTTCTCTTGAGGGATAGAATAGGAAAGGAGAGGAAGAGAGAAAGACATGCAAAACTCTACAAAAGGCATCTGTCTTTCTCAAATTGTGATTGTAGTGGCCTTGTGTGTTTTAGCCTGGCACTAACCTATCATCCTGTTTGCTATATGGATTATGCTCTTATAGTACCATGAAGTCTCAGCGTTGCCCCTACTTAATATTATGAGTCTCCTAAACCTTTCCACTTCCACTCTCTTTCCTAAAGTGGTATACCTGTTTATAACACTAGGATTTACAGAAAGGTTTTCAAATTATTTATATCTCATCAACTCTTCTTTCCATCTTTGTAAATACGGTCAGTTCTAGACATACTAATTTACAGTCTGAGTCTAAGAACAGAGATTTATTTGTTTTAAATAATCTGAACTCTCTTTCCAGTCAAACAATAGTGTTTATTTTAGGTCTCAATGCCTTTTTCTGCTAACACCGAAAGCACATTTATACAAACCAATGTTTCAAAATAATATGGAGACTGCCCTTCAGTGCTGGAGGGAAAGTCCCCCAGTGCTGATTGGGAAGGCCTTCTTTTGGAAATAATCTGATTCCTAAGTGATATGTTTCCCTGAGAACTGATAAGAAAGTCCTCCCAATTAACACTTATCACTGCTTTAGATGGCAGCGCAGGGTGAGGGAAAGATAATATCATCCTGGAGCTCGTAACTCCTCATTTTGAGGTTAACTGTAATAAACACTTAACAAAAAGTTAGTTTTGAGTAAAAGCTGAACTGTTCACTGCTATAAGAATTTTGAAATCATAAGTTGAAACAGAAGTAAAATTTTCACTGCTATGCAAACTTAAACAGAAAACGTCACCATAAATAGCTAGGTTTTAAGCTTCTCTTGGGCTCCAGCTGCCTACAGCTCTGCCCTGCTTGGCCATGGCCCTTGCCCAGACAGGCCTGTGCACTGGCACATGTCCTGGCCCAGCCTCTGCCCAGCCCTGTCCCCGGGCAGGTATATAGTGACAGAGTGCTGGGGCTGCCTGGTGCCCATCTGCCTGTTCCTGTGGTAGAGCCTCCTTCCAGGGTGGTAGGACATGACGGGCTGCCAGGGCACCTGAGCCCTGCCATTGGGAGCCCCTGATGCTACCAGTCTTAAGGAGTCCTAGCCCCTTCCGGGCCTTGGCAGTGAGATATGTATTCCTGCTATGTCCAATATGCAGGATGAATCAATAGAAACTAATAGGAAATTTCAGGTTTTCTTTATATATAATCCAAAGAGGAAAATAGATATTTTTCTTACATTTGTGAGCAACCATACCAGTTGAATAGAAGGAGACATTTTTAAAGAGAATTGGAATCTCCAGAAAATCTTCCATCCGTCTGAAGAGCCACACGACAGTTAAAAGAGCAAATGTAGGCCTTCCTATTTTTCAATTTTTGTCCCTAGTACATCCCAGAAGTTTTTTCCTTGATTTTAACTGTCATTTTTGCTGTAATCAGTTCTTTATTTTTATATAAGAACACAGATCATTTTGATGGCATGAAATTTTTTACAGAATAATCCAGTGGGTATTATTTGTGAATAATATACTATATTCATGACAGTGAAAGATCAGGACTTCACATATAAACTGATAGCCCCAAACCCAAACAACCAAAAAAAAATCATTCTTTGAAAATTTTATTTTCATTCTTTGAAATAGACGAGTCTGAATGTAATGCTTCATGGACACAATGGGTACAACAAAATACCCATTCGTATTTTTAACATTCCTACTGAGTAGAATCTTCTGCATTAACCTTTCCCCATCACTGGCTTGAAAAGCTATCTAAACTAGGCCAGGGAAGAAGTACAGAGTTTAGCTTCAAATCTCTGGTGAACTATTTCAAGGAGTGCTAATTATAATACAATAGTGAGAGCAGGAGTTGCTCATTGCTGCTGAAGCTCAAGTCAGCATTTGTAAATGGTTCACTCTGACAGCTGTCTATCTGCACTACAAAGATCTCCCTTTTAATGTACTAAAGTCTAACAGATAACAAATCTCTTACCCTTTTCTTACATTAACTGTTAAATGCATGTAGTCCTGTTTGCTTTGTCCACACAGCTAGTTTAAAAGGCACTCCATATTCTCATTATAGCTGCATGAATACCTGATTCATCAACATGAAGGGAAACACAAAAACAAATGTTCCTACAGACACCTAGGAATACTCTATCCCTACAACATCATTAACCAACCACATCATTGGTCTGGTTCAGATTCCTATCTCCTTTCTTTCTACATCCCTATTTTTATGTCTCTCACATATACTGTTGATTCAAGTTAAAAGACAGATTAAAATTGTTTATTTTATATATGATTTACTCCCAAGAAATAAAAGATTCATTTAACTTTTACAGATATCTGAAAAAGTTAATAGTGGAGTCCAAGTTCAATAAGGCTTAGTTAAAAGGAAAACTAATTACTGAAGATTTTATAGTTAATGGCAGTAACATCAAAAGTATCATTCTAGAGGAGCTAGAAAGGAAAAAAAAAAGGCATGCTAATCTTTAGGCAGTATCACTCAATGACTGAGTGTTGTTTGATATTCATTAAATGGGGAGGTAGCTTATAATCTTTAGCTGATGAATGATTAAACAAACACTGAAGTGGTAGATTAAATTTAGGATGATTGGAAAAAATTTTAACCAGAGGCAAGTCAAATCACTAGAAAGTAAATTGAATGATCTTGGGGAAAAAAATTACTTGAATTGTCATTATATAAGGGATTTCATTAATCTGTTTGTTCTTGGCTTTGTTTTATACATATTATTTTTCTGTCAAAATATGATGTATTAAATAACAGTCATCTGTAAAATATTATGGAATAAAATAATTTAAAGTTTACTCTAGTGTTGCTTTCATTAGCTACTAGACAGAAATGAACAATCTCTGTTATCTTCTTAAAAGTCATTGGTCACCACAGATACTTTGTGAGTTTCTCTTATATATGTCTCAAGTTACCTTGCAAACATATAGAGTCTTTATGAGAAGGAATGACTGCAGAGTTTTGATTGCCATGGTTATTATGCTTTTAGTACAACATTCTCCTGCGATATAGAAGAAGAGGTCCTTAGTTGCCAAACTTCAATATAGGTTCATGACATGCATCATAACATAATTCATAATGCTGAAGAAGAAAAAAAAAAAAGGGGGGGGGTAAGGGGAGCTATGTGTATGATGGCTGAATGAAAGAAGTTTGAAGGTATACATCCCTTAAAAGTATGAAGAGAGAAGAACTAAGAAGAAAATTGAGATTTCAGAAGTTCCTGATTTTGACCTATTTCCGTTAAATCCTTTATTTGTAATCTCAATGGGGATAAAAGAAAAACAATATTGAGCACTTAGAGTACCATATGGTAAGTGGCATGGAGAAAACAGTCAACGTGGAAAACATGTCTGTCTTTTCTCATCAAATATTGAATATTGAATAAAACTGATTTCAGGTTTAAAACAGTAAAAAGTATGATTTCTTCATACAATAAAAAGTTACATTTATAGTACGGGATGTTGAGGAAGCAAATTCTTTATGACTGGACAAACTCATGGCAGAAAATCCATGACTACTAAACAAAACACCTCTCTCTTCAAACTCTCTCCAGTCATATTCTGACAGACTGAAAATTAAGAATCAGAGATGATTTGAATTCTCACAGTCAGAAATATGAAGGAACTTCAATAACTGTCCATAAAATTTGATTGAAGACTTAGGAAAAAAAAAAAAAAAAAAGACTTTATCCTATTCTTTTCAAATAGTCTATTCTGGAACACAGTAGGTTTTTGTGGCCTCAAAGACTGATCTTTCTATTTATGCTTTAAGAGTATCCATCAGAAAGTAGTTCTGCCCCAGACATGTAATAATAATGTAATTTAAATGGCTAGTGCCCTTGTAATACACATCATGTAATTCACATGTTTTAATTTTATGATCACATATTTTATCTGATACAACCTGGCCAAGAGAATATAATTACACCGTCAATACAATTTCCACTTAGGCCTTTGAACTTGCAAGAAGGAGAACGATCTAGATGTGCTTGTATTAGGATATGGATTTAAAATAACATAGTGAACTAATAGAATCAGATGAATTAAAGAAAGTGCATGTGTTGGGAAGTTTCACTATGCTGATATAACTATAGATAAATGACTAACTTCAGATGTTACTGAAGATGTGCAGTTGTTAAAGGAGTAAAAATTTCATCTGGGATGAATTTTCCGATGAATCAGTTTGTTGGTTTTTTTTTTTTTTTAATTTAAAAAATTTCTTCAAAACAATATCAATTATGAAAATCTTCTGTAGGAGTACAGGCAGCATTGATTCCAAGGTTTTCCTAGTTTCATGCCAACTCATATGCCAAAGAGGAAGAACTAGCCAATTCTGCTAAATAGAAAAGGACTGATCCATGACCCTAAAATCAAGTGTCAAGAACTGATTTTCATCCATGTTTGTTAAATCTAGTCTTGTGTAAAGCAAATTGGCTGTGTTTGTACTGCAAAGCACTCTGCCTTGAATCTTCCTTAGGCCCTTTGTGCTATATCTGAGAAAATTATTTATTTTGTGAAAATGTGGGGGGCTCTGTGAGTTGCTTGAATGTACAAAGATGTTGAGAGAAATCACGAGTACTGTTCAAGGGGGAAAAAGCCAAGACTGGTGACATTTTGTTGGTATTTCCTTGTGAGATCTGTGTCAGGGCCATGAGTCCGGCATTTGGTTCTGCAACTCTTCCCCTCTCCTCAGTCTCTGTCTGCCTGTGCTAAGGACAGCTCTGCAACAGTTCAGCTGAGTAACCTGGGATCAAAGTGCTGGGAAGCTGTCAGAATACAAGCCTTGGAGGCCTGTGCCATTGGTATTTGCCTTAGCAAACATCAATTCTATCAGCCTCCCTTCGTAAAACAGATATTCCAGAGATCTGATTATTTTCATGGCTCTCCACTGGACCTGCTCTAAGAGGACTATGTCTCTCTTGTGCTAGGGCCTCAGAGATGGACACAGCACTCCAGGTGGGGTCTCATGAGAGCAGAGTAGAGGGGGAGAATCACCTCCCTCCACTTTGACTTCAAGAGGGTTCCCTTGACTTCAGGGGCTCCCTCTTCAAGCATGTCAGCATCCCTCTGGATGGCATCCCTTCCCTTTAGAATACCAACTGCCCTGGTCAGCTCAGTGAACTCAGAATACAACATCTATTTTAAACATCACACATTTTTAGGTAGTAAAGTGAAAAATAACAGTAGTGTAAGTACCAGTAAATTATCACATCCCAGGTACCTTACTGTCATTAAAAGCCATTCTGTGAGGGATACTGTTTGCAGTATATGGGAAGTACTTGAAATTTGACAAGGGGAAGTGCTGCCTTTCAACCTTTGGTCAGGCTATAACTTTTTGTAGAATGAACCTACTGTTTACTGCTGGTTCTGAGTCAATATTGTACTCCTCTGTGGTTAATTAGCTAGCTGTAGATGTATACTCCAGGACTAAGCAAGTCTGCAGAAGTAGATGGAGAAAAACCTATGGCTCTCACATCTGAAGGCCAAAATGAGGTTCATTCACAATTTTATTATTCTACTGTATCTCTTCGATTTTTTTCACTGTGAATCATGTATGACAGTAGAGGATTTCTTTGTTTAAGAACAACCAGCTATGTGGTATGAAGAATTTTGACCTGTTCATGAAAATTTTAGCACAAATAAATAGTGTCACAGTACCAGTGAGAGGCTGGGAGATAGAGGCCTTTTCTGGCATAGATTTTTATTATTCATAATTTATTTGTGAAACAATGTTTCCTTCTCAAATAAGAAAAAAACTTTATAGCTGGATATTTCAGAGGCCCCACAAAAGAATTGTGAAAAACTCCTCAGATCTCCAGTTTACCAGAACAATTTTTATTCTATGTGGTGAATGCCTTTTGGTTCAGAATAATGCCAGTGTCAAATATTAGAAGTTCTAGAGTTTAGGAAACTGTTGTTCCATGCTCTGATAAACTATGCCTAAAAGAAAAAAAAAAAAGAAAAAAAAAGAAAAAAAGAAAAGACTATGAGAAACAAGTAGTCTTACCACAATTCTCCATAACAACTAATACTTCTGAGTATTTGATTTGACTTTGAAAATTACAGTTTCTCAGGAAGAGATGGGCCATGTATACCAGGATTTCTCTTTATCATGTGATATATAAACTTCTCCAGTCTGCCCACAACTGAAACAACTAAAATAATTTATCTCTTAGTCACAAAGTTTCAAACAAAGAGCATAAAAGATGCGGTACAGGGATCTTCTGTATTGTTCTTCTGTGTTCAATTAAACACAGTTTCAAGATCCATTAAATATTTTTCAACCCTATTGATTTCTTGTTCCACCTCATTCCCCCTTCCTCCCTCCTCCCCCCCTTTTCCTCCCCCCCAGTAGAGTTGTAGACAATTTCAAAAGTTCTGTATATAAATTACATTCCATTTATAGATTTGCTTCTCTCAATGACTTTTCGTGAAATCCTTTGAAATAGCCTATACAAAACTTAGATTTTAAACCACTGAATATCAAGCCAATATTCACAGGAGACAATGGTAATGTACTCCATAAACATCTTTTTACAGATTTTGCTGCTTTCCTGAGAATGCGACCTTTCACATAAATTCTCACACCCTTTGGCTGTGGAAATAGCCTTCATTTCCTAAATCAATAGATTTCTGTCTTGTTCACTCTGCAGTCAAGACAGACCAAGCAATATAACACCTACAGAGGTGTGAATGTCTTTCATCTGAATAGGATCTTAACTTCAAAGTCAGTCTTTGACTCTTTAAATGCATATGGCTCAATTTTCTGTTTGTTACAAACTGCAGACAGTGACCAAAATCACAGTTTGGATTCCAGTTATTCTTGTTCCAGCAGCAGTAAACCTCATACAGCTCACTTCGCAATGTACTTGCAGGGAACCACAGGTGGCAGGTCCTGGTACAGTCTTGTCACCTCGATAAGCAGCCAAGGGAGCAGTTTTCTGCACAGCTTTTGCTGCAACTGCAGTATGGCCAGTTTGGAAGAGAGAGAGTGAGCTCCTTCCACCTCTGTGCTGTGCAGTTCTGTTGAAGGAATTACAGCCTTGCTAGGTACACAAGACAATTCAACAAATAGATTTCAGTTGGCCAAACCTGTTTTTTTTACACACAGCATCTGTCACATACACAGGATATTATGCAAGCTTACTTAAAACAAATAACAACATGTATTTTATAGTTTTGCACAGGTGAGTGAATACTGAATCTAACTAAACTGTATGCAAATGAATTTAGCCCTTCATTCTGTACAATTTTTAATCACAGCCATTATTATAAGCATATTTTCAGTGTTTGGGACTCACTGACCTCTCGTGGAAAGAACTGACAAGCACTCAATACCAGGAAACAACCTGCCCCTCATGAATTATAATGATAAACATCCTCCACTCTACCATGGTGGAAACATTGATCAAAATAATTTTGCTTATGTTTCACATTTAAGATAAACATCATTTGTATTGATTTTACTGTGAAAGAAGAGAGGCTATATTGACAGACATGTGAGTGTCTAATATTATTGGAAGACATTTTTGAAAGTATATTATGCACTTAAGATTTTTAATGTAAAAATGCTTGAGACAAAACTAAGCATAGTATTAAAACTGTAAGGTAAGTATCCGAAAACACTGTAAAATACAATAAAGCTGAAGTTGTCACTTGGATTACAAGTGATGCAGATAAGTATCTGAACTGTGATGCAACACCTCAAAATTTAGCTTATGCTTATGCTGTATGAGTGCTTAGGTCCCCTTTATTCCCATTTTCCAGGACTGTTCACATCTTGTGGATCTTAAATTCTTCAGGCATCACAGATTAACCTATAGTTCCCTTAACAAGTGACCCAGGCAGATACAGGGGAGTGCACCCCACGCAGAAGAAAGGCATTTACCTCCGCGTTGCCATCCACATAAGTCAGTTTTAAGAAAGCCTGTCAGAGATGTCTGAGAGGTTAGATGTTGTTAAATATTTCCCATACAGGATGTGGGAAATATGAGCACAGTTTTTTTCAGCCTCACGAGCACGTAATCCCGAAGGACCACCGGTCTGTGGACTATTCTTAGAAAAGTTGTCAAGAGTGATCTTTTGGTCAGGATAGACGTTTTTGTAACCATGAAACGTGCTATGTGCTTTTCAACTTTTTCAGATTTTACATAGCAAAAGCAGTATAAGCAATGTAAAGAAACCTTAGAGTAGGACTACAACATTTTATTTTTTTTTTAAATGTGTGGCTTAAATAAAAGTCCATATTTCTCATATCATATTTTTGGGTGGTTTCTTAACATCGCTACCAAGCAGTCTAAGAAAGTCCTCAAAGGTTAACACCTACTAACTAAACTCATTAGTTTGATTAGCCATGGTTACAAGCCATTTCAAGAAATAGTCCTTGCATAAAGAATGTAGAGATTAGGAGAACAAGGTTGTAGGAGAACAAAGTTGTATGGATACAAACTGATACTCACAGAATATAGGCATAAATCTTCATCAAAAAATAAATTCTCCAAAATTTTGTGCCTGTGAATTAACCATGGTGGCAGAAAAAGCATTCTTCCAATTAATGATCTGAACAGATTGAGACTTTGCATATGTAAAACTGAGTATCAAATATTGTGTCCCATGATAGTAACAGAAATCACCTTCACAGAAAATTATGCTTTCAACTATATGAAGGTATTTTTTGTTTCAAGAACTTCATTGTAGATGCGTGCTAGCTTTTGCTACTGTGGTGGGTTGACTGGAGCTGACTGGCAGATGCCCACTCAGCTGCAACTGCTCTCTCATTCCCCCTCCTCAACAGGAGGGGAGGAGAGAATAAGACGAAAAAGCTCATGGGTTGAGACAAAGACAGGAAGGTCACATACCAGTTACCATAATGGGCAAAAGAGGCTCAACTTGGGGAAAAATAATTGAATTGAATTTATTGCCAGTTAAATGTAGAGTAGAGAACATCTTCCCTCCACACCCCTTCTTCCCTTCCCAGGCTCAGCTTGATGAGCCCATCATTTATCATTCCCAACTCCCCTGCCTCCTCCCACAATAAGGGGTGTGGAGAGGTGTCAGTCCATAGCTGATCCTCTCTGCTGCTCCTTCCTCCCCACTTCCCCTTACTCCAGCATGGGCTCCTCTCCATGAGCCATGGTTCCTGCCAGGATCATGATCCTGCACGTGCCCTCAATGAGATGCAGCTTCCTTCAGGGTACATCAACCTGCACTGGTATGGGGTCTTCCACAGTGTGCCGGGGGACAGCCTGCTTCAGCAGGGGCCTCTCCACAGGCCACAGGGGAACTTCTGCTCTGGCACCTGGAGCACCTCCTGCCCTCCTTCTGCACTGACCTTGGTGTCTGCAGGGCTGGTCCTCTCACTTTGCTTCCCTGCACACCTCTCTCTCACACATTGCCACACTGTTTTTTGGCCCTTTCTCAAATGGGCTTCCCCTAAGTGCCTCAGGGTGGCTGCCAGGCCCAGCTGGGCCCTGCAATGGGGTCACTGGAGCCATCTGGAACCGGCTATGTCCTGCACAGGGCAGCTCCAGCCTCACCTCACAGAGGCAACACCCTGCTGCCAACACCTAGGCATCTGCACTCCATACAGTTACGAAAGCATCTGATGCCTCCTTCTTGAAAAACAGAAGATAGTTTCTAATGAACATTTTTACTTCTTCAGTTAAAAAAAAAATCCCCCCAAAAAGTGAGTTGTTTTTACACTACAGTAAAACTTTTCTCCTTCTTTTCATTCTAATGCTCCCAAGATTTTTTATTTTTTTTTACCATTTGTGAAAATAAAAAGCAGGTATGTCTATGTCAGTGATTAAAATAACCGTGAAATTATGACTTTAAAATCCTATGCATTCTATTCTGTATTCTGCAAATGTTTCTAATTAGCTTGCTGGCTAAAGCGATAAGGTATTTATTAACAAAAGATAGGATTTTCTGCTGCTTTGTTTTCCTATTTTTGAGGTCAAAATTCTTTGGAACAGTGAAAGACATAAATAGATGTAGGGCATACCCAGAAATCATAAGCACAAATATCATAGTCATTGGAATATGTAGATGTCAAAATATATATGAATTTTAATAAAATTCACAGAAGAAAAAGCCATTAGATGTGGTTATATGGAAGGATGCCACCTCTGATTTTATCTGCAGACATCATAATTCTAATAGCACATAACTTTTTTTTTTTTCCTCTGAGTACAAGAATAATTAATAGATTAGGACTAAATAGAAAATGAAGAGTACCTCGTGGTCTCTTTATTCCTGTAACACCTACAACTCCAAAAGTGAGCCATCTTTATAAGACAGCTCAGGTACACAGTGTTTTGCCATCTGTGTAATTAATAAAACTAATTTCAGTTAGAGAACGGCCACAAAAATAACTCCATTCTCAGGAATGGGAAGGAGGAAGAGCAAAGCATAAGGAACAGACAAGCAGAGACTAATGGAAACTGAAATTTAGAAATGGGAAATTATTCACCCATATATCTCCTCCTATGCCAGGTATTGTATTTCAGACTGGTTTTTAAGGTGAAGAGCTGCAGTAGTTGACCTTGAAAACCTAAAGAAAAGTAACATCAGTTTTCCCTTCAACCAGTGCCAGATAGGATTAGTTCCTAATTGCAGATAAGGTGAGGATGTTCTCTTGGCTGCAATATTTGCAGTGAGCCATTTATTTGGGAAGAGATTATATTATTTGTTCTGTGTTTAGTGTTTCTCGAAGAGTGTACAGAAGAACTGTAGTCTATAAATAAAGCCACTTCAGTAACAACATGGCTAATTAATAGCAATCCATTTTGTCATTTATACTATATAAAATTAAACTTTTCTTTCATGAGCCAGATGCCCTGTTCAGTAATCACTCAGAGCGAAAGGGTTTTACACTTTTAAACTTCAGTGCCTAAGTTCCAGATGATCACCCTTGTATGACTTCAACATCTGTGCACTCCAACTGGTTTCAAATGCCTTTTTAAAAATGTCGTGTGTTTTGTTGTTGTTGTCAATGTTGTTGTTTCTTAACTGTAGTTATTTGATTGGAGATGTTGAGGAAATTTAGCAGCAAGCTTATGCTGCTAGTTTTAGTTCCACTTTAGATTAAAAGTAGCCTCCTTGTTCATTCAAGCAAACCTGCACCACTAGATTGATTATAAAATGGATTCATGACAGTAGTTACTGTTTTACTGGCAATGTAGAAGAGCTAGAAAGGCACAAAGGGCAAGATTTATAAAGTGGACTTAGATGTGTAGTTGTCTTGTTAGCTGCCACTGGCAATCACAAAATCCAACTTATCTGCCACCAACAGTCCTAAATATCTGTTCAAGCAGTAAACGACTGAACAGATTTTATGCTTAGTATACAGTGAAGTTTGAGAGTGATTTACAAAACAGCCATTCTTATTTGTTCACTTACCTACACACTCTGATTCAGTAGGCATGCTCAGAGTTTCTGACTGCATAAGTGTGGTAGTTTTTTACCTTGCTGGGTAGCTGAACTCCACCACAACCACTCTCTCACTCCTCCTCTTTAGGAGAAGAGGAGAAGAAGTATGCTGGAAAGAGAAAAAAAAAAAAAAAAAAAAGAAGAAAAAAACTCAAGGTTTGAGATAAGGGTAATTTAATTAAATGGAAAAGGAAGGAGGAAAAAAAACACACACACACACACACACACAAAAAAGCCACATGGAAGCACGGAGACAGAGAAAAGAAGTTACTCTCTACTTCCCATCAACGACTGATGTTTGACCATGTCCCAGGAAGCAGAGCCTCAATATGCATAGCAGTTGTTTGGGAGGACAGATATCTTCATAACGAGAGCCCCCCTCTCCTTCCCCTTTTCCACCTTTTATTGCTGAGTGTGACATCACAGAACATGGAATATCCTTTAGGTTTGTTTAGGTCAGCTTCTCTGGTGATGTCCCCTCCCCACCTCTTGCCCACCCCCAGCCTGCTGGCTCTTGGGAGGTTGGAGGGAGTCCTGATGCGGTGCCAGCACTGCTCAGCAATAGACACAATACTGGTGTGATACCAGTGCTGTTCTAGCTACAAGTGCAGAGCACAGCACTGTATGGGCTGCTGCAGGGAAAGTTAACTCCATCCCAGCACAATAAGTAATGCCAAGAAACCACATCGCGGTAAGTAATTAGGAACTGTATATGAAATATCAGATGAAATTCCTTTAATCTTGAGTAAGAATTTGTTCTTCAGTTTCCTCCTCAACCTTCCTTGTAGGTAAGGTAGCATAGGCAGCAAGTTATTTCTTCCTACTCTGGTCTGCTTCATGTATGTTAAAACACTTGTTTCACTAGAAAATAACGACGTCTCCATGGACATATGTGTAGAATGATCACCAGAGCTCTAGTTCCTCATTAACATCCTCATCACTGCAGAGAAGTTTAACAAGAGAGACTTTCCCACACTATAATATGCCTCAAAGAGACACCTAGAGTCAACTAATGCATGGAAGCATGCTTCACACAGCTGAAATTAAGATTAATAGACTATGGGAAAACAAATGTTATTTAGGAGAAACATCTGGCACAACTATCTAGTGTCCAAAGAAGAAATACTGTTATGCAGCCAGAAAGACTTCTCTCTCAGCTACACACCTAGTTACCGGAGTAATAAGACTTTGTCCATGGTGTTTCTTAGTAGTCAGTTTAGTTGACTCTCTAGGGTATTTACTGATTTACTTGAGTGTCATATCTAGGTCTCTGCCTCATAAAGCACGTATACCTACGCATTTACAGACCTCGTACTTGTATTCTTATAGATATATCATCAGGGACCTGAGAGTGCTACCAGGCCCCACTACCCCTGCCCAGCCTCTTCTGGTCCCCTCCGTCTTCCCACAGGACCAAAAGCTGTTACAGCCCAGTCCTGGACTGTCAGTCCCTGCCTCAACTGTGTGCCTGGCATGGTGGTCTCCAGCCCTGTCTATAACCCTGCCTCCTGGAAGGACCTTGGCTCTACTCAGCAGGTAGAGTATCTCCTGGATGGACCCTCAGACAGACACCTCCTTTTGTCCCAAGCTCGAGTCCAAGGCTGCCCCAAGCCCTAGCTCATCACTTGCCATGCCTGGAACTGTTGAGGGTCTCATCGTCAACACTGCCCACCCTATGCAGGCCCTGGGAGGCTGTCCTCTCAGAGAGGGCACAGCTGTGATTGGGTCACCCCCGGTTGGCTTATATAGTCCATGAGCTTAATTCACAGTTTTGTATTTGACTAAGTACATGAGCATGATATTGTGGTAGTAACCTAAGACTAAATTCCTGCTGGAAGTATAGATCCAGCTGCCTCAAGAGTAGTAGGTCTAACAAAGTTCTTTAGAGAGGTCAAAACAAACCTAAGTGAACCCAAGCTTGGGGAAAGAGAGTAACTGGAAGCAGGTGTTTGATCTCCAAATGAGATTGGAGAATAGCTTATGGGAACAATTCACCTATAGAGAGGATGTCTACAAACCCTCATGTGGAAGAAAAGTAAGACAGAAAACTTCTTAGTCTTGAACTGACAGAGAAAAGCTTGGTCTTCAAAAGGGATTTTTTGCATATTTCTGAAACATATTTCTAAAAGGTAGAAAGTTATAGGCTACTCTTAGAGTATATGGAAAAGTGTCTGTTATAATCCCTTACTTCTTAGGTATCTAAGTGTGAAACCGAAAGTTTTAAAGAAATCACTGACAACCAAAATTATCTTTCCAACCTTTTTTCACTGTAAAGAACATTTTGGCACAAAATTTGTATAAACATTAATTTTGAACTCTATTTTGAATGTGGACCTACGTATCCATGGCCTGGGTTTCAGGGATTATGAGCCCTGTGCTAACATCAAGAACCATAGAACCACAATGATTTTACTTTTCTTTGGATAGCTGTCACTGAAGTTTAGCAGCCAATTTGGAAAACATCTTGTTTTTTGTTTGGTTGGTTTTGAGTTATGTCATGTATGACATTAAAAGAGCTCTCTTGACATAATGAATTGTTTTGACCATTTTTACCTACTGCATATATATTTCATGAATGGTGCAGTCTTTACAATAAAGGCAGAACTGACTGTTAGACAAGCAGCTGCTTCCTCTATAAAGTATTTGTTTGTCCCTTGAATAAATGATTTAAATCAAAATATTCACTGAATGACGCAACAACAATCTCACAAACTCTGTAGCAATCTCACTCAGATGACTGGCAGTGTTAGAAAACACCTAGATAGAAAAGTATTACCTGTGGGCTACAGTTTCAGATGTACTCAGGTATATGCCCAAGTATCAAGTTTCTACTACACTGTCTGTAATTAGTGCCACCTGCTTTTGCTTAGAGTCATGTTTCTGCTGGCAGACTTTTACAAAGTCAGTGCTGCATTCAGCATCAATAAGCTGCTCAGAGATCAGCTCAACATGAAGCATAGAGAATCCTCCAAAGCACTTTTGCTGGAGTGACCTAAATCAATAGCAGGTATTGAATACATCTCAAGACAGAACCATCCTAAAGGACTGCTGAACAGCCAATTGGGTTACCACAGAAAAAGTTAAATATCTAAAATAGTCTATGTACTGTTTTGGAGCTTAGAAGGAAACACAGCCATATAATTGTAAAAACAAGGAAAGATTCCTGCCTAACAGGAGCTAGACATATAGCACTGTCTGCAGGAGACCCACAGCAAAACAGCCCAAAACTCCCTCATCAGCACTTGCAGAATGGAGGGTGACCAATAGCACCAGAGAGTGGAAGCTGGCAACAGCAAGGACCACCGGGAGGAAGAGAGTTTTCCCCCAAAGCCTGAGGTACCCTTACAGAACCGCTTCACCCCTCTACTGACTAAAAAGAAAAGACCTGTTGCAGGGGGAGTGGAGCTGAGTAAGACAGTTGTGCTCCCTGCACTACAACCAGTCCAAATAAGAAAGGGCAATGGGTGATAGTGGTAGGTGACTCACTTCTGAGAGGTACGGAGGCACGTATCTACTAACCTGATCCACTCCCAAGAGAAGTTTGCTGCTTACTGGAGGCCCACATCAGGGATGTCATGAAGAGACTACAAAGCTTTGTAAAGTCTAACGACTGTTACCCACAGCTGTTGTTTCACATGGTGCAGCCAGGAGCAGTCTGAGGAATATCAAGAGGTATTACAGAGCCCTGGGAGCATCAGTAAAAGACTCAGGAGTGCAGGTAGTTTTTTCATCAGTCCTCCCAGTCAAAGGGAAGGGGATTGAAAGCATCAAGCAGGGGTTCAGCTACTTAGACCATGGTACTTGCTTTGAGAAACCTGGTCCACTGGGGACTGCTAGGGTCCTTCTGCCAGAGAAGGGGAAGAGCATCTTTGGTCATAGGCTTGCCAAGCTGGTAAAGAGGGCTTTAAACTAGAGTTGCCAGGGAAGGGGAACTTCAACCCATCTTGTTCATCCCAGTTTGATGCCAGCATCAGTGATGGATGCCTAGAGCCTGAAGAAAGGTCATGGGTCAGCACGAGAGTTCTACAATACCACGGGTAAGTTAAGGTGGGCCAGGCCAATCCCTAGCACAAATACTAGCTGGGCAGAGAATGGATTGAGAGCAGCCCTGATGAGAAAGATTTGGGGATGTCACTTGATGAGAAGCTCAATATGAGCCAGCAATGTGTGTTTGCAGATCAGAAATCAACTGTATCCTGGGCTGCTGTATTGGGTCTACGTGGCAAGGTTTTGGTAGTGGGGGGCTGCAGGGGTGGTCTCTGTGAGAAGAATCCAGGAGCTGCGCCATGTTTGATAAGGGCCAGTTTCAGCCAGCTCCAAAAGGTCCTGAAGCTGCCCAGAGCCAAGCCAGTAAGTGATGTTGTTTGTGCCTCTGTGAGAGCAGAGTTAAGAAAGGGAAAAAACTTCTGCACAACAGCATCTGGGAGACTGAGGAGTGAGAAACAGCCTTGCAGATAACAAGGTCAGTGCAGAAGGAGGGCAGGAGGTGCTTCAGGTGCTGGAGCAGAATTTCCCCTGTGGCCTGTGGAGAGGACCATGGTGAAGCAGTTTTTTCCCCTGCAGCCCATGGAGTACCAGGACACCTCTCCTGTGAAGACAGGCTGAAGGAGTTGGGGTTGTTCAGCCTGAGGAAGAGAAGGCTCCAGGGAGATCTCAGAGCGGCTTTCCAGTACCTAAAGGGGGCCTACAAGAAAGCAGGAGAGGGACTCTTTATCAGGGAGTGTAGTGGTGGGACAAAGGGGTAATGGCTTTAAACTAAAAGAGGGTAGATTTAGATTAGATATAACAAAGAAATTCTTTACTCTGAGGGTGGTGAGGCCCTGGAACAGGCAGCCCAGGGAAGCTGTGAATACCCCATTCCCGGAAGTGTTCAAGGCCAGGTTGGATGGGGCTTTGAGCAACCTGGTCTAGAGGTCCAGGTTCTTCTAGAGGAAGGTGTCCCTGCCCATGTCAGGGAGGCTGGAATTGTATGATCTTTAAGGTCCCTTCCAATTTAAACCATTCTGTGATTCTGTGGTTCTATGCTATGAAAGGCCTGTTCTTTCCTGCAGCTCAGCACTGCCTTGCCTAAGGCAGGTCCCTCTTCAGTCATCTTCTGAAAAGTCTTGGCTACAATATGTACCTTGTAGCAGCAAGGCACCCAGGAACTGGGCATTGGAAAGCCAAAATGCCTTTAAAGACCTGGACTCACAATATTATTTCCCTTAAATTTCTTGCTTTCTTCAGATATGCAGTTCAGTGTATTCTGGATTTCATCTGGGAGCATAGGAAATTTCCATGTCCTTTGAAGTATCTGATGTCTGATACCTTTGATACAAATGCCCTAAAATGTTTCAGAAATACACTGGATGACTTCCATTATGACTTCCATTTGTCATAAATTGCACTCAGCTTGACAAATGGAATAGCTGTTTATTCAAAATGTTTTAAAAGTCACTATCATTCTACTTGGTTTTGCAATTAAGACACGTATACAGATCTTTTATTTCAAAGCTACTCCCTTACTACTCAAATATGAAACTTTTTAATGTATATTCTGATATTAAACCATACTCCTGGACATTTTGTCCTTCTAGTTAGGTAAAGGGAACAGAGTGGTCATTTTTCATATGTATTGCTATTTGTTTGAAGATCTCCTGGAAGTTTCCAGGCAATAAAGAAACCAATGAACCTTATTTTCTGACAGATCCACAGGTTTAGGGGCTTTGCTTTTTTAAAAGAAAGGCTTGTCCTTTGATTTAAAAAAAAAAAAAATTACAGTCATACTTCTTTTCTACTCTATTCTGAATACTGATTCCAATATATGCGATGAAGAATTCAGATGGGACAGAAACTCACAAATTGCTAAAATATTTCATTTAAACCTTGTATTTTAACAGAAAACTCCTTAAAGATATTCAGGAACTGCTGGCCAACCTATAGCTACACCATATTACGAATCATTGTAGAAGGCAGGGAAAGGTTTAGGAGTTGCTATACACTAATAAAGTCATGGGATGCATAAGTTTCCAGAAAGGATATGGACCAGAAAGAAATGCTGGTCTCCAAGGAAGTTTTAAAATAGTCTTAAGTTACCAGATGTCCTCCATGAATCCTGGAGGTTTAAAACTCCTCTAGGAGTCTATTTTGTTTGGTTGTTTGTTTTTTAAACTGTGAACCGGTTCAATTACAGTGAAGAAAGCCCTTGGGTTGCTAACTATCTGATAATGATACTACCTACCTGATAGGTCATTCTTTGTTTCTGGGCTTTTTATCCCATCCTCAGTGTATGGTATGGTGAGATAATTATCTCTGTTAAAAATTATTTGCAATATTGACAATCAGAAATTGAGAAACAGTTCGCCTCAAAACTGGATGCAAATATATTAGTTTAAAGAGACAGAAAATACCAAAAGAGGGAGTGGAGGAGTGGCAAATTTGACCAGGCACCATTCAGTTGTTAATGCTGTATTAAATAGCACTCTCAGCTATTAAATTCTGGCAACCAAAGTGTGTATGTGTAAGTTAATTGTGATCTTTAATGTGAACAAATATAAACTAGACAAGGTCTAAGTTCAAAAATAGATCATTGATATCTATCTTGAGCTGGCAGAAAATGGCATCAGTAAATCTTGTATTTCAGTTGACTTACCATAATACCTTTCTTAGTATCAAAATAAAATGAGCTTTGTGTGCTACTTGGCTTTTTAGGCATTTGGACATTTTTTTTCCCCTGGTTTTATTTTGTCCCCAGGAAAAAAAAAATAATAATAATATTGTGTCTGTGAGTGTCTCCATATGAATTAAGTCAGGCTGAAAGAACAAATCAGTAACTTTGAAACAGCAGCAGTCTCTCCTGAAAATGACAGGACCTGGGGACATATAACTCTCTAAAGACATACAGTCATCTTTAAGCACTGCACGAAATTCTTTGATGATTGTTCACTGCAGTTATATACTTGATATGATGACTAAAAGGAATGATTTGGTGAATGGAAGAATAGACTTGCTAAATAGAATGGTAATGTCAGAAAATCATAAGTTCTAAGACAGAACATTTAAAATTGACTAGAAAGTTATTTGGCATGCTTCCTAGTACCATAGGATATTAAGGAAATTAAATCAGGGAGGGTAATTCATAAAATAGAGTGGGAATTTAAAACAAAAATCACAGAATGGTTTGGATGCTTGATAGTGTGAAATCAACATAAATTATTTAAACACAGGAACTGCACCAAACCTTTCAAATTTAGGGGTCTGTTGTGGGTGTTTCCAGAGCATTAAATAAAACTTTACCTTCTCAATAAATTGAAATATTACTAGAGCTGCATTTATTATCTCTATGTTTTCACTTCCACGTGATTATACTCTTTAAAGCAAAATAACAAACAGGACAATTTGCTGTGTCAGGATAATGAAGTCTTAATGTCCAATTATTTATTTATTTATTTATTTATTGGTGTAAGGTATAGCAATCTTTACTAATGTTAATAGCCAGCTTAGAGACTTAAAATAAGCATGCACCCTAAGGATATGCATTAAAGAGCAAACTCATGCATTTTTTACCCTGGAGGAAGTACTAGGTTTGTGGGTCACTGATTCAGTGAAACTGAGATAGAAGCAGATTACCTGAACATCAACTCTTGCAATAGTTAGAGAGTGAGGTTAAAGGGGACCTCTACAACACTATTATATACAAAATGATTTAAGAAAATTCTGCTTCCTGAAGCTGTTGACATTCAGTGACTCTCCCATACCAGGGCATTCTTCCTTCCTGAAAAGCTGGAGTTTTAGTCTCTAGCAATGGCTCAGACCTACTTTTATTTTACTTTTTTTTTTTTTTTTTTTTTTTAATTATTTGTGCTGAAGGCTGGTTAAAAAGTCTAACAAGAGGGAACAACTTCCACATTGCTGCCAAAAATATTAATTGACTATTTATGGCTGAAGTGAGCAATGGGACCTTCATGTCCCTGGCATGCTTCCCACAGCACTCTGCTGTTTCTGGGGGCAAGAGCAGTGTTTTATTCACAAGTGTTTCCAGACTTCTTCAGGTTCCAGTGAGGATAAAGTTAAAAGCATTTCTTTTTGCCCCCTTTCCACTTGGGAAATTGACATTTCTTCCTTTGTCCATTAACTTCTTCAGGTTTCTGAAAATATGACCACAAGCTCTCCTCCCATTCCCTTATGGCCTCACATCATATGTGAGAAAAGATGTTGGTGGCCTTGGGAGATATTCCTTCCTTAATAACTCTGCTGCAGGGGCAGAAAGGTAATAAATAAAATTCAGATCTAGCCATAACTGTTTTAGGTTCCTAGAGCCTCTAAATCAAGACACATAATGATCTGGGCAATGCTTTTTAAGTAAAATGAAAATTGGCCACTTACTCATTATCTTCAGTTCTTCAGATGGGGAAAATGGCAGGAAAATGGGTGAAACAAAACCTTGCTGTCTTTTTCTGATCACGGCATCATGATACCAGGAGTGCTAATTTACCTCCTCACAGTAAAAAAAAAAAAAAAAAAAAAAAATGGTTCAGGTAGCATTTCAGAAGTCCTCATCTCAGAAGATCTCTCTGAAGAACTACTAGAACTGAGAATCATAAGTCCTGGAGTACAGTCATCAGGTAATTAGTTATTGACAGAGCTTTTTACATTGGAAAAGGTGAAACTCTGATGGTTATGAAGAATTCAAGGAATAGTCTTGGATAACTATAAAATAAAAGAGAAAAAAAATAATAATAAAAACTAGATAGTTCATTCTGGTAGTTCCAAAACACTGTTTTTCATTTGTGTAGAAATGAAATGACTTTGATGAACAGAAGCATCCCTAAGAAATCTAATTAGGCAATCTAGTCTCATCTTTCCTCCTCACCTAATTCAGAACAAGTCTTTTGACCAATTTTTCTCCTTGTCTCAATGATTTCTTTTAGTATTAGTCTGTAAAATATTTTATATGAAGTAACCCAGTTTCAAAGTAAGATATGCAAAGAATTCAGTATCTCTTGCAGCCCAACTGGTAATTGCTGCAAGGAAGCAGAAGGCTTGAGAAACTGAGGCAGAAATGTAGGATTTGTACTGTGTCTCCAATATCCCATTTTAATAAGGTAACTATTTGGTTGAAATTGGAAAGAGAAATCAGCTCCGTATTTCTAGACTAGCGTGGGATCTATAACATTAAAACTTAGATCTAAACTTTTGATGGTGCTAGAAATGCCTGAAAAAAATAAATGAGACATACAACATTACCTTTAAAATTAGCTGATGATCAAGAAACAAAGTTTGCAGTCAACCTGAATTGGCCTTTTTTTCTCTTTCATTCTCATTAAGACTTTCTGAAAAATGTACCACAAATGTAACTTATATCACCAGAGTCACCATTCTTGTTTCATAGAGAAAAAAATAAAATCCATTATTTTCCTTTAAACATTTGACATATTTTAAATCTGACATTTTTAGATCATTTAGATTTATTAAATATTTATTTATATACATAGATTTATTAAATATTGATATCCTTTTAACTTGTTTTACCATTGGAAAGTTCAAACCAATAGGCCTTATATTTGGACTAGAAAGTACTGAATCTTATGGTCCTTCTCAGTTTCTTTAAGTAGTGAATTCCATTATTTTATTCTAAGCTCCAAAATTATGATGACTCACTGTCTTTCCCATGTAGTTAGGTAGTTAAATTCTGAAGGTCAGAGTAACCCAGGCCTTGCTCAGTCAGAGGCTGGAAAACACTAGATGAAACATTAAATGTGATTCAGTGTTCCTTCTATCAGGAGTTAGTGCCAAGAGCAAAACAGTGGGTGTAGGTACTTACTGTGTTCAGGCTTCAGTAATCTTCATCATGATAATTAATTCATGAGCTAAGGAAGGTATATATGATTAAGGTCATTTCATCACCAAACAACCAGTGAAAAGTCTCTTAGTTCTGGTGTTTGAGTATAGGTTGCTATTTATAACTCTAGGTTCAGAGGGGGTCCTAGAAACTAAAGGCTGTTTTGATGATTTGTGCAACATGTCTTCAGATGAAGAAGCAAATATGATGGAAAGCTCCCTAGGGGCTTTATTCTGCCTGCAGGCCTAACCTCTGTCTTACCTGGATTTAGTTTCAAGTAACTCTTCGTCAGCTATGAGCTGATCTCAGTCAGGCACCAGACCAATCAGCAGCCTTCATAATCTCTGACAAATAAACCAGTCTTTCTTTCATATTTGGTTGCTAATGGTGAATATCCTGATTCAGCATTATTTTGCATTTTTGCAGTTATTTATGTTCCATCTCAGTGTCTATGGAAAGGTGCTTTCTCTAATTTGAACATATTTGCTTTTTTTGTTGTTGTTTGTTTGTTTTCCAGTCACAGTAAATGGATCTCTAGACATTTGATTTATATGTTTTTATGGTCTACATTGGTTTACTTTCTGCCTTTCTTTAGGTTTGCTAGGCAACTTCTAAATCAGTGTATCCCTAAGACATGTAAATCATTTATTACCTGTACAGTCAGCAACTGAATCTATATTTATTATTGTAAAAAGATTTGTCCCAGGTGACTAACTTAAATGCAATCATAAAAAAGTGTTTGTCCAGAACAAGGTACTTCTTAGAGTTTATTTGAAACCTGCCTGGAGCGGACCTGACACAAGAAGTTCTTTAAATGTTACCTCTAGCCATGAACTGATATTAAAATACATTTCATTTACTATCATCTGAAAGCCAGATTCTGCTTTACTATTTTATGGTTGTTTGGTATGTCAGAAACTGTGATAAAAGGTACTGGCTAGGTAGAAGCTATCTGCCAAGCTATTCAGCATCTTATTCAAGAGTATGATGATGAGACAGACAAAAAAAAATAAAAAATAAAGCCTATTATTCTGATAAGGAGGGCTTCTAAGGGCACTTTGGTGATCCAGACTTATTCCCATTGCTTAATGGAGTGGAGCTTAATGGAGAACCTGAAAATGTATTCATAGTGAAGGAGAGAGTTATATCTCAGAAATTACTTCAGAAGTCCTTGAATATACCATAGGAATATCCTAAAAAAACTAGGTGGTATCCAGTTTCTGCTTACATATCAAGTATGATCCAGGGAAGTTTTTGAGCTAGTTGCAGAGGCCTATCATACAGAAGTCAGTCCTTAGAAAAGTCAGAATAGAAGATGGAAATAACATCTCTCCAACCAACACCTTATTTTAGTATGTAGTCTAAGGTACTTCTTCCCTCCAAACAATATGTCCTTTTCTCTATACTCATTGTATAAGTCAACTTATTACTATCATAGTACACTACATTGTACTATCAACCTAGTATTGCAATAATTGCAATTATTATATATAAATAATTGCATATATATAAATAATTGCAATAATTGCAAAAATGCTAATGAATTCCAAGTGTATTTGTTATGGCTGGAAATAAAAAAATTCTCCTCCTTAGGTACTGCAGAAGAAAAGATTGTGAACTAAGTTCTTTGTTGGCTTTTGTTTAACATAGCAGTGAGGATACAAGGAAAACCTATAGCAAGCACTGAATTTTATGGATTGTCTCAGAATTCATGCAGACCAGGTGACACCTTGGATGCCTGGAGAAGGTGCCTTGAGTAGGATCCCCACTGATATCCTATTAAACAGTCATTTTCTAAGTAGCCTATAATAATTTAATGCACTTCTATTTTAAGGGGAAAGAAAGAATCAGTAAAGCTTCAAGTTGTATGTTCCTTGTTACAATTATAGTGTTCTCATAAGCAAGGAGGAAAAAATAAAATTAAATAAAAATAAGTATTCTATTACTAAAAGTTGCAGAGCAGAAACTAGCTACTGAAGAACTATGGATATAGTTTCTTTTCTAGGCTTGGTAGTGTTCAGTATTTTCATTAATAATCAGGACAGTGGAATAAAGTGATGACAAAATGTTAAAGTGACATTGATCAGGCAGGGAACTCAGGCCCTTTGGAAGACAACCTCAGAATGCAAAATTATCTCTGCAGTTTGCCACGATCACCAGTTGTAAAGTCCTGACATTAATGGTAACACAAAATGGACGGAACTTAGTAGGCAGCCAAGCAAATGAGAGCAAGATTGCACCAAGAGGTAGCTCACAAGCACTAGTTGCAATTGAAAGGCCTCTGCTGGGTATTAGACATTCATTTCACAACAACACTTAGGAAAAATTTAGACTAGTTAGAAAGAATTGAAATGAGACAATCAAAATCATAAAAAAAATAATAGAAAAATCAGATGTGAGGACAGGTTAAAGGTATTTTGCCTTTGATTAGTTTAGAGAAGACAGCAATTGAATCTTCCAATATAAAAGGTTGCTATTAATGAGTGATCAATAGTTTTTTATGTCCCCTGAGTGCCGCATATTAAGTATTCAACTTAATTTCCAGCAATGGAAATTTTGAATAGATCAGAAAACACATTTCTAACTATAAGGATAGTTAAAAGTCAGAACAGTCTGTTTAATGGGCTGCAGAAACAGTATAATTTCAAGCTTTAAAAGAAGACATACCAGCTTCTGTCAGAAACAGTCTGGCTGTATTTTTGTTGTCTCAAAAAAAAAAATGGTCTTTTTTTTTTTTTCTTCTCCATCCCTTTGTTTTAACATTTTTAGAAGACTTCTACTTAGCAGATACCATTTGCTTTTATGTTTAAGGTTGATTTTCCACAAGCCCATGATGATTTTTCAGGATAGAAACATCACATCCAGTTTATCCAATAATCTGGAAGCTATTAGGCTTAGAAAATTCCTCCTATTTTACTCACCTGTTCTTGATAATGCAGTATTCATGAAGCCAATGTTGTAAACCAGGTTTCTACCATGGGTAATCACTAAAACACAGAAAGATTCAAAACAAAAAATAGTAAAGTAAAGCATAAAAATGATAAAGAAAAATAAATTGTAGAAAAGAAGGCAGAAATTACTAGTTACAACATTTATTGATCAGGGTACAGGTTTCATCAGAAAGAATGAATGGGTAAACTACGATTTTGTAATATTAGAAGCAGTGAATCTTAATGTAAAGATAATACAGGAATTAGTGCAAAAGCTTTAGAAAAAAATAAAATAAAAAAATAAAACCCCTATAAAAACTGAAGAGTGAAAGATTTTGAAACATGACCTGAGAACGAGTTATGATGTAGCCGAAATGTCATGTGGCTAGAAAGTTATCAACAGAAGCTGAAGTCCATGTCCAAGAAAGAAACAAAGAAGCTTTAGAACAGAATACAATTCTGTATTAAATCATGAGTCATGTTGAAGACACAGGAAGAAGATGCAGAGAGAGAAGAAATTATATTTGAGTTTTCCATGATGAAAGGACCAAGACAATACAGTACCAGTTGGAAAGAAAAAAGAAAAAAAAAAAAAGTTTTACAAATGCAGGAGAACAGCAGAAGACAGAAGACTATGCCCCAAGACAAAGCAGGAGATCAGAGATTCATGGCCACAGAAAAAGAACATGCCATATCCACCTGTTGGAAACAGTTTATCAATGTATTGCTTATACTGAAGTGAATAGGAAATGAGCAACAAAACTTGCCAATATCAGCTTAGTTGCACAATAAGAAAACTCAGCTGATCTTGTTAGTTCAGGAGAGTTAATATTATTATTTTGTCCCAGAAAATGTTGATGCTGCCTCTTTTATTTTCTACCAGAGAAATGAAATAATTTCATTAGCTAGTGTACTTTTGACTGTGGTTTGAATATTTTTCACTTATTTCTATTTTTTAAATGAAATTTGAGCTCATTTTTTGAGCTCAACTTTTCTTATTTTGCAATAAAAAATGCATGGAAAACAACAGAGATTGAACTTATTTACTTAACTATATTTTGTTGAAATGCAGTCTCTGTGGTATTTTCTTCTCAGACAGATAACTGCTTGTTTAAGTTTCTGTGCTATCACAGACCCAACTTTCCTTTTATCATGTCACTACTATTGCATTTTAAGGAACTGTATCTAAGTTTTAGCATCCATCATTCTTTTATTGTTTTGGAAAAGAAACTATATACAGAGCCTAAATTTTCACTTCAGCAGGAGAAAAACAGAACAAACTTAATAAAGAAACATGATCCTCTGAGACAGCTACTACAATCTGCAGAAGAGAAGGAAACTAAGCAAAATATATATATACAACTACCTTTTGTGTCCAACGTGAAAAGCACAGTATATTTCTACATAAGAAAAGTGCTCAGCATTCTCTGGAACATGAAATGTCTTTAGTTAAGCAGCAAAAAATCTAATTGCTTTTGAGTTTTAAAAAACTTGTTTTCTGCAGAAATACTTACACTTTTCCCAATAAAAAGTCTTATAAAAAGTCCACAAGGGCACCTGCAATGGAGCACAGCTTTTAATCTATACAAGCTGAGTTCATCATTTTAACTTGATGTTAGAAGAGTATCACCAAGTTATACAAGCTCAGGTCCAGGCAATAATTTAAACCTCTTTGAAACAAATAAAACTCAACTGGAAAAGTGTAATAGCATATCAGTCCCATTGTTGCTTTTTTATATATAGGTGTCTCCTGTCAATCTGAATTTTAATCTTTCTATGTTCTGAATATTTCCATTTTGTAATTTAATACCACTGAAATTCAATATGTAAATGAAAGGTTTTAGCCACAGGAGAAAAGATGAAGCCAGTCAAATGGGGACTTAAAGCTTCAGGGAAAGAACCAGAAAGATTACTCTTCATGCTTCTATAGGGCCTTACATGTTCAAAGTGCTGTATGAACATTCATTAGTGGAAAAAATCTCCTTTCATCCTCCCATGCTAATCAGTGATAGAAGTAGCAAAATGTTAGTAGCGCTAATGTGCATATACACTGTACAATATTGTACTCTACCATGTATTAATTAGCATGAGAGTAAGAGAGAAAACTTTTACTGGAAATATTCCAGGAGAGCACAAGCAGCAGGAGAGAAAAAACTGTTCCAAATTATTTTTTTTTATATCTTGTTACCTTCAAGTAAAGTAAGTAAATCTAAAGAAAACAGAAGATCTGAACAGAAAATAGGAGAAAATATGCAATGTTCTGATTTTGGTTTGTTCTTTTTATTTAGTTGGTTAATTTATTGTCATAATGAAAAGGCGAGTTTTTTTTTTTTTTTTTAATGATGAATCTTCATACATCCTCATTCACCTTGTTTCCTGTATTCACAGTAACCATCAGAGTAACTGTCTGCTGTTTGAACCTCAGTTAAATATTATTGGTAAGTCATCTTCCATTATAACCCTGTTTGTTCCCCATAGTGAGCTTGTAAGTCACACAAATCGAGCACTGTGACTTTCTCAGATGCTGTGCAGGGTGAAGATCTCTAAAATGTTTCTTGGATTCTCTCTCTTTCTTGAAGCAGTCTTTAACTGGAATTTTAATGTGATTTTCCACTGCTTTGTTTTACTTTAGATTATATTTTCAAAACAGAAAAATATTTTTGTTTGAACCGTTGTTTCCCAGTAATTTACTTTATCAATGAGAAATGCAAAAATCTGTAGTACTTTTAAGAATCATTTCTGTTCATCTCCATGATTAAAATCTTATTTTCTGATTTGTTTTGTTTTGTTTTTTTCCCCATTCTACTGGTAATTTATGAGGAAGAAAAATGGAACTACATTCTGGTGGAGTGAAGGTAAATAAGGCTTCTTTTTTTCCTATAGGTATATAAAGCTAAAGTTTAATGTTATAGTTTTTTTGTTTTGTTTTGTTTTTCAAATTCTACCAGGAAAGCTCAGTTTAAATACTTAAAAAAAAAAATACAACAAATTATGAGTGCTCAAAGTAAATATTCTAAATAATACCAAATATTTTGTTTCAAAGCAAGCATTTTCATTAAATAAAAATATCAATTTCTGTATATCAGTCTTATATCCTTCAAAGCCACGTGCAGAAGAAACAGATAAATTTTTAAGTAAAGTGAATGCTTAATCCAATAGGAGGCGGCTTTTTTCCCCACCATCTTCTCTGAGGTTTGAAATCTTTATCATATAGGATACTGTTAAAAATGTAACTCACATCTGGCTTCTGAAGTTTTTACTCACATGCAGAAGGACAAAATATTCTAGCAAAAGTCAGAGAAGAATGCAGCCATGTGGAAAATCTTATTATCACATATGATTTTAAAAAAACATGGACAGGGACTTAATAAAATAGAGTAATAATTTGTTTGTTCACCCACAAATGCAAGGGCATACCTAACATTACAAACTGATTCCATGAACTAATATACTGCAGATATTAGTTATGCATATTTTTTCTCACTGATTTGTCAGAAGGCTTCCTCTCTCTGACAAAGTAACTTTTCCACCCCTCCCCTCCCTTCCCCTCCCTTCCCTTCCCCTCTCTCCCTCTCCCTCTCCCTCTGCTACTTCTCTCTCCGTCTCCCTCTTCCTCTCACTCTATTTCCAGAGTAAATCAATATAAAAAGGTTAATTGTTGTTAACTGGATTGGTACATTTTTTTTTCCATAACTAGCTCATAATCCATCTCTTATCAGCTATCCAAACAACATAAATATGTGGTATATATTGGACAACTGAAGAGGTAACAAGCACACTTAGTGACTAAAGCCCCAGTATGTATATATAATATTATACAAACAATTGATAAATAGTAGGTATCACTAATAATGGATCAATATATCCATGCATTTTAAATAACTGAGTTTAGGATGAACGTCTCTGTTCTGTAATGAGTCTCTAGAACATGGAGATAGCACTGGTAGTTTTCTAGGATTTTTTTCTTTTTTTCCTGCTAATTATCTGTCTTTCCCAAGGGAGCCAAAAATTCATCTCCAATGTAGAAAAATATTGGATTACATAGCAGAACAATATGATGAATTTTAAATTTAATTTTCAGCTTTCTATCACACAATAGCATGCACATTTTTCCTTCGATAGGGAAAAAAAAAAAAAAAAGTTCCTGTAGAGATACATTTAGACTTGCAGGTGGCAAATATTGAAACATATTTGAATGCAGAAGAAAAATTTCAATACCAAAAAAAAAAAGCTCCCCCCCCAAAAAAATACTCTTCATAAGTCTTTTTTTTCTATATAAGTACTTGAAATTTTGAATTATTTCTGAACATATTTTATTCTGAGTGTTTTAAAACTAATTATAACCTTCTAAAATCTCAGGTTTTAAAAGTGTTGCTCAATTTTCTGCTTGCAAAATGTACTGGAATAATGCACTGAGCTATTCTACTACTGTAGCAGAGTCATATTTTGTACACAAGTAATATTATTTATTTACAGCGTTTCAGTCACTATGTCAGCAGTGAACTTTGGAGACAGGAAGACAGCAAAACAAACAGATGAATGTATTTAGAGGACATAATCTTCATTTATATCATATATCACATATTCACTTGTATCTTATTGATATTGCTAGTAAGCCAAATATCCAAATCATTCTCTTGAGACCCCACCTAGAGTACTGTGTTCAGCTCTGGGGACTGCAACACAAGAGAGACCTTTATTAGAGCAGGTCCAGAGGAGTACTACAAGGATAATCATAGAATCATGGAATCATAGAATCATAAAGGTTGGAAAAGACCTCCAAGATCATCTGGTCCGACTGTCCCCCAACCACCAATATTATGCACTAAACCATGCCCCTAAGTACCACATCCAGTCTTTCCTTAAACACCCCCAGGGACAGGGACTCCACTCTTTCTGAGAAGAAATGTCTCCTACTTTCCAACCTAAACCTCCCCTGGTGCAACTTGAGGCCATTTCATCTAGTCCTATTGCTAGTTATCTATTAGAACATGCCAACCCCCCAGCTCTCCACACCTTCCTTTCAGGTAGTTGTAGAGAGCAATAATGTCTCCTCTGAGCCTCCTCTTCTCCAGACTAAACAACCCCAGTTCCTTCAGCTGTTCCTCACAGGACTTGTGTTCCAGGCCCTTCACCAGCTTTATAGCCCTTCTCTGGGTATGTTCCAGGGCCTTGATGTCCTTCTGGTTGTGAAGGGCCCAAAACTGAACACAGTACTTGAGGTGCATCCTCACCAGAGCAGAGTACAGGGGGACGATCACCTCCCTGTTCCTGATGGCTACATTATTCCTGATAAAAGCCAGGATGACTTTGGCCTTCTTGGCCACATGAGCACACTGCTGGCTCACGTTCAGGTGAGTGTCAACCAACACTTCCAGATCCCTCTCCTCTGCACAGCTTTCAAGCCACACTGCACCAAGGCTGTAGCATTCCAAGGAGCTCTTGTGACCATTATCAGAGGGCTGGAGTACCTCCCGTATGAAGATAGGCTGAGGGAGTTGGGGTTGTTCAGCCTGGAGAAGGCTCCAGAGAGGCCTAAGAGCAGCCTTCCTGTACCTAAAGGGGGCCTACAGGAATGCTGGGGATGAACTCTTTGTCAGGGAGTGTAGTGACAGGACAAGGGGTAACAGTTTTAAACTACAAGAGAGTAGTTTTAAATGGCATATTTGGAAGAAATTCTTTACCATGAGGGTGGTGAGGTACTGGACCAGGTTACCCAGAGAAGCTGTGGATGCCCCATCCTTGTAAGTGTTCAAGGCCAGGTTGGATGGGGCTTTGAGCAACCTGGACTAGTGGGAGGGGTCTTTAAGGTCCCTTCCAACCCAAATCACTCTGTGATTCTATGATTTTAAGACTTTCTTAAATGAAAGAGGACATTTAAATTTTCAGATGGAAATTAGGTGAAACACTGAAGATTTCTTCCTTGTTCGTATGTTTAAATGAGATTAACGTACAATGTAACTCTGTTGTGGAGATTGTTTCAATTTTTTTTTTGTACTTTAATAACATTTTCTCAAAACTATGTAATAATAAAATAGATGTATTTTATTCTCTGGCATCTTCAGAGAGGTTTATTTAAATATATATCTATATACATATACTGTGAAAACATGGATACTGTTTTAAGAAGATTCAGGAGACACATATAAGACCTCAGGACCTCATGTTACCATCAGTCTTACTGCCTGAAGTCTTAAAAACTAGACATTTATATTTTTAAGGTGATGTTACTTTCATTGCTTCCACATTGGCTTTGTTTAGACTACAATGCTTTTTCTACATGGATTATTCTCTAAAATCCTATAGTTAAAAAAAAAAAATGCAAGGCATGGGTAAACAGAACAGATGACATCTAAAACAAGCATCACCCATAACAAATAGTCTGACAGGATATCTACTGTATACTTATATCATAAAAATCCACACATTTTTTTCTAAGAAAGTTATTGAGATCTGGTAACATCATCCTGTGGATCTCCACATCTGGAATAATCTCAGTGAAAAAAATAATATATATATATAGAGAGAGAGAGAGAGACATAAATCACTGGTGTATTTTCTATTACTGGAGAGGTTAGCTAGCAGTAACTTTACTCCAATTCTGTGCTGTGCATTGTACCAGATTTTTTCTGTTCTATTTATTAAGCTGGTGACACAGGCAATGTTAACTATGGCATGGCAATTCTATTTGCAATTAAAGCTGTTTTTTCCAGTCTGAAAAGCCACGCTGAGAAAGTGGAGGCACACTGGTCATCTCTCAGTAATCTTCCATCCAAACGTCCAAGATGAATGCAAGGGACAAGGGGACTTTTCAACTAAGAGCCATTGAACACACTGCTGAAATTGAAAAGCAGATTCTGTTCAGGGCAGGTCTTATAATCACCTTTTAAGCTGGGATCTGCCAGGTCCAAAATCCTGAGGTTTAACTGAAAAGCAGTGGTGATGAAAAACTCCCGTAAAGGTAGGGATGGGGATGGGGGGCACTCAAAAGAACAAGGACACAAAGGTCCTGGCAACAAAATATTTCATATCTTTATATCATGTTTCTATGTCCTGTCATACCATATGCAACTCTGCAGAGAAATAAGACATTGCTCAGGACCCACTCAAGCCATCCATTTCAAGGAGGAACAGTACTTTATTTAGATTTGTAGAAAACGTGTAAATAAAGATACTTGGATGACATCTAGCACATTCCATGGTCCAAAGGCAAGGTCCACTGGACATATTCAACAGGTGGAGCTGATGTTGGCAATACAAGCATACAATCAGCCCAGCATTTTACCATCTGCCCTGATATGAACAGCTGAAACGTAAAGGTCTAATCACAACAACAACAAAATCTTTCCTGCTTTTCTTATATTTTTCTCTTTCTTCAGAAAACCAGTTCTTTTATGTACTGTTGAAACCCAACCTCACTGCAGTTCATTAGTACTTACATCTTTATTAGTAATTTATGTCTGACTGAGGTACAGTCTGAAGTAAAGGCATGTGAACATCCATCCCATCCCATCCTGTGGGATGTGGGAAAGCTTGCTTTCAAGCATGGCTGTGGTTTGTTCCAGATAACCATCTCCTGAACCCTGTTCAAGAGATAGAACAAGCCAGGGACACTTTCTAATCGGCAAACAGTAGATCCTGTGGTAAGACATGAGCTTAGTTGAACAGATATAAACTGTATTGTACAAGGACCACAAAACAGGATGTGGTGGCTTGTGATAATCAGTTGCAACTATAGGAAGGTGTTTTTCCTTTTTCCCCAAAAAAAAAGATTATGAATCCCCTTCTAATAAGGGGATTGTGTGTTACATTTAGCTGTGCAGTAACTAAATTTCAAAGTCATTACTAACCATTTCAATTCTGTTCCAAACAGTTCTATGTCATGCTTGAAAATTTGCTTTAAGTCTTCCAAAGGACCTCCAAATACTTCATAATGGTGTCTTATACCTACCCCCCACCCCCCCACAAGCCATCCCACCATCAATATTATATATAACATTTCTACAATACCTACAGAAACTGCTTACATGGAAATTTAATACTATGAGAGTATCATATTTTTAACTATGTTTTACTATAATTTTGCTGCTGGAAACCTCAGAGGAATGGTATCACTGTGAGATGATCCTGGCTAGTCTAAGAATTGAAGAACATTGCTGGATGAAAAATAGATATTGTAATAAATTGCCTGAAGGGAGTTATACCAAAGAGAGAAATTAGGGAGGATATTTTCCATGCGTGGTCATACAACTGTAAATTATACATGTGCTTAGGTATTGTGATTTTGATGGTTCATTTGTTTTGAATATTATTTGGATCTCAATTAATATTAAAATATATATATATTATTAACTTTGTTAATTTTACTGAATACCATGTTGTGCAGAATATCTAAGGAAAAATAGGAAAGGAAAGGAAATAAGGACAAAAATAAAGAGTTTAAATTAATAATAAATAAGGAAAACAAAACAAAACAAAAACAAACAAAAAAACACTGGCATGAATGAGGTTGCAGTGGTTTATATCAACTGGGAATCTACCACAAAACTGAGATGCAGCTAATGGCTGTGAAGTGCAGTTCCTTTGGTAAATCACAGAAGAAAAAATGTGATATTTTTGGAGCAATATAGTAAGAGACAACTTATGCATGCATGACATTAATGGCATAAGACGTTAAGCTTTGAAGTATTGCTTTTCGCTGCTTCCATACCAATGCATTTTTATTTTTATTTTTATTTTTATTTTACTGATATCTTAGATGGGTATCTGTTCTTTCATCTCCTTTATTTATGTAAGATGTTTTTTTCCTTTTTCTCCTTTACACATTTTGTTTGTTCGCCTTGATATTTTTAGGGTCTGCACATTTATACTGGCAATAGGTTTTGTTTGTTAGGATGAGTCATGCCCACCCTCTTTCATGTAAGTGCACAAGCAGAACAGAAATGTCCTTTATATCTTCAGAGCAGGAAGACATTCTTTTGGTAGCATGCAATTTCTTTCACCTTACAGAGCCCTTATCACAGGTGTACAATAAACAAGAGCTACTTTTGACTCCTGTACAGGTGGTTTTTTTTTGCTTTTGTTTCATTTGTTAATCCCAATGGAGACTGTCTTTAGACTCATGATTATTTATGACCTCTGGACAAATGCAAAACTGTTGGGTTCTTTAATGTGTAGGAAAATATGTACTTATTTCATCTTATATATTTATTCCTTCCTTCTCAGACTGAGATGTTAATATTCAGTACATGACCATACATTGTTTTATAGACATTGTGTTATATATCTTCACTGGGAAGTTTACCTTTCAGGATTTTTGGAATAGCATGGAACTTTTTATTTTTTTATTTTTTTTATTTATATTTTATTTATTTTTGTTTATTTTTTATTTTTTGCTTTTCTTTTTATAGATATATTTATAAATAAAACCTCATGTTAAAACTGTAGCTATTTACTAGAACTAGAAAATCAAACTAGAAAGCATAAAGGATATTTTTAATTATCTTTGGATAATTAAATCAGCATAACCACAGTAAGCATAGCTTTTTTTTTTATTTTATTATTATTTTTTTTTTAATTTCAGTCCTGGTCACAATATTTAAGATAAAATTTTTGTTCCACTTTCCGCTCCCACACTTCACTCAATTTTTCTTCTTAAATTGGATTAAAATCTCTTGAGTGGAAGTAATTACCTTGATTCTTTGAAAAGGTCTCTGAAATAGAGTGGAAGGAACTGTATTCATGCTTATCTGTCCTTTGTTGTGAAATCTGTGAATCATTTTTCAGAGAGGATATGAAAAGAGGAGGAGGAGATGAGGAGGGAAACAAACAAAAATGTCAGAGAAAATACATATACTTCTATTTGTATTTTATTTTATTTTATTTTATTTTATTTTATTTTATTTTATCTTATCTTATCTTATCTTATCTTATTTTTTACCTTCATGGTCACAACACCGAAACAATAATTACTTTAAATTTTGTGTAATTTGCAATCTTTTAGTTTTAGTTTTTAGTCCTTGTAGCTTATATGCACTGCTATTTGTGAGGTAAACTCACAAGGAAACCATCCTCAGCTAGTGTAAATCACCACAACCCCACAGTGGAAGTACAAAGTTTGGAAAAAATTATGTTTTGAATGTTCACTGTCCCAGGCATATACTGAAATCACAGGTGTACACTGAAATGTAGCTTACAGCCTTCTTATCATCTCCAGATTTTGCCATTGGTTTTAACTGAACTGAAGAGTCTAAACTCACATAAATTGTGTATGGAAAGATCAAGAGAGAGAGATGTTGAAGGAAAGGCAAATGTATAAAGCATATGCATCAGTTCAATGCACTAAAGTGATGTGACGAATACTTTATAAGACTAATTTATAAGTGTGTCCAGACTCCCTCAGTGTGCATTGCTTAAGTTCAAAGTTTGTACATCCTGCATGGCACATTCAGTTTGGATGAACATTTTGGAGTGTTTAGTCTCATACCTAGTGATGGAATGTGCTCCCCATGGACATTTTGCAAAGTAAAATGAACCCACATGGTAAGGTACACAAAAAAAATCTTTCTATAATCTTCCAAACTGTGTTGGTTCATTTCCTTCATTTCTCCTTCTCTTTGTTTATAAACCTAATACATAAAACAAAACAAAACAAAACAAGTCCACTTGGTAACAATATTACTACTAGTTCACTTGAAAAAGTTGCAGATCTCATGTACAGCTAATGTAGGGCAAAATAGAGTAACTCAGTTATGATGACTACATCAGATTATCTATTGCAATGTTTACCTCCATTGCCTTTATGAATCATCATCTCCTGCACAGTAAGAAGGAAAATGGAGATGAGTTACATTCTTCAATAAGTGACAATGAGAGCATCTATCTGTATTGCAGAGTGACACATCCAAAAGCATACCTTAAATACAGCTCCCATAGAAATGGCATATTCTACCCTCAGAGGAAGCTATGCTTCCTCATCCACAAATTGCCCCAACAAAAAGCATAACTGGTGCTTGAAAACATACAGGTACAAAACCTTAAGCAGGCATGAAATTCTTAAGTGAACTGGTTATATTAATTTTCAGAACAAAAAGAATTAGCTATATGTTGAGAAGGATTCTTGACTTCTCAAGCAATGGTTAGCTAATTCATAACTATTGTCTTTACAAACGCAGAAAATTAATAAAGTTAAGGACAGAAAATATAATGAAAAACTCTCACAAGTCTTTGAGGCTGCACCCAACACCTGACTTTATCTCTAGACAAGTGGTGAAGACAAAAAGGACCATGAAAACTAAGAGACTATCATTAAAGGTAAGTAACGTGTTTACAAAAACATGATCTGCCTCACTAACAATACATTCTATAAACAAGAACAGCCAACAAAAGTTTTCTCTTTTATGCATTGAAGAATATATTGTCCTAAATCTTTTCAAATCCAATATGCTCTTAAAATTTATTTTAGATGTTCTTTTTCTCCTCTCCTCTCCTCTCCTCTCCTCTCCTCTCCTCTCCTCTCCTCTCCTCTCCTCTCCTCTCCTCTCCTCTCCTCCTTCTCTAAACTTGGACCTATTGAAAAACTACTTTAATTTAACTTTCTACTCAAATTACTTTCCAAAGTTTTCATGCCTTAGTTAAGGATTTGCTGTAAATTCTGCCAGGAAATTTTTATCTTAGGAAAACCCCAAACAACAATTTATCTTTTTTACATTATTAAAAAGTTTAACAGTTTTTTTGGTTGGTTGTTTTTTTTTGTTGTCTTTGTTTGTTTGTTTTTTGTCTATTTGCACAATATGTTCAACCAGATTTGGCTATATAGTACCTTTTCTAAGGAGATATCAAAGAATTAAAGGTTTAATGGCCTGAAGATTATAATCTCAACCTCATGTGATTAAAATGCATAAATATATTTAATTGTTGGTCTGCATTGTTTCTTTCATAAAGCATGTGGATATTTACCCAGACAAAATAAATAAATACATGAATCAGATCAAGGATGATGAATTTCCTGGATCATTTAAAGAATGCAAACATGATAGCTATACCAGCTGCTGTATCTTTTAATAATAACATAGATCTTTTTTGGCTCTTTCTTCACTTTTTTCTTTCTTTCTTTTTTTTTTTTTTTTTTTTTTTTTTAATGAATAGCATTCCAATACAGATGTGTGTAGTTACTTAGGAAATGTGACATGATGCTCTGGTCAGGTGATTTTAATCACAGAATCACTGTCTAGCTAACACAGATTTAATTGAAGGTTTAGCTAAATGAGCAGTATCAGAATAAATATCCTTCACTAGCAAGGGTGAACCTACAGTCAGTGTAGCTGTGATGCTCTAAGAGTATAAGAAAAGTAATTTTTGTGGGGAAAGGAATAACAGATAAGAGGCAAATATAAGGAGATTTGCTACCAAATTAACGTTGGGATTATGAGTACCAAAAGCCTGTGCAGAGGTACTATTTTTGATGGTAGTTTTTGGCTATTCTTTGTATGCTATGAGAATGTAGAACTAAGATGCTAAAGCTCAAACAGAGTAAAGGTGTGGATTGGGCCCTTATGCCTGTGTAGAGTAATGTGATTGCCAACATACAGCTTCAGATCTCAGTTCTGTCTCAGCCTTGGGAGCTGACAATAGTGAAGACCCTGTAATGGTTTTGGACCTATGAAAGTTCAAAGTAACTACAAATTCAGGTATCTGAAAAACTGTAGATCTGAGAATATCCCCTAGAAAAGGTTGTACTTTCTCTTTCTAGTATTGAGGGAAGGAACAATACTTCCTGTTTCCTCAAGGTGAGGATAAAAATCATGCAGCAGAATGTTTTGGAGTTCTTAGCCCTTTGGAGGAGAATGGCTTTTTCTGTGGAACAATTGTGCTACACTATTAGCACAATTTATAGATTAAAATACATGAGGCAGGTACATATTCAAGGACATAGCATATGCATGATGGAGTAAAAGACAAAAGTCACTGTAACACAAAGAACCTAGTAAAGGTGAGCCTCTTAAAATCTTTCAGATCTGGGGGATGTGGGGAGGAAGGCTTATTTTATAACAAAAGGTCACTTCCGTATAGCAGTCTACAGCTGTTATGCTAAGTAATCTGTTTTGCCCTCTATATTTCTTTCATATTTTCCATTCAATGTCTTTAGCACTGAAAAACAAGTAAAAGGAAATGTTTTTACATTGGAATGTTGAACGATTGGGTTTCCATTCTTTTTCTGACAAAAATATATATTGTATGCAAAAATAGATCTATTATTAACACATATATTTATACAGTGTGCACATGTATACATATAGGGAATATTTATGTTGAATTATGAAATAGCTAAAATAATGATATATTAACTTGATTAATAAGAATATGACATGGTAAATTTTATAAAGTTTAAAAACTGTAGACACGATTCAACAAACTTTTAAATATTATTTCATAGTTAGATATTTCCCCCCTCACATCAACTCAGATGACCATCTAGTGCATTTTTTTAAATTATACGTACTTTAGAAGAAATAAATGGATGTAAGAATATTTTTAAAAGCAAAATAAGACAATTCTCCCTTGAATCCTTGTCTTCCACCTCAGTCACACTTTGCTATTTTTGTTAGTATCCAATTAAAAGCAACTACAAGAGGGTTAATGTTTTCATGGAGCTTTATGTCAGTACTTGCATGTGATCACTATGGGGGTGACCCTTTCATTTACTTACTTACTTTACAATTTCTTTCTTCAAACTGATTTTTTTCTTTTTTTTCCTGGGAGAGGGGAAGCTGATGGTTATATTACGATGTTTTCAGCATTTTTGCAGGCAAGAACATTTCTGCAATTTCAGCTTGAATAAAGGGAAGAAAAAAAAAACTATAAAAAGTCTTTGTCAAGGTATTTCCTGAGATATTTTACATGTTATAGTTTACTATCCTAAGAATTTTAAAGCTGAATCTAATTTGGAAAATGGAAATAGTATTTTATAGGGAAAATTTCACAATACAGCCACATGTCTGTTTTTCATAAAGAATGATGGCTGTCCAGGTAGATATACTATTCTTTTAAAAATTGATTAATTGCTTTTGAGATTAATCAGAATATCTGATACTAAATATGCATGAAAGAATGTCTGGCTGTTTTTTTATTACTGACTTCACTTAGCAGACCTGGACATGATTAAGAAGGCTGTTTCAACTCCATGTTTTAATGGGATGAAAGACCGGGAAATATTTCCAGCAAGGACTAAACAGCCCCTGAAGCACATTTTCACAGATTATAATACAAAGTAAAATTAATTTAATCTTCAAATCTGACCTCTTTCTTGACATCAAATGAGGTATTTCTCTGAATTAGTTCTTGCATGAATTAAGCATATATTTTAGGGAAAAAACAATAAATCTTTCTCATTCTGATTTTAACACTTCAAGAAATAGTGGATTTAATACATTGATTGGCAAGTTGTCCTAGCAACAGCATGCAGTTCACACATACCTGTTTTATAATCTTTATTTTTCTAGTTTCAAATTTAAGTCTTCTGTGTTATGAAAACCCTGGTAAACTGAACGCCTTATGGGATGCAGGGGAAGAACATTTGGGACAGCACAAGTTTTATCATGGGATGTATAGGGGAGGAACAACAAAAAAAAAAAAAAAAAAAACAATGGGTCCAGGTGATCTGGGCAAGAGCTAGGGTGGGAAAATATAGGAGTATAAAAAGTTGTCTGGTTGTTTCACTTGTATAACTATACCCTTCTCCTGATCAGCACAATCTGCCCTATTTTATTGCTATATTGCATTTACTGATTGTTGTTGAGGGATTCTCTTCTGTGTATATTTGCATATGGGGTCCTGGTTGCCAGCAGCTGGGCTAGGACCATGGTCCAGAGCACCTGTGTGCCAAGTGAGTGAAACCACATGCCAGCCCCAGAGAGGGACCTCAGACCACAGGGACCTGTGTGTCTGTGGGGCCAGCAGCTGGTGCAAGTACGGGTGTGCAGGTGAGTGAACAGCAAGTTGGATGAGGCAGCAGCCTCAAGGGTTCGTTTTCCACATGCTGGGGAGACTGGGACCCAGGGGTAGCTACTGGGCAGAGTGAGTGTATGAGCCCAGCTGATCCATGTGGCACGTTTGTGTGTGTGTGTGTGTATTCTCAGAGGCCAACATCCATCCTGCTCAGCCAGAGAGGAACAGGATTAGTCCATTGGTGCTGTTCACATTGATGTGAGTGCTCTGTCCATCTGTGCTGTCTGTGTGGCTGGCAATTTATACACAGTGTATACCTGTGCTCTGTCTGTGTGTGCCTGTTGGGAACAAGCTCAGCCTCACAAATGGTTGGACCCAAGGGCATAGAGCTGCTGTGCAACCTCACTAAGAGATTTTGCAACTCTTATCAGGTATGTCTACTGCTCCACTGGAAACTCATTTCCTGCAGACCCATCCAATGTGAACCCAAGTGTTTTCAGAGCCATGACTTAGCAGGACAAAGCTCTCCATACTGTGGGAATGAAGTGTATTCGCAAATACTTTGCTGAGAGATAGTAACATGGAAATTTTCTGGATGAGTATTCATTCATCTGCTTACACCTGCCCTTTGCCTCCTTCAGCAATTTGTGTATCATTTGAAGACTGTATCAGTAATTATTTTTCCCCAAGACATTCGTAACTGTGTTAAGTAGCTCAGAGCCAAAAATTGACCCCTGTGAATTAATTTCCATACCCACTTAACAGTGAATCTTGTTTTTAATTACACTGACATATTTTTAATAGACTTTATCTACACTGTGCATTTTTTTATTGTTTTCCTTATTTATCAAGACTGTGCCATATCAAGGCAGTGATAGAAATCCAAGAATATTACACCAATGGTACTTTTATAAGTCAAAATTTTATATGTCAAAAAATCAAACCAAAACTCAAGTTACTTTGACAACATCTGTTATACAGAAACCTGTGTTAATTTGCTTTAATTAAATTACTCTCTTTTAATTCTTTATAAGTTGAGTCCCATATTAAGTGCTTCAGTATTTTTCTTCAGGCTGATTTTAAGATGACAGGCTTAATATTAAATGGATTATTCTATTTATGTTTTTTTTAAATATTGGCACTACATTCATTTTTCTTACAGATGTTTCCTGAATGTCCTCCATGCTTCAATACTCCTGAAAATCAACCTTGACAGTGTAGAGAACTCCTCTGACACTTTCGTTATAAGTCTATGATGCAAATTGCATGGGCATGCTGATGGTCCATTCAAGTGAAAGGAGAAAGAGCTTAACGTTCTTTAGGGTAACTTTGGTAATGGATTTTTTTTTTTTTTAAATCAACTATGTTGATTTAAAAAAGACTGTATTATCTGGATATTTTGCAAGAGAGAACAGAAATAATGAAAGAATATTTTTACTTTGACAAATGACTATTATTGTGAATTCATTATAATTTATTTTATTCCGTGTACAAACACAAAGAAGCCATGACCCAAGCATACAATCAGCCACATATTTTCCTCTTTGATTTGCTATCCTGGAAATTTTGGATCCATGATGTAGGACAGTGTGTCAGGCATCTCCACCGTGATGGGCCAGAAGGCCTCCTCGAGGTTCACAGTCCCCCTAGCCCACAGCTAACACATAGTAGAGAAAGGCACAGATATGTTAATTTCACTAAGCAGCTAAAGGGATATAATTGCATTCAGCTCATTAATTATTTCTTTACTTTTACATTCTGGTTGGTCAAATATGCACTAGAACAAACTGAAAAAGTGCTGAATCTACAAACAAAATCTACTCAGTGGACACTAACTTTTTTCTCGCCACCTTAGATCTGAAGTATGCATTACTGCTACTTACAGAGTGGAAAGACAGCTCAACTGCATTGATTCCAGTTACCCTGGCTGTATGTAGGCAAAGTAATTCTAGTTATTATTCTGAGATGCTAATTTCTTATTGTGTTGATCAGAGGAAGTACGCATACTAATCCCAAGTGACGAAGCTGCATATTTGAAGTGATAAAAGAGGGATAAAGAAAAAGGGGATAAAAGAGAAGAGACAGACAGGGACTTATGTGTATTCTAGATTTATAAGATATTTTTTGTTTGCTATCTTCCAATAAATAATAAAAAATATTAAAATATGCATTTTCCTTTTTAATTTTATAGATTAGAGGGTTCACTTTATATTAGTTTTTAATCTTAACCAGAAATTTGTCTTTGTAAAATTTACAGCTATTATTAAAAGATTAGATGATTTGGAATGTGGGTAAAATACATCATTTGGTCAAATTTGACCTTTTCCTTTCAATGGTAACTAAGTTGTGCAGTTACTGTTACAATATTCCTGACAGCAATGATCTTATAAACAACCTAATTACAAACTGTTTACTAAAATATTATATAATAATATTCAAGCAAAATCCATCTAAAAATTCAAATGCATCACTAAGATTTTCACAGTATTTCAAATCCCTTTTTCTATTCAGATTTTTAAGTTTTTAACTTCTATGTATACAGAATTGGTATGTCTGTGTTTTGTGATTAATTGCATCTGCAAAACTCATGTCTGCTGATTGTTTAAACCTGTCATCAGTTGTGCAATCATATAACCAGAGGAGTTAAATAACTCAACCAGCTTACATGCAATTCCAAAACACTGCAGGTATAAGAGGGAAAAAAAATATATAATGTTATCATTAATGAGCTGTTATCAAAGTCTGTGGCTATGCTTTGGACTTTTAAAACAGGTATAATTCTGTACCAGTGACAATTCTTATTTCAAATATTTTGGATGCTTAGGCAGTTCTGTTTGTCTGGTGCAAAGAACTCTGTGCACTGCAAGTGGCTATTGATACCAAAGAGGATTCTGAATGATGTGATGTCTGAATTGTCATCTGTTCTCTCTGTTGACTGTCTGACCATGAATTATATGAATATTTTGCTTGTTGTTGTTGATATCTTTTTCTTGCCTTTGCCTTAGGAGAACATGACTAATGGCAGTTGTTTTATGATGTAGAAGCTCTTTTAGGATATGATGTTCAAGATATTAACCCTGACTGCACATGGTAAGTGGCCCACACAATAGACTAACTTCATATTTCCAGGAGCCCCTATATATTTAAATTTTCAACATCAAAAGCAATTTGTGTTCAGATCACTAGGTATAACAGTGACAGCATGCTGTGCTCTAAACATAAAACGCTGAGGATAAGAAGAAAAGAAAGATCTAGGTGGTGTTTCCCCAAGGACTTGCTGATTTGGTGACAAATTTTACCTTTTCACTAATACATCTCAGGCTGTTTTTCATTTAATTTAATTTAGCAGAACACACTTTTTCCCTTTTCATATTTCAAATGGCTTGTGTTTTCCCTGGATACCTTTTATGTCAGAATCTCATACCAAAGATAAGGTCTCTGTTTAATGCATAAGTGCAAACAAATTTGGCTATTTGGAATTCTTTGAATCTTAAGTTTTGAATGGATTTTTGTCAGATGTTTTGTCAGATACTCAGAATATAATTCTGTCCCATGTTTGTTTTTGTCCCAAGTCCCATGTCTGGGTTGGAAAGGACCTTAAAGACCATCTAATTCCAAACACCTTGCCATGGGCAGGGACACCTTCCACTAGATCAGATTGCTCAAAGCCCAGTGGATTTTTTTTTTTAATCCAAAATACTTTTGGATATTTAACTCCCCAAATGTCCAAAACAGATAATAGCAATAAATTTTTACTTTTTATTTAGTTAGAAACCTCACATATTGGAAAGAAAAATCATCAAGAATATATATAAATATGTGTGTGTGTATAAATTATCATGGTAGAACACTTATTTAGATAAGCATCTACACCTTTAAAGACAGCATTTACCTTAATATTTTCAATGTAAACCTAAGAGATCTGAAAACTGCTGTCGCAGGAATGATACTTCAGTTGTGGAACCCAGAAGCAAAGATAGCATTTAATCACTAGTATGAGAGTCACATATATATACTGACAACTTCTTACCCTCAAAGAAGAATTCATATGAGCCATAGTGTTCCATCATGCCAAAAATATTGATCTACTGTTAGGAATTTAAAACATAGTTTAATCCCTCCATTTAACTTCTAATACGTGTTAAAAACAAATGTGTTTATATGGCAGGGGGGAGGGAAGAAGAAGGTAATGGGAGAGAGGGAGATGGGCTAAAAGGAAATTGCTTGGATGTACTCATTTGACGTATAGCACATGTAACAGAGGAGTTTATGAGCTGCAATTACCTGTACGTCTCAGGAGAGATATTTTTCTTTCATTCTAGCTATCACAGTCAAACGTGAAACGTGTGGCACCCTTTTGGTCTTAACACTACCACTGAACCAGGTAGGAAGATCGTATCATGAATTGTCATAAAACATTATACTCTGCATTATTATTATTACATTTTATCCACAATTGTACAAACAATGATATAGTACACATTAATTTATAATATTGAAGTATTGATAAAATGTACCTAGTGTCATGGCACAAAGTTAATTGGACGTTTAGCTATAGACCAAATTCAGTGCAAGCAATGGCAGAAGTTTTCCAGGTTAACTCAACCCTCCTGGATTCAGAGGTTTGTCCATTCTCTAATGTTCCCTTACTGGGGCTTAAAAACAGCATATATGAGACAGATTCTGGTGTAATCCATAGTGATGTAGTCACTTCTGATGTGACTACTTTGTTCTGCTGCTATTTAGCTTCTATTAAAAACTAAAAACAAACAAACAAACAAAAAAAACAAACTAATACTCTTGTGAAATAGACATCTGAATGAGAACCAACAAGGCCAATATAGGGTTAATCTAAGGAAGGATGTAATCAGAAAAGTTTCCAAATAATTGAACTAAGAATGCAGGCACTTGTACAAGAATCATAGCTAGACCAGAACAAATAATAATAGTCCCACATGGGTGGTCCCAATAACATTTGTGAGAGGTTATCTCAGATACTCAGTATATAAATCGCTCAGAGATCCACTCTCCCATATGCGTAGTCTTTGCTGTGGTCATTATAGCAATTAAAAGCTGATATAATGCATGTCCAGATTATCTACATAATAACTAGATAATAACTGACATTCCTGTAGAAGCATAGAGGTAGACCTAGTTGTAAAGCTTAGGCTAGAAATGAGGTAAATATCAATGCAGTTAGTTTGCTCTGAAAATAAAAATAAAGCTGCTAGATGATAGATGCTGTTATTTGCTAAACAATCAGATTCCATAGTCTTCATCTGGTTCAGTATCACTGGAAAAGGGAATGGAAAAACCTCCCTGTGGGGTGCTAATACTAAGTGTTCAGTCTTTTATCCAGTCTCTCTCTTTAAAGCAGAATTTATGGTGATAAGGTTTTATCTCCATTTCCTGGGAAGGTTGGTAACCTAATCAAATGTCATTTGAGAAACATCCTGTATTTTTAAAGCCCATGGAATCTCAGCTAGGAAGAAGAAATGCCGATTAGATCTCATAGTTATAAATATCTTCCATGTCTGAAGTGATGATTAGCTTGACTGAGAAGGATTGGCATTAACTCAATGGGCAGGGCAGAGTTCCTTGCTCCCTTCCTCTTTTTTTCTTTCCATTTCTGTTTTATTTCTCATTTTGACCTCTGGATCAGTATTTGCTGTGGTTTAACCTGGCAGGCAGCTAAGCACCACACAGCCATTTATTTGCTCACTCCCCCCAACCCTCAGTAGGATGTGGGAGAGAATAGGGAAAAGAGGGGAAAAAAAAAAAGGTGGGGGGGGGGGGGGCAGGAGAGAGAAGGTAAAACTGTCTAAAAAAGGTAAAGACAGTTTAGTAGGACAGAAAATAAGGGAAAATAAATAATAATTATGATAACTATTATAAGCATAATAATTATAACAAAAGTTTGTACAAGACATGTGATGCACAATGCAATTGTCCATTACCTGCTGACTGATGCCCAGACAGACCCTGAGCAGTTATGTTTAGCAACAAGCAAGGACTGAACACCGGGAATAAGTTCTTTACTGTGTGGGTGACTGACCTCCAGAGGTCCTGTCCAGGCCATACTATTCAGTGGTTCTGTGAACATGTAGATGTAGTAGGATTTCCTTGCACCTTGACTTTGCCAAAAGACATCTTCCCTTTCTGGGAGTGTATTCAGTACTGTGAATGAATTCAGCATGAGCCCGTCACTTTGAACTGCCTTGGAGAAAAGCGGTCATCTTAATCTCCCAACTGATGAAGTCTGTTACTAGGAGGAAGAAGATGAATCAGTATCCCAGCTGATGCTAAAGATTCAGTCCTCAGAAGGATTACAGCGGGGTCTTCAATATGCCTTCTTTCAGATCTGTCATAATAGATGAAGCTAGTAAAGAACAGCTTTATGAGACTGGCACATTGACACAAGAGTATAAACCTGCAGTTTATTTTATTATTTCATTATTTTAATTAACAGAATCTTACTGAAGTCGGAGGGAACAAGACACGGACTTTCGCCGTAAGGAAGAACTTTACTGAAGAAAGTGAGTGTTTTTTGTCTTGTAGAGCTAGTAGATTTTGCTGTTAGGTTTTCTTCAGCAAGATTTCACATGGATGTGAACTTGACTAAAGATAAAGCACCCCCTTCTGTGTTTACAGGGAGCATTTCCTATCAGGTACAGCAATGGTTTTAAGACGTGCACAAATAAAAGCTGTGCACCAGCTCCTTTCATCCAGATGTCAAAAAGTCATTCTAAAAAGAGCTTTGCATACCGTTTCTAATACAGTTGAGTCTTTACTAGAAAATCAGAGCTGAAAGGACCTGTGCCCCCTACACAATTTCTCAAACCCACCTCCCTTCAACCATAACCAGAAAATATTAATTTGATCAGATAGGCATAGAATGTTTTTAGCAGATTCTAGACAAATAAATTCACTTCCAGCCACAAATTTAACTTATATATATGCCCTATAAATTTGATAAAATCATTACTAATCAGAGTCATATAACATAGGCTAAAGAAATATGACAGGATGAAATTATATGATTAATGAATTCCCTTACAGTAAGATTTGATTCAGAAAGGGGAAAAAAATCCACCATATTTTGCTGCCTCATGTTGCACTGAAAAATAGTCACTTTCCTAATGTTTTTGGTCCAAAGAAAATGAATGCCATAGGTTTTACAGTGTTTCAAACGCAGCCATCAATAAGAACAATGTCGAGGGCCATAATCAGTAAGTTTACAAGGCTGCAGTCATAAGCCATCTGGAAATACATTTTGATTTAATCAGCTTTCCCATTTTTCAGGTAAAATAGAACACTTTTGGATCATATTCAAGCAATGAAGATACAGTAATAAAATGGCTTAGTAAGGTTTGCACAGTCTTCACAATTTTAATTCAAGATGGTATTTTAGCAAGGATTAACATTTGTTTTACCCCGTCTTGTGTACTCCATTCCTCCCACTTTTTTGGTATGGCATTGAAAACCGTTCTCTCCCTGCTTAGGACTGGCTTATGAAATCCATGTCTCTGTGGATACTTTGTAGCAAGTTAAATGAGCAAAATATGCCTATGTGATAAAACTAATTTTTGCTGAAATTACGTTCTGCTACAGCAAAAATACATTTCACAAGGTATAACACTATGGAATGATCTTCAGCATTTTATGAAAAGGGAAAACAATTTTATTTTATATTAATTATTTATTTTTTTCTAGTGTAGCATTTCATCTTTCTTGATCATAATTGCCCTGGTCCAGTGCTTGAGGTGTTGAGTATCTAACAAAACTGAGCATCTGACTAACTAAACAGCATGAGAAGCTGCAGCTGGGGCAACCACAGAGAATTGGATTCAGGTTTGTACAGTCATGTCACAGAGATGCTTGTTTGCATTTCTAGTAATGTACAAAGATAATTCTTTACAAGTGAAGCCTAAATGCGTTTCACGTATTTTTGCTTACCTTTAAAGTTCATGTGCCTTAGATAAAGCTGTGGGAACAGAGATAAAATTTGTGTATCTGAAATACTGAGGATGTTTGTTATGCCAAAGCAATACTGTCATTAACAGATAGAATAACTCTTCCTCTTCCTCTTTGTCTCAGGCACTTCCTCTTGGAGAGTCAAAGGAAGCTCAAAATGGTTGACCCATATCACAGAATCACAGAATTGTCTAGGTTGGAAGAGACCTCCAAGATCATCTGGTCCAACCTCTGTCCTAACACTAACAAGACCTCCACTAAACCATATCACTAAGGGCTCCATCTAAATGTCTTTTAAAGACCTCCAGGGATTGCAACTCAACAACCGCACTGGGCAGTCCATTCCAATGCCTAACAACCCTTTCAGTAAAGAAGTTCTTCCTAACATCCAACCTAAACCTCCCCTGGTGCAACTTTAGCCTATTCCCCCTCGTCCTGTCACCAGGCACTTGGGAGAATAGACCAACCCCCACCTCTCTACAGCCTCCTTTAAGGTACCTATAGAGAGCGATGAGGTCTCCCCTGAGCCTCCTCTTCTCCAGGCTGAACAATCCCAGCTTCCTCAGCCGCTCCTCGTAAGACTTGTTCTCCAGACCCCCCACCAGCTTCGTTGCCCTTCTCTGGACTCTCTCGAGCACCTCCATGTCCTTCTTGTAGCGAGGGGCCCAAAACTGAACACAGTACTCGAGGTGCGGCCTCACCAGAGCCGAGTACAGGGGGACAATCACCTCCCTAGACCTGCTGGCCACACTGCTTCTTATACAAGCCAGGATGTTGTTGGCCTTCTTGGCTACCTGAGCACACTGCTGGCTCATATTCAGCTGCCTATCAACCAGTATTCCCAGGTCCTTCTCTGCCAGGCAGCTTTCCAACCACTCATCTCCCAGCCTGTAGCGCTGCTTGGGGTTGTTGTGTCCCAGGTGCAGGACCCGGCACTTGGCCTTGTTGAACTTCATACAGTTGGCCTCAGCCCATCGCTCCAGCCTATCCAGATCCTCCTGCAGAGCCTTCCTTCCCTCAAGCAGATCGACACACGCACCTAACTTGTTGTCGTCTGCAAACTTACTGAGGGTGCACTCGATCCCCTCATCCAGGTCATCAATAAAGATATTAAAGAGGACTGGCCCCAGCACTGAGCCCTGGGGGACTCCACTAGTGACCGGCCTCCAACTGGATTTGGCTCCATTCACCACAACTCTTTGGGCCCAGCCATCCAGCTGGTTTTTAACCCAACAAAGCGTACGCCAGTCCAAGCCACAAGCAGCCAGTTTCTTGAGGAGAATGTTGTGGGAAACGGTGTCAAAAGCCTTACTGAAGTCAAGGTAGATCACATCCACAGCCTTCCCCTCATCCACCAAGTGCGTCACTTGGTCATAGAAGGAGATCAGGTTCGTCTAGCAGGACCTGCCTTTCATAAACCCATGTTGACTGGGCCTGATCGCCTGGTTGCCCTGCAAGAGCCGCGTGATGACATTCAAGATAATCTGCTCCATGAGCTTCCCTGGCACTGATGTCAAACTAATAGGCCTATAGTTCCCCGGGTCTACCCTCCGCCCCTTCTTGTAGATGGGTGTCACAATTGCTAGCCGCCAGTCGACTGACGGTACATACATACATACATATGTATGTATCCGTGTATCCTTCCTCTTGTCTATGTAAAGTTCTACCATGCCTTTGCAAAAAGTCATTAGAAATCAAACTATTTTGTGGAAATACCATATATACATTCTTTGCTAAACAAGCTTCATCTTTGCATGACTGAGTGTGTTTTTCTACGTCATAGATCTACACGGTCCCACTAAACAGTTTCTAGAAGAATTTCACAGAATGTACGAGGGTGATATGGTCAAGGAACCTCTAGTTTGAAGTCTAAGTCTTCGATTTTATCACATTTGAGTGTAATTCAGCATTTTATTTACCTGCAGTCATACAGTGATTTGGATTGGATAATGTTACTATTAGGCACATTGCCCGCATTTAGTTATACAGATAATGGTAACCAATTACATTACTAGCACGACATCAAGAAGATACAGTGGAAACTACTTTGTCAAATCTACAGGGACTTAATTAAACCTCTGTACTCCAACTTCTGCAGTCCCCTAAATGAGGAGGAGTTGCTGGCTGTGTAGTTATTGCTCTACGTGAAATAAGGAGTAAATGAAAACACAACAACACACTTTAACTAGAATATTACATAGGAAAGACAGTTAAAATCTTTTCAAATATCCCTTTCTGCAGGAAAATTGCTCTGGTTACCATACAGATGTTGTTGACATTGAAGAAATGATGAATTCACTCCGTCAATTTGTAGTTTGAGGTAAAGATAATGGAGAACAATGGTATGACGCAGTTTCTTTCAGATGTCTTCAGGCTGATGACATACTCTTCCATTTCCCAGTTGTTCAAGCAGTTCAAAATTTCAAAGTCAAAACTGAAACAGTTTCCCACGGTTTACCAGCATCCGAACTAAGGCATTTATTGATATATTTCTATATTTACTTGTGTTCTGATGCTCATCAAATACTATTTACGAATAGTCCAGAATCTTCTTTGATTCTGTATTTCAACTCTTCCATTTTCTTTGGACTGTGGTTCTAAGAAACATACTTCAGAAACTTGCCTCTTATATCTCTCAGTACCTCATATCACAATGTCTTTGAAAATGTTTTTGACCTGGGTTTTGATTCTGTTAATGCTAAGATCATAGAATCATAGACTATCCTGAGTTGGAAGGGACCCATAAGGATCATCAAGTCCAACTCCTGGCACCACACAAGTCTATCCAAAAGTTTAGACCATGTGACTAAATGCACAGTCCAATCGCTTCTTAAATTCAGACAGGGTTGGTGCAGTGACTACTTCACTGGGGAGCCTGTTCCAGTGTGTGACCACCCTCTCGGTGAAGAACCTCTTCCTGATGTCCAGCCTAAACTTCCCCTGCCTCATCTTAACACCGTTCCCGCAGGTCCTATCACTGGTGATAACAGAGAATAGGTCACCTGCCTCTCCACTCCCCCTCGCGAGGAAGTTGTAGACTGCGATGAGATCCCCCCTCAGCCTCCTCTTCTCCAGGCTGAACAGGCCCAGAGACCTCAGCTGCTCCTCATATGTCTTCCCCTCTAGGCCCTTCACCAGCTTCGTCGCCCTCCTCCGGAGGCTCTCCAACAGTTTAATGTCCTTTTTGTACTGTGGTGCCCGGAACTGCACACAGTACTCAAGGTGAGGCTGCACCAGCGCAGAGTAGAGCGGGACAATCACTTCCCTCGACCGACTAGCAATGCTGTGCTTGATGCATCCCAGGATGTGGTTGGCCCTCCTGGCTGTCAGGGCACACTGCTGGCTCACATTCGGCTTGCTGTCAACCACAATGCCCAGGTCTCTCTCTGCGGGGTTGCTCTCTACCGTTTCATTGCCCAGTCTGTACGTATAGCCAGGGTTGCCCCGTCCCAGGTGCAGGACCCAGCACTTGCTTTTGTTAAACTTCATGCAGTTGGTGATTGTCCAGATCTCTCTGCAAGGCCTTTCCACCCTCATCCGAGTCCACAACTCCTCCAAGTTTGGTGTCGTCGGCAAATTTGCTCAAAACACCTTCTAGTCCTACATCCAAATCATTTATATAACCATTGAAGAGGACTGGCCCTAAAATGGAGCCTTGAGGGACCCCACTAGTGACCATCCACCAGACAGATGTGGCCCCATTTACCACAACCCTTTGAGCCCTGTGCGTCAGCCAATTGCTCACCCACAGATTTTCCCTCCACAGTTACTGCTTTTACATTTTTCCTAAAGACTCTTCTGTCTCCTTTTCATTCACTTCATTGGTATCTTTGGTTCTAGACGGTTTACACCATGGATTGCTTCCTTGTCTCTAGTTCCTTTCTTCTAACACTTTATTTTTCTCCACTATTTTTTGAATCAATCATATTCACAATTATCCTCCTAATATTTGGCTTCACACTCCTGTTTCATGCTGCAGATATTCTGAGGAAAAGGCTGCAAAAAAGGGTGAGAGTTGAAATGCTTTCTCCCTGCTGAGGCCACATGGGACTGAGAGACGTGCCAACATCTTAATATGATAGTTTAGAGCCCATAGGTCAAAGGACTGAAGAACAGGAGACTAACATCCTTTCTCAACATATGTTGCTACACCCTGCCCTCTAAAATCAATTTTTTATTGCACTGAACTACCTGGTGAGGACACAGCCTCTAGCACACTCAGCCTCATCATACTCACACCTGCTGAGGAAGGTTCCTCAGCACTCAGAAGTTCTGGAACGTGCTTTACTTCAAATTCTCTTCCTCCTTCTGTTCTCCGCTTTAATAAGGAAATTAAACCTACAATTTGTGAAACAATGGCCGAAGGGAAAGTTAACATAATGGGTTGGTGACAATCATGCTTCCCTTGGGACAGAGTGTACTGAGAGAGTTCCTTTTTCCTCTATTCCAGTCTTTCCACTTATTTCCACTACCTTGGCAAAAATCTGTTCTATTCCCCCAAATGCAAAACACAAAGTTCAGTGAAATTTTGAAGTGGAAAATTAGAAACATGTAAATTGATTTTTTTTCTTCATGTGGCTCAGAATTGTACTGCCTAAGTAGTGTTCTTGGTGTCCAAATTTATCAAGATTAAAAAAAAAAAAAAAAAAGTGAATTTCTCTCTCATTAATAAATATCTGCAGCACGTAATATGTAGTACAACACAATCTCAAGCTTCTTTCCATTAAAGATACAGATGAATCTTAACACTGTGGAAAATCGTTTAATTTCTTCTTAATAAATGTGAAGTTTCTTGCAACTCAGTTTTTTCTGATTTATCTAGTTTGGCTTTTACTGAAGACAATTTTTTGGAATATATGCAACATGAATTTGATTCTGGGCAGAGGTTCGTATGGTTTAACTACAGCATTCTTTAGAAAGAAATCTAATCCAAGCGAGGAATGAACATCTCAGCTTTTTCTGATCTTTATTTGTACAAGGCAAGTGCCAACCTTCACAGACATCAGATTGCATTGGAACAGGAAGAATTTCTGAATGCAATGAATTTTCACCTCAGTATATTCAATGAAACTCCTGTTTATCTTTGCAACCTGAAAATCCTATCAGGATGAATCCCATCAGAGGTCCAGTACAATGTAAAATGTAGTTCACTTGTGATGCAGAAAGGAGTTCAAGTTGCAGTAGAACGCCTCATAGATCACTAGCATTTTCTTTTTCCTTTTCCTTTTTACTTTTTTTATTTTCATTGTTAAATTTGGCTCCATCTTGCTGTACTTATCTTATTTACAAATGGCAAAAACTTGGTCAGGAAGTTTTGCCTTTATTCCTTGGAGGCTGGAATTCTCAGGATATGGCTAAAGCACGTTATACATTAAAAATAAATGTATTCTTAAAATTAAGCTGGTTCTTATTTTCTATGCTTAATGAAAATGAATTAAGCATGTACTTAAGTATTTGTTGGGATTGAAGTCTGCTTGCTGAGTTAGAGGATAGGTTTTTTTTGTATTAGTTTTTAACAGTACTCTTAATACAAAACACAGATGGAGCATTCAAATGTCCTGATTGCTCACATGCCCTCATGATCTGTAGCCAGGATCTGGTATGGATTTTTTTAGTTTAGTCAAAACAAGACTTCATCTGTAAAGCACCAGATGGAAGGAAGGGAAAGGATCCAAGTTTTTATTTTATTTTTTTTTCCTGAACAGATGTTGTTGAGATGATTGAGCTACACAGCCACAAATTGAACCAAAAGTGGATAAAGAAATACACACAAACATATGTTGATATTTGGTATATGGTTCATGACTACAGTCATCTATGGCTGCCATGAATATCCACCACTTACATGATGCAGATGACGAGATTTTTGAGATTACTATTCCTGAACAATTTAATTGTGTGTACACAGTCAAGAGAAAAGCTAACAATGATACTTCAAAAACCACGAGCACAGGACCAAGAAACCAGTCAAGAGCAAGCAGTAAATTATGTGGAATAGAATTTTAATAAAAGGAAGGGAAGGTGATCACATGTGGCTGAGATTCAGAGACTGCAGTTTGGGGCAATAATCTCATTGAAAACTGTCAAGTGGGATATTTAAATGCACAGAAAAATAATTGTTTGGGACGCAATTTACTCTAGAGTTAGGAAGTGAATTTCTAAATTCTCCACATATGATGAACTTATTAAAATAGGATCGCAGAGTCTACTGATCTCATGATTACTTCTCCTTGTAAAGTAATTCTGATTTTGTGGTGTTTTATATTTATTATTCTCTGCATCTTATAAATAAATAAAAAGATTTGATAGTAGTTCCTTTGAGGTAAACTGCAAATGAGATGTTTCATTTTTATTTTTTTATTTTATTTCATTTTGTAAAACTCTACAGTTAAATTAACTATATGACAAACTTTCAAAAAACTACTAATTACCTCTTATTAAAGCTTGTTTACGTAGTAACTTCCCTGTTGGAATTCAGTGATTATGAACGAAGAGGATCCCATCAGGCACCTGTTTTACACATGAAAGCTCAGAATTATTGCTCTACAGTAATACTTTGTGTTATATAACATAAATAAATGAAGGAAATATATAGCAATATTTCTGTTATCTTGCCTGAAAAGACCAGAAATGGAATTTAATTTGGATGGGGTGGTTTGTTGTCACTGTGTAAGTATCCATGGGCTTAAAGAAATTATATAATATGTAAAGTATCTACATTGAAATAGTATTTACCCTTTTTTAAAACAATGCTTCCAGATCCTTGAATGAAAAGAATTAAACTTCCAAATTTTATACTATATGTATTAAAGATCTTCTAGTTCCATCTAGCTCATATTTGACTGACTATATGGAATAAAATTGTCTTTTTTTTTTTTTTGAGTTATGAGCAGACCACAGCAACAGAAAATTGTAACAGACTGTGAAAAGAAGTAAAAGTAATTTATGTATTTATTTATTTATTTGTTAATTTTGGAGGAAAAAAAAACATAAGGAAAGTCACGCTAAATACTGAAGCACTGAAGCATCAATGAGTCATTTATTTTTCTTCCTGGACAAAAAACTTTCTAACTAAACAGTGAACACCAAAAATGCCTAGAAAAGGTTTTGTGAGGAAGACCGCAGATAAACAGATGATATTAAAAAAAAAAAAAAAGGTTCAAATTTTCTTATTTGACCAACTTCATACACATTGATTTTATGGGGACAGATATTTTACCAGGATTTTTGGAGTACTTTATGGACAATCAATCAGAAAATTATTTTTAAATGCTATAATTTATTTTATAAAAGCAATAAACCTACACACTACAGCTTTCTTTGAACAATGAAAAGTAAAAGACATTGCTTCCATCTTGGCATGTATGTACTTTTGGATTCTACCAAAACCTGTCTATGTCTAGCAATTTCTTAAGAGTTCCTACTTTTGCCTTGACAAGATTCCAGAAACAAAGGTAAGAGGGAAAGATGACAACATAAAAAATTTATGGAAATTATAGTAGCCATGAAAATCAATTTTAAGTATTTAAATCAACCCAAAGTACAATTTCTTTATTTTAAAAATAGATTTCAAGACTGTCTCTAGTGAACACACCAAAAAAAGGACTCAAGAAAGAGCAGAAAAGTAAGGATGGCCTAGAGAAAACTATTTGGGTATGAAGGAGTTAGAAGCCCTAACTTTATCAGCATTAAAACAAGGAGATTGGATGAATTCATTTCAGAAGTATGAAAGGGAAGGGTACATGGCAACATGGAAAATAAGAATATAAGGAAAGAAGGAAGATGCAAAACACTTTGCTTAAAAAGTCGGACCATATAACCTTGTATACCTCTAGTAGGCATGTAACATGCCCAAAAAAAGATAATCAGAGAATTACAAAAGAATGGAGGTTGTAAGGGATCTCTGGAAGTCATCTCATTAAACCTCCAAGGAGAAAAAAAAATACAGAAAGTACAAGGAAATCCTCGGAAATAACTACAAAAAATGACAGGAGGATACAAAGGGGAATAGACAGGCAACTACAGGATGAGGAAATGGATAAACATGTTGATAGCGATAAATGTATCAAAAACAATGTAATGGGATAGAAGCCAATCCAGAACAGATTTCTGGTTAAGAGCTAAACAGTAAGCCATTCAAGGAGAAACAGGAGAAACAGAACAAGAAGCTTCCAATGCAGTTACCATAAATTGTCTAAATAGTTTCATAATATTCCCAGAAAACATTAGGATCTACAGAGAACAAGGCTGGATTCACTTCACAAGATGAAATGCTCCTTTAATTTAGCATTTATCATGAGAGCAAGTAATATTCCAATCAACTTTCAAAGGTTGGAAGACTTGGAGTCAACAGAATTTTTGTGTTCTAGCTTTAAGAAAGAGAGACAAAGCAAAACAATTATAAAACCTTAACAAGATTTAATTCCACTTTTGTGAACTCCAGTCAAGCTTACGTGCATAAACACTAGGCATTAATCATATGCTGGTAAGCCAAAGAGTTCTGGTTTGAAGTCCTCCATAGAGTTCAGCAGTAGAGTTGCCTCCTTTTTAAGATCTGGATTTAAATTTTCATCTGGTATCATAACCACTTGCATTCCTGCTGCCAGTGCTCCTTTGACTCCTAGTGGTGAATCTTCAAACACAAGACACTGAGAAACAAAGGGGTGAGGAGAAAGAAGTGAAAAAATAATGTTATTACAAACTTTGTATATTCTATTTTAAAAAGAGAAAATGATACTGAATAAAAATTGGTAGGAAAGTGAACTTCAATTTGTAGCCTAGACATCCCTAATCAGAACAAGGGTAAACCTATCAACTAGAACATCTGCACGGTAATTAACTTTAAATTCATTTCAATTTAAAAAGGCATCTACACGCATACTTAAATCCCAACTACTGGTTATCTAGATGCTCCTAAGCGAATCCTTTTCTGGTAATAGGTTTAAGCACAAGCTTAAAGTAAAGTGTGTGCTTAAATACCTTTACAAGCAGGCAACATAACTCTATAACTTTATAACCTGTAAAATAGCAAAAGTAGTGCTTTCATTTGCAGGTGTGACACTTCTTATGCATATGAGAGTGGAGAAGACTACAGTACCCAGGTCAATATGAGGACCCTAGGTAAGTAAGACAGAAGTTATGTGACAAAAGAGTGCTCTTGAATTCATGTTCTAGTTTCTTAGTTCCAAAGCAATGCTGACAAAGAAAATCAGCAATTATATTGGACTGTTACTCTTAGAGAAGAGGCAGTATAGTCAGGTAAAAGTTCCATATCTTAAAATAGTCAAAATCATTCAAGCTTGCAGTATGGAATCAAAGTTGTTAAAAATAATGAATACATTATATGTGTGAATTTTGCAATTTAACAGTACAATATTCAATAATAAGTATATAACACAGTATTTTGAAAATTGAAATGCTATACTATTTTGTTTAAAAATTCAACTCTTCTTCAGTGTTTCAGCATTTCATACTAATCTGGTTAAATTACTGTTAGTTTTGATTATTATTTTTTTTTCTGAAAAAAGCAAGCACTTAAAATCTAGTATTTTGTAAGTCAATCTAAAAGTACCTTTCACCGTTTTGTTTTGATTACTACACCAACTGTAAAAATAGAAATGTTGTAAAAAAAACTAACCAAAGTAACAGAAATGAACCATCCTACTTCTTTATACCATGCGTATGGTATGCATTATCTATGTAGGTACACATATATAAAATGCACAAAGACTGGAAAAACTTTGAAGAAACCAACCAAAGGTATATTCTTAGCGAAACGAATTACACATATTTATTGGAAAATAATATCTATGGTTGATTTAAGGAAAAAATCATGAGCTCAGTCAACTACTTAATAAACTTCCACAGTTATAATAGTAAATTCATTAAAAGTAAATATAACAAAGATACGATCCCACCTTCAGTAATGTTTGTTTTGCCTAATTCATGGTTCATTAAGAAAAATTAGAAAGCTACTTCAACACCTGACTTAGAATTAGACCTTGACCCATACTGCTTCTTATCCCTCCGACTGCTGCAGTAATTTTATAGTGCTATCTGTTTAGATCTCAAAAATATAGATATATATGAATAACCGAAGTGATGAAAAGTTTGCCCTTTCAACTTTTTTCCATATATCTGAATAATACTTCAGCTTTTGCAATTGGCCAGTGTATCACTTCATAGAACTTTTCCATACCTTGTGGCTAGGGTACATTTCAGCAAAACCTAAACATTTTCCAGACACGAAATATCACATTGAAGAATTGAAGTAATTGAATTAAATTGAAATATGTTTACATATTTTAAATTGTGTTACAATGGCAGAGTCATCTTTATTTATTTTAATTGGTAATTAGTAACACTGAACATAAAGTTTTTCCTTTCAACAAAAGTTGTAAGAAAGACAGCATTAAGCATGCAAGGTAAGATAATCCAATAGTTTTGCAGTAGTATTAGCTGAGGACCATAGTAAGTACATGAAATAGGCCAAATGACTTTAACACCATTTAAAACACACTTAAAACAATTTCACAAACACACACATTTCAACTGGATTGTCAACATTCATACACAGTCAGATGGATCATCTAGTCTGAACTTCTATATAATAGACAACAATTCTTCTGGAGTTCATTCCTGTATAAAACAGAGCATCTCTTCTTGATGTTAAGTGGTCTTGAGTTTGAATTTTTGGTCACAGACAATGCAAAGCAACCTTTAGTGTCCAAGCATCCAAGAATTCAGACCTATGCTGACATACGGTTTCTAACAGTTCTGCAATTTAGACTGCATCTATTATCAATATTATTAGCAGCGCTACTACTAATAATATAAAAATCACTGTCGTAAGTCATTTCAGTAATTCAATACAGACTTTGGGATGATAAGTACAATGTTCCCTACACTCTTCAGACATTGCAACTCTGCCTTATCATAAATTTCTCTCTCATCCATTAGGCTCTTCTCTGTAGTCATTACCAAAGTATCAAATCCCTTCCTACATACTCAGGATGGTTTTCTTATCCTTTTCTTCACAATACAATAGACTGTGGCAACTAATACTTGCTGGGTGAGAGCAATGAATTACTAAACTTAATTTAACTTTTGACTGAATCCAGATTTGGTGCACTGGGAGAACATACATCAGTACACTGCATCTTTTAGGCTCCTTAAAACATTCTTTGACCAGAAAAGATTAAAGATGCACGAAGTTTAGCTGTTCTGGCTATGCTCTGTGAAAACCAAGCTGCAACCTCTAAAAACTTTTTTATGATCAAAGAAAACATTTTTGCAAGACATATTAAATAGATGCACTATATATATCTATATTGTATATCTACGACCTGTAACCAGAGACTGGAACAGAAAAGAGGAAGCAAACCCTTTCTACTTCCTTTTCTTTTTAAAATATTTGCCCTCGCCCATCAAGATGTCAGCAACTACTTGGAGTCAGTGACGGAAAAGCAAAATGTGCCTTCTACCTTGCTTTTCATAAAGCAAACCTTAACTAATGAATTTCAATGAGCCAATGGAACCAAACCAATCTCTCTTGTGTTAATTTCCTTTATACAGTCTCTAAATTCCTTCTTTTCCTACTCCAGTTTGATCAATGTGATATTTTCAATTGTTGCTCAGTATTTGTACTACAAATATGTAATCCTGGAACAACTGTTGTTAGGACTGAAGTACAGTTCTGCCTAAAGGTTTTCTTCTTAAGAACAGATTAGCTTGTGACCTCAAGCACACTGTGCATTCTCAAACAGTAAACGAAGCCCTGGCAGGCTTTCCCTTTTGAAGACTAAGCTTAAATGTTGCACAGAACAGCATTATCAAGGCTTTTCAGAAACTTTCTAATCCAGTCCATACAAAGAAATATACTTCACTGCTCTGCCTTGAAAGACCTAATTGACTTCCATGATGTCAGTAAGCTTAGTGTATGAGAGGAGACGATGATTATGGAATGCAATATGCATAATGAAAAGCTTAACTAATTCCCTGGAACTAGAAGCAATTAAAACTCTTAATTACCAAAGAAACCAGGCAAATGACCCATAATTATAGTGGCTTTAATGTTACAGGAAATAAGTGTACTAGGTCTTCCTCCTGTCTTCCTTGCTACTGACACTTATTGTCAACAGCACAGCAACATTTTTAATGGATGACGGAAGGTTTGCAGAGGTCATGTACAAAATGGATTTATTAACTTTGCTGTACAGAGATGTTATAAACTGCTCACTGTCCTGGCCCACCCACATACTAAATTTAGAGATATGAAAGCAGCCAAGTTCCTCCCCATTTTGCATAAATATTGCAACACCAGCATCACTCCAACTGAGAGAGACAGATGAGATTTATACAGACTTCAGCTGAGATTCTGGCTCCTTTTCTGCATTATTTCCATAACTTGTGTCACTGATCAATACTACTGCTATGACATTTCTCAAAAGGTCATACTAATATTGGACAGTTTTCACTTTGGAATGAACTAGATACTTTAAAAAGTAAAGTACTAAAGCACACTAATTTATATTTCACTCTGTGGATCTAGAATAAAGAAGAATGAACCACTTAACCTAAGAAAGAAATATTAAAATCACTGCAGCATCTCATTACCTCATATGCCTAGATGAAATTTAAGTATATAAGAAAACAACTGCTAGTTAGGCCTTTTGAAAGCACAGCAGGTCCTGTCCAACCTGTGTACTGTAAAATGGATGGAATAATTATATAGCTAACAGGGATATCCTTAAGTGTTAATACTGTTAGTGATAACCAACAAGTCTGGAAGGATAGAAGATTAAAATCAGTTTTGAAATTAAGATTTTGGAAAGCCTGTGTGTAAAATATACATGGGAAGTGCTTAGCGAACACATAACCTTGATCACCTATGACATTATTGTATCAATTCTAAAATAGAATTACAGATGAGACTAAAGATGGCATAATTTATACACATATAACTTTTTTTTTTGCAAATTAAACACTACCATCTACTGTTTTATAAAGAAAGAATGAAAAAAAAAACTCTTAAAAATGGTAAATACAGCCTAAAATTATTTTATATTTTGTTAGAATATAACAATATAATATAACTCCTGTTGAATCAAAACAAAAAGCATAAACAGTGGAATTCTGAGGTTTCAGATAGTAGTTCTGAAGAGGGCTGGTCAGACCTTTGAGAAGTTATCCCTACGTTCATTCTCCAGCTTCTGAATAGTATCAGACTCTTTCTGTGCTTGGTGAGAAGGAACAGTAGAAGATTATTGTATTTCCTGTATTCAAATGAGGCAGAGGTACTTGGTATCAGAATGTAATATATTATGTTTCGGGCTTCTTATGAATCACAAACAATACTTCTGTAATTTCACTGGTTATCAGCATTGATTTTTCTCCATGATCAAATCAACAGCATAAAAGCACAACACGTTATTTGTAAAATTTGCACTCTGGAAACATTTAACAGCCTTAAACATTAATTTATGTATACATGCACAATACAGTCTTCTATAAACATTTAAGGTTTAATTAAAATTCCATTGTATCATTAAAAAAAACAACTATTACAACTCAGAACAACTCAGTGGGCATCAAAGTCAGCCCCAAAACAGGCCTTGGGAAGAAATCCCCCAACTGCAGCTAGCCCACACTGCTTTCAGAAGTATGTTGTTCATCTCTGATAACTTGAAGATGGTCAGGCATTTCATTCGTACCAATAATTTGTTCTGTTGAATGCCAAATACTTTCTTCAAAGAAGCCAGTTCATAATCTGTGTCTATAATTAAAAACTAAGTAGCATCTATGAAATTACTAGTCTGAAGGATTATACTACTGTCATTCTGTTTTTGTTTTGTTCAACAACTTTTATCTCCTTTTCTTACTGACTCATATTTTTTTTCAGATTTCCAGTGCAATTCCGCTACTGACCAACTGTTGCTAGTGTGAGTGATGTAGGAATTTTCAAGAACCATAATGTAATTCAGTATGCAATGCAGACCCATCTACATCCCTTACAAAATGTTGGGAGGCTGAAAAGATGCTGTTTTATCATTTATGGTTGGTGGTGAAAATTCACAAAAAGAGAGAGGAAACACCAAAACCTTCACTAACATATTACAACAGAACTGGTGGGCTATTATTTAGGAAACTTGGCTTTCAGTTTTTCTTACTATTTGATATACAAAGTATCTAGGAACAAGGGGAAAATGTATTTCTGGGTGACCTATTTACCAGCAGACTTACTTAAACATTATTGAATAAATGCATTTTAAGCAGCTATAGTATTTGCAATTTTGGCCTCCTACTGTGTTAACCCTCTGAAGAATTAACAAAAAACCAATAATGAAATTACTTGATTAATGTTTTGCTTCTGATCTTTGGACTTACTCTCTTTCCAGAAATCACTGGGAAGTCTCAGCAGCAACAACGAATTACACTTCATTTTATTTGAAGGACGTGTGCCAATTTGACTAGCCAGGGATTAACAGAGTCATATTAAATATGCTATGTAAGAAAGACATGCAGCTTATAGCCCCCCAAAGTCAGTTCTATTAAGAAAAATAAGCAGTAAGCCAAGATGTTTTTACGTGATAAAACAAATGAACAAGCTGGAAAGTTATCATCAAATAAATTAAGAGCCAGTGTATCTGGAATACTAACTATCAGCCACCATTCTGTATGATTCATATTAAGAACTGTTTGGAAATTATATGCACACTTGCTTTTTAATTCAGATTTTTAACTCACTAGTGCTAGTACCATGCAGGTCAGTACAAAAATCAACTTGTTTACTAGAAGGCTTACAAGTTAAAACTAAAAATCAGTAGTAGGATTTAAACAAAACCACCACCACAACAAAGGATTACATCTGCACATTACTAGGTAACTCTGCATTTCCAGCTCTCGCAAAAATGCCACTCCACATTTAAGCACATATCAGCAGCTACTGCCTCCCAAACCAGTTCACAGAAAATTATCTTAAGGTGGGCCAGAAGGTGTAAAACAGTTTGGATGGGGTAGAACAAGAAGAAATTTCAAATATCTTGCTTGTTTTCAAGACTCAATCAAGTGAAAGAAAGTGCCTCTGTGAGTGACAGTTGGATCCAGACACAGCGGCTCTGTGAAGCAAGGAGAAGGTCACATTTACATGCAGGGTTATTCTGATCATTCCGGATGGCTGGAGCATTCTTTTTATAGAGGATTGTGTGTTTAGAGGACAGCACACTGGGAACTTTGTATGGCAACTTGTGTTACAGGCCTCAAGAAATTCCCAGGCGTTTCTGAAACAGTGTCCAATTATCCCAGCAGCAGAAACCTAACTCAATCAACTGCAGCTTGGATTAGCAATAGAAGAGTATTGTTCTTTTATTTTATGGAGGACACAAGGCAAACACTCAAGATGCTCTCTACTGAAGCTACTCATACAGCGTAATATGTTGGTTTTGTTTGCTTATTTGTTTTAACGTCACTTATCTCTAAAAGTAGCCTGAAAATGGAATTTTGTGCAATGAAATAGTTAATCTGTACTGCCTTTCCTTCCACACAGAAGTATATTTACTAAAACCACCAACTTTCTTGACAGGTAACATGCAACACATGCATGTAACTGCATCTCAAATGCAAAGCTCAGAGTCATAGAATCATTTACACTGGAAGGGATCTCTTGGGGCTGTTCAGTCACGGTTCCTGCTCGAAGTACGTCCTGCTAGAGCAGGCTGCTCAGGGGGTTGACTGGTTGAGCGCTGAGAGCCTCCAAGGATGGAGACTCCACATACTTTCTGGGCAATCTGTTCCCCATTTCCCCACCCTATGGTGAAAATCGTTTTCCTAGTACATAGTGCAAACTTCCCTTGTTCCAGCTTGTGCCTGTTGCCTACCGTACTATCACTCTGCAGTCTTGCCCCAACTCATGAGCAAATATGTCAGAGATATGAACCAGGTACATTCAATGGAGAAGTCATTTTGACAAATCCAAATTCTAAGTCTCAAGCTGAAAATGGAAGTAGGTATCAAAAGTATTTCCTGAATAAATGCAACGACCTTTTGTCCCAGTGAATGCCTACAAACTCATGGCTGCTGCACAGCAAGCTGCTAATGGCAGCTACCTGGCCTGTTTCTGTACCTGGACAACACCACTTGCCTACAATAAACCTAGCAGGAGCTGCAGCAGGCAGCATTGAGCAATCCGATTTTTTCAAGGTAAATACTTCTTGGCATTAATATATTCTCATTCTATAATTTCTCCTTGATCAGTGTTATTTTCCTGCAGAGAAAGACCAGCTTGCATACTGAAACATACCTTAATGATATTTAATTATCATCTATAATGTTTAATATCATTGACAGAAGTGTTAATGACAGATGTTTACCACATATACTTCAGGCATAAAGTCATTTTCTAATTTATTCAATAAAGAAAGGAAGTGTGAGAAGAGGTATTCACCATTCACCTTTAAGCAGGTTTTCACTGGGAGTGAAAAAAAGTCATGGAAAAGGTCTTTTTTTAAAAAAAAATCAGAACAACCTTTGCATTGAACCATACACTATGCAGTGCCACTGGTCTAGAGTGACTTGGCGAAATGTACCTTTGTTACATTTTAGTTCTTCATAATTGGGAAAAACAACTCTCTTTCAAACTTCAAACAGCTGCAAGTTACCTTTCAGAGAATATTTCAGCCTAATAGCATAAAGCTTCAACCGTGAAGCCACAAACTAGCACCTTTAAATAAACTAAACAAAACTTCAATGATAACTACATACACATCTCAACTACAGGAAACAAATACTTACATTAAAAATGGCAATTGTCTGTTCTGAATATATATTTTCGAAGACAAAGGTGGACAACAAAGTACAAAAATAAAACGAGTTAGAAAAATATTAACTCCTAATTTGTTGAATTCCAGTAAACACCTGAATTTTACCTTAAAGACCTTCTGCTGGAAATTGGATTTTTTAACTTTTTGAAGAAAAAATGAAGCCAAGTTTTAATGACGTTGCCTGGAAGAATAACATGATAGCACTGCCTTCACAACAAACAAGAGAATGAAACCAGGAAATCAAAAGTTGTTGTTGTTTTTTGTTGTTGTTGTTGTTTTTTCTCTAGCACAAACAAAAACAAGAAACAACTCCTAAAGTCTTAATGCAGTATGTTGGAGAGAGTCACACCTCACAAGAGGGACAAAGAAATAGAAGAAACAGAGAAAAGGAGTAAACTTAAGATAATTAGCACTAGGAAGATCCCTTAGAATCTCAAATAAACACTATGTTGAAAAAGGAATAAATTAGCATCAAACAGAGGTAGAAATATGTCAAGCTTCATCTTTGGAAACACAATAGTATGAACTGACTCGGGGTCATCTGGGGGGATGTTTGCTAAAACAGAATTATTTTAGTGTTCTCTTTTAAACACATTGATATTCTAACTACTATTTCCACTAAAATATGAACTTTCAAATAGTAATAATATAAACAGTATTTTTTTATTAAAAAAATAGTGTTACCTCTATGCAAAGGATAATATACGCTTCAATTAAACTTATTTCTACAATACGAAATTAAATTTCACGTACATGTTGAAGACAAAAGCAAAGGTGAACACATTAGACAATATTTTCTTATTCTGGTTCCTAACCTCTTCCAAAGAGGTAGTTCTAAAGGTAGCTGAGTCAAACTAATGGTTTGTTGCCAATGAAAGGTAGAAATGTTCCTTCCTTCTCTATTTTAATCTCTTGGTAATAACCAGGACGTTTGCATCTGTTTCCAAGTGATGAATGTTGTGCCTGTATGCCATACTCCACATGAACTCTGTACCCTTACAGAGAATTACTTTCATGTTAAGCTCAGGAACTTGAGAACAACCACATATCTGGGAGGGAGTAGGAAGACTGAAGTGGAATGCAAGTCATGCTTTTTGGGCTGCGTTTAACTCACAGAGGGGTTCATCATATCCTTCTCCAAACCAGTCCTGGCATGCCTTCCATTTGCCTAAAGCACTCCATATGTGTAAAAGCACAAAACAACTGTATAAAATTTTGCAGAACCTGTTCTTTCAATACAAGCCCAACTCTAGGTATGGTATTATGGTTACAAAAGTCACAATTCCAGAATTCATTTTGCCATAGCAATCTAAAAATATCACATCTGAAATGAAATGCCACATTGCATTGATAATCAGATTTATTTAAGTAACTGCCCTCAAGATGTTTTCTCAACCTCTTAGTTAGCAAAGCTGTTCTGATTGTGCAGGCAAACAAAGCTCAGAACTCTCTGAACTCAAAATTTCTTAAAACATATTCTCTATCTGAGAAACTATTCCTGTGTGCTAAATACAGTATTTTGAAAACAAAACAAAACAAAACAAAAACCAACCAACAATAAAAAACATGAAAATTGCACAGCAAGATCCACTGGATCAATATAGTTATTATTGGGAAAAATGTACTAGTCATAGAAGAGTTATAAAGAAAAAGTCAAAATAAATTTTTAAGGGTTCAGTAGAGAAATAGCATCATTCACATTAATCTCTACCTTGTTTTTATCAGCTTACTTTGTTTATTTTAGGGAAGCAATAATTACCCAGGTATTTCAAGCTATGAGAACTGTAAGTTGCAAAACTAATGAATACCAAGCAGTCTCATGTGAATCAATCTTCCAAACAGACTAGTTCTCTATTTTTTTTTAATACTGTAAACTCCAAGTTCAGATGTTTCTATAAATATGAAAATTAATCCACTCTTTAAAAAAAAATAACATGTAGAAAACTATTTCATAGAACCATAGAATGCTTTGGATTGGAAGGGGCCTTAAAGATCATCTAGTTCCAACCCCCCTGCCATGGGCAGGGACACCTCCCACCAGACCAGGTTGCCCAAAGCCCCATTCAGCCTGGCCTTAAACACCCCCAGGGATGGGGCATCCACAGCTTCTCTGGGTAACCCATTCTATTTAAGTCTTAATCTTGTACTGCAATATATTTCAAAATACTTCTGTCAAAACTTCCCTAATAATATAATCTAGCTATTTAAAATACTGCATAGAAACATTTTTAAATACATTCACAATCCATAGTTATCAATCAGTGCCTGTTTTTCTATTAAACTAGTTCTATCATGTAAGAGAATACTACTAGCTGTCTAAACCTGTGGCTATCAGTACTTATTTTGACTCAAGCATGCTTAAGGGCAGGATAACAGGTCATTTTCAGTGAAAGGAATAAAAGACATAAGAAGTAAGTGAACCTTGCAGAAAAAAAAATAGAAGAACATGCTTCTTTAACTCTGTGTGTGCATGCATGTGTATAAATATATAGTCTATAGAATATCTCTACAGTCTTTATACATATGTGGCATAAGGCTTATTCAATTTAATATATATTAGATCAGTAATTGACACAGCTATGACATTGGCTTGACACTAACATTAGTTTGGGAATACTAACCACTATGTTTGTCACACACCTTCTACTGTAAGTTAACTTCTTTTTGGTAATCAGTTTTTCAAAGAAGTAAGTTTATTGTTATCTGGTTTTTCATGATTTTTTTTTAATATCATTTTTATTTAAGAATCTGCTCACCTGTATACTTCAATCAGAAACAACATCCAGAATAAAACCTGACAGATGGCGGACTAATTTAAAAGGGAAACTACCACCTTTCTGTCTGTAAATTGACCTCTCATGGGCAAAGTCCTCAAAACACTGTGACAGGCCATATGTTTTAGTGAAAACTACTTGCTCATCCAAAACAATAATGATTTTATATTGAAAACAAGAATCACTAGTTAATGAATCAACTGATCTGAAGTATCCTACATTTGCTGACCCTTAACAGTTTGAGCGAGCCTTTGGAAAAGACATGAGGGTTAACTTATCAATCCATTTGTCTGTAACTGCTGAAATTGAAACACATGGAGAAAATAGACACATGCAACATATACCTCACGCAGACTAACAGAAAATCACAGAATGGCTGAGGTTGGAAGTGAGATCTGGAGCTCATCTGGTCCAGCCCCCCTGCTCAAGATGAGTCACCTGAAGCTGGCTGACCAGGACCATGTCCAGACAGCTTTTGAAGATCTCCAAGGTAGGAGACTCCATACCCTCTCTGGGCAACCTGTGCCAGCGCTCCGCCACCTGCACAGCACAGAAGTGCTGCCTGATGTTCAGAGGGAGCCTCCTGTGTTCCTGTTTGTGCCCACTGCCTCTTGTCCTGGCACTGGGCACCTCTGAGCTGAGCCTGGCTCTGCCCCCTCTGCACCCTCCCTTCAGGTCCCTCTTGAGCCTTCTCTTTTTCAGGCTGAACAGTCCCAGCTCTCTCAGCCTTTCTCCATAGGAGATATGATCCAGTCCCTTCATCATCTCTGTGGCCTTATGTTGGACTCTCTCCAGTATGCCCATGTCTGTCCTGTACTGGGGAGCCTAGGATGGGACACGGGACTCCAGGACAGTGCTGAGTGGAGGGGAAGGCTCACCTCCCTCAGCCTGCTGGCAGCACTCCTCCTAATGCAGCTCAGGATACTACCAGCCTTCTTCCCACAAAGCTTTGTTACTGGCTCCTGGTCATCTTGGTGTCCACCAGCTATCAAGAATATATATTTTTTGAGAGTATGGGATGAATTTACTTTTCTTTCCTGTTCAGAAATGTACAGCCACACTCACTGGTATAAAGACAGATGGCACTGCAAAGGAACTTCTAAATTTAAAGGTTTGAATGACAAATGTGTAAAAAATACAGTCAAAACATATAGCTAAGCGACTGTTAGAGAACCTAGGATGAGAAGACAGAACATTCCATTAGGAAATGTCTCAATCACCCCAATACTAATATACACACTTATTTACACACTGCATTTCTTCACACTTAAGTCAAAGGTAAATTCTGTACAAATGCTTGCAGTCAATTTACAAACAAGCACCTCCAAGAGAGTTTATGTACATATAACATACTTATATTTTGGGGGAGAAAAAAGCTAAGAAAGATAAATACTCTGTAAGCACAACCCCCACCCCCACCACACTTTCAAAAATCAAATCACGTGTATTTATATGTTAGCAAGACTACCATAGCATACCACAAACAGTGATTTTACATTGTTCTAACCACCACAACACGTGACCTGAAAGAAACCGCCTCTATTACAGCAACACAAGCAGTTCTGAAATAGACACTGCCACACATATTGCCACAAATTCTTCTGGATAAATTGACAGGCAGCTGAGTGGTATGAGCAGCATTTTGCTGATAACTTGGAAGCTTCAGCTCCTAGACAGTATATAAGGATTCCCTGGGGAAACCAGACTGCAGCAGGTATGTCAAGGTGACAAAGTATCACTGCCACACAATCCATTGAAAGTTATGTTCTGGCGACCAAGTAGAAAGTGCTGTGACTACAAAAAAAAAAAAAAAAAAAGGAGGACAGGCTGTCAGTTGAAGAAGTGAAAGACAAGTACTGTTTTCTCTATATAATATTTTAAAAATTTGCATTATGATTTCAACTACTTCTAGTGAGATACAGGTAAGATTCATTACTGAATATAGATGATTTATAAATCAGATGGTAAATATAATGTCTGAACAGTGAGGACTGAAATTTCTCTTCCATACAGATTGCCTTGGGGATATATACTCTGGGTTTTCAGGTCTTGAAGGTGTAGCTAAACACATCTGGTTTTGTATTCCTAAAATGTTTTTCAGTCCTAATGTTAGCAAGGAAAACAATGTAAGAAACTCATTAAAGTTTCTGTTTTCTCCACTGATCCTGCATTTGTAGATAAAAATGTTTCAATACTTTCAAACCCATAAAGAACAGCTTCCTATTTGACAAGTAGTAGTGTAACAAGTAGTTCTATGGAATACAGAGATAATGGGTTGAAACAAGAAAGAAACAATTACTCTATCTAAAATTACATTTCTAATATTCTCAGCCATGTAATTTTAACTTTGTTACCAAAATAAAAGTGAAGAAAATCTTACAGTATCAAGTGACACTTTGTCATTTAGTTTCTTCAGATTTCCAGCATCTTGCATTTGGATGGAGAGCAAAGATGTTGCGCATGACACCCTAACTGCTTTCTCAATCAGATATTCATGTGCTAAGCAGTGGCAGTTTTATCTTTCCAAATCCGCATAGAGCAATGCCAACGAAAGCTCTTCACTCTCATGTGTTCTCCCATTTCCCTATCAACTAAAAGTCTTTATCCCTGCTTTGGGTGCCTTTATAACTCTCCTCCTTGGAGAAAAGGAACATAATTTAGGCAGACAGTTTTTAATTAATAAAAACCCTCCCTTCCAACTCTTCTGTAGTTACAATACATTATGCCACTAGCAAGTCCAAAGAGCATTTATGGAGTATTAATGGTTAAAATTCACAAATATGTTTCTACAGAGAGAAATCTGTACATGTTCTTATACACAAATACATATATATATGCACACAAATATAGACGTTAGGTTATGCAATAAAATGCTTGCCTTTGCACACAGAAAGGAGCATGGCAGCAGTGACGATGGCAGGTGGGGAAGCCTGAATCCCACCTTGCCCCAGCTCCTCCCAGGCCCATTAGAGGAGACATTAGTCCATTGGAGCCTCATCCCCAGGCATCCTGACAGAAGCAGGGAGGCTGAAAGGCAAGAGAGCCCAGCAGGGGCAGTGGAGCTCCTGACCCAGTCCTGGGGCCAGGCAAGACCCCCATAAGGTGCCACTGGGAGAAGCACTCCCTGGGCAGACGTGGGCAAGTGACAGCCATGAGTCAGGATGCCATGTGGGAAAAGTGCATGAAAGGGGACAGCGGTGTGTGCAGGGGGCGGTCAGTTGGTGTGCCTTGCTGTGCCTGCACTGGCCAGCACAGCCTCTCCTGCCTCCTCACTAAACTCCTTTTCTCTTGTTTTTCCTGGTCCAGGGCTCCCTATTCAGTGTATGTGTGTAGATTTCAGTGCCGTCCCTGCCGAGATACCCAGGGGTCTGAGGCCTGCATGCCCATGGTGTGGCACCTGGAGCGAGCAGGCGTGCAGTAGAGCACTAGAGTACAGCACGCCAGATGGGTCAGCAAGTTAGCAAGGTGGCACACGGGCCTGGCACTTCTCCAGGGGCCGTCTGGGAGACCCACCTGTGTGTGCGTGTGAGGGACTCTCTGCAGCAGGGAACAGGGAGGCACAAGGACCCAGGCCCACTGTACAGATTGCATCTAAACCCAGCTACTGGAGGGATATGTCCATGGTGTGGGTGAGAGAAGGAGAAAGGCAAAGACAGAAGATTTGCGCTGGAGGCTGGACTGGAGCTCTGACACTGCAGGCTTATCTGTCCAGGTGCCAGCAACCGGGATTTAGGGCCAGCTCAGTGCCTAAATTCAGCTGCTGGAGGGAGTGTGATCCATATAGCATATATGTATATATTTTGCACTTCCTGATCAGCCAGAGAGGGGAACAGGATGAGGCTGTTTGTACTTTTTGGATTTGTGTAAGTACTGGGTGTTTCTGTAGTGATGTTTTGTGGGGCTGGCACAGGTATGTGTGTTCATGTTTATTGTATATGCGCATGTGCTTGTGCTACTGCTGGAAATATATGCTCAGCCTTGCTGCTGGTTCAATGTGGAGCCATGGAGCTGTGGTTGCCTTCCTTCTATCGGGATGCTGGATTTGACACATTTGTTATATGCATTTACATATGTAGCATGTAGTTTAAAATCCATAAGAATCCACAAGATCAACACAGATGTAGGTTTAAAAATGTAGATTTAAGTTGTCTAAAATTCATAAGTTTATTGATACTACCAAAAGCTTTTGAAGTCAACAAGTTTGGCACTTCACTGTCTGCACCATAAACACATACACTTGTTGAAAAATCGCACCATTTTATGTTCTTCCCAATTAAGGTGATTTTTGTTTGTGATCTCCATTAAAAAAAAAAAAAAAGAGGCGAATGGTGCCGAAGACCCATTAATAAAGGCACTTGCAAATAAATGAGAATACTGGGCTCTTTGCTGTATTTTTAAAGAAATACAAAAAAAGGTGTTTGGTTGGTTGGTTTGTTTTTGTCAGGCAGCACAAGCTTTTAATATCTCTAGTCATTCAGACCTTCGATTGAGATTTATTAACCTGTCAAACAAAAGCAATTTTACAACATATACAATTGTAGTTCATTTCAGAACATTTACTGCTCTGTAAACAGAAAATCCAGATTTTCCTTAAGCAATCTGTTCCTTTTCTTCTCCTTGAAGTGAGAAGGAAGACATGTTAGAGAAAGAAATTGTAAATGAAGCAGAAGCAGAAAGACTAATCATGAACCCATATATGTTAAGATATTTAAACAGATTAATGTTTGAAATTAAAACAAACATTTGCAGTGACTACCTCAAAAAGAAATACAAACAAAAACAAACAAACAAGAAAACCTTTGTTGTCAATAACTTACATCTAACAAAACAGAGGCAAAGAAATGAGAAACTGTTCGAATTAATATCTAAATATCAGAACACTTAAAGGAGGATGGCCTCTGCCCAGGAGATGATGTAGAAGACCCCCACTTTTAGACAATACTGATGGGTGTGGAAGAGGAAACAGAACAGGGCCACAGCTCGTTGTTCACTTTGTGTATTTTGTGCTATGAAATTCCATAACCATGAGACAAAGCTAAAAGAAGTGTCAGGTTTCTCAGTGCTCTCCAAATATTTAAACACAGAACAAAACACCACCACCAAGGAAATCTAAATAACTGTGGAAGGTCATTTGGCTCATAATTTAAGTTAGTAATATCTGTTGAGCAGAAGCTTGAGTACAAAATTCCATTGCAGTATTGTATTACAATCTTCAAATACTCAAGAACGTATTTGAAAAGTTAATCAGTCATTAAAATTACGCAAGAAGAAAACTGAAGGACGATGACAAACTTCAGAAAGTCCAGCGAAGGGCCTCCATGACAGGTTGGGGATGTAGTACTTGCCATATGAGGCAACAATGACGGAGAACCAGGTTTGTTCAGCCCAGAGAAAGAGAGGGCTTCAAGAGGAGCTACCAGCAGCTGCCCCATCTCTCTGAGGACATTTCTGAGAAGATGGAGACAGGCTCTTTACCAAAGTGCACAGTATGAACGTGAGATGATGGTGATAAACAGAAATAGGAGAGGTTCTGACTAGATATAAGAGGAAAAAAAAGTCACAGCAAGGATTAAGCACTGGAAAATGTTGACCAGAGAAGCTGTGTAATCTTCTCTTTTGGAAGTTTTCAAGGCATGACTGGACAAGCCTGGAGTAACCTGGTCTGAATTCAGTATTGACCTGCTATCAGAGGCATGGACTAGGTACTTTGCAAGGCGTCTTCAAACTATAATGACTCTAGTTAATACAATGTATTAAGTATCCTTCCACATTCCTCTGCTTAAGTTTTCAGCCCCTCAGAGAATTACGATTTTTTCTAGAATATTATCAGTACACTTGATACTGGCCTCTCATATCTGCTTCATATTAGGGCAATTATTACCTAAGAGAAGGCCTGCTTGCCAGACTGAAGGGAAATGTTTTCTTTCTTGTACACTCAATTTCCTGGCATCTCTGCAATACAAAGGAAAATCAATACATATCTGAATGAGTGAAAGATTTTTCTAGTATAGTCCTACCATAAACTATGATGATTCCATGTTAATATAATCAATATTATCTTTAGACATCTTTTGGTCTCTTAGTCTATGTTTTGACTATGAGGAAATCCCATTTCCTGAGTCAGGGGGTGGGAAAGCAGTGACAGTAATGTGATGTTCCTGGATGGGAACAAATAGCGCAAGAGTTGATTCAACAGAACTGCAATAGAAAATATGGGAGAAGACAATGCAGATCTACTGTAGATCTACTATACCAAGGAAACTAGGATGGAAGAGTTCAAATAGCTTTGACAAATGTTTAGAAAGGTGTGGGTTTATTAAAAGACTGAAATGAGACTAAAATACCTACATGGAACATCTACACCTGAACTGCTTATCTAGTCCACCTTTTTGGAGGGAAATGCGTGATCCTCGGGAATGGATTACTGTTGTTTGAGAATAGGGCCTAATCTGGCAGTTTGGCAGAGGGGAGGCAGCCAGAGCTCCATTCCCCCTGATCCAAATAGTGAGGCTTAGCATGTATTCCCAGTAGGCACACATGAACACAAACATATATATCTGGTCACACAGATCAACAGCTACACTCAGCACTCCTATGAACAGAAACACCAACAGCCTCATCCTATTACCTTCTCTCACAGCTCAGGATAAATTTCTGGTTGTGGGCATATGCACATATATACAGTGTGGACCCTCCAGTTGCTGGGCTCAGACACTATCTAGCAGCTGCTCCTGGATCGCTGTCTCTGCAAATGCTTGCTGTGGTGATTTCACACCAATAGTTGGCGAAGTTCTACCACACCGCTCTCTCACTCCCCATCCTCAAAGGGAGAGGGGGAAAAATATTAGTTTAAAAAAAAAAAAAAAAGAAAGAAAAAAAGATTGTGGTTTGAGATAATGACAGGGAGATCACTCACCAGTTACCATCAGGGGCAGAACAGACTTAGCATTACAGAGATTAATGTAATTTATTGCCAAATATCAACAGACTAGAGCAGCAAGAACTAAAACCAAAGAATTTCCCTCCTCCCCATCCACCCTCTTCTACCTCCATTACCTTAGCAGTGTAGGTGAATGGGGGCTGTGGTCAGTCCCTAACGTTTCGCCTCTGCTGCTCCTTCACGGTCACTCTGCCCCGGCTCCACGTGGGGTCCCTCCCACGGGATGCCGTCCTTCCCAAACTGATCCTGTGGGGGCTGCCCACAGGCAGCAGCTCTTCAAGAACTGCTCCAATATGGGTCCGTACCATGGGTTCATCCACCAGGAGCAAACTGCTCCAGCATGGCTCCCCCACGGGCAGCAGCTCCCCCCCGACTCCCTGCTCCTGTGTGGGCTCCTCTCCATGGGCCACAGAGGAACTTCTACTGCGTGCCTGGAGCACCTCCTGCCCTCCTTCTGCACTGACCTTGGGGTCTGTGGACTGTTTCTCTCCCATGTTCTCACTCTTCTCTCCCAGCTGCTGTCACACAGCAGTTTTTTTGTTTTTTTTCCTTTCTTCAATCTGCTCTCCCAGAAGCCCACCCAGCGTCGCTCCCTGGCTTGGCTCTGGCCAGCAGCGGGTCCCTTTTGGAGCCTGCTGGAGATGGCTCTGGTCTGACATGGGGCAGCTGCTGGGCTCTGCTCACAGAGGCCACCCTTGCAACCTTCTGTTACCTTCCACAGAAGCCCAACACACTTGCTCCTGGTCAGAAAAAACCCCAAGGCTTTAGTCCCAACTCCAGCTGCTGGTACTGACTGTCCAAATGCACAAATGCGTGCACACACAAACTTCTAAGTCTTGCCCTTAAAGATCCATGAGGCCCCGCAATCTCTTTGGTGGTTCACTGGGACTACCTGTTCCTTCTGGTCGTACCCTTGGAGACACATACTGATATCTGGCTCCTAGGCCACTTCATCTATCTATGGACTCATCCAGCTTGCTCTTCATAAGCACTCAGACACTCACCTGCACAACCGCACTCACTCCAGCCTCTGGCTCCACAGATACACAGCCCCTGTGACCAGAGGTCCTTTTCTGGGATGGGCGTGTGGTTTCACTCACTTGGGTCTCTCCAACCAAGGGCACTTGGCATACAAGTGCTCTGGCCCACAGTCCCAGACCAGCTGATGGTACCCAGAGCCACGCTTGCTGGGGTTGCTGGCACTCAGATCTCCTTACACGCACACAGAGACTAGAGTCTACTCTCTATAGGAGCTAGGAAAATAATTAATCAACAAAATTTACAATTATAATAGGGCATGGCCAGATAAGTGTACTAACCACTACACTACCTACACAACAACCATTTTTAACCCCCTACCCTCTCATTTTTCCACATTTGTTCCTCCCAATATCACCTGGATTCATCCTTCTCCATACCTTCTGTTCTCCAATACATCCCATAGTAAATCCTGGGCAATCTATAGAGGTTCTTCCCCTGCATCCCATAATATGTCCCATACCCCAGGCAGCTACTCCCTCTGTGCATGAAAGATGCACCTGCAGCTGAGGCTTTCCTGGGACAACCTTGGGAAAGCCCAGACAGTGTGCCCCTACAAGTCCTTAATCTGGGTTCTTGTCCACCTTTGGGTCCTTGTGGTCTTGTGGAGACGGGCCTCTGATGGACTCAGGGCTCCTATGATGGGCTAGGAAGTTGGCTGACAGGGTGTGATTTGGGATCCCCCACCTGGCGTTGCCTTTCTGTGCTCTTTCCTGGGTCTGCAGTTGAGCTTTTATCAGATAACTGGACAAATGAATCCTGGGGTAGTTATTCCTTATGATCCATCCAATTCTATTGGATTCTGTATCACAAGTTTCTGTATCACACGCTGCTTGATTCCTAACGTGCAAGACCAGGAATCCAAGCAGTTTCTTTCACAGGTCTTTATAACTAAGTCCTTGCATACTATATACTGTGCTAAATATAGAAATCAACAGGAGAAAGAGATGCTCAAATCAGACATCCTATTTTTTTTTCTTTCCTTTCCATGCTACTATTATTCCAATGTACAGTCTGATCCTAAAGCAATACAGCACAGCATGTCACAAGCATTATTATGTCTTCGTACTGCAGAGTAACTGAAATCCTTTTATTAAAATACAGCGTTCTGTGATGGATTTCTTCATCCTTGGAGTGACATTGAGCCTGAAGCTCTTACTAGCGATCACTTTACACAAAGCCAGATCACATACTCAACTGTAAGTTGAGAAGTTAAGGACTCAATTCACAGATTTTTTAAAAATGGTGTGAAAGCTGGTGAGACTGAATTGCTCCTGCAAAGAATGGATATATGTGAAAATTTGAGAGAAGCTAGGCTAAAAATATTTTTTGAGTAATTGACTTTTCGAACTTTTTATTCACTCTTCATTAATATTTTATCATTAAAACAGAATCATTCCCCTAAAACATCAGAGAAACAAGAAGATAGTTATTCAACTGAATATTAATCACTGTAAGGAAATTTAAGGCTTTCATATACTAACACCATAGCTGTAAAGAATAGCTGTAGATAGGCTTAAAACAAAGTATCAGTAAAAGTCTTCTGAACCAGCTTACTCAAAGATCAGACATACTTGACCTTCAACTGCTTGTTAAAATGATATGAAAAAATAAAAATAAAAGTGACAGGAGAGAGAAAGAAATGTAATAAATTGTCCAAACATCTTGGACTTACTAGTTAAGGCAAGGCAGAATAGAAGATGGAACTCTGACATCAGTGTTTCTTGAGAAAACCTTTCTGCTTTGAGAGACATGCCAAAGCACACATTTGCAGCTGACTCTTCTTTCCACTATCTTCATGAGATTTTTTATTTAGAAGTGTAACATCCTAAATGTTTTAAAAGCTTCTGCTGTAATGTTAGCCCTGTCACATTATCTACCAATCCTCCTGAGAAAGAATGCTTAGCCTCAAAAAAGTCAATGCTTTTACTATTTCACTATATACATCATTAACTTACCTAGTGTTTCCTGACTCTTCATCTACACTCCCTAAAAATGTTTGGGAAATCATTAAGGACAGACGGTCCACTGCACACTATTAACTCTTCATAATTTATAATGAAGCTATATAGAATATAGATTACTTAATGCAGTCACAAATTCAAGTTTTCATTTTCACCTTCATGGCCCTATGTTATCTTATTCACAATTACTGTATGTCTTGCTTTTATTTCCTTCTACTCCCTTGGCATCCTCTATCTTTTCACTTAATTGTGTTCTTTATCTCTTTCTCCTACTTCCAGCTGTGTGCCTTATATCATGTTGACCTCTGTGTCGTGTACAATCTCCATGCATACATTCTTCATCCTTCTTCAGCAGTATCTTTAAAAATACTCTCTTTCAGGAATCATTGGTACATTCTCTTCTTCCTGCCCTTCCTATTGCTGAACTATTAACTGAAATTTGTCTTGCTTAAACCACTTTTCCTCCTAGCTGGACCAGGGCAGCAGAGAATACATCTGAAAGCCAATACAGAACTGGCTGATTCAGTTCTTAACTCTGGTCAAAATGACCTGTGTTAACTCCTTAACCCTGAGGAAAATTGAGGGACAATACTTGCTTGTCATCTAAAACAGGAACTTGAAAACTTGTTCACTAAAAAAATCCATAGTGTTCATAAAACAAATGTCAATCAGTGTGTTGTGTGTGGCAGGGAGTGAGTAGCTACAAGGTATGTCTGTACTTCTTGTAGTACTACATGGTTATATCATAGCACTTTGCCACTTGTCCAGGACAGACTTCTTATCTATCATCCAGCCTACATGCATTTGATTTCCTTTCTTCCCCAGGGGTTAGTGTGTACTTAAAGATCAATATGATGTACACAGTGAGCAGCCATAGCACACACTTATCAGGAAACTTGGAGCATTTCAGGTCTAGTAATGGTCATAGTATGAGAGAGTCATAGCACTATTGCTGAATCGTGGAACACCTGACTGTAGGTCTCAGTCAACCAGACCTCAAACATCTGCTCCATACAATATAATTCTTCATGGAAACTAAAAAAAATCTGCAAGCACTGCTTTTGCTGAAGCTTAAGAAAAGACACATCTTCTCAATGAAAAATTTTTGACTGAAAAATTAAAAATTTACAACTGAATGCAGTCTTCAAAGGATATATCATAGCTAGTTTTAAAGCTGTAAATGCATTCTACCTAAAATACACAATCATTCTTTGTCAAATAAAAGGTTCTGTTGGCCTTCTCTTGGGAAAACTGCATTATTGAAAGTGCAAAGCAATAAGATATGTTACGTACTATTACACTTTTTGCCCATGGCACTTTTTTTTTGAATTGGTAATATTTTGAGTCTGTAAGAACTCTAAAGCTCATGACAACAGGTTGAAATCTCTTGCTTCTGCTCTTCAGTCTGAAGCTGCAGAATGCATTAATACGTTCTGGAGACAGAAACTGAATGGATTACTCTGACCAGACCATCTATTCAGGAGAAAAAGGACAATTTCCTAACAGAGGAAAACATTTTCTGTAAATTACAACGTTTTCAGTAATGAATGAAATCTCATCTGCTAGTTAGCAAGACCCTGATGCTCTGAAGCAACTTAACTATCAAGTAATAAAGTTAGTAATATTAAAAAAAAAAATCTTATATAATGCTACTATTATAGAAAGTAATTGTATACACATTTTAAAAGAATTCTAGTGTTACCTGCGGAATTATGAACTAGTAAGCCATGCCTGCATAGTTAGTAAAATATGATGATGATGACACAAGGTTATGTAAGTTAGCTAGGATGAGAAATGTCTGTAAGAAACTTAAGAGTGACATGGTGCTCTACTGGGCAGGCAAATGGCAAATGAAATAAAATGGTCAAGAAATCTAAGTAATACACATTAGCTGGAAAGAAATAAATCACATGCACATCTTGAACATGTACTGGATATCACTGTGGACAGTTCAATGAAACATCAGTGCGTGATAGTAAGTATACAAGATGCTAAAAAAAAAAGAAGGGTAAATAATATGGGTGATATTGTATATATTCATATACATATATAGAATCATTGAATTGTTAAGGTTGGAAAAGACCTTCAAAGTCATCTGGTCCAACCATCACCCTACCACCAATATCACCCACCCACTAAACCATGTCCCTAAGCACCATGTCCAGTCTTTCCTTTAACAACCCCAGGGATGGTGTTGTTGTGGTGCCCACCACCTCCCTGGGCAACCTGTTTCAATGCCTGACTATTCCTTCTAAGAAATGTCTCCTAATTTCCAACCTGAACCTCCCCTGGTGCAACCTGAGGCCATTTCTTCTAGTCCTATCACCAGTTATCTGTGAGAAGAGGCTGACCCCCAGCTCCCCACACCTTCCTTTCAGGTAGTTGTAGAGAGCAATAAGGTCTCCCCTGAGCCTCCTCTTCTCCAGACTAAACAACCCCAGTTCCCTCAGCCGCTCCTCATAAGACTTGTGTTCCAGACCCTTCACCAGCTTCGGAGCCCTTCTCTGGGTATGTTCCAGGGCCTCGATGTCCTTCTGGTACTGAGGGGCCCAAAACAGAACACAGCACTCGAGGTGTGGCCTTCACCAGAGCAGAATACAGGGGGACAATCACCTCCCTGGTCCTGCTGGCTATGCTATTCCTGATAAAAGCCAGGATGACGATGGCCTTCTTGGCCACCTGGCACACTGCTGACACCACATATAGTGGTATCTCATCTGGAATACTCTATGTACTCTAGGCCACAGGCATTATTCTGTATTAAAATTATTTTGATAGGAAGGGTCTGCGGAAGAAATGCAATCAAAATGCTTGTGGGGAAGAAAAAACACAAACAAACAAACAAACAAAAAAAAAACCATAAGAAAACAAAGGTAACCCATTTGGATGGTGAAAGCCTGAACAAACTGTAAAGTGTTTTCATTTGAGGAGCAAGAAATAAAGAGTAATGTGACAAGTACTTATAATACTGTGGCAGATCAACCAGTTCTTATCTTTCTAACTCTAACATAAAAAGCTGACATTCAAGGAAGTTAAAGGGTGAGGAATTCAGAACAGAGCATATGCAAAAGATTTACAAAATTCATTGTCTCAGGTAGTCACCAGTATCAAGAAAATAAACAAATACTGTGAAATGGTTATTAAAAAACTTTTTTTCCTCCATTAAAAACAGCCTTAAGTTACTTGGTATGGGAATAATGGAATTTAATTAACCTTCTCTACCTAAGAGAGGATTATTATTAAGCCTCTGGTATTATCTGTCATCAGAGATGGTACAGAACACAATGGACTCTGAATCTGAGCAGGAAGTGCAATTTCAATGTTTAGCACTGTTTTGACAATAAAGAAAAGTTATCCTTTGTGGAACGGGAGGACAGAATTTCTACCACTACTTGGAATTGTTTGCTACTTTAAATCAGAACTACTTCAGGTCTGCTTGGACCATTTCTGTCTTGGCTTTGAATCATGCTATTACTCTAAGATAAAAGAGATGCTGGAACGGAAGCGTTAAACATGCTCTTTTAGCTGATGAACCTGTCACTTCTTCAGCGCTTCCACGTGCTACAAGGAAGAAATCACAATAATAATAATAATCTACCACAATAATAATAATAATAATAAATCCCAAATATTGCTTTGTGGAGTACACTCTGTAATCATCTTCTAAGTGCACTTATTTTGTGATATAGCCATCAGCCTGAGCAAATGCTTTGCCCTGTTTAGACTATAAATAATTTGTCAGTGTTAATTGATGGTCCTGTATGTAGGTTTTCTGCAAACATGCCAAAAAACACTGACTCTTTACCACAGAACAGAATAAGCAGAATCCTGCCAAAAATACCACCTCTCAGAACTACATCTCTACAAAGAGCAAGAAAGTAAGTTAAACAAAAAATAAAAGAACCAAATAAATGAACCGTCCCCCGCCTTAGTGCATTAAAACAACACATGCTTAGACCTTAGTCTTTCAAAGGTTTCCAGAGGTCTCCCCATGATAATAATTTCCAAAGAAGCAACCAAAAAATACTGCTAACAATGCAATTCCTTGTTTCAGTCTTCATTCTTTGTTCCAAAACTGTGAAAAAGCATTGTTACAACAAGCTCTGGGATGATTACAAAGGTAACCTGGGACACGGAGAGGATCAGCGCACTAGATCTTTTTCAAAGAGGATTTATTCATGCTTACTATAATGCAAGAGACATTAAAAAACATTTTTGTGAAAATTCTTGTTAATTAAAATCCAATTATTCAATGACTGCTCTTTTTGGCATCTCCAGAAAATGCTCAAGGTCTTGAAAGAAAGAAATGATAACTCAGTGAGCAATTTATCATAAAAGAAGGATTTCCCCCCTCCCCTTTTTTTTTTTTTTTTAACTTCTTACCATGCATAATTAATATGTGATAATACCCATAATGAGTTCCCTAAAACAATTAGTAATGCATCTTCAGTGACCTGCTAATCTGAACATAATGCTTTTAGGATTTGGAGGTGTACCAGTCTCTTTGTGCTTACACACTCACCTCACGTAGAAGCAAAGAAGGCTGCAGAACATAATTTATTATTCTGCATCACATTTCATCAAGTCCCTTAGCAGCTACTTGATACATTATCGAGACAAATGCAAGGAAAAAAAATATTCCTGCAACCCCACCCCCCAAGTAGGGCACCCCGAAGACTAAGAACCAATTATAATCTTTCTTTCTTCTTCCAGTCAGACACATTAAGAGAAAGTAAACTTTGACCAGGTTATTTTTTGTATGGAATTTCAATGACTTTTTTCATCTCCATAAGACAAATACATCCATAAATAAACATGCAGTGCAGTAACAAGGGCAATGTCTGGAACACTTAAGAGCTAAATTACTTTCAAGCCATGCAAGATCTCATTTTTCTTCCACAAATATATAATGAAGACTGCCAGCTTGGGGGAGGGGGATGGGGGGGCACACGCATGCATATACAAGCACACACGCCTCAGGAGCAGAGGGAGGAAAAAAATTAACTGCATGAACTGAGAGCCTGATAATTGACACAAACAAACAACAACAAGAAAAACAGCTTCAAAACTGTCTCCTTCCTTTAATTGTCTTGTAAATATAAAATAAAGGCCTATTATGGACTTAGGGAAAAGGTGCATGTATACAACAGATCTTCAGAAGTCCTGCATTGTTAGGTACGGTGAAATATCTAGCGTTTCTAGCATCTATCTTTGTATAGCCACATCCATTACACTTATGAAGCTGGAAGATGAGGTTCGTAATCACAGACTTCATCCTCTAGCCTGGGAGAGGCAAATAAGGGCTACACGCTCAGACTATTTAGAAGCTAAGGAAGGTGAAGGATTCAGACAATAGACTGTCCAGTACTACAAGAAAAGTACATTCCACTAGACTGCTGTGATCTTTGCACCCCAAGTTGGAATACTACTAAAGGCTTAAAAGACGGAGTTTTAATACAGAAAAACCTACACTATTCAATACCTATTTAAATTGCCTTCCTTCTGACACCATAATTTGTAGACAAGATAAGCATTATTTTTTTTTAAATCAGAGATAAGGCTGAAATTGGTCTTTTGTTTGTTTATTGCCTTTTTTGATTGACAGACACCAGTTTTAGAATTAATGTCCACCCCACCAGGGAGATATTAACACAATTTACAAGAAGAAAGCAGTGTGAGGGATTGGGAGAAAATAAAAGTTTCAGGACTAAACTTTTGCTAAACTTACTGTATGACCCAACTGTTTCCAATTCAGGTGGAAACAGTTAAAGACCTGCTGCTCCGCCTGGACTGTCACAAGTCCATGGGGCCAGATGGGATCTACCCAAGGGTGCTGCGGGAGTTGGCAGATGTGATTGCTGGGCCGCTTTCCATCATCTATCAGCGGTCATGGTCATCTGGAGAGGTCCCAGATGACTGGAGACTTGCTAATGTGATGCCCATCTATAAGAAGGGTTGTAAGGAGGACCCAAAGAACTATAGGCTTGTCAGCCTGACCTCGGTGCTAGGAAAGGTGATGGAACAGGTCCATCTTGAATGAAATCACACCGTATATGAAGGACAGCCAGGGGATCAGGCCCAGCCAGCATGGGTTCATGAAAGGCAAGTCCTGCCTGACCAAACACATCTCCTTCTATGACCAGGTGACCCACCTGGTGGACGAGGGAAAGCCTGTTGATGTAGTCTACCTAGACTTCAGCAAGGCCTTTGACAGTCTCCCACAGTATTCTCCTGGAGAAGCTGGCAGTCCATGGCTTGGACAGGTACACTCTTTGCTGGATAAAAAACTGGCTGGACAGCCAGGCCCAGAAAGTAGTGGTGAATGGAGTGAAATCCAGCTGGTGACCGGTCACCAGTGGTGTTCCCCAGGGGTCGGTGTTGGGGAACAACACTGACCCCTGGGAAACATCCTCTTTAATATCTTTATTGATTATTTGGATGAGGGAATTGAGTGCACCCTCAGTAAGCTTGCAGACGACACCGAGTTGGTGGGAAGTGTCGATCTGCCAGAGGGTGGGAAGGCCCTGCAGAGGGACCAGGACAGGTTGGATCGATGGGCAGAGGCCAGTGGGATGAGGTTCAACACGACTACGTGCCAGGTCCTGCACTTTAGTCACAACAACCCCATGCAACACTACAGGCTTGGGGCAGATTAGCTGGAAAGCTGTGCAGAGGAAAAGGATCCGAAGGTATTGGTTGATGCTCACCTGAACATGAGCCGGCTGTGTGCCCAGGTGGCCAAGAAGGCCAATGGCATCCTGGCTTATATCAGGAATAGTGTAGCCAGCAGGACCAGAGAGTTTGTGAACATACGAGAAAACAGAGATGATTTCAGTGGATCTTCCCGAAAATGGGAGGATTAGATGTTTCTAAAAGATTATAGGAAAAATAGTGAATTATACATGTGCCTAGAGCCTGTGATAAATAGAATAAGGAATACGTTTTAGTGGAGAATCTTTCTAATGTTTTTAAGGGAAGATTCAGGACTTCATGATGAAGAAGTTGTTACATACGTATCATTTCTACTAATCAAACTTTACTAACAACCAGTAACTTCTCTTGTATCTCACTCACTGATATTCAATGCTACCTTGTAGGCTGAGTTCATGCTACAAAATTCATAGCTAAGCTAAGAAACATGCAATAGGCTGGCTAAAGTTAAAAGGTGATTTTGTGCCTGTACACTTCTAGTTCTGGCCACGAGGTATTAGACAGATTTGCTTTTTAGAGTGCTTGGAGATATGCTCAAATGTATTATTTATTCATAATTCATTCCTTTGAATTTCTAGAGTGTCTGAAAACAACTGCTTTTCCAACAGGGAAAAAAAAATAAAGTCATCCTGTTTATTATTTTGCACTGTCCCATAATAGCAGGAATTCAAGAGCTATGTCAGCAACGCATCCTAAGTACTGGAATCACACCTTGCTCAAATGCAGTCTAGAAATGTCTTCAGACTCACTGCAGAGCAAGAAAAGTAAAAGCTTTATGAATTAAGGAAAAAGTTTTAGTCAAGAACCTTCCTGAGAAAACAACAGCTGGTGTATACTGTGGTAACTAGGACAGTTCCCAGGGAAACCTATGAACTGGAAGACTGAAATCAGGTTGAACAGTGTTCAAAAGGCTATTTTTCCCATTTTTTTTTTGAGGAAATATTCTATACTGTGGACAAGATACGGGCAACTCTCTCCTCTGGTCTGCTTCAGAAGAAACCTTTAGTCCCAAGTTGCTACTAAATTGTCTATGGAGCCAATTTTTCTTCATGTTCTAGGAGTGAGACCTGGAACAACTTTTCCAATTATGCTTTGCAAAAGATTAACTGGAAGAGATGTATAGTTCCTGACAAACAGACATTGGCTGCTCAGATGATGCAATTTTAGACATGTTTCTCAAAAAAACCTATAAAGTTAGAAAGGGAGACTCCTAATGTGTTTGGCACCTCATCTTGGTTAGAAGGCAGACAAGTGAAAATATCTGGATCTCAAGTCAACTGATATACCCTTTCAGTTTTCATTTACTATCATCACTTAAGGGTATATCTGCATGGAACAACCAAACTAATTTGGATACACAAATAAAATGACATACTTCATCCATCTCCCAGTCACCCTACATAAACTTAACAGTAAAATCTGTCATACGTAACCTTAAATTGCCAAGGGAGTGAACTCTGCTTTTGCTGTAAACCTGAGTCAACACAGTTACAGCGTTTCCAAGCCCTCATGCAGAGGTTGGTGGATTTACAGCCTTGAAACAGTTACCCAGTAGACCCACCATCGTCCAGGGGTGCCATCCCCACCACACAATACACCTTCCAAGGGAGGTTTTTTTCTGCTTCACATGGAAGTTGGCCACTATACAGCACAGGATGAAAGGATAAGGGGGATATTGAGAGGGCAAAACCTTGCATGTAAGAGACTCCAAAGGAGAACTCTGAGAAAATTGTGAGGAAACGATCTCCGAAAAAGCACAACAAGTAAACACACGCACTAGAAATACCCATAAGGTAAGAATCTAGCCACCCTATACCTTCAACAAGGGTATACTAACTGCCTGGCTATGCAGGAATCGGCATCAACAAATCAGATGACACAGGCTCTAACTCATTAACAGCTTCATCTGAATTCATTAATGAATGGTAATTACATCAGTACAGACAAGAAAGTCAAACAGCTTCAGAAGAAAAGGCCCAAATTCTGCCTTCTACTCAAAAATGTACCAGCAGCTTGAAAGGGTAGTGGAATGAGTAGTGGAACAACATTCTCCCCTCTTACTCCACAAGTGGCCGCTGGCACAAGCAGCATTTGCTTCTGTACAGCACACAACGCACATTGAACAACGGTCATCTACTACAAATGCCACTTCATTTGTGCCACTGACTGCAGCTTAATGCTTTGAAAATTGGGTGTACTATGACCATTATAATCACAGGTTCTATCACTGGAAAAAGCACATACCTAGCAATATGCTAACATAACTGATAAAAACTGAGTCCAAGGAGACAAAACAGCAGAGTATGGGTATGTCACAATAGTTTAAAGCGTGTGAAAGTGTTTCAGATGAGGAAAAACTGGTAATGTAGGCCTATGCAAAGAAAAGACTAGAGCCAAGGTTAAAGAGACAGCTATTCATGCACATTTGAACTACATTGAAAAATGTCCATGTATTTTTGCATTTAAAGCTTTTGTTAGTTCTAAAATAAAATGTCTGATTTGCAAATTGTAAACATTCAAGAAAAAGTACATGCCAATTTATTTAAAAAATGGAAAAGGGGCAGATTATGATGACTAAATTACATGACTTCAACAGCAGGTATCCCAATTTACAGCTCAATACACCATCTAGAATGACTGTTCGTGCCTTTGTAATTTCTGTACCTTATTTAGAGTTCTCCTAATAAATTCAATCTCCAACTATACATAAGAAATAATAAAAACACCACTAATAAAATAACTAGTTATCTGAAAACCATAATGACTGAAATACATATACTACATGCACACAGTAGAAATGGTGAAGTTAATGGAAAAATAAAGGAGAAAAATTTAAATAATAATTTTTTTAAAAAAATCATAGAATCACAGAATGGTTAGGGTTGGAAGGGACCTTGAAGACCATCTAATTCCACCCCCCCGCACCCCCCCCCCCGCCACGGGCAGGGACACCTCCCACTAGATCAGATTGCTCAAAGCCCCATCCAGTCTGGTCTTAAACACTTCCAGGGTGTTGTGGTTTAACCCGGCTGGCAGCTAAACACCACACAGCCGTTCGCTCACCCTCCCCCCTCCCTCTCTGGGATGGGGGAGAGAAACGGGAAAGCCTGTGAGTTGAGATAAAGACAGTTTATTAAGACAGGAATATAATAATAACAATAATAGTGATAATGATAATAGTATTAATAATAATAATGTGTATGAAACAAGTGATGCACAATGCAATTGCTCACCACCTGCTGACCGATGCCCAGCCTATCCCCGAGCAGCCGGCCCCCCCACCCCGGCCAGCCACCCCTATATATTGTTTAGCATGACGTCAGATGGTATGGAATAGCCCTTTGGCCAGTTTGGGTCAGCTGTCCTGGGTCTGTCCCCTCCCAGCTCCTGCTGCACCCCCAGCCTCCTCGCTGGCAGGACAGAGCAAGAAGCCGAAAAGTCCTTGGCTTGGTGTAAGCACTGCTCTGCAACAATTAAAACATCAGCATGTTATCAGCGCTCTTCTCATCCTAATCCAAAACATAGCACCCTACCAGCTACTATGAGGAGAATTAACTCTGTCCTAACTGGAACCAGGACACAGGGATGGGCACCCACAGCTTCTCTAGGAAACCTGTTCCAGTGCCTTATAACTTCCATTGTAAAAAAATCCAAATAGCTAAACTAAATCTACCTTCTTGTAGTTTAAAGCCATTACCCCTTGTCCTATTACTATACTCCCTGACAAAGAGTCCTTTTTCAGCTTTCTTGTAGGCCCACTTTAAGTACTGAAAGGGTGCAATGAGGTCTCTCTGGGAGCCTTCTCTTACTCAGGCTGAACAACCCCAGCTCTCTCAGCCTGTCTTTGTAGGAGAGGTGCTCCAACCCTTTGATCATCTTTGTGGCCCTCCTCTGAACTCATTCTAATATGTCCATGTCCTTTTTGTGCTGGGGGCCCCAGAGCTGAATGCAACACTCCAGGTGCAGTCTCACGAGAGCAGAGCAGAGGGGGAGAATCAACTCCCTTGACCTGCTGGCCACACTTCTTTTGGTGCAGCCCAGGATATGGTTGGCTTTCTGGGCTGCAAGCGCACATTGCTGGCTCATCACATTGAGCTTCTCATCAACCAACACCAAGTTCTTTTCCTCCATCCATTCTCTACACAGTTCATATTTGTGCTTGGGATCGTCCCAGCCCAGGTGCAGGACCTTGCACTTGGCCTTGCTGAACAGCATGGAGTTTGCACAGGCCCACCTCCCAGGTCCCTCTTGATAGCATCCCATCCCTCCAGCATGTCAACCACCCCACACAGCTTGGTGTCATTGGCAAACTTGCTGAGGGTGCACTCAATCCCAGTGTTATGTCACCAACAAAGATGTTAAATAGCGCCAGTCCCAATACCAAGCCTTGAGAGGAACACCTCTTGTTACTGATCTCCACCTGGACACTGAGCCATTGACTGCAATTCTTTGAGTGTAACCATCCAGACAATTGCTTACCCACAGAGTGGTCCACCCTCATCCATAGAAATGATATATGTAGCTTATAGCATCGGGGACAGTGTCAAATGCTTTGCACAAGTCCAGGCAGATGATGTCAGCTGCGCTTCCCCCATCCACCAATGCTGTAATCCCATTGTAGAAGGCTACCAGATTTATCAGGCACAGTCTGCCTTTAGTGAAGCCATGTTGACTTCACTGATGAAAGGATAAGAAATAAAATTTTGGTTTTTAACATACTTTTGCACAAGCTCAGAGTAGTGGTGGTCACATTAAGTGCCTTATCAGTCTTCTAACCCTTTATTTTCCTTGTACAATATAGACTAATATTACAACATGGTCTCAGTGTTCAGAATTTCTATTACTTTCTCACCACATCTTTTGTAGGAAAAAATTTCTCTTTGAACTTCTTTTTTCTATGACACAAAGAGTCCACTGAGACTCATAACTTCTAATGCCATTTAATTTTTAATGATCTCTCACTAGATTTGGTACAGAGATTATTCATAACTGTGGGATCAATTAATTAATTAGAAATGGAATAGACCGCAAAGAAATACAGTATTTTAAATTAATACAAAGATTTAAATCATTTGGAATTTTTAAAATAGAACAGGCTGATTCTTCATAATAGAGTTATGACCACTTATCTTACTCCAACATTTTCTTCTTTTTAATGGAAGGATACGAATGGTATTTGTTTGTTTTTAACTGCACCGCTTTTATTTTACAGAAAAAGTATACGCAAAACTGCCAAAGTATTGAGAAGAAAGGCCTTAACCCTCCACATCTTGAACCACGTAAATAATTAATTCATGTATTTTTAATGACATGAATATATTGAAAGTATGTTTAAATGTTTGCATGAGAATGTCTGAAGTTCTCTGAGCTAGAGCCATATTTGAAATATATTTAATAGCATAAAATTTGTTACCATGAAACAAAATTTCCTCAAGATAGCACTGAAAACTTACAGTTGATATATTTTATGTATACATACACAGCAATAGAAAGTGTTTTAAAATTCTAATATTTATAAATTCAAAAAGTATGTTTTTAAATAATTTAACTCCTTTAATTCAAACTGGAACAAAAACCATCATTTATCGAAAACATTTTTGTTTCCTTACTTTTTTTCAGATCAAGCTGGTGAACTGTATAGCTAGTTTTTTACCAAGTTTCAAAGCACTGTCATCAATGAAATTCTGCTTTTGCAGCACATTCTAAAGGTTCCTTTAAAAGGGATTCCCTTTGTAAAAATCTGAATCATAGCAAAACACTAAATAACTAATTCTAAGACAATTAGAACTAACTTGTTTTGCAAATTATGTTCATATAAAGGTGGGAAAATAATGATGATAAAAACACTTTTCTTTTTGTGTGTGTGTGTAAATAATTGTCTAAATAAAATATATGAAAAGGAACACAATGTTTGGAACAGTGTGGCCTGAAATCTCTACAATATTCAAGCACAAATTGTTTCTCAGGCTACATATGTACAGCTCCATCTGGTTTGGACACAAGTTTCATTTGTGTATTTGAAAGCAGAATTTGGCATGTATTAAAATAAAACAAAAACTTGCATTTAGTAAAAGACAAAAACACTAGTATTCAACTGCAGATCATATTCTGATTACCTGACAGATTTAGTTAATAATTTATATGACTATGTGTCATATGTGTTAATAGTGTTGTAAGTTCATATAAAACTTCATGTATCAAAAACCAGTAAGGCTTAGGCTGAATTTGCAGTGTGTATCTTGTTTGAAATTTCTGTTCTCACCATTATGCTTATTAAATCCCTAGTTAACTAAAGAATGAAAAAAAAAAAAAAGGCCAAAATTTAAGAAATTCCCAGATGGACAACTTTGACCCCCCTTCAGTTATACTACAGTAGCCATCATACCCATTTTTATCTGATTTTAGAACTGCCTCCTTATAGAAGGCTGTCCGAGGCTGATATATCACTACAGCTAAGTTCTGGATTTGGTCTTCTACAGCTATGTTGTATTTTTGGCTTGGATTATTAGTGTAGTTTTGAAGTACGTCTCCTGACAGTCCTCAGTGGGTATGTGATGTGTTTCACTGAACAGTTTTTGTGTGTACTAGATTGTTTTAGTGGGAAGCTAACTGGAAGTTCTCTCCAGGTACATATTAAATGATCTCCAACCCTTGAGTGTGGGGTTGGTATTTTAATTTTTTTTTTGTATTGTTTTGTTTTTTGTTTTAATGATTTTATCTCTTAAAATTATGATCATCTTGTGACTTTTCTGAAATAGAGACACAAACTAAGAGCACTGGGAAAGCTGTCCCTCTAGATATTAGGCTCCTCACATGTGCAGATGACTAAACTGGGAGGAGCTGTTGACTCCATTAAGAGCAGAGAAATCATGACAAATTTGAGGTCCTGGCAATCACCAACAATATAAAGTTTAACAAAAGCAAGTGATGGATTCTGCACCTGGGATGGGGTAACCCTGGCTATACATACAGACTAGGGGACAAAAGGTTGGCGAGCAGCCCTGTAGAAAGGGATCTGGGGGTTCTGGCTGGTGGCAAGTTGAACGTGAGCCAGCAGTGTGCCCTGGAAGCCAAACAGGCTAGCTATTGCCTCGGGTGCAACACACACAGCACTGCTAGCCGGTCAAGGGCAGGGATTATCCCACCTTGCTCTGTGCTGGTACACCTTCGAGTACTGTGTGCAGTTTTGGGTTCCACAGTATAAAACGGACATAAAACTATTAAAGAGCTTCCAAAGAAGGGCAACAAAGATGGTGAAGAGGACAAGACGTATGAGGAGCAGCTGAGGTCTGTTGGTTTATTCAGCCCAGAGCAGAGCAGGCTGAGGGGAGGCCTCATGGCGGCCTGCAGCTTCCTCACGAGGGCAGCGGAGGGGCAGGCGCTGAGCTCTGCTCTCTGGGGACAGCGACAGGACCCGAGGGAACGGCATGGAGCCGGGACTGGGGAGGGTCAGCCTGGGTGTTAGGAAAAGGTTCTGCACCCAGAGGGTGGTTGGGCACTGGGACAGGCTCCCCAGGGAAGTGATCACAGAACCGAGGCTGCCAGAGTTCAAGAAGCATTTAGACAATGCTCTGAGACAGATGGTCTCATTTTTGGGTGTTCCTGTGTGGAGCTAGGAGTTGGATGCAATGACCCTTTTGGGTCCTTTTCAACTCAGGATATTTTTATGATTCTATGAATAACGTTTAATTTGTCACTACCACAACTAACATTACATTTCCTTACCTGTCCTTCAGATATGACACCAAGTATGTCCCGTCTTTATATCAATTCTCAATACCTTTTGCTCTTTTACTTTCAGAATTATAGAACATCTTACACCAACATCTCCATCCAACTGAAACGTATCCAATAAGCACCTTTGTCATCCTGTTTCACAAAAAGAGATGCCAGACAGCATTACAGGAGCATAACTTGATCTTATATGCTCTGGACATACAGTTAAAGAAGAGAATAATTTTCTATGAAAGCAACATTAAGCTGCGGTTTCACAGTAGAGCAAGAGAGAACTACAAAAACAGTGTAACAAAACTTTGCTACATGTTTTTAACTCACCTCTCACTTTCTCCAAAATCCTGGGTTATTGTTTCCCAATATTCACTCTCAGGTAAGCATTAATATATTCTAAATACATAACTACTGGACTCTGTTGTAGATTTACAGCCTTGCTACTCAGATTCTGCAGCATTCTGCAGCATTTGGAATATACCATACAACGCCTACACACACAAAAACCTAACATATCCACACAGTAGTCATCTGCATGAATACGGTCAAGTATATTGGGGGTAATTTTTTCAAATGAAGTTGATACACATACACAGAATGACAAGAGGACTTGCAAGAGAAAAAAAAAATTGATGGTTAACACTGTTCATATTATGCTACATTCACTGCAACGTATTTCACCAATTCCCAGATAGCAAAAATACCATTTGGGCTCCGGATGAGAATTTAAAGCATGAAAGGCTGAGGAATCCTAGCTAATCGTTCCATATATATTTGTGTACACATTTCTTCTCAACAACCCTACTGAGAAATCAGTAATCACAGTCTAACCCACTTAAAGTTGTTTCTTAAAAATTAGTATCTAATGCATTTTTCTGCAGTAATGAAACTCCTAAACTTCAGAACTTATGTTTCATCAGGATAGACAAGAAGTGAAAAAAAATATTTTAAGAAGAATGGCAATTTAGTTTGAAATATAAGTGAACACATCGCTTTAACTGACTACCAATTTATCTTTCGGATATTCTCCCTACAGATTTCTATTTCAAAATTAAGTCTGGAAAGTTATATATGAGAGAGAATCTACACATCTCAACTACTTGGGAAAGATTGCTCAAACTGATCGGTTTTAAATCAGAAAAAAAAATGTATATGATCTCAAAGATTTAGAATGGAAGAGGAAAGAGATGGCTTAGAAAAATATATACCCTCTTTACAAAGAAGTGTATTTAATGTTTAGATACTTAAAAGGTAAATCAGCCACAAAAGTATGAAAAGCAAACTGATCTATGTTTAAATAACTGTTTCTAAACTTTGAGTAGTGAAGTTATGCTTGCAGATTTATGCAGAGAGAGAAAAATCATTAAACTTTCCTGTTACTACACAGGACCATGCAGTAAATCAGAGCAATCTGCATTACAAACTTCATATACACTGAAAGGAAAAAACGCTTCCCAACAACCTCTAGCTTAAACAATATAAACATCAAAAAAAAAAAAAGTTGCTGACTTTTCAAATGTTTGTATTAAATCTTAACCTAAACATTTATCATAGTCAATCAATCAGTAAATAAAAATTGAAATGTAGCCTGGACAGTATACCCCTAACTTTTCAGTTCATTTATTACCTCCCCTCCTTACCTTCTCTGGAGCTGCAGGAGGGTGGAATCTCTTTGCACAAACTAGGAAACCATCAGGCTGTGGTTTGCCACTCTTCACCTCAGGGTCATCTCCCAACACAATATGATGAAAAAGACCAAAGAAGTCTTTGTGTCTGGCTGTTTTCATCTGAAATGTCACTTCAGCTGAGCTAGTGGCAACAGCTATGGGTATGTTGTGCTTGTGTAAATGCCGGATCAGCTTATCAACCCCTGCAAGACAAATACATATGTACATTATATATATATATATGTATATATGCATATACATAGGTATACGTATTAATATTTTTACTTAATTACAACACATTTGGCAATACTTCAACAATGTTGTCATACTGAATATAACATTCTACTTTGATCATTTAAGTGTCAAAGAGAATTCTTGTTACGTCTGAAATGTTCTTGCTCCATGCAAAGATCATGGAATATTCCTCAAAGTATATATTTATTCTGTCATCATGGTGCTTTTCTCAAAATATGCCAAAAATTACTTGAATATCATTGCATCTGTATACCCATCCCAATCTAATTCAGTAAGGTCCTCAACATTACATATGTTCATTATTTCAAATTCTCTGTAAGTGGAAGAAAAACACACAGGGAAACACTTTCTTTTCACATATATACCTGGAGTTATGCTCCTAGAAAACAAAAAAGAAATACATAGATATATAGATGGATGGATCAAGGTCAAAAAATATGCTCTTCTCACTGACTGGTATAGTCTTTAATTTCTGAAGCAGATAACCAACTGGCTTAAACCAGCCCCTAAGAGTGCTCAGTTTCTCTTCAGCAATTACTAGAGAAAGTAACTGGGCAGAATAGAGGAGTTGTCAATCACAGTTGTTAATACCAGAGCTTTATCTGTTGATGCTGTGAACCCAGAGTAACGAACACCTTGAACATAATAGGTAGAACCTTTTATCTGATCCAATCTTCTAGTGAAGGTTAATGTAGGGAAAAGTGGAAACATGGCAGCCTGTGTAAGAAGGAAACACACTTCATTATTCAGTGCAGATTTTGAGTTTCTTGTGCAAAGGTCTCCATGTTTCTTCACAGCAGCATTCTGAATGCAGGTTACCTCTCTTCAGATAACTAGTTTTCTTCAGTCCCACAGCTTCAGCTCATCTGTCAGTGTATGTTTACTCTAAATTTCTATTGGAGGTAGCCAGCCACAGAAAAGCACTGTTGCTGAAAGGTCATTTCTTCAGGGTTCTCCCTTACATTCCCTCAGCACTTCTCATGATTCCAGTGTGTAAATATGCGTGTGTACATGTTTACTTTCTCTTTTTGACTGTCCTACCTAAAAGGGAGCTAGAATGCAGCTGTCCCTAACACTTTCAGAGAGCAAAGATTTACATTACTCAGAAAGTGCACTTTAAAAATGTCTTTAAAATGATTACTTGAATATGTGTAAACAGCAAGACAGGTTAGAAAAAAATAAATATACAATGGGAAAATCAGCTGTGTGGAAAAAAAATAAACTGCATATGGAAGAATAGCTTGAATAACTTAGCAAGATGAAGACAGTAGCAGTAGAAAAATATTTTCATTCAGTGTTTGTTATTTCTTTGGAAAAAGCTATATATCAACAAAATCCATTTTTGTTTGAGTCAATTACCACCAATATAGCTCTAGACAGTTACCAACACATTGAATTACTAATATGATTACTGTACTAATTCAGCATATAATTCTTTATTAGGAAGATAATATCTTTTTTAGTATCTTCCTTTTGCCTTTTTTTCCTCTGATGATGGGGAAATGGGGAAAATGGGGAAAATGGGGAAATGATTTAAAATGGGGGAAATGGGGAAATAGGGAAATGATTTAAAGATATAGAACAAGCTTCCACTGGCACATACTTTGTTGCTAAATTCACCTATAGCTACAAAGAATTTTCAAATGAAGACTTCAGTTACCTCAAAAACAACCAATCAAAAATGCAATGTCTCTGAAGAAGTATGATGGACGTTCCTGTGAACTCACTAACTTCCTACTTACTACCATGTAAGTATCAAGGTCCATCCACCACAGAAGGACCCACCTGCTAGGCTTCTTCAGACCATCCTCTACCCCTCCCGCTGAAAGTTCAGCCACGTGGAGCAATTCATTTTTTTCTTTTAGCCTTCAAGCAGTCATTGATTAAAAACAATAAAAACAAAAAAAGAAAGAACAAAAGAAATAAAGTTCCCCATTTTTCCAGCATGAGTATATATTCTTGATATACTACATACACAATCACAAACTAGAGAGCACCGCATAATTTCCTTCAAGAAATCATAACAGGATCAGGAATATATATCTTACTTTGTTATACTTTATTTCCAAATGTACTCTTTTCGTTTTAAATCATCAAACAGGTAAATAATGTTTCTTTCCTCTATCCCTAATAAGTTCTAAAACAGACACAGAAGCTTACTATATTTCACATGCAATAGTTACACACTGATGCCTATTGGAAAGAAATTAGGTAAAAAGAATTCTAAGCTAAATTTAGGTAAGGAAGCAAAAAAGGAGGAAAAAGGAGGATCAACTTTAAACATCAGCATGTTTAAAAACAGATTAATCACAAATGTCAATGAAGTTAGCAACTCTGAGAGAGAAAAAAAATAAAATAAAACCTAAACCAATAGAAAGGAGTGATTTCTCCTGAGACCACGAACACATTCTGAAAAAAAAAGAGATCAATACTTTTTTTTCTGAAAGTTGCAACATATAGAATGTATACATTATTTTATTTTATTTTTGAAGGAAATATTATTCCTCCACTAGTCTCCCAATGTGCTCTTCATTCTCTTTAGAGTCTGCTGAAACCACAGTAACAACTAACACACTGGATCAACTGAGAAACTTAAATTAAGACTTACCCTGAACAACAACAAAATCCTTGGGCTAACTCGCATTTTCCTTTTCAGTGACCAATACAAACATGTAGTGCAAAAGTTCAGGAAACCAAAAAACGCCACATTAAAATGGTTTGTCTAAAATAGTTCCTTTATAATTATTTATGTGCTCTTACAACATTGTATTCTACATGATTTTGTTTCCCCCCCCAGATTCACAGAATGGCTGAGACTGGAAGGGAGCTCTGGAGCTCATCTGGTCCAGCCCCCCTGCTCAAGCTGAGTCACCTAAAGCTGGCTGACCAGGACCACATCCAGGCAGCTTTTTAAGATCTCCAGGGAGGAAGACTCCACAACCTCTCTCTGGGCAACCGCAACCCGCACAGCAAAGAAGTGTTTCCCGGTGTTCAGACAGAACCTGTTTGTGCCCACTGCCTCTTGTCCTGGCACTGGGCACCACTAAGCCCAGCCTGGCTCTATTCTCTCAGCATCCTCCCTTCAGGTATTCATACTCACTGACGAGATCCCCTCGAGCCTCCTATTCTCCAGACTGAGCAGACCCAGCTATCTCAGCCTCTCCTCATAGGAGACATGCACCAGTCCCTTGTTCAACTTGATAGCCCTACACTGGGCTGTTTCCAGTATGTCTCTTGTACTGGGAGCCCCAGAACTGGACACAGCACTCCAGGTGTGGCCTCACCAAGCTGAGTAGAAGGGGAGGATCATCTCTCTTGACCTGCTGGCAATACCTGGCCTAATGCAGCCAAGAATACTGTTAGCCTTCTTAGTAGCAAGGGCGCATTGCTGACTCATGTCCAACTTGCCCTTTTCTGTCACCCTGCTTTCCAGCTGGGTGGCCACTGGTGCCTGGGGTTGTTCCTCCCCAGGTGTAGGACTCTGCATTTCTACTTGTTGAACTTCATGGGATTCTTGTCAATCCACCTCTCCAGCTTGTTGGGGTCCCTCTGAATGGCAGCATGGCCCTCTGGTGAGTCAGCCAGTCCCTCCAGTTCCGTATCATCTGAGGGTGCACTCTACCCCATCATCCAGATTGTTGATGAAGGTGTTAAACAGGACTGGACCCAGTACTAACCCCTGGGGTATTCTACTTGTTGCTGGCCTCCAACTAGACTTTGCACCGCTGACCACTACCCTCCAGGCTTGGCTGTCCAGCCAACCTTTTCAATCCACCTCATTATCTGCTCATCCAGCCCATACTTCAACAGCGTCTCCACAAGGACCTTATGGAGGACAGTGTCAAAAGCCTTACATGAAGCCCAGGAAGACAATATGTACTGCCCTCTCATTTTCAGTTATCTCCTCTTTTTCATTATCACATTTTATACTAAAATGGCATTATTCATTATGAAGCAAAAATTAATAATACATTTGTAATACCTGTAACCTAACTCAATTTGATGGAAAACAAAGTAAGCTTGATTTTCCTTTTAGTTTTATACAAATGTGACCTCTGTTTCATACAAGATATTTCAGAATAGTGAATGACATACACATTTTTGCTAGACTTTATTCAGCATACTTCCAAATTGCCCTATCACCCCTTTTCGTCTGTTTTTCTACCACTGAACAGAACACTGTTCTTAACATGCATCACTACTGGAGTTTCAGAGTGAAACCTATTTCCTGTGGAATGCCTCCAGACAAATATGGAGATAATATAAAACTGTTCTATTTTTTTTCCTAGTACAAATTTCCAACCAAACTTCTGTCTTATAAAAAATGTTATATATTTTTTTCTCTTTTCCTGAAGTGAAGTTTGTATGAATGTGTTATAGTAGATTGTAAGAATGTTTTTTGAGGTAGAAAGGAAAATAATGTCCATCACAAACAGGGCAAATATATGAGATGGGAAAAACGATTATTTATTCCACTTCAGCAGTGAACCATAATTTGTTTCTTCTGTTCACCAGTTGAACGTTTTCCATTGTTCATATTTCTGCCTGCAGTCTATTCACTTGAAACCATAACTACACCATCAGGCAGACAATCGCACACTAAGCTCTGCCAGTATCTTAACCTGAAAATCCCCTTTTTGATGGTCTTCTTGGCATGGTCAAAATCCTACAGTCTTGTGGCTTCAGGAATACAGCTGGCTTGCATACAGCAAGCAGAGTGCAAGAACAGTACCACATAAATACTAGGCCTATAGGGACAATCCCACAGTCTTTTCTAAGTGTCTATTACAATCCTAAAAAGATGAACATTAACTATGTATGACAAAACCCCTAAAAAATTAATGGAAGTCCCCGAGGCCTTCTCTTAAACAAAAGCATGGGCTGTATACAGGATCACAAGAAGCTAGTATACTAAAATTCACAAGGTAGCTGTTAAGCTTCAAAATTAGATCTCAAATAAGCAAACAGTGGCATTTTCAGGGGCAAATCCTTTCATGAACATCACCATGTACCACACCTCCTGTTCATCTTCCTTGCGTGCCTCCTATGTACTAATTACATATAAACACTAATTAACAGTATTTTAACTACTGTGCAATCCCCTGCTGTAATCCTGGAGCTTGTCTATGCTATGTAGTCCATGCTAATATAACTATTTTTGCAAAGTCTTCTAGCTAAGATGCAGCATATTCTGCAGAAGAAACAAGGCTACAGAGTTGTATTGTTTTAGAGAACACTGCCTTGATCAACAGACTTTTGCCCTGTGCACTGAAATTTTTGTTGGAAAAGGTATACTGGTCACCATGCACTTTCTTCACATAGCTTGCCAACAAATTATGAGCCCAAATACAACTTTACTCTCTTTTTGTAGACCTTCAGCACTCCCTCTAAGATGATCTTTGACACACCTATCACAGTGTTGCTCCTCATTCTCTGTTCCAGAGACAGAGTTAGCTTTCTACTCACACTAACAGCATGAAAGCAGAGGACACCTGACCTCACGGTCACCAAAACCAAGGCAGTTCAGAGACCCAAATTCAAGTCTACAACATATTACACAAAACAAGTAGTTTGTGAGGCTTCAGTAAGTATTTTGAAAGAAAAGATTTACTGCTGAGAAAATGGATAAAGGAAACGAAAGTGCACCATGCACTGTGTAAATTAACTATGTACATGCATTATGCATGTCTTGTATGATTTATGTCCAGTTGTGCACAAATGGAAATCTTAAGGATAAATATAGCATCTCTATGAAAAGACTGCTCCTCTTTTTCGAAATCATTTGCAGTTACTACAGTGAATGTAATATCAAACCCAACTTTAAGCTCTTCAAGATTTCATCACTCTTTTTAATCAAAGAAAAGCTAACATTGCCACTCAGGGCTTTGTCAAGTTGATTGGATTTCTAGCCAATTCAATGATAATCCTTTAAGATCATAAAAGCAATTCTACGGTAAAAACCTCAGCAGCATCAAAACACAAAAAGCACCCAAAGACAAAAAATATCTTACTGAGAACAATAAGAAGCTGTCTGTTCATCTAAGTAAAAAAAATATATATTTTTTAAAATCAGTTTGTATGTAGTCTGGTGTGCTACAACAGCTCCAAGCCCATCAGCACAGCACTATTCATTATCTGCACATGTTCTCAATCCTCAAGTGAATTTAGCATTGCTGCTGTGATGGTGATAAAGTGACGGAGGTGGGGCTATCCACCACTTGGTGTAATTGCCATGAATCTCATGAGACTGTGGAAATATATCTCTCATATCCACCTGTTTCTTTTTTGTTCTGAGATATCATTTAAAAAATGCTATTTGTAATACTACATTATTCTTTCACTGAGCTACAAAACTAGAGATGGAAACTAATAACCTACTCCCTAAATTGGAAGTTAGTTGGCTATTTATAAAGAATTCTATCTTCTCATCTTATTGCACTCTAAAGAGTGCCAAAGATTCTTCTGTTGGCATAGAGTCTACCTGTTCACCAATCCAGTTAACCTTGCCATAGTCTGGACATCCTGACGCATATATAGCCATGGAAAAAAATATAAGTTCTAAATTTTACATAATTCAAAACTTCTGGCAACTGTGTTGATAACTTCCTGGTGAAAGCATTTTTGGGTTGCAATTCTTCAGGACTTACTGCAATGGAGAAATGTTTGAAACCAACCAAATAGACCAGATCATTCCCAGTTTGCAGCTAATTGATGGATCTCCATGGGTTACAGGCTCCCTGAGACCAGCATGGACTCACCAGAGCTTCCTACCATTAAAACAATAATAGCAAGGAAAAGAAAAAACAGACTTCCTACCATGTTGTATAACTGTTAAAGGCACAAACATTAATCAAGGAAACAACAGCTAAGCAAACTAGACTGCTGGTTGAATGGAACTGCTCAAGAAAAAAAAGACGTAAGGCTTTAAAATAAGTTGTCACTGGAACTTGTATTACTTTCTTTCTCTTTTTGTAATTTCTGACTGGCTTGATTCGGTACTAAAACTTAGCCTATGAAATTACTTCTTCATGCTTGCAAAAGACAGTCAACCATAACTGAACATGAAAATGGTTTCCATATCATGTTCTGCACTGGCCGAACAGAAACTGCAAACAAGAAATCCCAGCTATCAGGAAGATGATCCAGTAGTGGAAAACTTCTGAAAGGAGCACACAATCCCTAAGCATCTGTACCTTGTCATGGTGATAAGCCAAAAAGTGCAGACTGCTATGAAATAATGGCATTAATTTCATACCTGTGACATGAGTATAATAGCTATTGGCAGCTGGGTAACTTTGAGTAAGATTTTTCTGGCTGTGTATATACTCTGGGTTTGTGCTAAGCCCCAGTACAGCTATACATGACATGTATAGGCAAATGTATATATGCATAGTTTTCTTCTGTTCCACTTGTCATTCCTTCTGATGATCTACTTCACGGCAATACAGTACCACATTTGCAGAAACAGAAAGTCTGCTATGTTCCTCTTGCAGATAACAATGTCTGCACTCTGACAGCAATATTTAGAAAAGCAGCACAAGCAGCAGCCCTGTCATTTTGTCAGCACTGTCTTGAATTAATTCCTTGCCACACTAAATCAAAACTAGCTTACCCTAAGATTCTTTCAGAACCAAAAATAACAATGAAAAACTCTCAAATACTTACTGGAAAAGTCCCTATTAGAAATGGATACATCTTCTTCATAAATTAACTTTGTACTTGACCACAGCTTGATGTATTGAAGCTTGCCAGTCAAGTTCAGCCATACTGAAATCTTCCAGCCTGCACTTTCATCCACTAATGTCTCTTAAAACCGTTATACAGTGGCATGGCTTTGATACACACTGTCAGGCAAAACTACCATACCATCCTTAACCATGGCTGACATATCTGTCACTTATTTGATTTGAGAATTAAAAGAGTTGTACTACTGGCACAAACGTGTGCATAGCTCATTCTATGGCCAGAAACAAGTGCTGCTTTCCTTTAGTTACTTTTTCAAATATTTTTTGTCATCATTTACCACTGTTCTCCATCAATTCAAATTTAAATCTTATTTCTTGGAAAAGCTGTAGAAATGGATTGAAAATAGAACCTCACCTACCTATTAACTGCCAAAAAATGGTCATGTCAGAGTCATCTTATACCATTGTTAAATATCATGACAATTAACTTTCACTTTTGTGTATTTACCTAGAACATGAAACACCAGTTTAGTCAGAGAACTTTGTAAGCACAAGACGTCACCACAGCTTTACATCTTTTACAACAGCTGCATTAAGTTCATTCTTAATTAAAGAACATTACGAGACTGTATAAACCTCCAAAGATTACATAAATATCCTCACAAGATATGAAAAGACATGAGAAAGGTATCAGATTAAAAAAATCTGGTTATCAGATTGAAGCACAGGTTAGTCCTTAAATAAAACAAATAGCAAGTAGCTAGTGCCATTTCTTTTTAGATTACTGACATTAATCTGTCTTTCTCAAAATTCATGGCAATTCAGCTTTTATCTCATATAATGCTACCAAGTACAAATGTTATTACTTCACCGACCAAGGCTGTCTTTGCTTCCCACAGCAGCCAGTAAGCATAAAGTATTTAAGTTCACATCAATTCTGCTTCAGAAAATTGCCTGAAGAGAGTTATCACATATATTTAGTTAAACTGAAAGGATAACCAGTTGAACAATCCTGGTTATGATAAAAACATTCTTATGCTTGTCCCAGTAAGAATTTTGGTTGTTTTGCCTATAATAGTCTAGCTTCAGTGAGCCCAGAATTCACTTTTTCAAGTCAGGAAAAGTGCAAAACTTAATGTTTCCTTTGGCTAATCTGTTCCATCATTTCTCTGTATCTCTTTTCAAGCCAGGTCACCCACGTTATCACAGTCCTCAGCAGACATGGAATATCTACTTAATGGCATCTACTACTTGTGCTGCTCCATTACCATGACTCTTCTTTGAGCCTTCTAACACTTCCATCACCAATCTGTCCATCTGGCATTTTCTAAGCCCGGACTAAAGTGTTTTGTTTGTCTTACAAACAATATATGTGCAAAGTTAGTCCCAGAAGTTTGACATGAAAAATGAAAAACAAATCCCTCCATCTTTCTCGCTTTCCTAGAGAGTTTAACTAGGCTTACAGTGTTAGCTGGATCTATAAGAGAGAAAGGTGCAATTTCAAAAATCTTGGATATAAAAGGGATCAGCGAGATATATACATAAATTGGCTGCTCAAGAGTCTGAAGTGTTTAAAGCTACCAAATTATACCTTTTATTCTTGATTCTTTTTATTTGTTCCTAACATAACATGTATTCTTAACATTCAGCCTCTTAATGCATTATAAAACTAGGTATAAAAAGGCATCTAAAAATTAAAACATTATCATTAATGTGCTGTGGCAAACAAACATGCATTCTAAGAGAAAAAAAATCCAAAGTTGGACTTGTTTTACTGACATGCAGTTATCTCACTTTAAAATATATACAGATATATTTTATTTCTCCTTCTTTCCCATTCTTTTCACCCATAAATTTTTGACATTTGCTCCAGGATGTTTAACATTGTACAAAAAGTTAACAGCAATTCCAGCTTTTAGTATTCCTTCTCTTATATGACTGAGGATTTTTCTCTAAGCATTCCACATGTAAATGTAATAGAATATAAAAGTATGAATCTTATCTGTGGTGTGAATTCATCCTCTTGCCTATATTGAGCCACTCATTTTGGCTTCCTGCACAACCACTGGTAAAAGACAAGTATCTTCAGGAAGTGGTTAAACTTACCTGTCTTAGGATAACCTGAGAAACCCTCCCTCTCCATTGAGGCACAGTTGGCTCAGATGCCATGCTTAAGTTTCAATGTTCACATTAGGAGAGATGAATCTCACCTGAAAAAACCCATTGACACATACATTTGCCTGTACACCAAGAAGTATGTTTGTGCTTAAAGTCAGCTTATGCGCACAGCCAGAGAAAACTAGAGTTACACAGCTGCCAACAACTATTCTAAAGAATATCTAGTTTACAAAACAGAATTTGTATATATTTACATAGGTTTTTTTCTTCTTTTCTTTAAAACACATAGAAAACAGCTGTTCTTCAAGTAAACAAGAAAAAATACTCAGTACCCTTTAACCGGAAGGTAGATTAAAAAATTCTGTCTTGGTTAGCATTTACATAATTCCACAAGTAGTTTATAAACACTGAAAAGAAACATACCTGGCATCAATTCAGCAGTAGGGAATATCTTCTCCTGCTTCATTTTACTTTCATGTAATAACTCTTCTTTGGTTATTGGCAGATCTAGAACATCTCGAATAATCTGTGCCCCTTCTAGTGCTTTTTTACCCATGACCAATGATTTCACGTCCCAGGTATACTTCTTTCCAAAACGCCCACAGATCTCTTCAAATACCACTGTATAGAGACGCTCAGTATCTGCCAAAAAATGATAATAAAAAAGATTACAAACACATGCAGCCAGCTTACAAAGAGGAAGGCATACATGGTCACACAGCAATCTGCCAGAAACAAGAGGGCATATCCAAATGGACAAAATTGCCTCCCTTTACTCACAAAGGGGAAGGCAGACTTCATCACCTGAGATCACCTCAGAGGTACCTGGGTTTTTCAAGCTGTCACACCTGAGTTCAGAAAAGGTTTCTGAGGGTCACAACAAAGAACTATCTGGACCTGTTTTTCCATCAACTTTCTTTCCCACTGGCACTCTACTATACAGGTCAGCAGGCAGTGTCTTAATTAAAATACTCTTTATTCTTTGTATAACAAGAAAAGAAGGGAAGGAAATCTGGTACTCAGGGATGTCATTACATATTCCATGTAAATTGAAAAGAAATTAATTAACTATTTAAGAGTGTCTATGAACGGAAGCTTCAGAGTGCCTTCAAAAGACACCACAGTCATTATTACAGTGTTGCTGGCACTTCTGCATTTACATGTGATTACTGAAGCAGAACACCCCCACTTGTATTTCCAGAGGGGTTCTGGCAAGAGTAAACTTCAGGCTGAGTTTTGCCAGTGAAACAATCAGTTTCACTGTGAAAGGTGCTTTTGGTTTCCAAACTCATTTGTTTTTTAAAAATGTCAGCAAACAATCCTTTCTGTCTTCCCACAAAACAAATCATTGAAAAAGAAGGTCAATAACATTTAATTTAAAACCAAATGGAAGAAGAAAAGTCCTTTCAACTCTTGGTTTCACTTCACCAAAGATCCTGAACAGTGGCTTTTCTACCAGTCTGTTTATCTTTTTGAGTGGTCTCCTTTGATACAAAGCAACTGTTGGTAACCATCCTTTAATTTCCTTCTCATGCATTTCTTTGCTTTCTGTGTCTCTAAAGGTATGCTTATTATTATTATCACTTAAACAATGAAAGACAAAAGCAACAAAAGAAAGGAACTGCACTTATGAGATTTGTTTAGAGAGATCAGGGACTTCACTTGTCTCCATGTCCTTTGCCATGTAAAAAATACTATAATAGGGAAAATAAAATAGTGAAATTATTCATGAGCACATTGACTTACTTTCCGAATATATAACAAGTAGGAAACAGCATTTGAATTGTAAGCTTTAACATAGATACTATGAAAAGATATACTACTACTGAAGAAAGAAAAGCAGAGCCGATGACTACAATACACCCAAAGACCTTCCCCTGCAGTCTGACAAAATGCTCACTGCTTAACCATAGTAATCTGCTTCTCCCGAAATCAGCAGATGGTTCCGATCTGGAATGAAATGAGAAACATCATTGCACCTATCATTGTGTGAGCACACAACAGTGCAGAAGACACACTCTGCCACCTGCCAGAACACTCCCCTCCATTTCCCCTTCAGGAGGAATGCTGAGCCAAAGTAGCAGCAAGAGAACTAACGCACCTGCCTGGGATGCTTAACAGAGCAGCGAACATTTCACAAAAACCTCTTCACTTAAAAATGAGAGAAAAATAATAATAGCACCTATACAAGTGTATGCAAATGCTTCTCAAACAGCTACACCTACGGAAAAAATGTTAGGAGTAACCTGGAGAGCCATGAAACGCACGTGAAACGTACCACTACATCATTCTGTATCAGAAGAGACACAAGTGACTTGGCTTTGAAAAGTGCTAAGCCGGCTAGCACCAGGAAGAAAAAAAAACAACTGCTTGCTTGACACTGCCAGGTGGTACTCTCAGCAAGCTGAGATGGTGAGTTTAGAATATAATATTTAAAAATTCACAGTTCTTTCTTTCTTTTGATGCACTGATTTTTCTTCACCAGGTGAAGGACAAAACTCTGACCCTAAATTGAAAATTGAAACTGAAAATTAATCCTCATCCTATTAAGCAATATATAACAAACTAAGCCGAAATAAAACAAAATAAGGAATTGAAAAAAAAATTGTAGAACATAAAAATTTTCCTATAGATTTGTGCAATAATTACATTAACCTAATTTGAAAGTGAATGACTCAACTGTATAGCTACTTAATTTAATAGCCTCCTGCATTTTAAATATCAGATACCAGACTTGTGAACTGAATTCTTTTTCTTCTAAAAGAAAGGCTTAACACTGTCCAGATTGCTGACCTAAAAATAATGTTATGCAATGTTACAGTTTGCAGACTGAAGAGCACTCATGACCAGCTTGGAGTCAAATATATTAAAATAATTAATTATTATCCTAATTGTATTGTGTTAGAATGTAGTTCTCTCAACGCTAATCAAAATGTTAAATAAAAATAACCAAACCCTGGCCAACACACAAATAATCAGTGAATATATTTAATTTAAATGTGAGTTAGTCTCACATATTGCTCATGTGCTTAAAGCAACATAAATGCTCAAACAAGCAGATTCTCAGAAAGACTTTTATTCCCTTTCCTTATTTTACTTGCTCAAACAGACATGTTCCACTACAGCACATGAATAAAAACTGAAATCTGGAAAAAGGAAACCACATTCACACTCACACACACACTGCTTAATCGCCAATCAGAATCTGAGGAAACCACTTCTGGAAAAGACACACTTCCTGCATACATTTAACAGATAATGACAAACAATCTTTTTGATTGAGGAAAGCAAAATCTGTATGTCCACCTTCTAAATAGACAGCAGTAACTAAACACTAAATACCAATACAAATTCAAGACTTCCCATTCCCATTCAAACAGAGGAATATCAAAAAACTGGTTAACAAAATGTGAGGCAACACTACAGACGACAGGCAGGTTCTTCAGGGATCCTTGGCAGAATGAAGACTGGCCACAGGGTTGTGGCTATAATTAGAGATTTATTATTATGTAAAAATAAATTAGCAATTAGAGAATTATTATCTACGATTTCTAGCTCTTAATGTAGCATATAGTTACACAGAATTTCCAGGGTTCTCATTTACACAGGATTTTCAGCCACCTGGATGGACCCTCTACAGATCAGGTCAACTTCTTATCAACCAGTGCGTGACAATCATAAGTGAGACTCGGAGTTTTCATGAAAGATCACAAGTCACTCAGTCCTCGGAGGCAGAAGACGATGGTGGAGGCCACTGGGATCACAGGTTTTGCTGCCTAGCAGCAGTTCTGGTCTAAGTCCCACTCAGTGCTTGTAGCTGTTTGTATTTACAGCCAGTGCTCCCTGTGCTGTCACATTTCCCTGTTCCAGGACGGGTCTCACCACATCCTGGTGATCCAGCAGTTGGGTATTAATAATATTGATGGGCTTCACCACCCTGTCAATGGGTGTCCCCCACGCTCTCTTGGTGACCCAGCACCTGGGTCTTGATATCACTAATGCCCTTAGCACCCTGACAGTGGGTGTCCTCACAGCCTGGGGCCAGAGAAGGGGAGAGGGAAGGTGGCAGGGGTATACATTAACAGACTGCTTACATATTGTGGATATTTGCTTTATTGCTGGTTATGCTAACCATCCTGCCAAGGGTCAGGAGCAGGGGGTACCAGTCACACGAACACAAGGTAGGCCAGTTTCCTCCCCCACTGTAACAAAAAATAATCCATTACATGTCTGATTAATCAGAGTTCAAGTACAGAAAGCAATCATAATTTCAAATTACTGCAAATCTGCAATACAGTTAGAAATCTAATGCACACACATAGATATAAAACATCGATAAAATAAAACAACCAAGAGGAATTAGAAGTTCAATTAAAGTGCCTACTAGTATCTTAGACACCTTAATTTGTCCAAAACATCCACACACCTGATATTAAAAAAGGAACATTGGCAAGACTCGCACCTGACTAAAACAGCAACTGGAGGCTTAGCCAGATGCCTACAGCATCCCAAATGGTAGCAAACATACGCATTCAAGCAAGTGAATCTGGCCCCAACTGCTAGCTCCCATCAGGAATATTTGTTGAGAAAACAGCAGGACACATGTGGCAGTGGTCTATTCCAACAGAAGGTAGAAAAATTGAGACTTCTTAGGCCCTACAACTTGCAGTAAATGTATAACCTCAGCTTTATTCTCTTCTGCTTTTCAAAATACTTTTCATCTTTCCATTTCTCATCCCTTGGTGTACCTTTTACAGGACATCATCAGCATGACTTACTGTCCATCCACTTGCTGCATTTCACTGGGAATGAGTGACATTCATTCCCTAGCCACATATCATCTTGTAGTCATTTTTATAGCAATCTTTCCTATACAGAAAGCACAGGCAGCCCCACTGGTGCTGTTTACAGTGTGTAAGAGCCGATCACAACAAATACAAATAAGGTGACAAGAATGATGGAGGCACTGGATTGCTCAGCTTGTGATCCGGCATAGAAATATGCTGGCACACATTCAAAAAAGCCTACAGGTCACTTGGCAGCAGACCACAGAGCAACACTTGAGTGTACGATCTGTTCACATCACTGCAGGTCAGAATTAGAAGTGCAGATCTACCTAGGTTAGGGGTATAGCAGTCATCAATCAATTCAGTACCTAAACTGCAGCTTTATCGACTGCTTACCTACAGAAGAAGATGGCTTAAGACAGAAGATCACGACTTCATGTCATGGTTTAGCCCTGGCAGGCAGCTCAGCAGCACACAGCCACTCGCTCACTCCCCAGGTGGGACAGCTGAAAGAACTGGACAAGTGAGAGAACTCCTGGGCTGAGATAAGGACAGCTTAGTAGGTAAAGCAAAAGCTACACACACAAGCAAGGCAAGACAAGGAACTCATTCGCTACTTCCCATTGGCAGGCAGGGGTTCAGCCACTCCCAGAAAAGCAGGGCTCAGCACATGTAACGATTTCTTGGGAAGGCAAACGCCATCACTCCCATTGTCCCCTCCTTCCTCCTCCTTTACCACAGCTTTTATTGCTGAGCATGTCGCCATATGGTAAGGGACATCTCTCTGGCCAGTCTGGGTCAGCTGTCCTGGCTGTGCCCCCCCAGCTCCTGGTGCACCCCAGCCTCCTCGCTGAAAGGACAGCAAGGGAAGCTGAAAAGGCCTTGGCTCTGTGGAAGCACTGCTCTGCATAAAAAACAAAACACTGGTGTGTTATCAAAACTATTTTAATGACAAATCCAAAACACAGAATCATATGAGCCCCTATGAAGAAAACTAATTCTATCCCAGCCAAAACCATGACACTTCATGAATGAATAAGGAACTTGATTTTTTTATATGCCTCCTGAATTTATGCAAATAATTTTATTATAAATCTAAAATAATCTCTAATTTATCAAGGAGATGTGGCTATTATGCATAAAAGCTCATCTTAGGCATTGGTTCTGAATTCTCCTTTGAGTAACTAAGCCCATCTTCGCACTGAATTTCCCTAATGAAACATACCTATGATTAATAGGTATATTAGACACTAGGAGTCTAAATAGAATTTTAGTTATATGAACTTGATATTTTCTAGTAAGACAAAATTCAATTCTGGACATATAAACTTTACATGATTTTTATTTTGATGGGGATAGAAAGATGGTACGGTAAAGGGAAAATTTTAATTTCAGCAAAAGGTTTCTTAGGTCCATAGCTGTGAAGCAGATTTTTTTCCTATGTAGAAGAGAACCATCTTCAGTATTCAGTTTAGGCAAATTTAAACACAAACAGTCATTTTTATCATGATTTTGGCCCAGGAATAAGAAAATCTCCTGAGATTTTGTCACCGCCAATACTGAATGAACACACAAATTACTAGGATTTTGTATTCCTATCAGTCTTTCACAATATTCCTTTAAACCCCACAGGATATGTACGCAACAATGTAAGAAGCTATACAAATTACTAAAATGCTTGGTTGTGGTACAAGAGAGAAATATAATCATACACCAGAATATAATTATAGAAGTGGAAGTTTTTACTGTGCTTTTTGCAACTCAGTGACATTTAGCACAGTGCAAAGTTTTAACTTGCAAACAAATCTATGCAATTGTTGAAATGTGGAAAAACAGCATTCGAAAGAGCATTCTACTCATGGAGTTATAGGAATAATACATGTTTATATTTTCTCTCATTTCTGAATTTAAACATAACACAGTCTTTGGTGTGTTTCTTCTCCCGCTATATCAGTGGAAATGGGAAAGAACACAAGATTTAAACACAGTAATGGCAAAAACAAAATAGTGACAGATTTCCCAAAAGAAAGACCAATTCTGTCAAGTCTTGTCAATTATCACATGCAGAACTTATACAACAGCCCTCCAAGTTTCATGCGCCCCTACTCTGACATCTGCAAATCCATGAACTCACAATCACACCCTCCTTCTCTCTCCAGCCTACGAAAGGTGCAGCTGATCAGCTCAATGACCAGTTGTGTCAAGTCTGTCAGACCCAGGAACATAACAAATGCTTCAGCACTGCACAAAAGCCAGGAAGGGGTGTCTCTGGGTAAGGCTCTGTGCTCCAAAGAGATTCATCATCAAGTCCGCTGCTCTGCAGCACCTCTCCCCACAGGCAGCACATGCTCTTTGCTTGTTTGATCACACAAGTGAACCAGTTCTTGAAAAGTCCATTTAACTAAGGATACAAGTATTTCCAAATGGTATGTCACAAAATTTAGGAGATGCCACTACCACAGTAAAATTTACCACAAACCTTGCAAGATCCCACTGGTGCTTTTGATAAGCAAGAAAAGAAAAAAAAAGCCTGGAAAACCAATGGCCTTTGAACAGCAAACTTGGAATGGAATAAGGAATATTTTCTTAAACCAAAAAATAATTCAAGATATTATTATCCACAAAAAGTTTATCAATTACAGCTCCATCTTGAAAAATTGAGAAGGAAAGACTTATTATGTCAGATAGCTAAAATATAGAAATTCAACAGCATTATAAAAGCCAGTCACTGAAGGAGCAATAGACTATTCCACTGAATAAAGCATGGTGCATAATTTATTCCCCATTCTTTTTCTATCCTTTACCATTTCTTTCAGTAGGAATCTGAGCCTTTCCCCTTAAGACTTCAGCAGTCAAACAAAAGACAAAAATAGCATTAACGATGCAAAAAAACACCCATCAGACCACTATGCAACTGACACTAGAACAGATCTGAAGCTGCAGAACTGAGCTTAAACCACCCAGAGCCACTGAATAATTAGATGAAAGCTCCTGAGTTAGCAAAACAATCAGGAAGAGGGAAAAGGAGAATTTAAAGAATTTTTTTCTTTTTAAATAAACAATCTTTAGTAGACTTCTAGCCTGCAATTTGTGGCAAGAGGTCAGTCTTGCAGTTCCCTCCCAACACCTTTCCATTCACCCTTGCATTACTGTGAAAGCTACTTTAAAAATGCAAGAACTACAGCAATTCCTGACGCCTAAAAGGAGAAAAAACAGCAGTTTAACAGCTGACCTCAAAATCACTTACAGCAGCTTAGCAAGAGCAGGGATGAGGAAGGCAGGCAACAGAAATTACTTTTTGCACAATAGCCTAACTGTTACAGCACTGTCCAGAAAATGAGATTCAGCCTTTCAATCTATCCTTAGGATCTAAGCCTACTTCCCTAACATCCCATGAGATTTTTTTGTTATATATGATACACACAGACACACACAAAACCGATGGGGGGAGGAGGCGTTTTAAAGGCATCAGCTGCCTTTAAAACAGTAAAACAGGTAAGTGATAGCCAGTGAATCCAAAATCAACCTGGAGCCTGTTGACTTAAGGGCTCGTCAAAAGGATGTGGGCTGAATCCCCTTAGCAAAGAGGGCCTCCTATGGACAAGAGGAACAGAAATGCTCTATTCTTTGCTGCATTCCTTCCAAATGAGCTTGCTTATGAAGACAAATGAAGTTACATTTACCAGCTTACAGGGACACCCATTTCAGTTGTTGTCACAGAAGGAAACAAACACGGCTTCTCCGCATGCCCAGCCAACCGATTTGAGCCGTGCCTCCATCTCGTGGCAGGCGGTGTTGGTGTACCCAGCCAGCAGGCTGAACCCAAACACAGCCTGACCCACCAAACCAGTCAAAGGAAACCCTACTGCAGTATTTGTGTCCAATACATTTGGGCTGATCTACTTGCATAAACAGTACTTAGTAAGTTCATCTTATAATTACATGGAACTTAAGGCAGGTAAAACCTACATTAAAATAACTAGCAAGCACCAAATAATGTCTGCTTCAAAATCAGAAGCTAGCTGTAAGGAACAACTTATTCAGTAAACCACTTTACATGACTGATAAACCATAACTTCTGAAAGATAAAGAAAAAATAGTGACTATAATTGCTGAAAAATAAAATTACTGCTCCAATTTGAGTAATGATTTGCAAATCATTACATTTTTGATTAGCACTTAGAAAAAAAAATCAGTGAAATGATCCATTATTCATTTTAGTAGGACACAGGCACAAGTCTGCTTTGGAGTTTTAATTTTTGCAAATCTTTCTTATTTATGTTGTACTGAATATTAATGTAAGTACACTCCAGGATATACGAATATGCTACACAGCGATTACTTCACTAAGTCCAGAGAAACACACTGCCACTGGCTAACTCACTCAACGCACTGTCAGTCTGCTTGCTCTTCTCTGATATGAGACATTCTACCACAAATTCAAGTTATTGCTAACAGGCTTAAAAGGAAAGTAAGTTTAGTGTCCAAAAAATAATGGCTGCATAGAAATGTTCCCAAACAAGCATCACATATTTGCCCCTCTGGGCTTTTACTGCTGGGAGAATTCTTCCATGGCAGCTACAGAGGAAGCCAATTTCTCATTTTGTATGCAAGGAAACATTTTACTTCTGTGGGGCAGGGAAGAAGCTTCTGAACAAATTCAAAATGCTCTTAGCTTGCATTAATAAAGCAGATATCTTAACGCTATCTTGTTTTCACATATGCACCTTACTCTTTGTAATGCTACAGGGAACTGAAAGAAACAGTTCAAGAATAAGCCATGCAAATACTTTTCTGATGCAGAGCTGTAAAAAAACAAACAAACAAAAAAAAAAAACAGTCCACCAGCAATACAGCGTAGCACATGAGAAAGTAAAGACAAGTCGGTACTTCAGTTATGGTAAATGAGGGAACCCCATTTGAAATAGCTGGCAATATATACGACTTAATTAAAAACTTTCCAAACTACATTTACTAAACATCAATTATGTGACAACACCTAATTAGTTTGAAAGGAGAAAAGCTATTGATTCACCGAAACTGATTGATTTGCTCTCGGGCATTCATGCAGGCCCTTAACCACCTAAAAACCCACCTATGCGCACAGCAGTTGACAAAGTGCCTACACCAGCCTGCTCGCTAGGGTGAAACCTGTGGCTGGCAAAGACTCAGCTTTTCAACATGTGAATGAGAAGGCTGACCTGGGTAAGAGTTACATTGCCATTAGCACTTGAGCGACTAAATGGGGCAACAGTGTCATGCAAGGGCTATTTCATCCAGAAGAGCAACCACCAGCAGCTCCTGGAAGAATGGCTTACACCATGCTTAGAGGGAACTCGGCTGCTTGCCACAGGGGTCTCTCTTCTTCTCGATAGATTGCTGACACGCAGCAACAGCTCATTGACTTGAGGAAAGCAAAACAGGGTTTAAAAAGCTGTTCTGAAATGAGATGCTCCAAGGCACTCGAATAAAACTACCACACAAGGTAGATGAAAGCAAAAGGGTCACTATGTTACTGAAGTCAGCAGAAAAATAACCAAATCTATCTACTTAATTAAGATGTACTTCCTCCAGGAAAAGTTACAACATAACCTTCCCTGAACAAACAATCCAGAAATGATCTGTTTATCCCGCAACCTAAAAGCACACAACAATGGAAAAAGAAAAGTCTTCAAGACAGGGGAAAAGAATCAGAAAATGTTATCCCTCCCTACAAGATAAAAAATAAAAAGACCAAAACAAAAATTATCTTCAGTACACCACAGTTGTCTCCAAATATTGATTTCCTTATTATCAAAAAGCTTTTGCTTGCCCAGGAGACTACGTATATATGAAGACTCAGGCGAGCTGGGAATTCAACTTGTTTGACTTCCAGTGTTACATCTCTCTAAATCACTCTCCGGAATATAGCCCCAAAAGCCAATTTCCTAAATAGTGGAAACATTTCAAAAGACAGAGTGACTTTAATAGAAAAGAAAAATATTTTTCCAGTGTGGCCTTGAACAATGTTCTAAACTTAATTGCAGCAATGTGTCAAAAATATACTGCCACAAGGGATGTGTAAAGGACTATAGATTAATAAAGCTAATCTCTTTGTTCCACTCAGGAGTGTCTAAAAAATTTGAAGTAAATCTGCTGATAGAGTAATTTCTCTGCGGAGGTAACATTTAAGAGGAAAAAACAAACATCATCAATGTGCTTGATTTTCCACGAGAGAGGCTGTTTGATCTTGGCTGTCTGCCTACTGTCTGGAGGAAAGTTTCAGAAATAGTGCATGACCTGATCACAGGATCTCCTTAATACCTGTATGCTAAGAACGCCTAACCCCAACTAGAAGCATTAACACAAAAATATTCAGACCTTTGAGATTCATGTGGGAGGTGTGACAGAGCAAAATGAAAATTATTGTTTTATGAGCTGTAACCACTGTTTGAAAACTGCAGATGAAACCTCAAAATCATGGTATAGATACCAGTTTAAGGTTCTCCCAACACCACCTAAGTATGGTCATTTACCCAGGCAAGCCGCCGTGGCCCCCTGAAGTCGTATGACCACAACCATCATCTCCCACGTCAGAGGCTGAGGCTGAGAGACTGGGGTCTTTCTCACAAAGCACTGACAGACCCCATGTGGTGACAACACGAGTTTTCCTCCTTTCCCTTCCCCAGACTGCACAGGAGGCAGGAGGTGGGCCCTAGCAGACTGTCCTGGGTCAGCGGGCAGCCCAGGGCAGGAGCACACAAAGTTTAACAGTGGCTGCCACGACGGATGGCACGGATCAGCTCTTCTTGCTTCCTAACACCATGGACAGAAGCAGTTACGAAAAAAAGCAGTTTGGCCAGAAAGGCTTTTAACAACTACGCCTCACTGAGAGCAAGGTACCAAAATGCCATGACGTTTCTGAGCTTCCTGAGCTCAAACGCTGTCCGCTCCCCAGCCCGTGCCGAGGACACCCCACATGACAAGAGGAACTCTTCCCACTCTCAAGAAACGAAGCCTTTCTGCCGCTCAGCTGCAGTACGACTGCATCAGTACCAGGCCTCTCTATGACTATTCCCCACTAAATTGGCACCTGTAGAGTTCAGTATGCAATAACAGTTGTTTAATAGGATTCCCTTCATTTTCTTCATGAATATTCACACAGTAACTCTCAGGACAGCCCAAGCCCTGCTGCTAAAGAGCTGTAGTTTTCTTCCCGATACGTATTTGAAATTTTTCTGAAAATCTTATGCCTTTCTGTATGAATGAAGTCTACGTAGTAATACTACTATACACTAACAGTAACAATATATAATATGTTAGCCCCTACTAACTGGAAAACCTTGTAAGCATATTTTCAGTCAGGGGTTGGTTGTGAAAACTGTTGCAGTAGGTTATGTGATCTGCCCAAGACCTCTACCTCCCATCATACAAAGTCTCCGCTTAAAATGGCAGATGCAGACTGATCAGGAAGACTGAACAACAAAAGAAAATACGTGGCATCTACTGCAGTTCCTGTAAGACACAGAGGAGACGTTTCAAAATTATATATTCAATGCAAATTACCTGTGAAATGGATTAAAACTAGCTCAGTTTGAAACCACCCCAAGGATCTCCATTTGGGAAAGAAAAAGAAAAAAAGCATCAATCTCCCTCCACTATACACAAAAATAATTTTATTTCAGTAGATGTGCTACAGAGACTTAAAATTTGGCACACATCAGGTACTTAAACATGGATGTACTGGACACAGTCCCAACTTCCAAGTAAAATATTTTAACTTTTAAATCTTTTCTCAGAGTGGCATTTCCTGGCAGAGAAAATGTGACTGAGAACAGATTCTCTTCTCAAGTCCTGTTTTTGGATCAAACTAGGCCAGTATTATGATGCTTTATGGCATATATTCAGAGACGTGGTTTAATGGTGGACTTGGCAGTGCTAAATTAAAGTTTGGACTAGATGATCTTAGAGGTCTTTTCCTACCTAAATGATTCTCTGATTCTACATTATGCTAATTGTAAACCAGAATTAGGTCTTCAAACATTAAAATCCATTTAACCTAAACTCTTCTATCATTTGTTTAAAACATGAAAAAATATCTATTTTTAGGGATGTTTTATTAAAAGGCATAAAACTTACTCATGCTACAATCCTGAAAGAGCACAGTGATTACAAAAGGTTGCAGACAGAGAACCTCACTAACAGACCCAATTTACACAAGGACTAGAGGAGAAATATAAAGCTGGAAGAAGACTCTCTGACAGTAGCTGTTAAGGTTATATTTTCAGCTATCTCAAAGGGGGAGAGGCTGCATCTTACTTTCCTAGAGAGTGGTTCTGGGCATAATGGAAATGTTATGTTATGACTGTGTTTTGAGAATGTGACAGCTTAGAGTTACAAAAATCACAGCTGTGTATCCTGCTAAATGAAATAAAAAATACGTGTTCAGAGAGTCAAACAGTGCAAGAAACTTTAGTCCCTCATTTCATTCTTCCATGTGATTAAAGTGCTAAAAATAAAAACATATTATGGACTGTACTAGTCGTCATTCCATTTTCACTCAATCTTTCTTCCCTTCTACCTCAGTTCTGCAAGCAGAGCTCAAAGTTTACATCTTGATTCACAAGCAGCTTCACCCTCCTGTGGCTGATATTTAATAAGCCTGATGCAGGAGTTATTTCACTGGGGTGTGCTTAGTCCTACTGCAGCAACACTTACAGACGACAGGCTGACAAAGTACATACTCAGTAAATACCTAAGAGTAGCATTTTTACTTTCCTTCCAAAAGCAGCCCCAATTTCCTTCACTCTAACTAAAAACAAAAGAAAAACAAACAAACAAAAAAACACCAAAAACAATGTATTTCTCTCACTGCTCAAAATTAAGAACAAATCTACCAAAATCAATTAGGTTACAATGGTACAAGCAAGAAATAATCAAGTTCACTGTTTCTACATACAAATACCTTAAATAAGGTATGCATTTCCAACTCCATAGTAACTAACCTGAAATTAGATTTACAAAAAGAGAATCCATTGCTCCACAGCAACAATTTGCTATCAGTTTGCTTGTAAATAAGAAGATTGTTTCTAAAGGTGCGTTGCAGGCAGCTAAATAGAAAATGGTGAGAATTTTAAGGAAATGCAGAAAAAAAAAAATTAGTCTCTTTGATGAACAGGTGTGGTAAAAATAACTGCTAGAAGTCATTAATGTAAGAATCACCTACGCAACTTTGTTCCATTCTGTCCTAAAGAAATAGTGCTTTTATTTTTCAATTCTAATGACAAGAATGAAATAAAGTTCTCCATAGTTTCTTGTTATTACAAGAAATCACTTTTGTTCAAAAAAAAAAAAAAACTTCTTTTGTATTAGTCTTCTCTATCTGCATGGGAAGTAATTTTCAAATAACACAGTTGGAAAACAGCTTTCCAGTTGTATTTTAATTTCTTATTAGAATATAGAACAGTTCCAATAAAGATCTCATGTCCCCTATTCAAAGTCTGAGTCCTGCAGACATGTAAGATATGCTTAAATAGAAGCAAGTTATCAGGCCAGGATATATATTTACTATCATTTCGCTATCCAGGCTTTACCATTTATGTGCCTAGACCCCACACCAAACATGAGAAGTAAGCCTCCTTAGCTTTACCTGGAGATAAAGTGCACTGGCAGTTACTGTGGAATAGCTAGCATGTGCTGAGTCCTAAATAGCTCCAGATTTCCTCCAAAATTCTGTCAATTGTTTGTTTTGATTGTTTTTTCTAAACACCTAACAATGGATCATTCATCTCTTAAAGGTCTTCAGAAGAGGAATGCAAGAAACAATGCTTTACTTTTTGGCTTTCTACTCCGACGGGTATGTATTTTAAATATATAGTAACTATGAAAGTGTTCAGGAACAGCAGTATTCAGCTGCATCCAAACAGATCCGACACAAAATCTAGAATGAAGCAGAAGTTACTTACATCTGAATACGAAATAACTCTAGAAAATGCCATGCTTAACAGACACTATTCATTTTATCTTCCCTGAGCTCATTCTGGTAATTTTCTCCGGGTTAATCTAAAATTGAGCTTATAAACAGCAAAATAAAAAGTGTCTATTCCATTTACCAGATACACTGAACTGAGCCACTGGAACTTAAATGCCTTTTAGACAAAAAGATGAGTCCTAAAGCAATTTGACCCACTATGTTTCGAAACTATGAGAAGCACAACTGCATGTCCTAGACATATAAAGTTGCATATCTAGCCAAAGGGGGTGACTTTCATGCTTCCTGAATGTAAGGTAAAATAATTAGAAGGTATACACGTTGCCATAATAATAAAACAGCTGGTCACCAAAGGCCTTTATATTCTGAAAAGAGGCAAATACCCTAAAGGCCATTTCCAACCATCTCTGGATAGTAGTTTTCAAACAGACTGAAAAACAAAAATGAAAATCTGCTATTCCATCCACAAGCTGAAAAGCCTTTTTTGTTGTTCTTTGTCTGAAGAACAAATCCAACTATTAAAATAAATTTACAGAATCTAACTGTATGAAGTGCTGCAATCAAAGAAAACAGAGCTGAATGCTGTTAAACATTTCTGCAGTGCACAGTCTGAAAAGCAAAAAGCAGTTTTAGTCACTAAAGCTAAGAAGTTGGAGAGGTGTTTTTTTCTTTTGTTAGGTTGACATATTTCATGGTGGCACTGCTACAGGTCTGTCAGCCTGTTATCACTTCTGCTACGAACCTTTATCTTCTAGAGCTTTAAAACTGTTCCAGTAAAAAATAAATAACAAGAGATGATACAAACATTAAAGTTATTTCCTTAAGGCAAGAGATTTCTTCTGACAGTGCCATTTACCTTATTATAATTATCATTAAGTCTAGAAAATTTATCACGTGTTGAGAGCTCTACTCCCTCCACGGACTGTCAGAGAAGCTAAACTCAATCCTGAACTGGAAATGGGAAGCAGTTACATTGTCACTACAGAAGCCATCAAAATGCATCACCATCAGTCTGCGCAACCATTTCCTTGGTAGTCTACAAATTCCTCAAAGGCCCCGTTATACACAATTTAAGTTGGTAATACGTTTTTCAAACTTAGACTACCATTAAGTATGTTTAAACAATATTTTAATCACTGATCTTTGGGAACTATTTTATTGAATATTTGATTCATGTTTCTGTGTCTATATTATCAATACAAAATTTTCACGGTGTGGAAAAAAGAAAATTCGGTATTTTTCTTATTTTAATTCTTTTGAGATATATCTAGGAATAAGGTTAGAACATCAATAGAATATAATTTCTTGTACATACATATAGAATACAAAGCAGAGAACTGAAGCTCACAATTTCAGTATGCAAGACACTACAAGAAGTGCATGTGAAAGGTAAGCTAAATCTCTACTGAAAAGGACACAGGAAAAAAGCGTTCCGCTTTCCTTTTCTCAACATATAAATACAGAAATGTTAGGGTCAAAAAGCAACATTTGTTTTAGTCCCATGGAAGCTGCATGAAGGAAGAAAATGTGAATCTATTCCATTTTATGACTACAGTATTAGAAATGGGCATGGATAAACAGACTGATAAATTCCATGGTTTTGCTGTAAAACTTAGAATATGGATTTCCTTTTTCCCTGTTAGCAGAAAGTGATAAGAACATATAGACTTTTCTCAATTAATTGGGGGTGATGAGAAGGGAAGAGAGGAAAAAAAACCATGCTAACACAGTTTAATCATCTTTCACAATTGCTGGGGGTGTGTGGGGATGTAGAAACATTTGTGTAGAGGGCAGCTTTAACTAGAATAATGCCGACAGGCACCAGGTGCACAGATTCTGAAATGTGAACTCTTAAAGCCAAGAGCTATGCCTAGGGAAAACCAAGGAGTAGTTAATTTATAGCATCATAGAGCCCAGTTTTATTGTTAACTCATACTTATGGAAAGAGACTTCTTCGTATAAATTTTGACGTATTTTTAAGGCATTTTTCTTTGCAACTTCAGAGTTACTGGAAAGCGACTCATTATCTTAACAGTTACTGTAAGTGGAAGATACCCTCTCCTTTGCATACATACAACACATGCACGAAAAGACATTCCCTGTATCTCTAGAGCTTTACCTAGGCACTGTAGATTTTTGTAGAGCACTGCAAATTTCAAAACTAGAAGCACACTATTTGAAATATTCTGAATTTATAGGGATGAACTCTTCTGTGTTGTTAACACTGCCATTAATACCTACAGTTACACCTGTAGGTCCGATTTTGGAACTCACAGGCTACTTCTGAACCCTGACACCAAGAAGCACTCAGGACACGTGCCAAGTCTTGCCCCAGCATATGTGTAGACTACCTCCTCTCTCCATCACCCTGCTTTCCAGGAAAAAAAGGCCTGCACAGCAGTCATGGTGCTACAGCAGATTCCAGTAAGCTCTCCCATCAGGACAACTCAGAGTTTTAACCTACCCCTCTAGAACTTAAAGCTTCATTTTTTCCCTTGGTCTTCTACAGCATTTCCAAGTGAGCAGGCTTATTACCCGCTCTGTATCAAGTTCCAAAAGATGGGCAGGGAAAAGTTCAGTTCCTTTTTGAAAAAGGTGAAATCAGCATAAACAGTAAATTATGCACAGTCAATGATGAATCAAATATTTGAACAAACTAGATTTTACAACAGTGTACACTTTGCAACCAACTGCCACATAAAAATGTGAGAGTTCTAGAACACACAGAGACATGCTAGAATAACAGTGCCACTCTACTCCTTGCTCTTTATTCTTAGATGTCTTCATCCATGGAAAATAAAGAAGCTTAAATTAAAAACGGGAGGAAGATAAATACCACAAAAATATGATCTACAACTGTAATAACAATGCAAGTTATTGCACAGTGGAGTAGCAATTAGATATGTTACAATACCTTAGTGGCCTAAATATTTTCATTTTCCTGAGCTATGTTTCCCAGGAAATATTGTTTTTAATTTTTAAAGACTAGAAATTTATTGCACTGCAGTACACTCTTTGCAGCTCCACCTTCCCTGAGCCAAAAAGCAAAGGACTTTTTGTTAGTCCAATGTAATGCCACAGAGAGGATTAAGTCCTAGCATAAAAAGATCCATCATTTCATGTGGTGTAATTTCTTGCAGCAATGGCCTTGTATAAGAAGTTAGGTAAATCTACAGTCATTCATGAGCTTACTCTTCCACCCTGAAGAGACAGGAAAGTCAAGGGAGCTTTCTGTATGTAAATTACAATAACATTCATCCATTTAAAAAGTCTTGACCATACAACAATTTATTAAAATGAAATTGTATCTCAGTTTATTTGTGGTTTACCTTAAATCCATTACTTTCTCCCACCTTACTGGTACACTATAATCCCTTTTTTTTAATTAAATGCACATTATTTTTTTATTCCATTCTTCTCCCAGTATTACTGCAATGTATTTTCTTTTTCCTTAGAGATGTTCATGAATGAACATTACCAGTGTCAAATTCATAACACATCCCAGTCTAAGAAAGACACTTCCTCTGACAACTGCTCAGTAATCATATAAGGGTCTATAGTTCGAATATACAGCAGTTTACATTACAGCAGATAAAACAGAACACAGCTTCAAAGACAGTGTCCAAAAAGACGCCCTGACACGAGCATGCAATCGCACTGCATGGCCATGCTGTGAAAGAGAACATGAGCGAACTGGTATTTATGCAGAGCAGATGATCAATGCCCAGGAGCGAACAAGAGCTGCTTGGCAGCAAACCCAGTCAGTTCAGCACCCGCAAGCAAAGGGCGAGCACATATCCTCAGAGAGCAAAGGTTACACAGGGGCTGCTGGAACTATTAAACCAGGTCAGAGAGCGAGTATTAATGAGCTGGGAGAAGGAGGTACTGTGTAACACTGTACATACAACACAGTGATAAAGGTCGCAAGTAAATTCCTACAGACATTACACAGAAAGACTTGGCTGACAAATAATAAAGTGGGCTTTCTTTTCAGTTGTCTTGTGTTATCCTCACAAGAAGAACCACTCAATAAGCACAGCAGAGGGAAAACTAGCAGCAGAGGAAAAAAGTAATATATGCAGTGATGATACATAACTGGTGCCCAAAGGAAAGCTTTCAAGAGACGTCTGCTACAAGTTATTTGATGACTTTAAAAAAAAAAACTTAATACGCCTCAAAAGAGAATGAGGAAGAAAAATAAGAGACAAATATTCCTTACTGGTTACTGAAGAAAAGGAAGTCAAAAATGACATAAATAAAAAAGGACGGTTATTTCCCACCTCCGTGATGAAAAATATCTTGATAAAGGTTAGTAGTAGTACCTCAATGAACTGTGGGTAGGAACATTGGTTTTATTATTGTTTTTATTATTAACATCATCATCAATATGGTGGGAAGGAAAGGAAAAATCAAGGTCAGGAATCTCTGCCAGAATCATTATAAGATACAAAAATGTTCTTGGTTCAGTGCTGCTCAGTAGTGTTGTGAAAGAAATTATGATCAATACAGAGAGGTACAGAAACACAGAACTAAATCAGCAACAAGTACTAGCAGGCTCTATACTGTCCAGATGAAAATTAGTTGTCCATAATTAAAGCAATAGATACCAAGTCTGCAAGGAGATGATATTTAGCATAACTGCTTTTGTGTTTTTAGTTAATATAGTTTCCTCATCTCTAAAAGAGCAATGATCATCTTGTGAGAATGAACATTACCATTATAAGTCTGTTGCCAATTTAAACAAAAGATAAAAAATTGTTTAAAATAATAACAAACACTCCCCCCAAACAACAACAACAACAACAACAACCACAACAACAACAACCTTTATCAAATAGTCAAGAATAAGACTGCCTCTTGGAGGAATATACCAATATAACTCAAGAGCAGAATTTGGCTGGTTCATTGTTCTACAGAGATAAATTAACGTGTCCCTAAGAATTCCAAGCCAACTTACATCAAGGCTATGATGATGAACTGCAACTAGTTGGAACAAGAGCTGCAGAGCTGGGCCCACGATGGCATCTCATGTAGTTGCTGCCAGTACACAGAACAACAAATCTAGGGCTGTTAATGTCTTTTCTCCTCAAGTAAAAAGAAAACTGGAATATGGCAGCTGGAAATAGTGTTATTGAAAGGGAAATTCTATGCACCTTTTCTTCAAGTGAAATTATGTTCCCTTTATAGCACCTTATTATTTACATTCAAAGCGAAATAATTGGAACTTTATACACAGAACAGCTTATGTAGCCAACAATATAAAACCTTATCACCTACAAACACATTCCAAAATCTGCATTAAGGCACAGGAGGAGACTACTTTTTGTAAATGGTCAAACTGCTGTGTGCATCTTTAAAATCACTAAACAGAACCTTTAGACTCTCAGCAGCTTCACAACATACCTCTCCACTTGCTAAAGGCCCTCTGTGACAACTGGATGCGTGTCACATTATTAACATTGGAAATTTGAAATCCCTTGGGATTTATGTATTTAACATGTATTTTTTTTCCTTTGAAAACCAAATGCTTTGGGTCTGCTGCAACTAATACATAAATAAGCATCAGAACAGTACTGAATTTGTGTGTAATTTATGTGCAAAATTAAAATCAAATCATGAATCTTTCAGCTTGAGAGCATTCTGCTTAATTCCCCAGGGAGGAAAAAAAAAAAAAATCATTGCTAATGCTGCTCAACGCATGTTGAAATGCAGTAACCATTACAGAAATGAAAAAAAAAAAAAAAAAGGAAAAAAAAAAAGCTATTCAACAGATTCTGGACTGAGTTCCGATTCTGGATTATTCTTACCACAATCAACAGACAGACATGGGGATGGACAATTTTCAAATCAATCATGGGAATAATAAAAGTTAGACACTAGGATAGTACATTTGTTATGCCTCTGCCAAAATTCTCCTCGTCATTAAATGAAAATGTTAGCTTTCAAGCACATGACAAATCTTATTTGCTCTATTTATGGTAAGCTAATTCTCAATGAGGAGCTGTTCTGTGCATCTCCATAATTTGCTCAGGAACCATACAAGAAATATCTTAATCTAACAATATCCTTAATCACTTTGTTTTTGCAACAAGATGCACAAACAGAATATAGAGGGAAGACAGTATTTTTGTTTCCTTCTTTGTTCCCAAACTCGGATGGAAATGGAGAATGGCAAAAAAGTAAGTTTCCACTACCTAGAAGCAGAAAATAGGCTTACAAGATTGCCAGTTTATAGCCCAAGAAGATTAATTCCTGCACTTAAGCCATAATAGAGGACAATCTAGAGAGGGCTGATGTTTAGTTGAATTGGTGCTATTTGTTCTGATGCAGAAGAAATAGAAAGCTGTTTTAACCTCCCATTCACACTGTAAAATAAAAGACAGCATGCACATAAGCAAACTCCAGCATGGAACTCTTACCAGTTTTCCTGTAACAGCAATCTCCTAGGCAACTTGTGCAATGAAATGAAAGTAAGAGTAAATTTCTGACTTCTGACCTTGTGACAATGGGCAGATAACACTGGAGAGACAGAAAACATGCCAAAACTCTTGTGGATCTCACAACACTACAATGAATTTAACTGCAAGTCTATTTCCTACAGATGAGAGATTCCCTGTATGACTAGCAGCGCATGAATTGTTAAGAAGTGGCACATGAGAATCTAGTCATCTTCTCCATACTAATGAGACAGCAGCTGCAAAAGCAGAAAACTTCTGATTCTTGTTGCCTGAACTACACCTTACCCTTCCTAAACTACTCCTTACCCTTCTACAAATGGCCACAAGAAGCAGAACAGATGTGCCTGCATGGTACATCATGACTTTCAGTTATGCTGAATGTATCTTGCAAAACTAAGTTGGAACTGGAAACTCGCAAACATTGCCCAATTTTTCAAGAACAACAAGAAAGACGACCCTGGTAATTACAGGCCTGTCAGTCCCACTTCAGTGCCTGGTAAAATTATGGGGAAGATTATTCTGAGAGTTACTATAAAACACTTGAGAAACAACACAGTCATTGGCCATAGCCTACAAGGGTTCATGAGGGGAAAGTCCTGCTTAAAAAAATAATTTCCTTTTATGACAAGGTTATCTACCTAACTGACCAAGGGAAGCCAGTTGATGTACTCTTTTTAGATTACAGCAAAGCTTTTGGTACTGTTTCTCACAGTACCCTTCTGGACAAAATGTCCAGCACACAGCTAGATAAATGCATGCTAGGACAGGCGAACAATAGGCTGACAGGTAGGGGTCAAAGGGATATGGTAAACAGGGTTACATCAGGCTGGTGGCCGCTTACTAATGGGGTTCTGCAGGGCCCCATTTTAAGGCCAGTTCTCGTTAATGTTTTCATAAATGTCTTGGATACAAGATTTGGAGGTATACTAGATAAGTTTGCAGACAACACCAAATTGGAAGGAGCTGTTGACTGCATCAAGGGTAGAAATGTCTTGCAGAGAAATCATGACAAATTAGAGGACTGGGCAATCACCAACAACATAAAGTTTAACAAGAGCATGTGCTGGATTCTGCACCTGGGATGGGGCAACCCTGGCTATATGTATAGCCACAGACAAGAGGCTGTCGAGCAGCCCTGCAGAAAGGGATCTGTGGGTTTTGGTCAACAGCAAGTTGAACATGAGCCAGCAGCGTGCCCTGGCAGCCAGGAGGGCCAGTACTCTGGGTTGCATCAGCCATGGCATGGGTAAGCAGTAATGGGAAGTCCTGCTCTGTTCTGTGCTAGTGCAGCCTCAACTGGAGCACTGTGTGCAGTTTGGCACACTACAGTATAAAAAGGACCTAAAACTATTAGCATCCAAAGGAGGGCAAAAAAAAGATGGTGAAGGGTCTGGAGGGCAAGACATACGAGGAGCAGCTGACGCCCCTTGGTTTATTCAGCCCAGAGCAGAGCAGGCTGAGGGGAGGCCTCATGGCGGCCTGCAGCTCCCTCACGAGGGGAGCGGAGGGGCAGGCGCTGAGCTCTGCTCTCTGGGGACAGCGACAGGACCCGAGGGAACGGCATGGAGCTGGGACAGGGGAGGGTCAGGCTGGGGGTTAGGGAAAGGTTCTGCACCCAGAGGGTAGTCAGGCACTGGGACAGGCTCCCTCGGGCAGTGGTCACAGCACTGAGCCTGCCGAAGTTCAAGGAGCATTTGGACAACGCTCTCAGACAGATGGTCTTATTTTGGGGTGAAACAGAAACATTTGTTTAACTTAAATTAGGCACACAACCTAATGAAGGGACTATTTCCTCACCTGATCATTAGTGCCCTACATGCCTGTGCTCACAAAGCATATTTGGCATCGGCTGTCCACAACAGCGTTTTGAAGTATATTGTCAGGGCGTGTTTGTATGTTTCCATATGTAGGGAGGAAGAGAGGGCAGTAGCTTCAGAGTCAAGAGAACAGAATCATCTCTACGATGTATGAGATGCGATCCTTGTAAACATGTCTTTTGGAAGCTTCTACAATTCTGCCAGTGTACATCATACATTAAAACAGCTGGTGGTTTTTGTTGTTGTTTGTTTGTTTGTTTAGAATTAAGTCAATTTTATATTTAAACTCAAGAAAAATATTTATCAAATATTCAAAGTTGTTGGCCAGTGATTAAAATAGCTCCAATAACAATTCCAAAAATGTACTTCTATTGTCACCAAATAAATGATATACCATGTTTGTTACTTTTCTTGTCATTTTCTTTTTCCTTTATATTTGAACATCAATATAATATAATACAATATAATATAATATAATTTTACTAAGAGACAAAACCATAAAAATTCATTTTCAGCTACTGAGGTCAGATAATTGTACCAGTCAGCTGAAAAACTAACAGGATGAAATGTGGGGGTGAAAAAATTTGGTAGAACCCTTTAACAAACCAGGCACTCGGTTTTGAGAAATACCAAATGTAACATTATCATTTTGAGCCACTGAATGATGACACTTGGCACAGAAAAGCTATTGTCTATAATTATATAACAAAAACACTTGTCACAGCTCAAAAGACAATATATGCATTAAGGAATATAGATCCTAGAGGGCATTACCCTAGTTGTATGTTTTGTACAAAACCAATCGATTTTTCTTCTCTATCTTCAGCATTGGTTTTGTATGTTTTTAGAATATGCTAAAATTACAGGATTGGATAGTAAACAGTACAACTATATCACAAGTATTTAATTAGGTATCAAAGATCTCTAACTTCTGTTTGTTTTTTTATTATTATTATTCTTTTTTATTTTAGCCAGCTAACTGTTCAGTATGTGTCAGATAAGCACACGCACAAGGAGGTTTAATGGTTTTAATTATACTACATACTAGCAGTTAGAGCAGTAGTCTTCTGTAGGAAAAGACTAAAGCGCTGCAAGACAAAACCTACTATGCAAGTTCTGAGCATTTATTGTTAGGATTCAAAATCCTTTGTTGTAGGAAAGCAAGTAGCAATTTTACACTACAAAAGTGTTAGTTAAAAAAATAAAAAACAAAGGTACAGCAGTGCACCAAAAAATAAAATTTTGTTATTTCTCTTCTTCTGGGGTTATACTATACAGTGAAGTGAGCACCACTTTTAAACTACGTAAGTCAATCTTCCTGCATATGTATAATACAGCAGGATGTAACTGTACTATACTAGTACTAAGACAGACTATTATTCTATTACAGCTCATGCACTGCTGGAGATTCCTACAAAAAAAAAAAGTCCTTGGATTAATTTTACCTACTCAGTAACAAGATGTCTACAGGTGCTGTTCACATATTTTATTTACTAAATGACAGTGTTATTTTCCAATGTTTGAATTTCCTGGCAACAGCAACTGGAACGATGAGAAAAAAAAAAAAAAGAAAAAAAAAAGAATAAAAATTCATCCAGCAGCTCAGAGAAAGTAATCCAAAAAGAGAAAACTGCTGAAGAAGGGACCACATTGGTTGTAAGTCCTGAAAGATAGGATGTTAGATAATACTTGAAATAATTACACAGAAGGACTCCAAAATGACAGGATGCAGTACTTCCACTGGCAGTCCAGGGGCAACAACCGCCCCGTTGAAGGTAAGTTGATGTAGCAAGGTGGGACTCAAGGACAACTTAATCAGAGTCAATTACCTTAAAGGGATGGGGAGAGTTAAAGTCACAGAAGATCAGATTCAGCGACAGTAGACCTCGCTTTAGCCACATAAAGTACATGGATGCAGGCTCTACAGTGTAACACTGGGACTGTTTCCAACGTCAAGAACTTAGTGTCTCAGACCTCATTTAAAGATTTTACGCTCACAGTTATGAAATATTTATGGACATCTTGCAAATCTTCTTCTGTTATACTCTTAACCAGAAGCAAGTATGTCAGCTATAGAAAGTAAGTTCACGGAACATTGCATTACATCAATTTAATGTTCAATTTTTCATCATACATAGATCAATTAATATTTGTTTTATAGAACTGAAAAGGTGTAAGTGAAAACTTCCAAACCAGACACACACATTTTCACACACTAGTTCAGAGCAAAAATAACTGCAATACCTAAAGCTTCAGATTCTGAAAAAGGCAACCTGTTATGAAAGTACATTAAAAAGTTACAAAAATGTAGTTTTAGGTATCCATTGCTGAAAATTTTGGTTTGCTCTTTATGCAAGAAAGTTACACAAGAAGGCCTACTGAGAAGAGTACTTATAGGCTGAAACATACAAGTCCTCTGAAAGGAGGTTTATGTTATGAAAATCATCAAGGTGGTGTCCCTTTTATATCTCTGGAAGACACTTCAGAGTATTTTCAGTTTAATTTTACACACAATTACGGCTTTCTTCATAGCTGAAAGATTACTGAAATACAACACATTCTTTCTATGCAGCTTTTAAAATGGAAGAGATTGCATCTGTATTGTAGTATAAGAGTAACCAGGGGAACAGAAACACACAAAAAAATACTTTATCAGTTCAAAGGATGCCCCATTTATATCGATAAAAATAAATTTTAACATCACGCATATACTCTTCAACCAGAAAGTGACAAGTATTTATCTGGAATTGTACTTTAAAACAGATTTAGTAATGGCAAGGAGTACGTTTATACCTTGAGTGTCTCAATCTTGGCAAACTTAGGGCTGAGAACTATGGAACTTTTATAATTAGTTTCCCAGCAGGAGGTACAATTCATAATCTAGAGCATTTTTAATGCTTCTTGACTGCATGAACGCCAGGAGTTTGCAGAACCAAACATGATTCAAAAACTTTGTTTTTCCCCATTTGTACAGAAATGTAATTTCTAATTACAGACAGGATAGTATCTGAGAATAATGTCTTTAGTTCCTAGAATAGCACCCAAAGCTAACGCACCTATCCTGTGAGTACCCATATATAATAAATTCACTTAAAACTGATACAGAAAATTTATGTATCCATATCCTCAAGGCCTAAATATTCATAATGCTTACCTAGACTGTCCTGCTCAGGTGAGTACTGTGTGAAGGTGATTTTCAAATTACACTAGAAAACAGCAGTGACTAAAAAAAAGCTTTCCTGAAGCTCCTAAGTAAGAATTAAATTAAAATAATTGGTTCTGGATAAAACAACACGCCCCCGGGCTATTAGAGATCCCAGTAGTTATACTGCAAATGAAACTGAAACAACTCATCTTAATCACTGTTTTGCACAGTGTATTGAGACTGCTGATGAAGCAAACTGAAAGAAACCAAAGGCTCTAAATGCTTGTAACTATTCCTGGTAATGGGAGCAAACCCATTTCTGGTTTAAACAATGATATCCTAATGGCCCTCATTCTGTTGTAGATGTGAAGGAAGTTAAAGACGACATTTACTGAAAACAGAATAATCCTGCAGGAAGTGTAGGAAGGAAAAAAACGGACATTTCTTGGAAACAGAAGAACTCATTAGACTTCACAGCAGTCTTTCTAGAGACTGCAACAATTTGAGTTTTGCTGAAGGAAGGCACATACATCAAGTTAACACTTTTTAGAATTCCCCCACATCTAAAGCTGCTTCCTGTGCCGTGATATATAATGGACTGTTTCAAAAACCGAGTCACAGACAAAAATATAGCATTACTCTACAGGAAGCATGCAGCGTGAGGCCCTGATTCAGCAATAGTTCATCAAATAGCAAAACTAAAGGTTCCTCTAGCCACACTGTCTACCCAAACCCCAAGATCCAATCTAACTGCAGCACGAGGCTGACAGATTTCAGGCTATCACTGTAAGGATAAAAAAGTGCCTACTAATACAAAAAAATATATATATTGGGAGATGATTGTGTGAATGGTTTCTAGGTTTATGCTGCAGCCAGCAACTGCTTTAAGTATTTCACACCTGAAAGATGCTCCCACGTGCCTTGCACAGCAAAAGCAGCCCCTCAGAAGTCTGGAATTGCTGCTGACAGTCGACCCCACAAGGCCGACCCCGCATCCGTGGGCACCCTCAGCGCCCCGTCCCCCCCTCCCCAAGCAGGAAGCCTGCTGTGCACATCCCCAGGCGTGGCCCCAATTGACCTCGCCTCTCTCCCAGCAGCCACCCTGCGAGCGCCCTTCCTAACCTCAAGCCCAAATCTTTTAACTCAGCCGAAAAATGCCCACAAAAGGCAGGGGGTGGCGGGGAGGAGGAAGAAAAAAATCGTTTCCTGTTGCTTTAATCCCTTTAGTCAGGCTTAAGTAACGTCGCCCAGGGCGCGCTGGCTGGGCGCCTGGTTGCGGAGGCCGGCAGCGAGAGGCCGCCGGGGACAGGCCGGCGGCTCGGCCTCGCTCCCCCGGCCGGGAGGCGCCGGAGCCGGGGGGCGGCGCGTCGGGGGCTTCCCGCGGGGGCTGCCCGCCGCCACCTCCGGCCTCTCGCAGCGCCGGCGGCGGAGAGGGGCCGGGCGGCTGTGGGGGAGAGGGGGCGAAGGCTACACACCCAGCAGCAGGCCGTCCATGTCAAAGATGAGGTGGGTGACCGGCCGCAGCGCGGCGGAGGAGGAGGAGGAGGAAGCGGACATGGCGAGGCCACGGCAGCCGAGACCCGTGCGGTGGGGCTGGTGGCGGCGGCGCAAGCGCGCTCCGCCGCGGCAGACGGAGCCCGGGGGCAGCGGTGCCGCCGGGACGGGACGGGCGGAGGGGGGCGGCCGCTTTGCTATTACTAGTTCTTTTAGACAGAGAAAGACCGTTTCTCTGCTAGGCCTCTTCTTGTGTGGGACTTTCTGGGTTTTAAATCCCATTCGGTGCTGCTTGCCGGAGAAGCTGGAGGGTTGCTCTCGTTTTGATGTTTTAGGTGGTTTTCCCTCAAAGTTTTGTATGCCAACGTAGAGATTCACGAGGGTACAATTACTGCTGGACCTTAATACGAGCTGTAAATGGGAATCTTCAAATCTGTATATAACTGTTTGTTAGGAAAGAGTGAAGTAGTAGTGGGTTTATCTTGAGAGCTGTTGAGTGTGAGGTTAGTTACTTGGTTTGTTTTCTGAAGTGGCTGAAGTTCAAGAGACAAACCATTGTTCCTCAGAAGAAGGAAATGCTTTCAACGTACACCACCAACTGGTTTTGACTGGTTAGTTGTGGGGGAAGAAGGCAACTTTCCTCATTGGCCGTTCCATATTTATTTTTCCGTGCAGGTAACTCACTCTTTGTCATCAAGATCATCGGTTACAGGTCAAGACCCTGGTTGCACAAGCAGACATGACGGCAGCCACCTCATGCTCCCGAGGTGCCACACTGACCTGAAGGCCTATGCTGCTTTGGGACTCTGTGCCAAAGCAGCGGTGGAAAGGAAACCCTCTATTTTCCTGTAGGTAGGCCTCTCAGCAGTTCATTTTCTCGGACAGCCCCCTTAATTTCAGTCGTCAATATTTCACCATTTTAGCAAGTCAATGATGTTTTTCAAACTCTTATCTGTAGATGTCATGCAGTGATATTTTAACTTTAATTTAGCTTCCTTTACACATCTTACATATCCCCTAAAAGAACCCTTACCCTACATTTGTAAGAAATACCCAAGACACAGCCTCATAACCTCCTTATGTCTTAGAAATTAGAGGAGAGATAAAATATCTTTGGCATTTCTTACCTTTTTAATAATAAAATTTCTCTTTCGGGCAAAGTTTTTTGAGTTTTGGGTTTGTTTTTTCTTTGTTTGTTTTTAACATGTCTCATTTTGAAATGGTTGTCTGTTAATACTGCTTAGGCCTGCATTGGCTATGAAAAGCTGCGTGCAACGCCTCAAGTGTGTTTTTAAAACATCTTGCATAGTCATGACATGCGTCTGTTAGTTCTTCTGTTGGGGTAAGAAAATTGGTCCTGTACTTCCAGATGGAATTTTAATTTGTAAACCTACAATGTGGGTGTTAAGAATAATGCCCACAGCTATTTTGCTTCTCTTATAAATACTGTGCAACAGCTTGATCTTAAAACTTTTTTTTCAGATAGCAAATGTGTTAGTAGTTGAGTTAACTGAGAACAGAGCCAAGAATTAAAAGAAAACCCAAACCCTAAATACATTATGTCCAAAAAAGCGTTAATAAGGAAAAGTCATTATGGTTATTTTAATACTGGTATTCTGTTACTCTAGGAAGGAATGAGTTTCTGCTTTAAGAGCGTAAGCTGTTGTGGCAAAAGTTTCTAGAGGGTGAGTAATGAGGTTGTATAGCAGTTGTACCTGAGGTGGATTCCTTTGCTTTCTACTTACAAAATCTAAATCTACATCAATCTATGTCTTCCTTTAATTGTATTTGTTGGCATAGTAATGCCTGTGCTTGTTAACAAGAAAAAGCTACAGTAATTTGTCTTGACTAACCCTTTCAGAGAAAAGCATAACTTCAACTCCCCCTCAAAAAAGGGAAAATATTTACTATTTTTAGCATGTAGACCACCAGTTCACATCATGAAACACCAGGCTCGTACACAACTTCTGAACATTTAAAGTGCAAAGGAATTTGAAAGACAGCTATTTTAAAAAGAAAAAAACAGTCCACCAAATGAAAGTATGCTACTCATAATGAACCTTTTTAGGGTTAAGTGGTCTGTGTTACAAATCTTACTGTTCACATTTCAAGACAGTCAGGTTAGCTGACATGCTGATGACCTCAATTTACTTTGCTTACTTTACTCTGGCTCATCAGTGATAATCAATATAATGTTAGCTTATTTGATTCTTTAAAGCTACATTCAAACAGAAGAAGATCTTTGTGATACAGACAGACTGTTTAGATTTATTCAGCGTGACTAAGTCTTCTTACTAACAGAATGAAATGTGATGAAAATCCAGGCAGAACTTTTAATGCATGGTGAACCACAGTTTGCTAGATGTGCAAATAAATGAAAATGTTGATCCAAATTTTATTTGAGCTGTCTTTGTCTCCAACATCTTATAGGTAGTATTTTGCGGTTTGTTGTTTTCTTTTTTTTAAGGAGTGAAAGGTTGAGAATTATGCAATTGGCTATTTTGTTCACTACTTTTTTAAATCACTTTTCAAGTGAAAGTAACATTAAAATAACTTTTGAGATGCAGAAAGCATAGTGCGGTGGAAGCATAATAACCATGAAAACTAATAGTTAATTATTTGTCTGTTAACCTGATATCCCCTTACTGAGAAGGGTGAACTGGGGTTACTGAGACATAATGATTCAAGTAAGCTTGATTCCTGCAAAGTCTGAAGAACACAGTTAGCTTCATAGACATTTTTAATGCATTTAACTTTCTATTTATGCACATACCAAACCAGACAAATAAATCTTTGCTGAGTTTTACTTTTTAAGGTATTATGTGGTACATATACATGCTGGATGTCCAGGTTTTTAAAAGATTGTAAATTAGTTGTCTATAGGTAGTCCTTCTACTCCCAAGCACGTCTATTTTCTTTAGCTTTATGATAATGTTAAAGTTGCTTTGGCTTTATTGTTCTTGAATGTGAAATAAGGGGAAAATATTCAGGTGCCTATCCATGCAGTTCTTAAGTATACAGTAAAATATTTCACGTACACAGTCCACATAACCTTTCTTAACCTGTTCATGTTTTATTTTTCTTTATCTTGAAGCTAAAAAGTTTTCTGCATCACTGAAACTTAGCTGTTAAGTTCTATTCCTGGCAAGTAAAAGCTTCAGAATATGCTTAAGTGTTTTCTTGGGTAATGCACTTGACAAAATTGCAATTTCCTATTTCATTACTTTATACTGTTCTTGAAACATGGATTCACTTACAGTATATTTATAGCATTGATAGGAGCATCATGCACTATGTGTTTCATGCTGAAATGACTGACTTTATTTTTCTTGTTCTGCAGGCACCTTGGCAAAGAGGATAAACAGATTATAATCCATTTTGGTTTGAATATTAAAAAAGAATCTAGAGACATGAATAAATCCAGTAATTTAAAAGCTTTCAGAATGATTTACATGAGCAGCTTTTAAAACCGCTGTTACTAACAAATTACTTGGAATGACTTGGAGTTAAATGTTATTTAATTCAAGTATTACCTGAGATTCATAACACTTGATATAGTTGAGCCTATAAGCCCTCAGGAATTGAAAGTCTTCCCAGTTCTGGATGTCACCACATAAGAGCTTTTCACCTTAAGAATGTGAATTAAATTAATTTTACTGGGTTTGCTCCTGTTTTTATAGTTGAAAAAGGGAAATGATCCTAGGTCTTAAGACAATGAAACAGGGGCATACATCTGTTCTAAGTCATATTATATTTATACACATATTTATAATCAACAAAAAAAGTCAAAGAAGTATATCCTCATATATTAAAAGCATGAGTATTCTTATAGCCAAGCATACAGGGGGAGAAGAGCCATCCATTTTCTGGATTTTGATATCTGGCACCAGTTACAAGGGAGGTAGTTACAAGGGCAAGAAATATGATGTCTTACGCTTAAGGAGAACAAAGTGATAAAGAAGATACATGTTGGAAATCTATAAATTTAAATGAGGGACCATAATAAGGTTTTTAAGCAGCAATGAAGGGTGAAATTCCAGAAGAGCCAACCAAGCACACACAAAGGAACAAGATATCTAAGATACTTCTAGGTGTCAATTTTTATACTTATTGATGGGAATTCACAACAGAATGAACAGATTCAGAAGCTGGGAAATGAAAATTTAATGTCGTGCTTCAGGATCATTTGTTGTTTCCATTAAAGTCAGAGAATAATTTTTGCTCCTTTATATTACGTGGCCCATGATTTAGCCTTTTAACATAATTTTTGGTCTTTCAGTAAAATAATGTCTGCATATGGGCAAAATGTGCAAATAATTAACAGTGTCATTGTCACTGAAATCCTGAATATTTAATGGGTGGGTCCTGCTCAGCCTGAACTATCAGAAGGATTAAGGCAGAAGAGAATGCGTACCCCCATAAAGTTTGAACTGTTGTATCTTCTGATTTTCCAATGAGTTAAGGGCATTTTTTTTTATTTATCTAACTTTAAATTATTGCAGGAGCCTAAAACACTGTGCTTTTGGTTTTCTTTGTCTGCATGTGAATTTTATGGCTATATTTTCTCATTTTACTGCAGTTCGATTGCTACAGATGATAGGAAAAAACTATCTTGCCACACAGAACACGTATTCCATCAACCCTCCTGAGCAAAACATCTATCACTTTATTGTCTGGAATAAGCTGGAACTATATGCATACACCCTTCCAGTGGTCCCTTTCAGTTCTAAGTTCCTAAGTTCAACATCATCAAAGGTTGAGGGAGAATGAACTGTGTTTTCTGGGTCATAAGCTTTCTGATGCACTGATCTGTCATGTTCCAGATTCAGGTTTTATATGTGTGTACCCCACTCAGCATTCAACAAGCAGGAGAGTTGAATCTCCACAGTTTGTTTTTGTATTATCAGTGCACACCCTTATGATTTTGTATCTACACAGAAGAGAAGACAAAAATGAGCTAGCTGACACTCAGCCAAGAACGCCTATGTGTTCAGGGGTAAACAGTCAACCTAGGTAGTACAGGAGAATGTTGGAGGCCAGCTGTTGTACTACGGTACACAGCATTTCTTTTTCTGAAGAGATTTTACTGGTCTAAGTATCTAGATCTATCTAGGCAGAAGCCATAACACCATTCTGGAGCAGGTGAAGGAGCAACTCTGATCGAGGAATTGAAATGGTGGGAAGGGAAGGGGTACTGTCAAGCAGGTTAGCAAGCGGATTGAGTTAGTATTGAAGCTGAGCTATATAAAATTTATCTGCTGTTCTTGGCTAGGGGAGTCGGAACTTTTTTTTTTAGTTGCAGGAGTTAGCATACAGCCCAACGAAGTCATAATTCCCTGTTGGGAATGCCTCTTTTTTCTCTGAAGCTACTGCCCTCTCTTCCTCCCTACATATGGAAACATACAAACACACCCTGACAATATACTTCAAAACGCTGTTGTGGACAGCCGATGCCAAATATGCTTTGTGAGCACAGGCATGTAGGGCACTAATGATCAGGTGAGGAAATAGTCCCTTCATTAGGTTGTGTGCCTAATTTAAGTTAAACAAATGTTTCTGTGCCTTGAGGAATTGGGTTCTATGTGGAGTTTAAAAACCAATAAATTAGAAAACGATGTAGCATTATTTCCTATTTCATAGTTTGAAGTAAAATTTTGTTAGCAGAAGGTCAATAATGGATGCTTGTTTTCATAAAACCTTTGTGAAACAGGAAGCACTGCTTGTAGATACCGATACAGCTAGACACGGGGTGTCCGTGTCAGGGACCTTTATATCTCCATGCTGTCAAGCTGGTGAGAACCTGACTTGCCCCTCTGCCAAACCCTCTAAGTGCATCTCAGACATTTTGTCTTGGGTTCTGCCAAGTGAAGGCTTGCCCACAGTGGCACTGTGGGACTGAAAGGTTCCTAGATTTCCATTCAAGAGCTAGCCGAATTCTTTGCATTGAGACAGCATTGTATATGCTTAAAATGTCCGTCCAGAATAGCCATTTGCCTAAAATTTTCTCAGATTTTCAATTATTTTTTATGATTTTCTGGAATCAAAAATCATCCTGAGTTGGAAGGGACCCATGAGGATCATCAGGTCCAACTCCTGGCTTTAGAGGGCCACCCAAAATAAGACCATCTGTCTGAGAGCGTTGTCCAAACACTTACTGAACTCTGCCAGGTTTGGTGCCATGGCCACTTCCTTGGGGAGCCTGTTACAGTGCCCGACCACCTCTTGGTGCAGAACCTTTTCCTAACACCCAGCCTGACCCTCCCCTGTCCCAGGTCCGTGCCGTTCTCTTGGGTCCTGTCACCGTCTCCAGGGGGCAGAGCTCGGTGCCTGCCCCTCCGCTCCCCTCGTGAGGGAGCTGCAGGCCGCCATGAGGCCTCCCCTCAGCCTGCTCTGCTCTGGGCTGAACACATCAAGGGGCCTTTGCCACTCCTCATACGTCTATGCCCTCCAGACCCTTCACCATCTTTGTTGCCCTACTTAGACAGCCCATTGTCATTCTTCTATGCTTTTTTGGATGATTTAACAAACTTCATCCCTTTAACCTTTCCTCGTAAGTTATTCTTTCTGAAGCTTTTAGCATTTTGATTGCTCTTCAGGATTCTATTTTTTCTGTATCATTAGAAGTCCAGCACTTAGATAGGTCAAGTTCTGCAACCATGGGTTTTAGAAGTGAAAAATAGAAAGGTCGCCTTCCACTAATAGGCTGCCTTCTTAGCTCCAGATACAGCATTCCTTTGAATTAACACAGGAACTGAATTACCATTTCTGCTGTAATTTTATTTTGTTCACTAATGAATGATCTGTAATTCTCAGGAATATTTGTTTTTACTGCTTCTTAGTTAGGCTGTTCCCTATTTTGATCTCAGCCAAATGCTTTGACTTATCCTTTTTCCATCTTGTATCTTTGACCCTGTGCTCTCCAATGCAGAGTTTATCATGGCAGCAAATAAATAAATTAGCACCAGAGGATTCTTTGACAAGAAAAAAAAAAAGTCTGTAGGAATTGTAGTTCACATGAAGAAAAATATTGTAGAAATTGAAGGATGAAGAGAGAGAGCAGGTGCTGGAGCCTTTCTGTATGACACAGGGAGGCTATTTTGAGGCCAATCAAGTTTTCAGCTAACTGCTCTATGAATGTTCCTGCAGATGTAGTTTACCAAAAAGTAATCTGTGGTCTTTTATTATGACAAAGTTTATATATATTTTAGAAAAGCAGGAGGGAGAGATCATTAAAGAATATTCATGATCAAACCATTGATGCCGTTATGATCAGTGGGCAGAATCCATTCTGCAACATGTTATTTATTTTACACATTTTAGTGCAAATATAGTTCAGAATTAAAGCAAATTTATTATATCATTACAGTCTTTATTTAGACTGTGTATTTCCCGCTGTTTCTTTCATTACTTGCTGTTTCCTTTCAAAAGCTAAAAATCTTTTTTTTCATGTACTCAATTTAAAATTTTCTTCATGGATCACTTTTAGCTTAATTCTCATTAAGAATATTTGCTATTATACTCCACTGAAAGTGATCAGTGGCAACATGTCTACCCCGTGAAGAACTTAATATATTTTCATAGAGTTTTAAAGATTTTTCTGCGTGTATTTTAAGCATGAGAAATGATTATATTGCCAGCCTGATGAGGCAGCTACCTGAAAGAAAGTGTATTACAGAATGAACTGTTGTATCACCGTTTCAGAAATGATGCGTGTATCATTTAGACCAGTGGCTGCTACAAGCAATAAGTAATGGGTATTATATTATATTAATGACCAGGTTTGACAACCTGACTCCATACTCTTTTTATAGTTTTTAAATTATCTTTCTTTTTTAGGCCAATAATTATGCCCTCATCGGGCAAAAGTAGGCTAATGCAATTTTCCAAAGGCTATTAACAAGACTTGTAATATTAAGATGGCTGTATATCCCAATTAAGTAGGATGTGCCACCCAGACAGTAGCCACCTTGGGTTGCAGTCATGAAATGAGGTAGGGTTAGGCTGTATTCTTGAGTTGCAGAGCTCTGAGGAGTCTATGTGCTTCAGGAAGCATAGAGCTTCTCTCAGTAGATGGCACTGTTGTCACTGATTCTCTACCTGCGTCTTCTGGGGTGGAAGCCACACTATCTGCATTTTAAAGTGGGTAGAAATTAAATAAACCCTTACCTGCTTGCAGTTTTCAATTGTTTCATTTAGTTGGGTGTTTGCTGCTTCTTGAAAGACCTGACAAAGGGTGGGGATCTACACATTCATCTGCTTTTTCCAACTTATCCAGGTAATATGGTAAAATAAATTGTCTAGTATATTCAGTGAAATATATTTTCCTGTCTGTTTAAGCCCTCAGTTTTTTAAGGGTCTTGTTCTATGTGTGACTTGAGGTAACCTAGACAAGTATTTCATGGTCAGAAACTGTGTCTACAGTGACTACAAAACCTGGATCATAGAATCACAGAATGGTTTGGGTTGGAAGGGACTTCTAAAGATCACCTGGTTCCAGCATCCCTGCCAAGTACAGGAAAACTTTATACTGGATCATGTTGCCCAAAGTCCCATCCAACTTGACATTGAGTACTTCTCAGGATGGGGCATCCACAACCTCTTTATACAATCATTTCCAGTGCTTAACCACCCTTACAATTTTTTTCTTTATAATATTAATTTAAATCTAGCCTCTTTCAATTTGAAACCAGGAAAAGTCTTTCACCATCTTTTCCATAAGCCCCATTTATGTATTGAAGGCCTTCAGTAAGGTCTCGCCGTCTATTTTCTAGGTTAAACAACCCCAGCTATCTCAGCCCGTCTTCATAAGAGAGGTGCTTCAACCCTTGGATCATCTTCGTGGTCCTTCTCTAAACGTGTTCTAATAAGTCAATGCCTTTCGTGTACTGGGGGCCCCAGAGCTAGATTCAGTACTTCCAGGTGGGGTCCCATGAGGATAGAGTAAAGGGGGAGAATTTCTTCCCTTGACCTGCTGGCAACACTTCTGTTTGTGTAGTCCAGGATACAGTCTTTATTCTTACATGACACAGCCAGTATGTTCTACTAGTTGAACTCCTGTCTCTTAACTCTTAACTAAAGTTAAGCACAAACATGAAGAGGAAAATGCCAAAATCGTTAGAACAAATCGCTGAGTTTCATACATAAAAGCTGTTGTGACATCCTCAGAACTGCACAAAGTTGTGTGCAATCCACAAGTTTCAGAAATTCTTTTCATATAATGATTCTCCTACAGTCCTTCAGGATAACTACATGGTTATAAAATTTCTAGAGTAAAACTTATTACTGGTGTTCTCAAACTGATCCAAAGAGTGAATGGATCAAAGTATTTTTCAGTTTTTAACTGAAGATTTACTGCACAATGAATACCCTTTTGCAATCAGTCACTAGGAAAAGTAGAACTGTATCTTTTCATTCTAGATGTCTGTGACTTTCAAAACTATCTTCTAAAATTAGCTATGTTCCTTGGATTTTACCATGAAAGAAAAAATAATGCAGAGATAAGAGACGTTTAGAGAAAATCTCCCTTTGTCCAATTTTTAGTTCTGTTATTGGTGTTCTTCATTTGAATCCCTGTTAAAAATTAGTTGATATTAATAGATTTATGTGAGTAAAAGCATTTAAGTGTGCACCATCATTCAACCAGTCTAAAACAGGAGTGATCTTTATCATGCTTTGTTTTCACAAAGATGTACTTTCCCTAGTAAATGAACACTTAGTCTTGTTTAAGTTTGAACCTAATCTTTTAAAACATTGGTAGAGATTTTTTGATGAACTGAGTCAAAAGGTCTGGCTCACTGCAGCTCTTTCCTGACACTAGATCCAAATGCTCTGTCCTTGCACTAGATTCCAATAAGTCCAGTCAGGGATCTTTTCATAAAACATTGTTTCAATTTGATTTCTCCCAGTCATTTAGTTAGCTTCAGTATTTTGCCTTAAAAAAAAAAAAAAAAAAGTTTTGTATTTAGAATGCAAGGTCTGTAAATTCAGATGCTTCGTTGGCAGTGGTTGTCACATGTCTTTGGACATCTGTCTTTCCCTTCCTGATAAAATTTCCTTGTTAAAAGTAAATAGATTGGGGTAGGTGGAGAAGGATAATACATAAACTAACTACCACTTTTCAAAGCTAAATGAATGATTTTTCATATTAGGGTTCTTGGGCTTCCTGCGAGTAGTCATTTTCTGGGATCACATATTGTTTCTAAAAGAATGCATGGTAAGCAGAACAGGATGGCTGAGGAGTACAGTATGTATGTACAGAGAATTTCTTAATAGCACCCCAGTGGAAGAGCTTGAAAATCACTGATCTGAAATTATGCTTATAAAGGTGTTTTAACACTTTTTTTTTTTTTTTAAACATTGCTACATAGGTATTCTCCAGAAATGTTTACCATGTGTACAGAAGGCAGAAACATACCTGCTGTTCTTGCATATGATGCTGTGGTGGTTTTACCGTGAACTCCACTACAACCGCTCTCACACTCCTCCTCCTTAGAAGAAGAGGGGAAGAAGACAGTATGCTGGGGAAAAAAATAATTAAAAAAAAAATAATCATGGGTTGAGATAAGGATAATTGAATTAAGGAAAAGGAAGAGGGAAAAAAAAAATGCCACGCAGAAGCACAGAGAGAGAGAAAAGAAATTACTAAGAAATTACTCTCTACTTCCCATCAACGATCGATGTTTGGTCATGTCCCAGGAAGCAGGGCCTCAATATGCGTAGCAGTTGTTTGGGAGGACAGACGAGAGCCCCCCTCTCCTTCCCCTTTCCCACTTTTTATTGCTGAGTGTGATGTCATAGGGCATGGAATATCCCTTAGGTTTGTTTAGGTCAGCTGCCCTGGTGGTGTCCCTTCCCCACCTCTTGCCCACCCCCAGCCTGCTGGCTCTTGGGAGGTTGGAGGGAGTCCTGATGCGGTGCCAGCACTGCTCAGCAATAGACACAACACTGGTGTGATACCAGTGCTGTTCTAGCTACAAGTGCAGTGCACAGCACTGTATGGGCTGCTGCAGGGAAAGTTAACTCCATCCCAGCCAGACAGTACAGATGCAATGTCAGTAGCATTTGAAAAGCCTGACAGAAAATCTTCAGCAACAAGTTAAAATGGGTTCTTGGTTAGGCCTGTGTGTATATGCATTATGAAAACACATTGAAATTGTTCCCTACTAGTGAAGTAGTTTCTTACCAAAAAGCAGCATAGGTGTTGTATAACAAGACATTATCATTTTTCAGTGTTGTCCTTTTTTCTCCCCCTCCACCCTTGTGTTTCAGTTCACGTGACTGGACTTTGCACCCATTTACCAATAATAAGAGAACAGACATCTTGTGTGAAAACTAGAGGCAGAAACAGAAACCATTCCATGCTGCAAGGTAAAATGCCCCTTCCACTCCCACGTCTGTCATATATTTTTTTTTCATTGTAAACTTTGAGTTCATCTATAGTTGGAGCTCATATTCCTTCACAGCTCAAAGCAAATTCTTCATGACAGGAAATTAGCAATTATGTGAAGTAATAACATGCAGTGTTGTCTTTTCCTCATTAGCTTAATGCAATGTATTTTATGTAAGAAAGAAAAAGGAATACTAATACTGTCGTTTCTTGTCTGTAAGGTACTATCAAATATAATGGCAAATTATTTTTCAACAAAATGCACTTCATTATTTCAGTGGAGTGGAACATTTCCTGCCTAGAGTGGGTTAAAAAGAATATGAGCTTTACTTGAATTGTGAAAGCATTTTGACTGAAAAATAAAGTAGGGTCCTTGTGAACTAGAACATATTCCAGCAGTACAACAGTAGATTTTTTCTTACCACTTAAGCTCTAGTTGTTTAAAAAGTAATGTTAAAAGTGTATGTAATTTTGATTACAGACTCTGTTTCAAGATCCAGTGGAAATAAATTGTTAAATAGTTTTGGAGGTGGCTAGGTTCTGAAATAAGCTTGTAGTTCTGAAGTGACCTTGGTTTATGTGCATTATAATCTCACAAAATCTCTGATTCAAATGTGGAAATGTGTAAGACTTAACTATAACTTTTTAAGTGATAGTAAATCTAATCTCTCCCTTTGTAATCTCATACACATCCAACCTGCTAACTGGGGGTAAACACAGTTACTAAGAAGACAGTATGCATAAGAAGAACCACTGAGATAGAGAGGATGACAAAGAATGATAGAGAAAGAAAGAAGGTAAGGAAAATTTCATAGCTTTGTAGCTATAGGTTGTAGCATAGGTTGTACCTGCCAGGTTTCTACAGAACAACTACATGTGGGCAGGCACTTGAGATGAGAAGGAAGGAAGATGAAAGAGGAGAAGCCCATTTAACCAAAACACATGTTGAGCAGAATCTGACCACATGTATTGCTTGCTATGCAGTTTTGCAATGACTCATTAATAATATGGGTTCTATACGTCCTGTTTTCTCACAAACATATTTTCTGCTTCCGCCCTTAGGGTACTCTCCAGGTAGACTTCAGGAAGTGTGGTCCTGTATCTGGGTGTTCAATCCCTGTCAGACCAGCAGCTGAGGCTGTTCTAATACCTGGAGAGCCACAGTAGCCAATAGGAAGCACTGCATACTGCTGCCCAGTGGAAGGGCGTACGTGGTGGGGAGAGAAAAGCTGTGGAGACGGCAAGCAGGGAGGAGCAGCAGCATCAAGAGTAGTAATGGTAGCGTGCCAGTGGTAATAACAGTGCCTGGGCAAGCAAAATTGGAGGATTCAAGCAGCTGCATCCAAAAGGTATTCAGTCTCAGTGGCACAGTAATACGGGGTTCTTGAGTGGGAAGGGATTTGGAGAAATAAGGACATGGTTTAGGAAATAGGACTGCAGAATAGTTACCTTGATTTTATGAAAGGATTTTGGGGACGAAGAGGAATGAAAGCGAATTAGTTTAGGGTGAGAAGAGGGATTGGAGAAGTCAGAACATTTGAGATGGTTTGCTGAGAAGTGCTTAATAAGAATTGTGGCTGTGGCACTTCGGGCTGCGCAGATGTGAGAGTGTGAACAGCTTCAGATTCAGTATAATAATGGCCTTGGATTTTTTGCTTCCTTGACAACTGTTTGAAATTAAAAGGCAACAGTGTAAAGATGTCTTGATCTTTTTTTTTTCTTTTTTTTTTTCTTTTTTTTTTTTTTTTCTGCCATGGTAAAGAATCAGTTGATTAGCCATACTCAGAAGGAAATCTTAGGGCCCAGAGCTCACACAACTGTTTTACTCTGACATTGTCCTAATCTAACCAGACTGGCGTTTGCATGTGAACACGCTTTCTTCCAGAATCCCTGGTGTTACAAAATGTGCTTAATTAGAAGTATTAGAAGTCTAAATCAGTAAATTAGAATGCTACTTGTTGGGTTTGTGTGTGTGTGTGTAACTTTTACATACCACACTTCTGACAGAACTGGCAGCTATGATGAAGAAAATAAGAAGCTGATAGATATGGATTAGTCATTTACAAAAGTTAGTCTTAGGAAGAGTCACATCTCCAGTTCATATCAATTATTATAATAGACAACTCAATACGTTGTCTATTATAGCAGTTGTCTAATAGTAACAGTAAAATACTAGTCCTGAAAAATGCATGTTGGACAAAGTATTATATGTTCTTTTTCACTGATAAACAGAATCCATCCTTTAAAAACAAAACTATGCATCATTCCTATGCAGAGTGCAGAAAATGTCCTTACTTATAAAAACTTACTTACAGACATTCTGATATGATTAAAAAAGTATGTTGTTCATTTCAAACATACTTGCAGCATGCTCCAGTGCAGGCCAGAAGATAATGAGACCCCTGGAGCTATTATTGAGAAACTGTTCAAATGTTAAAAGAAAGTTAATACTGAGGTACCACAAGAAAATGAAAAAAAAAAATGCCCATTTGGATAACTTTTTATATTTATGGTCTTAAAATGTCATACAAAATAAGGTGAAAATGAAGTGAATTAATATAGTCTTGAGCTAATGATCATTTTCATTCAGTCTGTTGTGTTGGGATTTTGCCTCTTAGGTCATATGTGCCAAGGGATGATGTTCTGTTTTAACAGCAAGAATTTTAAAGTTTTCTACAGTCTTTATGAAAGAGGGAATAAAATTCAGAGAAAAGGAGAGAGAATGGGGAGGGGAGGAAGGAGCAAGAATTTACTTGGGGGGGACACAGAAGAAATCTTGATACTTTATGGCTTACATGACTTTTCATCCTATATTACTGAAATACAATATACATATTTCTATGCTGTTTGATCAAGATTTTTTTTTAAGTCAGACTTTCAGAAACCACTTAGCTTCTTCTAGTATTATAAGCAGATATTTTTAGCTGTAGAATTATTTAGTATTTCAGGTATCCTTGTTTTTAAGACATTAATTCTAACTGTTGCCTAATCCTATATTTAAAGTGTCCATCAGATATTTTGCCAAGCCAAGTATATTTACAAGGTTTGTTTATTTATTTATTTATTTATTTATTTATTTATTATTTTATTTTATTTTTCTTGATGGGGGAGTAAGTCAGCTGCTCTTTTGCTTCTGAAATTAGTAAAGGTTTAAATCTTTAAGGTCCGGAAAAAAAGTTGACTAATATATATGCATTATTTTATTAATGTCTTTGCTACTTGGCTTGCACATTTTTTAGGAGAAGAAACTGATCTATGTAGCTTGCAATCAGGCTGCTATATAACAGCTATCCAGCTCATAATTCTTCTTTTCCTAATTGCACAGGTCTTCTTTCCAGGATAAATATATTCCTAGTTTAAGACCTCCTAACTTCATGATCTTTACCTTTTGTTTCTAAATCTGTTTTCCAATACTAGAATTTAATTTTAAAGCTGTTTAATGTTTACAATGAATAATGCTGCTGGAGTATCTCCGTATTAGAGCCGGTTAGAAAGTGGCTTGCCATCTTACTAGTTTTTTATTTATTTTTTTTTATGTTTCTGAAGTTTTTTTTTGTCACCATGGCAGAATAAAAATAATGAATGAATAATTCTGATCTCTTTGTTCTAATTCTGCATTAGGTCATAAAAACTTGGGGGTTTGGGCTGATCTTTTAGGCCTGCTCAAAATAACATAGTAAAAATATCTCCCTGCCCAAAAGAACAACAGAATAGGTTTGTTTTCACCTTGTAAATGCTAAATAGACCGTTTTTTTCTAAGTGTAAAAATAAAAAAGAACAATTTCATTTTTAATGTGACATACTTTTTTTTCTGCATTATATTTTTATTTTATTTTACTAGAAAGTATACCATCAAAAAATTCCAAACAGTTTTTCTAGAGACATATTCATGACTATTTGCAGAATGAGGATACATCAGTCCCTTAATATTTGTTCTATTACAGAAATAAAAACACATAATTTCTGAATTAGTTTTGTGACCAAAGTAACAAAAAAATAGGTTTTCCTGTGTCCTAGAAATTTAAGAGAATAATTTTGGTCATCAATAAGGTGTTGCACTTAACCTTTTCATACCTCTCACTTGTGCAAATGAAGAGAAAGGAAAAGCTATTTTTTAATGTCGTGAGCCTCCTGCTTACACCAGAAACACCATACATCAGCTGATCTCAGACAGATTTATTTTTAATTTAAAAAGCTTTGCCATTTCTATCTCTGGTAAAAGGCTTGCTTTTGTAATCTGAATGGATTGAATCATAGGAAAGAAAATTTTAGTTAATCAAAAATTTGCCGTTGGATCTATTTATCCCTTTTCATTTTAACCCACACAGCTGCTCATTCATTTCTTGTCCTCCCAGTGGGGCTGGGGGAGAAAATAGAAACAGGAGCGAGAAGATTCGTGGATTACAGGTAGCAGAAATATTTAATTACCCATTGGAGTATGGGGAAACAAAAAAGAAGGAAAAACGTTTAAACAATTAGTGAAAATACTTTCCTTCCACTTTCCCTGGCTCATCCTCACTTCAGATTCTTCTCCTCCCCCTTTCTAGTCTGCTTCGCTCCGGACACCTCCCCCTTCCCTTGTTGCAGGTTGCACCTAGTCCCTTCAGGGAGGCAGTGGGTGGTGCAGGAGGATGACACTGGTGCATAGCATTTTCTTTCTGCCACTCCGTCTTTCTCACTCTTTTCCTAAGATCTGATGTGGGTTCTCCATGGGTTGTGGACCCTTTGGGCCTGTACCTGCTCGGGCATAATAGAGCATCGTCTATTGCTCTGACCGTGTTGTTCCCTCCTCCTCCTCCCTTTCTCTCCTCTCCCCATTCTCTCCCTGTTTGCTCCCCCTCAGTATTTATTGTCCTTAAATATGTTTCCCAGAGGCACCACCAGTGTGGCTGATGGGCTCAGCTGTGTCTCACAGTGAGGACCACGTTTCAGAGCTGGCTGGAGCTGGGGCAGTCCTTATTCACTTCTCACAGAGGCCACCCTGCAGCCCCTCCGCACCACCAAAACATGGCCACCTAGACACAACCGTTTCTTCTTGATTACTTTAGATACCTTTTAATACAGTAGTGATTAGTCTTTGCGATGGGACGGATTGAACAGTGGAGAAATGCAAGGGCTGGTTACAGTATGCTTTTCACCATCAAACGATCAACATATCTATATCTATATATTATATGACAGGTGCACTGCTGTTTTCCTTCCTCCTACACCTGACATAACACAACGAGCATGTGTACCACCATGGCCAGAATGAGCACATCCCCCATAGTGTGACGGGGGGTAGAGGGACACGTGTGATACTTGGGCATGGGGTAGTTGTATCCCAGTGACATGACTAAAAGGTATCCTTTCCACATGAATCGCTGGACAGTGCCCATGCACAATCACACACTTGTTCTTGTCATATGTCAGGAGCTAAGGTGTTTTATTCTTTTGTGACAAGGACCTTGTGAAAGAAGGTAATCAGCTCTAGCCGTGGCTGGCTGGTCACAGGCTGCTTTGGTTTTCCCATGCCTGTGTAGCATGAAGGCAAGAAGGCAGCAGGGAGGAGGCTGTGAACCACAATCAGGTAACACTCACAGTCATTTGGTTGGTCACCTCTGACAACAGCTTCCTTGAAATATCATCTGGCTCAGGTAACAGCAGGGAATGTAATTTCTGTTCTGTCAGAAGTCTGTCAAGAGATACAGTTTATTTGTCTGATCACACTCATGATTGTAACTTAAATACAGGGCCAGCTATAGCTAACTTTATTCAGAGATTAAATTACCAGTATTTCTATAAAATAATCCTTGCTGTTGGATGTAATCACTCACATCAATTTTATTTATTTATTTATTTTTAACTGAGAGTAATGAAAGAATAGGGTGTTTAAGAATATTCATCAGATTACTATACACTCTGGGAAGGTAAACTAGTTACATGCCTCCCTTGGAGAAAAATTTTGCAGCTAAAACTCATGAATTGTCCCTAGTTCTCATATTTCAGTGGTATTACACAGAGTAAGAAACTGTTACACCAGTAAGGTTGGTAAAGCACATTATATTAATGGAAGAGTATAGTGGTTGTTTATTACACAAAGGTGTTTTTTTTGTGTTTTTTTTTTTCCCTTGTATTTTGTAGTGAGTGCGCACAGGCAACCCACTATCAAGGTGAGATTAATTTTATGTAACTTTGTTCCTTTCATATACATCTAGTCTAAATTAGGTGTTTAGGCTCTCTTTCTACTTTGAGGAAAAAGATCATGAACATCACTTTCAACATTTCATTATACCAATCTTAAGAAGAGTTGAATCATGCTCTTAAGGTGCCTGTCTCTTCCTATTAATTAGAGAGCAAGTCTAGATAATTAACTCAGACTAAATGCATAACTTTAAGATGAATAAATTCAGATGGATTGGTTTGCACCATAAGTGCCTAGTTGGTATGCACCATCTAGACATTCAGCTTCTACATAGGTAAAATTACATTGCCTGAATGCTGCCTTTTTTTCAATTTTTAGATCTGGTACAATAAGCTGTGTTAAGACTCCTTGAGTACTGTCATAATGAAAGCATAAATAACAATAGAGCTGTTTTAAAAATAATAATCTTACACTTTGAGAACAAATTTATGCACATACAGATTCTCTTTTTTTTTAAATAGAACATCGTTTTGGAAACAGTATAACATACTGGATCATTTTATCGATGTGCTACTTGCTAACTTTATGTAGCAAAGAAAAATTAACTAGCCATTTCACAGCAATTTCTGTAGTAAACCATTTTGACTAGAAAAGGGGTTGTAGATAGAGGGAAGTGCAGTAATATTATGTTATAAAATCCAAAGCTTTGATCTTGACAGACTCCAGAGGATGCCGATGAGTAACTCAGGAAGGGGTTGACCATTTATCTTACTGTCCCTCCAAAAAATTACATCAGGACTTACATACCAACCTTCAGATCTGTGCACTGTCCATGTAAACGCAGTGAACTGGTGGATTTGACTTAGTCCAGTATTATGTGTGTTAATTTTTGTCCTTATCAAACATTTTTGGACTATGAATGTGAATGAAATTTGACCAATTTGGCTCTGCTTAGGTGAAGATGAAGAGACTAACCAGTCAATGAGGTGATGCTTATGGTTTTTATGTTAAATGCTTCTGTTAATTCTGCTTGTGAAACTCACAATTTTATAGAACTGTACAATCTTTATCTGCTCACTTACTGAAAAAAAAAAAGAATAAAGTTTTTGTCACACATTCTTCTTTCTCATGTCCATTTGGCACTCCTGTAAAAGGCAGTATTGAAACAGCCATTTCACATATCATCTAGTTCTGGTATATACTAAAAACCTGATTCAACAGCTTTCAAAACTATTCATTAAGCTAGATAACATGAATGGGTTTTAGTTAAGCCCTTGAAGTATGTAAGCAAGTGTCATATTACACTGGTTAATGTAGCATTATAAAGTCCTTATTCTAATAGGCATACACATAAAAATAGATTTTAATAATAGTATATGTCAACAGCTTTGCATATTTTGTCATTATCATGTAATATATATTGACGCTGATACGGATTTCAAAAAGGAAGCTCTCTCATCTCTCTTACCTTTCTGTTCCATCAAAATCTAATGGTATTGTATTATATATTTAAGCTAAATACGAAACACACGCTGAGAAACATTGACCTAAAATCCTTTTGAAGTGGTGAACTGCAAAAACAGAACAGAGATCTTTCTTTCATACATGCTCACACATCTTAATAATGTGCAATTACTGAACCAGAAAGATTTCTTTTAGTTTTTTAGAACACTTGTCTCTGGGAAATGGCATGATACTGTCATTAGTAGTTATTCATGATTAACCTTTAAAAAAAAAAATCTCTCAGGATGGTGGATAACTGACAAATAGGATGACTACCTGTGTGGTCATATGATTCTCCTTTATTATACTGTTGACCAGAGCCCAGAGTTAAAACTAAATTTCTAATGACTACTTGGCTAACAAAAGGAATGCTGTTAAACATTAATCATGGTAAAGAGTATATGCTCTAATGTGCATATCTTAATTATACAGTCTGGGCTTTTTTAAAAATTACAAATAAAATAATTGTACAAATAAATTGTACAAATAAAATAATTTTATCTTCCATTCAGGTAACAATTTACTACCAGGAATAATGTTCATTGATGCTGACGTTAAGTTCTGTAATTTAATTGAGATTAAACTAGTAAATCCTTGAGAGATCATTTTTAAAAGATACCTAAACTTAGATCTGATGAAGGCTTTGTGGCTTTGTCTAGATTTGATTCAGACCCAATTAATAGTTATGCTTGAACAAGAAATATATTTGTTTATTCTTATGTTTTTCCAAGTTCATATTAGGTGAAATTTCTGTTAGCTTTTACTAACTGACAGATTTTCATTTCTGTACGTTATGTACAAAAAAAAAAAAAGCAATAATATCTGAGGCTAAGTTAATAGTTAGGATGTCATAACTGACTTTTTGCATGGTCTTAGTCTGTTGCAAATGCAAAGTAGTGTTTGTTTGTATAAATTACTTTACATTAGGACAGGCCAAAAGGGTGTAGTTTTACTTTTCTTGTCAATGTCTTATGACATAAAAGATGCAACAGATTATGGCTGGCTTGTAAGAGAGGAATTAATTGAGGCATTTGAATGAATCTTAAACTAATAACAGAAAGTTATTAATAGTATATAATACTATTATTTGTTAAAATTTGAAGCATTTTTCTTTTGTTTCTCTTGAAGCTGAGGAATTTTCTCTGCAGACTTTTAGAGTTCTCTTTCAGAATTTTAGAGGAGGCAGGATCATCTTCTAATTTGTTTACAGTGTAGTTGTTATGACACTTAGGGAAATTTTTTGAGCTCTGGCATTCAGTTAAGTATGGTAAAATCATTTTTTTGCATACTGCTTAAAGATAGCACAGCATTTTTTAATGAGGTGAATATCTTTAAATCTTGCTTATTTCATCAGAAAATACTATACCTTCAAGAATAAAGTATATTAAGCATTTTCTCAAAGGGTTCTGTGATATTAAAAGAGTACTTTAGAGATAAATCGCTTAATCAGGTTACATAAAAATGCTGGGATGATTTGGTTGGGAAGAGGAGTTTGAAAGATTTTCATATAATCGTTCTTGTAAGAGATGCAGGATAAGGATGAAACAGTGAGCCATATCTTCAGCCTATTATCTTGAAAAAAAAGACAAGTCTTCAGTTTCTCTATGATATGCCAACACTTTTTTTTAAGAAAACTGGAACTTAAAAGACGTGTTCAATAAATCCATATGAAATATCAATAAATAATGGATAATATCTATTATTTGTTTTCGTCCATTGGTTCTTAAACATTTATTATTTTTTTAAACAAAAATACAAATAAAAAATATGTATTAGAATCCCAATAATGTAATTTGAAGATTTGTAGAAAAAGTAGGATATATGTGTATATACTGACATACATGTGTAGACATGTATATGGACACATCTATGTATGCATGTATGGATGTTTACATGCAGTAATTAAATTATTGTAGATTGAAACGGTATGTGTGAAATCCAAATTCTTATGACTTTCATTATAGGAAATAAAGCACCTTTTTAAATCTACACAATTTAGCAGCCACCTTGGTAAGACGGAACATACTATTAGTCCTAATATACCCTGGGGAAATGAAGCAGAGATTCAAAATTGCACTTATGTGTCCTATATGCAATTAAGGAATAATGTTGACACATGAATCTAGAATATAAAGCCTTCAAAGCTGAAGCCTAATGAAGCAACATATAAAGAATGTTGTGGAAGTCAAAAAAGCAAATTGGTTCAATGAAAAACAAAAAATGCAAGAAATGCTAATTGGTTCTAAATGGATTAAAATAAATTCATGAAAAAACATCCACGAAGGCCTACTGAATCCCTGTTTTGGACAGGAGAGTATTCTCCTGTCCAAAATACCATAAATACTGACTTCCAAAAGCTAGTAGGCTACATTACTAGAAGAATATACTTGCCAAGTTTCTTGTGTTCTTTCTGTAAACATTTGTATTGGCAGATGTTGGAGAACAAATACAAGGCTCGTTGAAAGTTTCATCTGATTTGGTGTAATCATTCTCTCTGTGTTTGGCTTACTTTTCACTGTTGTGTGACACAGATGTACCTCTGCATTCTCAGAACTCCATTCTTATCATATCTCTGCTCCATATTTCTTTGCTGTGGTCTGTTCCACTCAGTTTCATCCATCCATTTTTTCTTGCTTCTCATGCACATCCCTTCAACATGCATGCAAGTCTGCTGTGGAGAGACTACATCAGAGAAATAACAGTTGTTTGTATTTTTTTTTTTCTGTTTCCTTGTTGATTTCACTTCACTATCAGGTGGAAGCAAACAGTCCAAAGTGTGAGAGCCTCTACAGATATTCCTTCAGGATAAATTTTCTATTTTAAAATATTCTATGAAGATGCTATATAAAATATACAGCAAGAGATATTGAAGTTTAACCTTAAAAGTGATTAATTTTTTCATGTATTTCAGTGAATAAGCTATTATACTACTGATTTTAGTTTCTACCCCAGATTTGAGATCTGTTTAGAATTCAGGTAAACAGTAGTTAGTTCAGTTCTAAAATATTTCACTATTTAATTCTGGAAAATAAAATACAGCGGATACTCTGGCTTCTAACAGTAACTCTGCTCTGTAAAAGGAAAATTATTTTTTTTCTGTTCATTGGTGATTAAAGACCCCATACATACTCAAAAATACCCCTTTCCTTAGCTCCATACCTTCCAATCAACACACAGGATGTTTTGTTTATATCAGCTGAATTAAACTTTGGAATTACTATTTGTAATACTTACAAAACCGTCTACCTTGGTGCCTGTAAAGTGATGGTTTTATTAGTGGCCGGAGTGTATATTTCTAGATTTTATTCAGACAATGTGAAGCCTACTGCAGCACTGAGGGCACTTTCTGTGAAGTAAATGTGCAGGTCCTGTGAATGTCTGTGTGACTCTGTATAAAGTGTCACCAACATACATGTTACCCTTTCCAATGTCCCTAGCAGTCTGAACAGCAGGAACGTAAGATTCTTACTTAGGTTGTTCTTATGATCAGTGTGTTAGGTGTTAACTTACAGCACATGGGACACAAGTCACATGTGTTTATCCTGTAAGGGAGGAAAGGTATACCTACTGCACAGGTTAAAAGTGCACTGCGGAAGGTGCTACACCGTTTCCTTAGTATGGTAACTTGAGGAAGGGTTGGTTAGATGCATCCAGCCAAGCAGAACTGTGTTTAGTGTTTTAAAGTTTGTGTATTTTCCATGTCTGAGAGAACATAGATTGTGTCCCGTAAAATGAACCATCTAATGTTCAGCTGCTGTAAGGATCTTTAGGTGTGGTCAGCTAAGTCTAAACCCCAAGCACTGGCATCAAAGTGAGGTAAATGGGTTTTAAAGTGTACCGTACGCAGTTAAAAATAGCTAATGTACTTATTAGTGTTTTACCTGTGTGTGAACAGGCAATAAAAGAGTTTAAATCATATTTGCACCTATACTGTCTCACAGAAGGGCAATATTGGGAACCTGAAGTCTAGTTCATCCCCAGTATCTTGATCTCTTCTCATTTTTGTCAGTCCCAAGTCTTATCTGTGGAGCCTCTTTCCAACAAGTTCCTTTCTTCTTCTTTAATCATAGCTTCTCAGTTTTTTCATCCCACATATTCCTACTTCTCACACCTCTTTTCCTCAGTTTCTTTGTCTATCAATTGTTGTAATATCCCTTCCAGCTTCTTAAACCTTCTAACTTTTCTCCTTATTTCAAACTGTAATTCTCATTCCAGCTGGGTCTCAAGTTTCCTTCCTTGCTTTTTATTCAAGTCAGAGCAAGCTCTACCAGTTCTGACTACTTTGTCTTTACGGATACTTTTACCCACCACACCTCACTGATTTATGAATCTGACTCCCTTGATGTCTAGTTTCTTTGTACAGGCTCTTCCAGCTCTGGCTTCTTTATCTTCTCTCCAGTTACTTTTATCTGCCATAACTCACTGATTTACAACTTTTTCTTTCTTGACCTGCTGTCCCCATTCTCTCTGGAAATTCTTGTTTCTAGTTCCTTTTTTCACTCTCACTTTCAAATTTCTACCCCAACAGAACCTGGAAGGTTTCTTCCACTTTCAATTCTGTGCCAGCGTAATCCAGTGTGCAGGTGGGACTCGTGCCTCATTTATGTTTGAAAAAGGCTGCCTGAATCCAGAAAAGATAGCAGTATTACTAGGGGCAAAAGAGAGTCTCAGTTCTCTTTTAATGGTTACACGTGCCATAGTCCATCAGAGCCTGAGGCACTCAAGGTCAGCCAGGGCATAGTTAATGCAGTTTAAAGCAGAGATTTGACAAGTCCCTATTTAGGTAAAGTAGTATTCATAGCACGCACATCTACAAATAAACTGTGCTCTTACCATAAAAGAATATAATTGTATGTAGCACTGTGTACAGTACAGTACTCTTCCTGTTTGAAGTTGGATAAAGCATGAGCTTTGTTTGTAGAACAATGTGATATGATATCAAATATTTTTACATAATTTTACTATAGGCCCTGATGTTTATGAATATTTTTTTCTGAAACATTCTTTTCAGTAACTTGGTAGTGCATCTTTTTATCCCCTTTGCTATAATATTTCTTTCTGTCAAGAAACTGGAGCTGAATTTTTTCCCCTTGCTGAAGAAAAATCCAGTCACTTACTTCAGTAGTAAAATTGATGAACTTTTTTTCTGCAGTGAACCTTGCAAATTTTGTTTCTAAATGATTTCAGTTTCTGTGTTACTCAAATCACATTTATACCTAAAGGAAAAAAAAAAAACTTATTTGCTGTGATTTATTGCTGTGTAGTGCATCTGTGTACACAAAAGTACTATCAGTGAGTTTGTAACTACTTCTTTCTTTGTTTATTTATTTATTTTTTATTTATAAGCTTCATCTTTGTAAAGATTTGAAAGGAGTGATGAGCTGTATATTAAAAGATGCATTTTTGATTTTAAAAAATATGAGAGAGAAAATAATGTTAAAAATCTCTTAAGAAAAAGAAGCTAAATAAAAATAGAGAATCTAATTATTTTTTTTCCCTATTGAATCCATGGCAATAATAGGACTGCATTAGATTAACAGTCTAATTTTAAAAATAAAAGATCTATATATGTTATGTTTTCCTCCTGTTCTTGTACACCAGGAAGAAGATGAGACTCCTTTTATTTCTAACAGTTTGCCAGTATGCCATAAGTAGTGTCCATACCTACAGTGTTTCAAATCCCAATGTCATTTTACTGATGGCTGATGATCTCGGTATTGGAGACCTGGGATGTTATGGGAACAGAACCTTAAGGTATGATGATATGTCTGAGGGGAGTCATAGCTTTATATTTAATTCTTTCTATGTATTTATAAATTAAAAGAAAAAAATGAAAAAAAAAAAGAAAAAACAGAGTTTGTAATAGGTAATTTATAAGTTTCAAAAGTTAATAACCTTTCCACAGAATAGAATATTCAACCTTTGTTCTTTTTTTTTTTTTTAATAAAACAAAAAGACTTAGCTGATGCATTCACCCTGCTGAAAAGTTGCATCATAAACGGAATTTAGAAAGCAACTGTGGTGGTTTCACACTGATGGTTTGTTAAGCTCCACCACATTGCTTTCTTACTCCCACTCCACAAAAGGACAGGGAAGAAAATATGAAAAAAGGCTCATGAGTTGAGATAAGGGCAGGGAGATCACTCAACAATTACCATCATGGGCAAAACAGACTCAGCATAAAAGAGATTAATATAATTTATTGCCTATCACTAGCGGACTAGAGCAATGAGAAACTAAAAGCAAAACACCTACCCCCCATCCACCTTATTCTATGTCCTTCCCCCAAGAGGTGCACTGGAAAGGGGAATGGGAGCTGTGGTCAGTCCCTAACGCTTCATCTCCACTGCTCCTTCAGGATCACTCCCTGCCCCTGCTCCCCGTGGGGTCCCTCCCACGGGATGCCGTCCTGCCCGAACTGAGCCTGCGGGGGCTGCCCACAGGCAGCAGCTCTTCAAGCACTGCTCCCACACGGCTCCGTACCACGGGGTCCATCCGTCAGCAACAGGCCATGTATGACATTGAATAGGTCTCCACCAAATAAAATAAAGGTACCTAGCTTAAATGTTACACATATCCTGCAGACACTTCAACGTAAGTGTGGTTATGCCACTCTGAATATCACATTAAAATTTCAATGCAAAAAGATTTCAGTTCTTTCTAGCTGTCCTAGATCAGTAGGTCAGCAGCTAAAATCTTAATTCATAACTAGTATGCAATTAAATACACATTTTAATACTTCTGTGTAATATCGTGTCATAACATTTAGTTTAACTGGTCAAATTTTTATCAGGTTTAGTTTTTTTAAAAAATTTTATTTATCATTTTATTTTGCACCAAATGAAAAAGTATTTACCAGGCATGCAATTTTAAAAGGTTTTAAAGGTTTCAAAGTGCTTAATTGCTTTTCTCTTTTCCTTTTTTTTTTTTTTAAGGTAACCACTTTTTTTTTCCAGTCTACGGGTTGAAATTATGCTTTTTTGTTAGGTTCTTGTATGACATCTTAAATTGTTAAGTCACAAAGATTAAGAGAAAGAGAAGACAGTTCTAATATGCAAGAAGTATTCTTGCCAAATTTTGCTTGCTGGCATTCATAAAAAAATCTTTCATGTTAATAGGACTAATAATAACATTTCTCTTAACCACATTTACAGTAGCATAAAAATTCACAAATATACAAAATTCCAATTCTACATCTTACTAATATCATTGTTCTTTTCCTCAGGGTGCTGATCAGTCTATTTAATCTATGGGAAAAAGCTGACCTATTTTAGTTATTTATACATAAATAGAGCTATAAATGAAAACTAATTTATGCTTTAGTAGAATAATGACCATGCATTTAGAAGGAATTACAAATGTGTGAGTGTATATGTGCCTATATAATTTTAAACACCTATGGAAAAGTAAAATAATTATTCCTTTTTTATATATCACTGTTGTGGTGTTGTTACCCAGTTGGACAGCTGAGGACCACCACAACCACTCTCTCACTCCCCTTCCACAACGGGAAAGGGGGAAAAAATACAATGGAAAGGCCTCAAGGGTTGAGATACGGACAGGGAGAACACTCACCAGTTACTGTCACAGGGAAAACAGACCCAGCACAGGGAGATTCATGTAATTTATTACCTACTACTAACAAGCTAGAGCAGTGAGAAACTAAAAGTAAACTAAAAATAACTTCCCTTCCATCCATCCTCTTCTCCCTCCAGCCCCCAAGCAGTGCAGGGGAACAGGGAATGGGGGCTGCAGTCAGTCCCTGACACTTAATCTCTGCCACTCCCTCATGGTCCCTCCCTGCCCCTGCTCCCCGTGGGGTCCCTCCCACGGGATGCCGTCCTGCCCGAACTGAGCCTGCGGGGGCTGCCCACAGGCAGCAGCTCTTCAGGAACTGCTCCCACACGGCTCCGTACCACGGGGTCCATCCATCCCCCAGGAGCAAACTGCTCCAGCACGGGTCCCCCACGGGTGGGCGGCAGCTCCCCCCAGACCCCCTGCTCCTGCGTGGGCTCCTCTCCACGGGCTGCAGCTCCGGCCCGGGGCCTGCTCCTGCGGGGGCTCTCCATGGGCCGCAGCCTCCTCCAGGCCACATCCACCTGCTCCACCGGGGGCTCCTCCACGGGCTGCAGCGTGGAGATCTGCTCCGTGTGGGACCCATGGGCTGCAGGGGGACAGCCTGCTCCACCAGGGGCCTCTCCACAGCCCGCAGGGGAACTGCTGCTGCCTGCCTGGAGCACCTCCTGCCCTCCTGCTGCACTGACCTGGGGGCTGCAGGGCTGCTTCTCTCACGTTTTCTCACTCCTCTCTCCTAGCTGCTGTTGCACAGCAGTTTTTTTGTTTGTTTGTTTTTGTTTGTTTGTTTGTTTTTTCAGTTTCTTAAATCTGCTCTCCCAGAGGCCCACCCAGCGTTGCTCCCTGGCTCAGCTCTGCCAGCAGCAGGTCCCTTTTGGAGCTGGCTGGAGCTGGCTCTCATCTGATGTGGGGCAGCTGCTGGGCTCTGCTCACAGTGGCCATCCCTGCAGCTCCCCTGCTACCAAAACCTTGCCATGTAAACCCAATATGGAAACCCAATGTGAGTAGGTGCAGAAAAGCATAATAAAATCAACTATTTTAAAAATTATTTGGCACAAATATGAATTAACCATGTTTTGAAGCACTCTTGTGATTTGAAATGACCTTCTCACTATCTAATTGGAAATTAAGTGCTGATTTTTTTTTCATTTATCTTTGTGCTGTAGTCATTTAAATTCATTAAACCTAACGTTAATATACTTGATTAATTCAGCAGTGTTACCCAGTATGATCCTTACTACAAACTTGGATATGATGGTTGTTTAAAAAGCACAAGTTTTGTCTAGTTGCTGTGTTTCAGTGGTGCAAAATGAAGCTTTTACCAAGTTAAAAAAAAGCATTCAGACTACAAGTACCATCCTGTCTTGTGTTAAATACTCTTGTTTCTGTTGAAGTTTGTTGGAAGTGAAAACTTCTCGTAAGGCAAACTAATCAAAAAGAACTCATGTTACATTTTCTAGGTTTAAAAAAGGAAAAGAGTATATACAACGCTGTTGTTTGGATCACTCCATGCCCAAGGATCAAAACAGTTCAAATACTAAACTCTCTGATGTGATAGTTCAGAATTACATCTTTGGAGTATGAAGAAATTGCATCATACTGCTTGCTATCTATATGTGACGTTACTGATAGCAAAAATTCTGTTGGAAAATTAATGTTTCTGACTGTATCCAAGCTTAAATGATGAAGGGACTAGTGTTCCTTGAGATCATGGTCATTAGTCTAGTAGGTCAGGGACCTGCCTGAACATACTGCAGCTCCTGGCCACTCTGCATTTGTAGTTTTCTTCCTGTAGAATTAAGGGCATAGATTTATTCCTGCAGCAGCCAGCTTTGATCTGCATGTTGAGCCAGGTCACAGACAAGGCAGATATGGAAAACTGCCTTGCTGATACGGAAACTTGGATGTTCTCCTGGATCTAATATTACAGACTTAATCTGTAAACATCATTAATATAGAGTCTAGTACTGAGTCACGACCATTTGAATCTCTCTTAATATCAGATAACACCACACGCAAAAACTTTGCTGGGGAAAGGGAGAAACGCCACTAAATATGAAATAAGGAAGCACAACTTTTCTTCAGCCTCTCCCTCCCTGTTGCAGAAGCAGAAAGGCCATGTAACAGAGTTACAATCATGGTTCAAGGAATGAATTAATAAGGGTTGAAATACAACATGTCCATGTGTCACAGTATAGTACTGACCACAAAGAGCAGGTGAAAGAGGGGGGGGAAAAGATTTTTGGCACAATGCCATGGTGTCTTAGTTTGGTGTTGACAGCCAGTGTAAAATTATTTGATATGATATTGCAAGACCACTATGGTTTTGATAATTTGAATACAATAGTCTTAGCTTGATTTTCCTGGTAGTTTTTGCCTCAGATGCCTTGATCTCACCATGCCCATTTCCAAATAATCATATCTGTATATTCTCTCTCTTTTTTTTTTTCATTTTTTTTTTTCCTAGAACCCCATATATTGACAGGCTAGCAAAGGAAGGAGTGACACTTACTCAGCATATAGCAGCATCCCCGCTGTGTACTCCAAGCAGGGCAGCTTTCCTGACAGGGAGATATCCTATCAGATCAGGTAAAATTTGGATATTTTATTTATATGTATAATATTTTATTCGAGTAAACAGTGTGCTTTTTTCCCTGGCCTTTTTTTCTGTCTTTACCAGGTTAGGTACTCATTTCAGTGCCTAATCAAGCTCAGCAAAGTTGGTCAACATTTGAAATCTTACATAATGGGAAATCATCTCACTTCTGAAGACTTCACACAACCATATAGCTTTTTATCGAGAAAAAGATTTTTTTTTAAATACTGAGGAAAAAATCGGATTGTGGTTATTCAATGGAAGGAGCAACCAATTCCATTGACTTCATCCACTGTCCAAAGACTGTGAGCTCTTTGCCTGCTCAGTTGTGTTTAGGCTTCTCCTAGGGTGTTGGTGGCAGCTGAGTGTTGAACATTACAGAGATGAGTTTAATAAGACACAAGGGAAGAAACCAGTTTAAATTTTCCTGCTGCAATATTTCTGTTTGTATGAAACCTTTTGGTTTAGACTAATAGGTTGTGGGAAGAAAAAAAAAAAAAAAAGTTGGTTTGTTAAAATATTCCACAAACCCTTAAAACTGGGAATAAAGCAAAAAAATCTCCCTTCTTTCTAAGTATTTTTGTTACATTTCTTCCATATCTTCCCATACACATTGTTAAGTATCCTATGAATACATGTAACTTCTATTACTTTTAAAACCAAAGCCCATTTGAGACAATATAGAACCAGTCTGTCTATTTTAGTGTGCTGGGACTGAGCCCCTCAGTGCTTAGCCATGCAACTTAAACATTCCCTCAACATCATTTTTAGCAAGGATCATTATACATTAATCAGATCACTTGTTCATTAGTGATAAAACATCCTTGCTTCTGGGAATGAAAGCAAAGCAAGACTCTGGAGCCTACTTGATACGTTCATGTTCATTCAAATCAAGTAACAAGCTTCTGCAAAAGTGCCAGCTAATACAACTTGCTAAATTTTCCATTACATTCAGCTGCAAAAGAAAATTTTATATACCTTTTACAGCTATATTGCTATTAATATTTACTATAGGTAAAGCCACAGGTCACCTTCCATTATGATCCTTGTTATTACTTATGAAAAATTAGCATTTGAACTGGTTTTTTTTCCTTAACTGATCTGTTCTCAGCCATACTAATCATTTCCATGTATGTGGAAAATTGAACTTCGTCTTAAATTATGAAATTGCTAAATACAGACTGTTTTCAAACACCAGTGAAGAACTAGTACAGAATTATTGTAGAAGGTACTAGAATCACAGTATGGGAAAAGAAGATAGAAATGTAAAACTCCTAAAACTACAGAAGAATATTCCAAAATGTAGTATTTGATGAGATGCAAGCTCAGAGAAAAGTAGTGGTGAAAAAAAAAAAATGGTTCAGTACTTTGCTTCTTGTAACTTAAAGGAATTATATTGATTTCAGTTATGAAAGATCAAAGTATACCTTGAAATGAAGTATAGATATGTATAGCTTACTAAAGCTGCCTAAACCGTTGATCAATAAAACTGACTTTGCTGGCTGGGATGAAAAATTGTAGTCAGCATTTGAAAGGTAGGTTGAGATCTCTTTAATAAACTAGTCTAACAAGTCTTTTTTTCTTCTAACCACAATGGATACCTGAGGGAAGATTCTGGTTGTCTACATCAGTCATGTAACTCTGGCACTGTAATTATCCAAGTTGCATAATTCAGACTTCCCGAAGATACATCTGCGCAGATTTGCATAGATACCTTGTGTTCTGTCTGTCTGTACTCAGCCAACTCTCATCTGGAATCCTAGTGATCTAATTTTCATGAACCTGAGCTCTCAAGTTCCCCATCCTGAGAATAGCCTGTAAACTCAGGTTTATGTTTCTCAGACTCACAGTGTGTAGAAATTACTCTGCTTTATTTAGATGTTGTACTAGCTGATGCCTGATGCCGCTTTAATGCACTCAGGACTGTATTGACTAATCATGTGTGTTCGTGCACTGGTTCATGGAGCACTGGTCCTTTCCCATCAAAGCTGTGTGTCCTAGCTGAGTCCAGAGTCAGACTCTCTTCCTCTTTTCTGACCTCATGATATTTATGTGCCTAGCTGTAAAACTGCCCTCCTTCAACTGACTTCTCTCAAATAAACTTAAGATCATGTAGAAAAACACATATGAGGAAAGTGGGAGTTTTGGGAGTAGAATTTGGGAGTACTGTCGCTTAGTCCTCAGCTCCAATCCTTTTCCTGTGTACAGGAAAAATAAGTTATGCTAGCTCAGTTTCTTCCAGTTATTTTATACTTTAGAATACCTACAGAAAGGCTTGCAGCTCTTTATGTGATGGCTGCTCCCACAGTTACACCCAGAGTATTTTCTTTTTCTCCACTTTTCAATTTCTGGTGAAAATACAGGAAAGACTTTACTCACTAAAAGGATGATAGTATCTCCCACTTGCATTTCACAATGACTGCTAGTAATACGTCATTTAAGGGATACCACTTAACAGCAAAAATGTGCATGCAGAAAGAATGAATGAAAACTGTTTCACTCTATCATCTAAGTCTCATTCATTTTCATTATATTTAGGAATGGCTGCCTTCTCACGAGTTGGTGTCTTCTTATTTTCTGCTTCTTCTGGGGGACTTCCTTCTGAAGAAATAACATTTTCAAAACTCCTGAAGCAAAGAGGTTATGCAACAGCTCTAATAGGTAAGATTGCAAAAATACATAGCATTTTTTTCATTCATTTGAATCAAAAGAACATTATTTTTCCATATAGACTATTAAAGGTCTGCATTATTTTTTTTTCTCCACAGCATAATAAGAAGTTTACATTTCTAACACAAAATTGAGCACATTGCCATGTATATTCAAAACTCTAATAATTTTTCTTGTATTTTTTCCTAATTTTGCCACTGGCTTATTCCACATTGCTTACATTTTAGCAGATTTTTGTGAAATACAGTTAATATTACATAATGAACATATCTTTACTGGAATTGCCTGGAAATAGTTGGTTAGAGAACATCATAAAGGAATGTTACTACATTCGTATAGAAGATGGACGCGCCCAGTGTGATTTTTGAAAGCATCAAAAGCTTGTAATTTGGGGCGTAATTTTTGTTTAAAACTCTGACTGTTTAGCAAGGCTAGCCATTCATGCCAGTATTTTAAAAATATCAATATTATGTAGACAATTCAATGTTGATGTTCCTAACTAAAAATCCTACTTAGCTATACCCTAGTCTTAGAAGGTATAAAATACCTTCATGTCCTCACAGATTCAAAACAGAAAAGCAGAATATCTTAACAGAAATATAATTAGTGCATGTATATTTGAACCATAGTAGAAAAAAATATATATTTTGTCATGTTCATGATGGAGTTAGCTCCTATTGATCCATATTCAATTAAAGAAGACTGAAAAAAAACACATTTTTACAGTTGTAACAAGCACTGTAATGCAACTCATTTGGGGGTGCTGACCTAGTTAATGTTCTTTTTTTAACTACTGTCACTGCAGTATGACAGCTTGCCACTTAGACCTCCAGAAGTTATCTCCATGATGTTTAACGAACAGTTCTTCCAAGTGGCCTGAATGATAGCTATGAAACCATAAGATGTAATATTACCATACCCTTAGAGTATAATGAACGCTTCCAAAAAATCAAGAAGAGTATTAAAATTAAGGATAAGCATATGTAAATGACAAAAAGAAAAGATATGTAGATTTGAAGACTAGATAGGCAGACTCTGATTCCCAACCAGCCCATTTTCTGTCTCTGCTGGCATTCTTATCACATCATTTTATTCTAGGTCAGGGAGTCTTTGCTTTGTTCAGTCTAACTCAGCAGTTCCCAAACAATTAATTGTCAAATCCTGCTCTGGTGATGGATTGGCATAAGGATAATTTGAAGCCTTTCTATTCCTCAGACCTGTACCATCACTTCTTCACCAAGTTTCTCTCCTCTTTACTCTCTAAGGATGTTTTTTTCCCTTTCTAAAGGCATTTTCCTTTCTATTATTAATTTTTTTTCCTGCTCTGAATATGTTTCCTCATGCTTGATACATCCCTAAATATATTTTAGCTATAAATCTATTTTATGCATACTCTTTTTCACCTCATTGCTTTTCCCCTGTGACACACAGAAGGTGACATCCAATAGATCTGGCAGGAGCAGACGAATTCAGAAGATCTGCAACAAAACCAAGTTTTCTCAAAAAGTGCAGATACATTGAATTTCTACTATCTCACCAGTTAAGGATCCTGGATAGTAACAAAAAATTATTATGTTTGTGGGAAATAGCTACTCATAATCCAAAAATTGCACTGAAAGTAGATGGGTATTGTTTTAACTACTGCTATAAACACATTGATATTGTTTTATCTACAGCTATACATAACTACAATTGTTATTCAATGTGTTGTCTAGCATCCAAAGAAATTCAGAATCCACCTATATAGCTTATCTTCAAAGTTAAAACATTAATTGATAAATTGGGTTTTGTACCTTTCCTCCAGAATGAGATGTTGTAATATTTGGACACACTATCACAGTAGTGAGAAATACAAGACTGTCTGAACCTATTCAGTAGAATTAATGGAGCTCTGTTTTTAACAGAGCAACTTAAAATCTTATCATATTAATAATGTATGCATGTATACTTCATATTATCACTACTGCTATGTATTTAATTTAAATACATTTATTTGAGCACATAAAATATTTTTGTTTGCATCTTGGTCTGCATCTTGTATCTTATTTATCTGAAGAGCACAAAACTGTACAAAAAGAAAGATTACCAGCATATACAACTCAATCTTCAGACTGTTCTTTTCAACTGTCTGAGGGAAAAGTAGAGGGAAAACATGGATTATTGCATCCTGCCCGGTGTTCTGAATTCTGAGTAATTCTGATAACTGAGTTCCAGATGAGGTTTCTTAGCTGAAAAGGACTTCCTCTCATGTCTATTTGTCTTTCATTGCATTACCTGTGCTCTGCAGATGTGTTAATAGTGACAGAAGGTGAGTGAAAAAAGCATAGGTCTTAAACAAGTAAGGTACTCATAATGTGCAATTAGCAGCATAAGTTTCTCTCAGAAGCTTGGTAGAATCTGTTGAAATTTGTCTAATGCTTGTCTGAAACATCCAAACTACGTAGCTTGACTTTAGGAGAGATGTGAGAACATTGTAACAAGGATGGCAAAGATGATAAATGAAGTCAGAGAAGCAAAATAAATGTATTGTGGACCCAATCATCACTTGCTTTTTCAGAGTAGCATGGGACCTATCAAAACACTCAAATCAAATCAGCCTTTTAAAAATGGCATTTGTGTCCTTCAGTCACAATTGCTAGTATAATTTGAACACGTGCTTCCATTCCAGGCCCAGCTAGTCTGCTCTCTCCTCTGTTTATCTTAAGTTGCTTCTAAGCAAATCTTTTTCTGAAGCATAAGTTCATCTTGATATTGAAGAATTTGTTGTGCTTGCTAAAAACCTTTTGGTAAAAATAGGTCGTATATTATATTGTCCCCTGTCCTTAATGTATTGTTGCAAGATTCTTCTGTCCTGGCTTGCAATGTCTAGTTTTATTGAGCTCCAGTTTAAACAATATTATTTGTATCATAATAAATGACCTTGAAAATGTATTTTATTTGTTTAGGTTTCTATCTCATATTTTTTTTCCCTACTTATACGTGCTTTGAATTTGACAAATAAAAACAGGAAATTAAAAATTAAAATCTTTAAGACTTCCTGTACATTCATGGTTGCAAGCCACTATATTTATTTTATTCATCCAACCTTGTGAGAATAGTTTGATGCTGAACTCGCTAGACATCTGGCTTTACAATTATTTCATAAAGACAGTTAGGTAAATTTCTGATGATGAGTGAACTTCGGCAAATGTCATTCCCATGTCATACCTTAGTTTTGCCTTTTGTGAAAGAGAAATAATGATACTGAGCCCACGTGCTGTATACTGATTAAAAAAATCAGAACTAAACCTCATCTTCACCCTCCTTGATACTGCTGACCCTTCATTTGTCACTGTCAAAGGTAGAAGTGCTGCTCTTTAGGCCCAGGAGATGCCCAGAACTGCCTGCATCAAAACTCTTTTCTTATAAATGCATAAGAGCTTTTGCTGGGATGGTTAGGGAAGGGGGAGATTTCTGTATGTGCTTTATTTCTTTCACATATTTTCTACCAAGCGTATCTAGAAGTAGGGTTGAGGGCTTACTGGGTTTGGGTTTTTTAGTTCTTCCAATATCACATGCCCTGACTTAACACTGCACATATTTAGTTATTTAAATTAGAAAGAATAGATAAAATTTGGCGCAGCAATATAAATTACCTATTTTATCGAAGGTGACACTGAAAGTTTTGTCAAATATTCAACACATTTCGTTGCTGATACCAGAGTATTGCTATAACCATAAGGTATAGTTAGAAGCATAACTGAATTCGAATTTTTCTCTATTTTGCATTAGAATTTAAATAACAGCTACAAAACAGTTAGGTCCATTGTGTTAATCAGTGCATAAGCATATGGTAAGAGGTTGTACTTGAGTCACAGAATGAATTATCTAAATACTTATTTTAATCAGCATGAACACAGATTATGCCACTATAATGAGAATCAAACTCACTATTTCCTTGTGTCAGTGTCCAGCATCATTGCAGAATTAGAATAATTTCCTAATGAGACAAACTGCTGTGAGAGGCAGTATTTGCTGGCAATTCACTCGTTACCATTTTTTTCATATATGAAAGTGTGCGTATATATATATATATGGTGAGGGAGAGTGCAATTTCAGAGACTTTGCAATCATGCAATCATTTACATAGTAAATGTCTTGGTAATTTCATTACTCTTGTTTTATTTCCTATGTTACTGTGGTTTTTTTGTTTGTTTGTTTGTTTGTTTTTAAGTGAATGACTTGCCAGATAAATTTCAGAAAAGATATTTCATAGCTCCACATTGACTCTTCCTCAGAAAACAGCAGCCACTACAAAACACTATTTTCTTATGACTACTTAACTACACATGCACAAAGGCTTCATTTTCAAAGCTGTGTTAGAGCTCTGCTGCTCTTCAGTGACCTGCTAGCCCACTCAGAATTTAATGGTCTCCATCAGGAGCTCTGCCAAACTATTTCTAACTAAAAAGAAGAGCGGACATGAAACAAAGTCTTTGATGAGTCTTCTATAACCTAAGAAAGGTTATATAGAAAATAGGGATCCACACAATAAATGCTGGGGCTGGGGAGGTGAGGGTATCAGTCAGATAGTGACAGTTTCATATTTGGAGTAGCGCACATTGTAAGTTTGATGATTTAACTACAGAAATGCTCCCTGTCCTCCTCTCTTTATAGGAAAATGGCATCTTGGGATGAACTGTGAAAGCAGTAATGACTTCTGTCACCACCCCCTCAGTCATGGATTTGATTACTTTTATGGGCTCACCGTGACCAATCTTAGAGACTGCAAACCTGGCCAAGGCAGCGTATTTTTAAAAGGGGTTCAGAAATACCTTGTCATCCCAGTCCAAATCCTTGGAGTCACCCTGGTCTCTTTGGCAGTAGTGCATTATGTTGGCCTCCTCAAAGTACCTTTCCAAGCACTGGGCTACTGCCTGTTAATAACAGCTATTTCACTTGTGGTTTTGATTTTTTTCTTTCATCATTTTCGACACCTGAACTGCTTCTTAATGAGGGACCATCAGATTATCCAGCAGCCATTATCCTATGAGAATCTTACTCAGAGATTGACAACAGAAGCTGTACAGTTTATAGGAAGGTGGGTTTCTAACTGTGTTACGAGTTAATGCTGGCATTTTACAATGACAGTGCTTCCTAAAAAATAGAATATGTGAACTAGTGGGCAAGAGAAATATGCCATGATATATTATCATTTTTTTCTTTAAAGGATGACTGAAGTTAATCTTTTTTAGTGAAAGTGGCTGTTTCCCAATGGGTAGTATGTATGCGTGGGGTAAAAACATCACTTCCTGCTTTGTCTCCATCTCTGTAGTTTTATTGTTAGGTATGTCATTATTTTCTCTATAAAAATTAAAAAACTGTCAATGTTTATGTGTTTCAGAAAAAATGTTTTAAAATACCTATTAAATTTTTAACTTTTTTAGGACTTTAAATCTTTGGAATTTCATCTAAACAAGAATATGAAAAGAATTTTGCAATGTGACTTTGTTATATGAAAGCGCAATGCAGAGCTGTAATTTATGAGTTTTCTGGAATAAGAAACTGCTCTTCATCCCTGATTTAGTGCATGCATTAAATGATGAAAACTACATACCCAGTAGTAACTGTGAATGCATTCACATGGTATTATTGCTGACTTAAAATTTATACCAATTAATTAGGGGCTATTTTTTCTAGATTTAATGACTGCATGCAGTAGTCATCAAGACTGATAGCAAGAAAAAATGCTTATCTGATATCTTGATCTCTTACTGCAATTTTTCTTTCATTTCTCTCATTATAAATATTTGATTTGGCCATCTCTACTCATGATACCAAAATAAAATGTTTTTTAAATCAAATTTCTTTAAGTAAGTCTTCACAACAATCAACATTATCATGAGTATTTATAATTAAACTAAAGCATCATTATTTCCTCTTGTCAATGGTGATAAAGAAACCTTCTCATCTACATTCTAACTAATTTAACAGTTAAATACTTCGTTCACTACAGAAGCACACAAGCACATGCACACACCCTTTTGGAAATTTTTGAGAGGTTATTTGCTTAGTGACCAAGCATTTGATGATTTAAAATGTCTTTTGAGCACATTGACTATATGTTGGCAAATTCCCCCTTTGTTTATAAGTATATAATGTTTCTATAGTCATTCATAATGTTTTGGACATCTCTGAATTGTTCAATGATTTCAGTGTAACGTCAATAAAATGATAGCCCCAAAACAGGTGAGTTCAAGATTGGGAATGAATGCTAGAATACTATTACACTGGTAATAACTCTAATAAAAGTAATAACTCTAATAAAAGTAACTCTATTAATTTTATTAATTTTCATAATGCATACACCGTTATTGTGTAACTTAGTGTTTAGAGCCAGCAAAACAACATAAGATCTGAGTCAGCATAGCTCTGTTGACTCAGCTGGAGGTTGAGGTTTTACATTATCTGTGCACTTGGCCCCAGTTCTCAGAGTACTTTCCAGACATCAGTTATGTAAAATTGAAGTGAAGGTTAATAGCATATATTGGTAATTTACAATAAACTTCATTACAGGAATGTTGCAATTATATTGAGAATTATAACCCAGACAATTTAGAGTCCATGTTAAATTAAAAAATACCCAAACATATTAAGGTATTGAAAAGCAATTTGGGCATCCAAGCAATCTTAACTGTGCCCTGTAGTGACTTCACATGCAAAGTATATGGCCATAAAACTTGCTCCTGGGGAAAAGAGTAATTAGATTAATATACAGTGAACTGATCTGCCCCATGTAATAGTGTGAGCAACAAAATCAATATTTGCTTTGACACACTGGTTCTGACAGTTTATACTTGTCAACTCCAGTGCACCAGCAGACCATTGCTTTTGTGACTAATCTTCTGACTTTGGCTGTTTGTATGGGAATGGCAGTCAAGAAGCAACCAGGTTGTAACAGCAGACAGACAGACAGCAATCAAAAGCAAAGGACCACCATGTTTTTGGGAGCTATGGTTGCTCCACATTATTCTTGCAGTTCTACTTCTTTCTGTGAGCAAACCTCTTTTAGCCACTTATTCAGCTCAGCAGAAGCTTCAGCTTCTTTTGTTTCAGTAATATGATAAGTAGCAATTTCAGTCCTGTACAGCAGTAACCTATGTGCACAAGTATACTATAGTTTAAAGAATCGTGAAGTTGAAGAATTGAGTCATCCACTGTTTCTGGTTCTTAATGCATTCTATCATCCAACTAAAACTCATCAACTATTATGCATGTTTTAATTGGTTAATTATCTTTATAATGAGTATGTGATGAAGTTCCCATCATCAGAAGCACTTGTACTTCCTCTGTAGCCTTTCTATAATTTATACATATATGTAGTTATGTGTATAACAAATACAGCATACAGCATAAAACATATATTTTATCCATGTAAGTTTATTATAGCTATTACCTATATAACCTTTGCAAGTTCTTCAGAGCTCAGGCAATGGATTTCCTGACATCCTCTTTGCTAGTTATTTCTGTCATACTGCTGGCTGTATGACTTCTTAACATACATATAATCATTAATTTGTTATTTTTCAATCCTTCTTAGAATTTCTTTACAGCATATGCACTGTTATACTTACTTTTCTTTGGTCCGTTTTTTGGAAAGCTGATATTGTATTTGTTCTTCCTTAGTCTAGTATATGTGTATTACTATTTTCTTTTGCTCCTAGGTAGACTGAAAGATAGCAAATGCAATGTTTAATGCTCAAAAAATGATACTGCAGAAGAACATATGCAATTACATGTGTTGGATCTAGAGAAAACAAATACAAATTTAGTTGCTCACCCTAATTGTAGAGGGCAGGTCAGCTCACTGTATGTTAACACTAATTAATTTTTCCCATGAACAAGTGTGTGTACATATTTTAAACCTATCTGAATACTCTCTAGACATTGCAGTATACCTGAAAATCAAATGGATGCTAATTATTTATTTTTAAGTTTGATGTGGTTGTCACTCATGTCTCTTCAACATGTCCTTTAATAGATGACCGGTTGCACCAACAATCCAAATCAGAAAATGCCAGAGACCTGTTTTTAACATCTTAGATACTAGCAAGACAAAAATACCATATTATGTTACAGAATCTCTCTCTAATAAATTCAGATAGCTGATTGCAATTAATAATATTTTGTTTTTTAAAATCCTAATGAAGTCTAAGTTCTGGAAAAAGCATTTACACTATAAGTTTATAATTGAAAACTATGGTGAAGACATTATTGAGCAATTTTCATGCAGATTTACTTTTCCATCACAGATTACATAGCCATAATATTCAAAAGTTTGTGATGCCAGTTAATACTTTTTTATTTAGTTATTAGCTATTCTATTTCAGTGCTTGAAACACTGTTACAAACCATATGTAGATTTATTTTCTTCTACTCTAGCAGACTGTCTTTTAGAGTTTTTCCATGCATCACTAGGTGTTAAGATTAGGCAGTTGGCAGGTTGTACTGAAGTTAGAGTTCTGAAATCAACCAAATTTTAACGAAGTACAGTGTTTGCCTTGTTCAGGAAAAGCCAAGTACTCTGCTTTCATAGTCAGCTGCTGTGAATCATAGTACCTTCACTGGTACACTGGTATAAGGTCTGTAGTAGTCTAATGGGTTAAAAATGTGTATACTTTGTGATGAAATTTGAGAATGATTTCACATCTAGCAAAAAAACGTTGTTCAGAGAGATCGTACTTGTCCATAGTATTAAAGGTTAATGTAGAATTTAATGTGAACAATTAGAATGGAGCACTGTCATGCCATGTTCCCACCTAGTTTCCAGTATTGAGTCATACTGGAAATATCCCTTTGATTTGACAACCACAGGCCAGCAATCCTGACCTTCTCCTGCTGCTCTACTGCAGTGGTCTTGGATGGATATCAGCACTCAGGAAATCAAACAAGAAATTTTCAAAGGAGTTTTTCCTTTACCCAAGACATTTTCAGTGGAGCACATATTTAGAGCAAAATATCAGGAAAAAGTTATGGACTTGTGTGTGAAGGGTGACTTCTGATTAGATGTAATTTGTTCTTTCATCCACTTTAAAGCTGTTTTTTTACAGCTCAAGCCTGAACTAAATCTTTGAGTCATGTAAAATCTCCTCACCCTAAATAAGAAGAATCTAGTACTATACAATGCAGAGGAGTCAAGATCAGTTAAGTATACATTAAAGAATGTCATATATCAGATGCATGTAATCCTTCTGGCTACTCAGTAAATTGAAAAGACTGTGTGATTTGTGTTAGGATAAAAATTGCTTGGTAGGTTTGGGTAAGTGAGCCTGAGATCTTTTGAAACTGAAGTTCCCTGTGTTTGAAGTGTGTAAAATAGTGGCAATACATTTTTGAAAGAGCTGTTTACTGAAGTGGTTCGGGAGAGAGAAGCTGTTAATGTCAAATTTCTCTCCTACCTACTAGCTGATATTGTCATTCCGTTTTCAAGGTCACAGTAAAAGTAGTCTGTTATAATTCTCCTCAAGGAGTTTTGGCAGGAGATAAATAGCTGCCTGTGATCTTTTATAGGATATTAATAGGTGAGACTTCTCCACCTGACAGCAAGCTGTCAATCAAAACCTGTCAATTTGGGTTGCAAAGAAGAGAATGATTTAGTGCCTTTCTATATCAGTCATTGATTAGATGCCTCTTCATGAAAGTTTGATCTTTGTATGAGTTCCATAAAAATAATAATAATAATAAAAAAGAATTATTATCTCTTGAAAATAGCATTTGATACTCTCCTTTAGCAATACAGATAGCAAGTATGCATTATCTCTGTGACATTAGAACAAGACAGTTTTCATGAAAAGTGAATTGTGCATGTACTATTATGAGTACAAAGTATATTTTTATGGTATTTTACCCTAGGATTATGCATTACTCTCAATTCAGTGAACTGTGTTTAAGGAAAAAGCTGAAGATAATCTCATGCAGTAACAAATGCATGGTTGTAAAAAAATAAATCAGCTGCCTTGCAGAAATGTTCTTTAATAAAAGGTCAGTGTTATATTTATATGTATATTAAATATTAAATTTATAAGTATACATCTTTTTGACTTGAAATGCTGACATTTTTGGTCTTTTTAATTGACTCAGAGTCTCCTGTATTATTTGTTGCTACAGTGGTGAAAGGTTTCCATGTATATCAAGTAGCAACAAATACAATCTCATGTTAAATGTATCTTTTATGAAAAATACTTGCTTTTCTTTATTTTTGTGAATCTGTGCTTTATAATTGTTCATGTTTACCAATATTAAGATAATACAGGATATATGGACAAGTATATGAAGGGAATTCAAATATTCTTTTTTTTTTTCCCATTTTTCACAGGAAAAATATTCTATTTATTCTGTGATTGCTTGGTCTTTTTTATTTTTGAAAAGTAGAAACTTTTTATGGAAAAAAAATTGAAGTCAGAAATACAGCTATCAAGTGAGTAATCGCGATAAAATTTTCCTGTTTTGTGTTTACTCACTGCTGCCTTTGCCAGTAAAAAAAAAGAAAGTTTTAACCATGCAACTTGCACAAAAATAGATCCAACCAATGAGAGGAAAAATGGATCATAAATGTACTATATTAATCCTGCTTAATTTTTCTTGAGAGTCAAGTATTGATGACATGTCAATCTCTTTTATTAAAAGACTTTGTTTTCAGGTTCTTGATGGCTAGAAGTTTATTTTTTTTTCACTTTAAAGAAACAGTTTGCACATGCATATCTGTATTGTTTTTCCATCCCTTTAAAAGATGTATAAATCAACTGCATGAGGAAATATATAGTTTCTCTTTGATGTTGACATGAATAACATGTATTATCCACCACAAAGGTGGCAAGGGAAAAAATGGTCAATAAAACCAAAAATACTCTGTAATTAGCTGTGTGCCTTAAGGTGAGATCCAGACAAGTTTTCTGGATAGTGCTCTTGTCATTCAACTGAAATTTACAGTATGTGTAATGTACAACAAATGCCGTTAGAGCATATAGCAGTAAATTCGGCTAGTACTGCACACTTTTAAGTAAAGTTCTATAAATAATGCATAAGGAAATGTTCTTATTTGAGCTTTGCTTTCACAGCCTGCTGGAACCGATCATAAATATCATGTTGACAGATCACATGAACAGCAAAATTTACAGAGAGTCTATTTATTGCACTTTTTTTTTTGTCTCAGTTCAAGAAGTAGGCTGAAAACAATGGAGACTGTTCATTACTGTGAGAGGAAAATATTTCTTTATATTAGTGTGCATTTTAAGATTATTTATGCCTTGATAAAGCATATACAGATGCAACATATTTGTAGTGTTATGTGCCGATTGTATGCATGCAAACACCACTATAAATGACAGAAGATTTTGTCATAAATCTTAGTGAGAGGACCGAGAGAGAAAAGGAGAAAAAGTGCTAGTATACTTGGTTTGGCACAGTCAGTAATACTATGGTGTGCTTAGCCCTGGTCCTCATAATAGTCTAATTAGTTGATCACTTTCCTTATGACCTTGTGAGGAAAGTAATTATATTTCACGCATATACCTATAGGTATATGTTTTTGAATAGCAATTGTATTAGGGCTTTTAAATATGTACTTGTAAAATGAATGGAGATGCTTGTAGCCAGAACCTGCTAGGTTCCTGGTTTTAAATAAGTCCTCTTTCAACATATATAGCAAACTAATTGGTTAAATTTTACTGTGTATTTTTGCTTTCAATTCAGTGTGCACTTAAGAGTGTGCACACACTTTGTGTGTGCGTGTGTATGTGTTTGCATGTGTGTGTTCAAGATTATCCTATGATCAGTTACGTTATCCTATGTTGTATTCCTTTTCCTCTTTTTGAGCTCTAGGGCTGAAAAGTTTCTGCTTAGAACTTTTATTATAAAATACACTAAAAATATGTTTGTTATTTGCTTTTGTCATTGTTTTGTTTTTCTCCAGGAACACTGATACACCGTTTCTTCTTCTCCTGTCTTATCTTCATGTCCATACAGCTCTATATGCTTCAAACATGTTTAGAGGAAAAAGCAAGCATGGTTTATATGGAGATGCAGTGGAGGAAATGGACTGGAGTGTAGGTATGTTGCATGTGCGTCTAACTTTAATGAAGGTAATTCATTCATGTCCTCCAAACACAGACTTTTGCAATTTGGATGTCTGTAATATATGTGACATACTTGCGCCTTACACTTGGGGGAAAGAAACAGTCATTTAAGAAGCACAATAATCTGACCTCTTGTGGTATACACTATGTGATCAAAAGTGTCCTAAAAATGCCTACTCATTTCTTTGACTATAAAGGTAGCCTGTATGGACTTAGGAGATAGATATATATATACCTTAACTGTGGACATTTAAGGTAGAGTGAGTTGAGTCCAACCCATGAGCTTATGGAGGCCTGCTGGCTTCTGCAGGTATGATACTAATAACAAAATATTAAATTAAATGAATGCAATATTCACTATTAACAACTATTTGACTATTTAACTATTTAATTACTATATTTAACTATTAACAAAAGCTCGTTATTTTTGGCAAGTTCTCTCAATCTGTGAAATCACTCAGGTGAGGTTCACTTATCTTCATGGAGAACAGTTGGTTTTAATGTTCTCTCTGAGGCTTGAGAGCAGTCATTCGTTACATCTTTCAGCAGGCTTCCCTTATCTTTAGACATATCAAAATGACTCTGATTCCAGTTGTGAAAACAACTAACACTTCATATTTGAAAATAATTGTTTTGGAAAAGAGCAGTAGTAGGAGCCAAAGACCAGCTTACATTCCTCCTTCCCACATAGCCCAAGTTCATTCTGTTCTTAGTACAACCCAGTGCAAAGTGGCTATCTTCAGAAATTCAGCGTTGACACATACGTATTTTTGAACTATGCAAGCGTGTATGGTAAAACCTTGTGTATATTTCTTTGCATAAAGAGTTTCAGCTGCAGAACAAGAGTTCTTGCTTACAGGGGACAAAAGACTGCACAGTACATTTAGCGATTTGTAATGTATTTAGTGCAGTGTTTGGAAAAATGAACAAATGGGGAAAAGCCTTGTGAAAAACTGTGACACACATAAAAGGAAGGGCTTTCAGTGTGGGGGACTGAGTAGAAAAAAAAATCTTTTGTATGTCTGATTTTGTATAGAGAAAGTAGATTTAATTAAAGTTGTATTACACACTGAATCTATCACGTCTGTTAGTGGCCACCAGCATTTAGTAAGTCCAGTGCTTGCACTGGGTAAATGTATGCAAGTGTCCTGGCATTTCTGTTTGCACCTGCACTGTAGTAAACTACTGACCATTAGCTGTTTTCACTGTCTAGGTTTGATTTTTCTATTTCGTTTTCTTTTCCAATGTAGTAAGATTGTTCCAGCTTAATTGATTGTTTACTGCTGTCACTGGGTTTTGTTGCCTCCTTCAGGAGAGTAGCTCTGGGGTTTAAACAAGTTGGAAACCAAGGCAGCCACCCTGCCGCTCTTTGAGACTATCTAATGATGCAAAGGTAGTAACAGATTGCAAGTCACTTCTCTGTTCCAGGATGACCACAGGCTTTTAGGAGATGTGTTAAACAAACTGTCAAACAGCAGGACACTAACATATTTAAAAAGCTTGGGATAAATCAGAGATAAAAATCTAGTAGCAATAGCGTAAGAATTTCGAACATGCTCAATAGAGGAGAAACATGAGTTTCTTTATGTGTTGTCCTTTATAATTCATTACAGGAGCATCAGGGCCAGCGGGGCTAGTTTAATCAGGAAACAGATCCTCAGCTGTCATAAACTAGTGTACAAATATCAAATTTTGTCTCAGCTGAGGGTCTCGCTACTTGGTGTGGCTTATGTCTTGTAAGACTCCTCTGTTGACAGATTGCATATTGGCTCCAGGAGGGAGCAAATGTGTTTAGTTCCTCTGTTACTTTCTCCTCCATTATTAAAATGATGCAAGACAGTTATGTCTGACATTTCCAAAGGAGACTGAAGGAATAATATAGCCATTTTTTTTTTTTTTTTCATTTGAAGGGAGCACTTATTTCCATTAACCTCCACTGAAAATTCCAGTCTTAATGAATCAACTATGTCAGACAAAGTAGATTTATTCACTGTACTACTGATGCCAGTAACCAGTGTTTTCTTGGAGTGCCTCTTAAGATGTTACTAGGAAAGTCAAACAAAATTGCCTGGAAAAGCTGAAAAAGTGAAAACTATAAGATTTCTACAAAGAAAGATTTTATCATTTGTTGAACAGAAATGAGTATTTATGTACAGAGAAATGTAATTTGCAAAAGGAACAGGAAAAAATATCCCAGATATAACAATATGCTACAAAATCCTTGCATTAAAGACAACACAATCATAAGAAGAAGAAAATGAATGTATGGAAAACTGCACTATAGTATAACATCAAAAAAGTTTACACTTCCCAGGAAAAAAAATATAAAAAACCACCAACCTCAATTCAATTCTAAAAGAAACTTCCAATGTATAATCTTTTTTGAGTGGCAAATATCAGTCCTTTGAGGATGACTAAAATGAAAAAAAAAAAAAAAAGAAAAAAAGAGAGAGAGAACAGAGCAAAAGTTATGATTGTCAGATACCAGTGAAGAAAAAGTTAGGTCAAATTGGACCATGAAATTAAATAGACACCAGTAAATAGTGTCCCTGATTTGAGAGATCAACTAGAATCCAAAAGAAGGCTTTAGCTGCCATTTAGAAGAGGAAAAGCAACATCTTTTCTAAAAGTAAGACAGAGTAGTCCACTTGGACTGAGAATCCTAAATAAAAGACAATTCTCCCTTTTTATCTGTTTATTTATTTAAAATCAGTTTTATAATTGGACACTAATTCAATTAATCTCCATGCTAGAAGAAAAAAAAAAACATTGAAAAAAATGAATAAAATACTCCATTGAATGTTTCATGTTTTTGACTAGTTAAACCAGTATTGAAGGGTATAATTACAGTCCACGTCAAAAATACTAAATACAAAAGTATCTGAATAAGCTTTGAGACCACATATTTCTACTGCTTTTGCATACTGATATGTGTTTAACAGAATGCAATGTTTAAAGCATTCACAGTTACAATGTCACTGCATGTGACATGCCTTAGAGAGTTATTCTCAGGCTAATAACATTAATTTTGTTTCAATGTAGGCTAAGCACCTTATTAATGCTATTAATTATAATTCATATGAGAGCAGATGAAATAATCTTGCAGTCTAAAATGGAAAAAGAAATGATGAATGAATGAATTGAATATTATCCTTTTCTTCCTTCCTCCCTTCCTTCATTCCTTCATTCCTGATTAAGTATAGGAAAAGAAATGGATATTTTCAGAAATTATTTTTTGCTGTAAATTGCATTACACTAATTTAATCCAAAACAGATCACTGCAAAGAGTTTTGGAGCCCCCTGTAGACTTGCATGCAAGCTGTGTGAAGACACACTAATTCAACACCATTTTTGGAAAAGGTTGTTTATTATTTTGTTAACGGTAGTAAGACTACTAACCAGTTCTTAACCCTTTGTGGAACAATCACAGATGAATGGTTCAAGTGTAAAAACGTCCCAGAAGTTGTAGTCTGGCACACACTGGGTATCTTCATTATGAGAATGCCCTGCAAGCTGAAAAAACTTAACTGCCTCTCTGCCGTGGTCTTCTGTTGTGTATTAGGATCAAGTTATGTCAAGAAAATGTTACCATCTGATGTTAGTTAATTTGAAAAAAATGCGTAGGAATAAATCCCAATGTTTCTTAGTCTTATTTCAAACTTGTCTTTGAAATATCTTAAAAGGTTTGGTAGAATTCTATATCAATAGAGTAGTTCCATAGCTCTCCAGCACAAGAGAGAGAGAGAGCTACTGGAGAAAGTCTAGCAAAGGGCCACGAAGATGATTACAGGAGTGGAGCAACTCTCCTGTGAGGTAAGGGTGAGAGAGCTGGGATTGTTCAGCTTGTAGAAGAGGAGGCTCAGGGGGGATCTCATGAATGTCTTTAAACACCTGAAGGGAGAGTGCAAGATAGATGGAGCCAATCTTTTCAGTGATGCCTAGTGACAGGACAAGAGGCAATGGGCACTGGAATACAGGAGGTTCCTGCTGAACATCAGAAAACAGTTTCGCTGTGTGGGTGATGGAGCTGTAAGAGGTTGCCGAGAGAAGTTCTGAATATCCTGAGATACTCAGAAGCCACCTGTATGTGGTCCTGGGCAACCAGCTCTAGGTGACCCAGTCTGAGTGGGGTGTTGGATCAGATGACCTTCAGACATCCCTTCCAACCTCAGCTATTCTGTGATGCTGTGAGATGATCAAGAGAAGGAAAAAAATATATCATTTAAAGTCAATGCATATTTTGAAACTGAATTAAAAATAACTTTTAAAAGTCAGTCTAGAAGAACCAAGGAACTTTTCACTAAAAATAAAGCAAGAATACAACAGAAGCAAGATATGACGTTATTAAGTGATGACAGATTTTGAAGATGATAATGATTAGGCTTTCCTTGCCTAAATAACAGTGTTTTCTTGCTATGTCTAATGTTGGACAAGGAAAAAATAATCTGTGAAATCTAGAACAGAAATTGTAACCCCTAGCTCTTTTAAATGAAATCAGGAAAATATTGCAATCTCACTACATTGCAATAACCAGAGTTATTTAGAGTTGAATTTCTGCTGGTATAATTCATAGAAACATCAGTCTTCAGAAACTTTCATTACTGTAGGCTTTATGTAAGGTGAACCATAGCATGCTGATCATCCCCAACAGAATAAGTTTAAATAAAAATGTCAAAAAACTGTTAGGAAAAAAAAAAAAGTGAGATTTCACTTTCTTAGTGAAAGAAACAGAGATTGAAGAGTAATCTCACATTTGGATTATATTGCCAGTCCATTGTAGAGCTGAACAAAGTAAATATTTTGATTCAAACCCTCTTTGTGGATAAATACAAAGCAGGGACTTCAAAAATAAATAATATTTAAAACAAACTGCAGATGAGGAAGCAATGATCTACATGCTATGTGCTTTTTCTTTAAAGTATGTTTTGCTTTTTGTAGAAATTGGTAAAATAATACTGCATTAAATTTTTCTATTTTTTCTCTGATTTTATAGTGTTGTATATAATCTGACTTCCTGTTTAAAAAAAGACGACAGTAATACATTTAGTTCTTTTCTACTGACTCACCAAATTTCTTTGATTGAAACTTATAACCTAGAAAGATGTCTATACTTGATTTGCACATACAGAGGGAAGGATACTGTGCCATTGCTTCCCTCGATAGCTCCTTTCTTTCTTTCTTTCTTTCTTTCTTTCTTTCTTTCTTTCTTTCTTTCTTTCTTTCTTTCTTTCTTTCTGTTTTCTTTTCATCACAGTTAGAAAATAGTGATGGCAAATGTAGGAGCCACATGGGACTCACCTGGTAGCAGAGATGACCATGAATATTTTAAACTCTTGGTTTTTCTTCTAGTTGTCTGGGAGTCTTCATGCCATTTTTTTCAGAGAGCTGTTCAAGCCAGTCTAAGCACTCACCATTTTCAAAGCATCTTTTTAAATTCCTGAGCTTGATCATCAGAAAAACTCCCCTGACTTAGTTTCATTCAAACCAGTCATTGATATAACCCAAGATAAATCGCTCAGAAGGCAAAAGCAATTCTGTGGAATTTAGTAACCTGTTTTCTTGGCTGAATAACCAGTGTGGAGGTCTTAACCCTAACATCTGTATCGTTGTGCCGGATGATTGCTTTGATTGTTCTTTCACTGAGAGCACTATGCCTAATTTTTAAACTAATAGTACACGTCATTAAAACGTTGGATATCTGAATAACTTTTACCAGAGGAACATGAATTACTTGCCAAAGCATTTGTGATACTCTGCAACGGAACTATGTGGAGTGATATGTGGCCTATAATAAAGTACAACAAGACAGAAGTAAAGTATACCACATTGAGAAAGGCCAGCTAGGTTACGATCTAGCAGGATTAACTGAAGGTCAGACCACTTTTCACACTGTTCTTCCTTGATTGACCTGTTATCATAATAAGAATTGGTTATAAATGTGTTGTCTTCACACAGAACTTTCAAAGAGAAAGGGAGGGGCAAAAGCCCAAACAAGTCAACTCTAGATCTTTGTAGAAACATCTAATTTAGTTTTTTAGTAATTACATTTCACAGTGCTGCAAAACGGATTATGTCAATACATATATGCAGGATTCGGTCGTGACTCTTAATTTCTGCAGTGCCTAAAAACTAATATGATAAAAACTAAATGCTTATGTCTTTTATCTGATTAATGTGTCTGTGTTTAAATAGTTAATACACAATTTATGTGGATTGATCATTGCCTCTACTGTTGACTTCTGTTAAACTCTGGAGTAAAGTAAATCAAGGGTCTAAGTGGAAACCATTCCAATCTAGTATAAGCAATTTTTAATGACTCCTATGTTTTCTCAGACCCCATTGTTTTAGTAATAGATGGAAGGAAAGTTTCCAGAAACAATTTGAAAGCTACTTTGGAAAACTGTAAAGTATTTTGGAGACAAAAAACTGAAATATGCCCACAACAAATTTAGTAGAATACAGTCTAAATTTTACAGCCAAAGAATTCTTGAGATGCTGAAACGTTACAGTTTCTTAGTTTTTATATGCCTTCACAATAACATGTGGTGTATCTTCAATTTCTTAGTAAAAGAATTTTCCTTCTCATTTTAAAATAGTTATTTTAGGCTTACAACCCAGCAGCTCTTACACTTGACTTATTTTTTTAATTACAAAGTAATTAAAATATCAATTGTAATATTTATTTCAAGTTATTTTGCACTGAAATTTTATTCCTAGATGATTTTTTTACTATGCTTTCCTATATTGAGAAGTAACTTTTATCCTCCTGGGAAACAGGCATAGTATTGGCAAGCTTCAGCTGAAATCTATGTCTCTTCTTTTACAGAAAATTGTTAATGTCCCTTACTGTGAGTTCACACAGCTTTATTTTGCTATAAAATGCTTATGTGTTTTCAGCTCCTATTTAGAAAAGTTGGGTTGCTACTCACCTAGTATCAATCCAGAAACGTATGCTAAATCTGACAAGTCTAAATTAAGCTAAAAAAAAAGGTAAACAAAAAATGACAGGATAAATAAATAAATAAATTCCCATTGCATTGGGAAAACAATGAAGGAACTATCCATATTTTTTTTCAGAAAAATATCTTGTACCAGAGATTGTTGCAGAGATAAGCCTAATTTGTCATTGCTTTTCACCTGTTGTAGTCATTCATAGTGCAAAGTCAATTTAAAAGATAATAAACGCAGAATGATACCACAGTATTAGAGACGATGGATAATCACACTTAGATTGTTTTATCCAGCTATGATGAATGTGACATTATCTTAGCTGAACCTGAAAACCTGGAAGTTAAAAATCTGGACAGTGATGTCTGGTGCAGATATCATGTTCCTTGATTTTGCTTTCCTGAATTGATACTGGTATATGCCACAAGTCACAAGGTATATTTTTAAGTTGTTTTGGTTATCATGAAAGATGTTCAGCCAACAATTTTAGGAATAAGGTATGAAGCCAATTCAGGTACTTGATGAGTAGAAGAACATTCTCCCACCCTGTTCTTCCATCCTGCTATTACCCTAACATTAAGAGACTGTTTTTTCAGCTAATATAGTAGTTAAGTTCTTGAAGCACATTCAGTCTTTAGGTCAGATCTGGGAAAACCGTCAATAAGGGTGCAGATTAAAAGACATTTGTAATTCTGCCTTTTATGATGTGGATGCTTTCCAGTTACGATCTGGGCTAAAACCCAAACTCACTTCATATGTCACTAAGCAGTAATGACTTTTAGTCACTACTGAACAGGACTGAGTTTAAGAGGTGAGTAATTGATGAACGGCTCACATTGCCACCATGATAAGCTTCCTGAGCTATCTAATCCTCCTTAAGTACAGTTTCCTGTTTCTATATTACATCTTTGTACACAGCAAAGCTCCTTGGAACATTATTTACAAGATTACAAAGCACATCTTAAGCAGCCATTCCTATAGCATTTTTAATCATTCAAGTTTAAATAATGTCTTAGTAATGCATATCCCATGATGGAAAACTTCAGTGCGTGTAACGCAGCTTGGGATAATAGCACTATGTTGTTCAAAATTTGCTGCTAACAGGTGAACAGATTTCGTTTGCATCTGATATCACTCAAGTTAATTTATCAGCACAAAATGTGTTAATGTATTATTCGTTTAACTTATTTTATTTTACAAAAATGTAGCTGTATCATTTTCAAGATTTTAATTTTTTTTCTATTAGTTTTAAACCTCTGAAAATTGGGCATAATACAAAAAGGAGTGAAATGACATTTCATATTATGATCAAAATGCTCTAATCAGAAAAAAAAAAATTATTGCTCTTGAGATAGGCAAATTTCTATTGGTAAGAGAAAGCTCAAAGCTTATTTCAGGTAACCTAGGGATAAGAGAATCCCATACTATGAGGATATGAAATTCTGTAATAAAATGAGCTACCAAACTTTTGTATAACCTTTCACCTTAAAGTTTAATTGCACATATAAATGGTATGGGTTTTTTGCTCCTTGCTTTAGGTGGGTGGGGAAAATCATTATAAGTAGGATTAAGAACAAAGTAAAGGTTTAAGCAAAAACTAACCTGTAGGAATTTAACAACTTCTATCTATACCTGGATGAAGGTTGCACATAAAAAGGCAGTGCTGAAAAGAAGTGAGAAATGACGAAATTGAATGGGGCTAACTTTAACCAAATTGTAGATAATCTCCAAAATACAGACTAGGAACACAGTTTAATGGAAGATAGTAAAGATTTTGTTGATAATTTGACTCTGCATAACAACGTTTTTAGCATCGCTACTTGAAGATGCTAAGAGGAATTGCATTTGCCCTGTCCCAGAGAAACACCACAGGAGCGTAACAAGTCAGTCATCCAGAGCACGGGATAGGGATGGCAGAGGTGGACATTATTTACAGCTCCCTTTGCCCGCTTTGGAAAATGTGTCCCTCTTGTGAACCTGAAACCTTCAGTACTGACTTATGAACATGATTTTACTATCCTTTTTCTTCAACACTTGGATACAGAAAGCAATACCTGTCTAGTTATTTATAGAGCATGCAATCAGGGTTTTCATAAAGAATGCAATTGAGCTATTAGGTGAAGGCTGTTGCTGGTATAACTTACATCTCAATGAAAGAGGCCTAAATGTGAAATAAAGGAGCAGAGAAACTAAAAGCAAGAATTTTTAATCTGAGCATTTAAACCTTCCCATCCACACCCTTCCCTTTTACCTTCATATAGTTTTTTAGTGGATTACCCAGTACCTCAATATAACTGATAGAGTCCAGGAATAACTATTAAACATTCATACAAACACAGAAAAGGCACAAAATAATAGTAATAATAATAATTATTATTATTATTAGGCTAATAATGTCCAGTACTCCAAGATGGGAAAAATCAATCCTCCTATGCTTGTGTCTTATGATACAGTTTTTAACATATGGGTTGCATGCCATTTCTTTTCCCTTTGGAACCCTGTCTCATCATCACAGTGTACCTTCTTAATGAACAGCTATTCAACAGTAGGTGTATTCCTCATTGTTAAATATGAATTCTCATGTTTTATTTAACACACACTATTGAAGTTCTGTTTTGAAGACAGATTTCTTTGACTTCTCTCATCTTTTCTGTGGCATCACATCGCTAGAGCATATAACAGATTCACAAATAAGAATTTTCACAAAGTCTTTGTAAGATAGGGAGATCTCATTAATCTGTTCTACAGATGAACATCTGAAGCACAAAGATGGTGTTCAGATTTACCAACCGGGGAAGAGTTTTGTTGCCAGTAACCCACTAATCCAGCTCTGGATCTATAGTAAAGCATTAGAACTTCCACTCAGCTGGTATAGTAGTGGAAGAGAGGAGAAAACAAGTCATTTGCCCTTCCCAGGCTTGATCCATTTTGGAGCTGGGAAAAGATTAGAATGTGCACCTTGTCTCGGGAATACAGAATTTCTTCTGGTCACAGGGAATGAGTTTTGTCGTTGTTTTTTTGTTTGTTTGTTTGTTTGTTTTTTAAAGGTAACTAACTATCTTCATCAATATATAAACTGCAATTACACGAACAATTTCTGTGATGATACAGGAAACGTCTTGCAGCCTTTTACCCTTTATTCATAGCTGGCTGCATCTCATTTAACTGAGCATATAATTTTTATTTTCTTTAAAAAAAGAAAAATCAAGACTGACCATGTGCATTTCTGTTTCAGTGGTGATGCTGATAAGCCCAGATGTTCTTTTAAAATCATGACTGCTATCTTTTGGAGAGAAAGATGAATTTTTTTTCATGCCTCTTTTGAAATGTACTAGTTATTTTGAGACCATACTATTAAAAAAGAGGGGAACTGACTCTCTGGGTTACAATAATCATACAATAAGACTTAGGACAATATCAATTCTTGGGAGTTGGGTGGTTCAGCTTGGAGAAGAGAAGGCTCTGGAGAGACCTTATAGCAACCTTCCAATACCTAAAGGGGGCCTACGCGAAAGCTGGGGAGGGACTCTTTGTCAGGGGGTGTAGGGATAGGACAAAGGGGAATGCCTTTAAACTAAAACAGGGTAAACTTATAGTAGATATAGTAGATATAAAAACTGCTGAATCACAAGACTCAAATTCCTAGTATTAATAAGCTCTTTTTGATGAGGTTAGTAGAACTGCCTTTTTATTGACTATGTTTATTTTTTTCCAATAATACATTTAACTGCTAAAACAACAACGCTAAGTAATGGGCAGGCTGGTAATACTACCAAAGATCATTATTCTTTTAGAAAGAAGTTGTGTATTTTGCATTGCAGAAAATTGTGGATTTGGGGGGATGGTTTTGGTTTGGTTTGGTTTGGTTTATATTTTTGTTTGTTTCTTTCTTTGTTTTTTCACTGCACCAGCAGATATTTAAAGGAGTTTTTAAAGTTAGGGAAAGCACTAGAGTAATGATGCTGTGATTAGTGAAGGACAGGCTACAAAGGTGATAACTTTGGTCTTCTCCAGCTTTTTCCCCCACTACTTGATTGTAAAATCATAGAATCATACAATCATTCAGGTTGGAAAAGACATCTAAGTTCATGTAGTCCAACCTTAATAAAGCATTTATGTTTCATTTCAGGCTTAAGAAAAAAATTATACTGAATGTTTATTATGGTTTCTTACTTTTTTGTTGCTGATGTTGTTGGTTTTCATCTTTTTTTTAATGCTATTGTGGGTTTGTGTTTTTTGTTTTGTTTTGCATATTTCATTTAGTTTAGTCAAGTTTTTTGTTTTGTTTTGTTTTTACTATTTTAAAAGCTTTATTTTTGTTTTCTCTTTATTTTAGCTTAGTTCTTGTATTTTGTATACACGTTTCTCTTTTTAAATCATTCCCCCTCCCTACCCAGCAATGGAAATTTTGTGTGTGACATATCCTAATGAAAAAGCATGGTGTAGCAACCCTGAGAAAACCCAACAGATTTTATGTTTGAGTAGTAAGCTCAATATCCAAAGGAACACCCAACCCCTAAGGGCTGAATTGTTTTCTCGAGATGATAGAAGAGAAACTCCAGGATAAGCAAATCCGTACCTTGGACCAGCATGAAGTTGTATTCAACAACTTTAGTGCATCTCACAGCTTTTTGCTACCAAAAGAGGAGAGGCAGAGCACCATTCCCTAACCTGCTTCCAGGGAAAGCATAGCAAGGTTGAAGAGAAGACAAAGAGGAGAAGCATCTTCTTCTTGCAACAACCATCCTTTTAAAAACCTGCTGGATGGACCATTTTTGTGTTATGACAATAAAAGATTTAGGTGCCTAGGTTTTAGTTCAGTGGCAGAGTTCATTGTGTGTTAGCAATTGATTTAACTTCAATTTCTAAATCAGACTGGAATTTTAAAACAAAGCAGGCAAGCAAGGAATAATACAAATGTAAATGTGCTTTAATCTTAAAGAAAAGAGTGACCTAGCCCAGAAAAGCAATATGATTTTTTTTTCCTGCAAAGCCAAATATAACTTAATCCCAGGTGTTTGCAATAAATGAGTAGCTTAGAGTGTCTCTCCGTATTTCTAGCAAAGTAATGGAAAGTGCTATTTTTGGCAACGTGAAATGTATAACTGTGTGTTTAGTGTGTGGCTGTTTGAAAGGTATCAAAGTTCACTTTTCTAATCCAGAGCAGAGTTGATTTTGGCATCACCAAACAGTAGACACATCAAGCAAGTAAAAATTAATATGTTTTTTTTCTTTATTTATGATATGAATAAATGTAATTTGTCTTTGTTAAATCATCATATCATACTGGAACTTTCAGAATCATTTAATGTGTAATATTAAAAAGTATAAGGAGCCTTTTTTTTTTCTTTCAGATGAACATTTTAAAATGTTCTGAGGCTCCTTAACTCTGAATTTCATAAATCTGAAGTTAGTTTCTATTGTGACCTAAGAAAATCTATGATTGCTCACAAGTTGTGTCAATAAGAAGCCTTTAATGAAAAAAAAACTCGCAATTGGGGTTCAATAGTAAATAGCATTTTCTTTAGAAAAGAAACAAGGTAAATAGCATTTTCTTTAGAAAATAAACAAGAGGTAAAATAATATAAAATATTTTGAGATTATCAGGGTTTTGATAAATGGTGTTTGGAAATAGAAGTTTTCTTTTTATAAATGTCTTTGCATACATAATTGAGTTACTTCAGGGGTAGTTGGGAAATGGCTGTTAACAACATGTGTATGGTAGGTCTGTTAGCATCTCTGAAGATGAGACTTTATTCCCTTTTGGTAGATTCTTTTCTTTCCCTAGATGTCAAATGTGATAATGACTCATCCACTAGTATGCGTACAGAAATATGGTTATGATACAGTGGTCTATAAATAGAGTATTGACACCAAGTTCCTCTCTCCCATGTTGATATGAAAAGTCCCATTGAAATAAGTAGTCAGGATAACATTTATATATTTCCATATCTACTATACTGGTTTTGTCTTCCTTTAAAGAAATTTCTACCTCCCGTATGTGAGAGATGCACTTTCATCTAAGGTTAGAATCTGGCCTTTTTTGTCAGCTTCTCATAAGCCACAAGCAGATAATTTATTCTTTTATTATAATTATTTATTTATTTGTGGTTCCTCTTTTCTAGTTCTCCCAATGGATTGTTAGAGAAGATCATACTGTTTCCCCCACACGCTTGGCTGCTTTTCATTACTTGACATCTCTTGCAATGATCAATCTCCATTGATAGTAGCTTATCAGAATATCATTATTTAAGCAGTTTTGGAAAGACTAGGCTTTAAGAAGGAGGATAAAAGCTGTAATACAATTGAGATTAAAAGGGAGATATCAATTTGATAGTCTTTAATATTACATCTCCTTTATGAAGGTGTATTTTTTTAGATGAGTTAACAGAACTTTTTTTTAATTTAAATTAACCTTTCTTTTTATACATAAATATTGCTCAGTTCCATGCAACTTATGTATTAGTTATTCTTCCCCAAGAGTTGAAGAAGGCATCTTGCTAAATACAAAGAGAATGAGATTAAATGAAGAATATCAGGATCTTTATGTAACAATATGTGTTTCTATTTGGCAGATATCCAGGTCCTCCAAACTGTTTTATTTTGTTTTGTTTCATTTAAGGAGTTCTTTTTTTTTTAGGGATTTGTTTGGAAAACAAGAAACTGTTCACTCCGGTAAGCTAGAAGACCTGCAAAATCCTGAAAAATATCTGTTCCTTTTAATCACGCTGAAGTAGGTCTTCTGTTTGTGTAGAATTATGTAACTGCCTTAAGTCAGTGGAACTGGGCTGATATGAAGTCAACAACCATGGTATGGAAAGGTTGTGGTTGTTGAAAAAAATGTCATCACAACCTTTCAAACAAATTGTATTTACTAGGGATTTGGTTTTAATAAAAAGAAAAAAAAAATGAAAACTTTGTAATAGAAGAAGCATATATTTTGTTTCATAGCTTAACCACATTGTCAGAAAGGTAGTAAACAAACAGTGCACCTTTCTAATATGTGTAAGACAGTGTTAAGTATGTTGCTAGCAACAGCTGGCAAGGAAAAAGAGGAAAGCAGAGGTGGCTGCCAGCAACTCACAGGCAGGGAGCAATTACATTCAAATGTCAAATGTCCATTAGCAGAAATTTAGAGGGAAAACCAAAGCCAAAGGTAAGGATGATGTCTGTGCAGCTGAAAGTAGGATGAAATGTCCCATCTGTCTCTTGAAGTCTTGACTGGGGCCAAAGTGCCCAACATTATAAAAAGACATGGTTCAGGGTAGAGTTAAATATAATACAAGTTCCTTTGTATCTACCACAACACATCCTACAGGACAAACTGAACATCCTCAGCATGGTATTAAGAGCAGAGTGCTACTACAATGGCTTTTTTACCCAGTATAATTTTTAATAAGGCACAAAATTGGCAGGTGTCCTTAAAAAAAGTCCTTGAAACATTTCTATGGAATATTATCCTAACTGTTCTTGCCAATTTAGAGCTGAGATAATCGAGCCCCATATCCCAGATTTCTCAGTTAATTTCAACTTTTGTTTGGTTCTGCTGTAGTTCATCAACCGGCAGTTGCAATAACCCCCAGGTGCTTCTCATAAAAAGTAAATGACCGATTTAAACAGGTAAAGAGAGCTTTGAGGTCTGTCTCAGCAGAAAATGTTAGAGAATAATATCCCATTTCTTTCACAGAACATAAGCTGTCTTTCTGATGTGACATTTAATTATTTCCCTTGTTCTTTATTAACCTTAGGAACACACAGTAAGGGAATAGGAAACAATTGTTTTAAGCAGGAGACACTGGTGTAATAAATATGTGATCTGGAAACATGTATGCAAATGTTCTGCCCTACTGTTGTGGTATTTAATTGTTGAGTCTAGCTAAGGATAATCAGTTCCTAAGTACACCTAGCTATGCTTCTCTGATACCTTTGAGGGCAGGAATCTACTTGCTGTTGTGTACTTCTCCTGTTCCTATATACAGCTTCCATAGGTTTGATGTTACAGGTTCAGAAAGATCTAGTCCTTTAAAAATATATACATTAATAGGGAGGGACCGACCCTGTTCCTGCCTCTCCATCCGTAGGAATACTACCATTCCAATACGTAAAAAATAAGCTGTTTGGGACCTTCCATTGGATGGTTGCCATCTATGCCTTGGAGAGTTTACCTTGGCCATAACTCTCCTTTACCCAGATCTGCAGTTAGATTAACTTGTGCATTGTATCTGTGTTAATATTTCAACTCATACATGGTGTTGTTATGTGAATGATCCTTCCTCATTCTGGATTTAACTTTCATATTTATCCTAAAAAACGTATCTTACTGTGATCCAGGTATACAAAGCAGAGCCCTTCCAGAAATATGTCTCGCATGCACACTGGAAAGTCTCCTAACTCTTATTTTTTTAATTTTCCAATGCAAACCAAATGACACCTAGTATTTGTATAGAGAAAAGGCAAAGAAGTAGGCATTTATATAGAGAAAAGGCAAAGAATTGGGCTTGATGATCTCAAGGCTCTCATTCCACCATGTTTTGGGGGCATTGAATGCATCTTGGCCTAAGCAAAGACCTCATGTTGTTCCAAACCAATTTAAGATGAGACTGACATATTTCTTTTTCCCAGGCCTTAGACCAGAAAAAGGCAGATTTTTTTTTCTTGTAGATATGTTCTGTATGCTACTTAATACTACTGAAACGTTAACAGAAGCTCTTTCCTAATAGGCTGAAATATTTTTTTCAAGAGCACTTAGATGAATTAAGGAATCAATGTCCTATTTCATAAACCAGTGAGCAGTCTTTTGAGCTGACCATCTTTTATCAATGAGGGTGACCAGAAAAATTATTTCTCTTCCCTTCTGATGGTATCCTCAGAAATTTAAATCAGTATAAATACTGGCATATTGAACATGTACACACAAACACGCCCACGCACACAGAGAGAGAGAGAGAGAATTATTTTGAAAAAAAAAAAAAACGAATTGTAAAGATTTGTGACCTTAAATTTACTTGATCCTCCCTCCTCCTGAAGTTCAGAATGTCATCTACGGAAGACAGATTGGAGTTTACATTCTATGGTGGAAAATTCTGTTGAGAACAGTTTTCACAGTCAGGCTTTCTTTCTTGTTGGTATTAACATTGTCTGTACAGAGATTCATTCACAGCTAGTGTGGTTTAGAGATGGTGATTACACAGTAGGCTTCAAGTTTCTAGTCTTACTTAGCAGGCAGTAAAGGCACCAAGTTGCCCAAATGCAGTTTGAGAAGTGAACTGGCAAATGTGCAAATGTGCATGGTGATGTAGGAAGAAAAAAAAAAAGATATCATGTTGGGGGGGGAAGAGAGGGAGAGGGGGTGAGAAGAAGGGAAGAATCTTCTGTTTTGTGGGTGAATTAATGCACAGCTGCCTTCATGTAAGATTGGAATTCAACTACTAAAATCAGAAAGCTTGGAAATTAAAAAAAAAATAATATTTCATGACAAATGCTAATTTGATCTTGATAAAAATCCTATTTGCCTTGTGGTGTATGATTTCTAAGTCCAGTTCCCAAATTCAGCAAAGATTAAAAAGTTTGTCTGCTGAAAGACAATAAATGTGTAGGCTCTAATATCAACCAATTTTATGTCAGTTCCAGTTCTGTTTGATAAAAAATATAAAAATGAAACAAAGACACTGACATATACCTTTTTCTTTTCTTTTTCAAAAAGGTGCAGAGTATTAAATTTGGTGTTAAATTACTTACCCTGTTTTAAATTCTTGATACTTTAATCTGACAAATTTTTGGCATTATGCATTTGGATTTGAGAACATACACATACTCAGTATAAAACTGACTTTGACGTTAATAAAAGTTTAAACATTTGAAAATACAGAGAAGTGTTTCTTTTATCACTCCTCAATTATTGACTCAATCACCATCAGCATTTATTGGAATAATCAAATAGTGGAAGCCTTAACTTCACCTGACAGTCTTAACTCAAAAATGAATAGTATCCTTTGGTTGTCATTGCAGATTGCCTAGGTCTTACGCAAAGAAATCTTTTCCAAAATTTGAAAGAAAACCCAGGAGACCTTGGAGCAGGGAAATAGACAGTGTCTTTTGCATTATGCATTTAAGTTGTATGTGTGAAATGGCATCTTATTCTCAGATGTGTGCAGAATAAAGATGCAAAATGCAGTTATCATAGCTGTCCTGTAAAATGTAAATGTGATGGACCCCCTAAAATTGCATGACCATCTCTCATATTTTAGCATTTTAATCAGGCTAAAAAAATAAGATTTACATTAGCCTTATATAGAACAGATGTAAGGTCTAAAATTGAATTTCAAGCAATGCATTTATTAGCTAATTTAAGTATTAATAACCAAATACTTATACTTTTGACCTTCAATAATCCCCCAAACTTTATCGCTAGTGTTGTAGTACTGCTGTAACTATGAAACCCTTGCTATACTGTGTTGTCAATATTGCAGCTGTACTTATAGATCTTCCCAGCCTCCATAACCACATCTTAACTCTGAGCTTTCTTATCCACTTGTGTTTCTATAAATGCAAAGGATCGTTCCAACTTTCCCATTTACAAAGTAAGTTGAACCCTATGTGAATAGGAAAATAAGTGATGTGGTATTCATCTCTTGGGAAAATGTATCTTATGCTAATTATAAGTCAAAAAATTGGTTGATTTATTCATAGTTGCTAAGCAGTACATGCCTGATCTGTTGTGCACTGTGCTGAAAATTTATCCTGAGGGTCTGAAAGACACACTATACTTATAAGACTGTATAAACAGTCACAAGCCACAATTACAAGGCAATCCAAATCCAAACATGAAGCAAATTTGTACTGGTAGTTTAGCTGACCCCACACCAGATAACTTGCTGGTTTTCTAGAAGATGGCCCTTCTCTGAGCCCTTAAACTAATTATTCTTGTATCAGCCTGTGTCTAGTGGAATCTGAAAGAGAAGCTTTTGATATTCTACAGACTATCTGGACCTAACCACTACTGATTTGAATGGTAATTTACCCTACACTGTAGACAGTTGAATCTGAGGCAATTGCCTCACCTTCCCCCATTGTGAAAAGAATTCAGAATGTTTCAGAATAGAAGGAGACTGGTGGAGTGAAATAGTTACTGCTGAGAGCTCAGTGTCCAGAGACTTATCAGCACATCGGAAGAGAAAGGAAATTTACTACTTCAGATCTACTGTGGTCCTATAGATTGAATGCCTCAGCAATAGCGCCTTAGGTGTAGTCTCAGAATCCTTCCTTGCATTTAGTTAATTTGAAAGAATGCAGGTCACAGAATCAGAGAGCTTTTCTATGCAAACAGAAGTATATTAAGCGGTGATGAATAGATTTACAACAAACGTGCATTTCTGATTGTAATTAAAACACTGATACAGATGTGCTTTTTCAGAATCAGATGGTAGTTGTTTGGCATAATGTCCTGTAGACATTGAAGATCCAGCTAACCAGTAGTATTAGGAACTTGACATATTATAGACTCCAGCTTTGTGCTTTGAAGAAGACTGCATTGTAAGGACTGTTTCTATCGCATAACTTCAAAAATAACGATAGCAAAGTGAGACTGGTTCAAGATTTTCTGCTGAATCTAAACCCTTTTTTTTTTTTCTTCAGGAATTATATGTATTACAGTTAGTTCTGTATTTTCTTTTTGTTCTAGTCAGTTATATTAGCTATTATTCACTCTCACCTTTGAGATTCATATGTTAATGCTTCCTCTATACAGAATCACAAGTCGTCTTAGGTGGGTGTGTTCTATTGATGGGCTAGATAATGTTCCATAATATCATCTATTGCATCAACCCAGAATTCCCACTTTCTAGTGGTTGTATTCTAGCTCTGAATGTTAAACAAATTTCATGCAGGCTTTATGTACTGTTCACCATATGTGCAACAATGTCTTGTTTTGCTGTCAGTGATTTTATTATTTTCCATCTTTACCTCAAGTGTTGTGCTCAATGAGTAGGTCTGAAAGTCATAATTACTTCCCCACTGCAAAGACAAACTGATTTACATATTTATCAAGGGGAAACTGGATGGCTGTAAGAATACCACAGAAACATTTCCATATTTATAACCTGAAATGTACAAAAGCTAAAATTAAGATATGGATGTCTTGGTCTTAGTTACTAAGCTGACTTTTATACAAAGGTTTTAGTCAGTGTATTTTGTAATCAGATTGGTCCATTAAAGTATGAAGTCTCTTTTTTCATCATACAAAATCAACATAGAGATTAAAATGTTTGTTAACTTATGAATGATAGTTTGCAGATATTGCAACATTAAGTCTTCATAAGGTGAAAGTCTTTGAATCTGGAAGAGATGATGAAGTGGAATTACCTAAATTTAATTTCTGTACCAGGCATAAGATCCCAAGAAGTTTAATATGTTAAAAGCTATATAACTAAATGACATCAATATCTTTTCTGGGAGGAATACGGGCTTCCAGATACTTATGCATGTTGGGGTAATTTGTAGGAGGTTATGCATGTATTCAAAGCACTCCTAGCTTGCCACTCACAGAGGTAAGCCACTTCATCAGTCTACAGGTTAGTTGTGATTGTGATCAGTGATGGTTTTGAAAGGAAGCATTAGTATTAGAAAGGAATTCTGAAATATAAACTAAATGAAAAAAATCTGCCTCTTGTAGGCAGAGGTGTGATGGCTGATCTTCCTAGATTAGTCTTTGTCCAATAATTGTCTCAAGTTTACTATAACCTTCTTGGCATGACAGAGTCATGTGAAAATCTGCTGGAGTGGGATGAGATGTTCTATTTACAAAAATTTCCTTTACCATCAACTATGTTGTCCTGAGACATGCTTAACCCTCATTCTGAATCCTGCTGTTTCTTTGAATCAGGCATACTGCTTTAAAGCTTTCCTAATGAGTGGAGAGACTGTTTTTTCCTAATGCTTAGATTACACAGAGGTATTCTATATTCTAGAGATTATTTTTTTTAATATAATTTCAACAAGACTAAATTATTTCAAATTAATACTGATAATTCTTCTGTCCTATTGACTTCAAATGACAATAAGCTAATTTATGAAGCAAATACATTTTTCATATGCTTGCTTGATTAAACCTTTGAACAGATTTCCAAATCATTAATGCATTGTTAAACACCGTATTGTTTTTCAGTGTTTGTACCTTGTTTTCAAATGAATAGTCATTGTTTATAAACCCTATAACCTAATGTACATGAGTACCGTGGGAGTCTTACATGGTTCAGAACTCCAGAAATTAATTTCAGCATTAGATAGGCTGGTTCAGCTACCATTTATGCTGTGTTAGACAAGTTGAATAGCGGCATGGCACTTGCAGTTTCCTACTAATGAGCAGAGTCAATTGCTCTTATCACTTTCACATGGCTATCACTCCACTGAAATTGGCATTTTCGCTTTAAGAATGAAACAACTCTATAATTTAACATAGCTTGAAGCAAGAGTGGAGAATAGAATGTAGAGAGCTGTCCTCAGTATATTTTGGAGGAAGTTTTACTTAAATTTTGGATCGTTAGCATATTAATTGAAACAAGCAATATCTTAATGCTGTCCTTAGTCTATTTTGTATCTTAAAATATAGAAATGAAAGAATGGTGTCCAGTGATATAATGCCTTTGTCTGCTACAATGTTAGCCACCTGAGCTGGAGTATGTATTCCTGGAATGGTAATGGGAGGAAAAAGTTACACTTAAATTATAGTTGTTCAATAAGTTCAGAAATTATGCGGTTTCTTCAGTGTTAGATTGATTTTGTTGTTTGGAATGTTGTCTTTCAAAATCTGTCCTGTTCAAACCAGAAAAGTGTAAACAGTGGTATTCACAGCGATCAGTACAGCTGTTAGTTTTTTAGAACAGTACTTTCAAGTCAGTCTTTTTGATCAAGAATTTTTCAATTTTTATTAATAATTCATACATTGGGGATATTAAACCATCATTGCTTAAACTGAGTTATAGTTTTCCCAGTGTTTCGAGTTATTTATCCTATAGTTTCATATTCTGGATAATCTCTTCTACAAACTCTTTTTACATTTGTATTTTGTTCTGCAACTAGCAATGGGATTCAAAAGACAGGCTAAGCCAGCAGAAGCCCTATTGTAATTCAAGAGCACATGATGTACGATACACATCCAGTCATATTTTACGTGTGAAGCGATACAGTTTTACCATCCTCTCTTACTCAGACCTCATTTATCCGTTCACCACACTCATAAAAATGTTACTCACATGGTTGCATTTCTAGCACTTTGGGTAGGATTCATCTTACTTTCCTTGATCAATTATATGAAGGCATTTACTTTTGAGCTAGTTGCCTGTCTTCTCTTTTTTAGGCATGGGCTAAAAAAAAAGGCCTTTTTGCAGTTGTGATTCACCTCTTACAAAGTTAGGCAGCTAAAATAGGCAAAGTGAAAATCCACCTTGTTTATTAAGTGAAATTATCCAGGAATGTTTATCACTCTTAGCTTAATTCTAAAGTCTCAGTGAAATATACAGAAATTATACAAGTGGAATAGTAAGAGTTAGAGTCAATAAAGACATAAGAAAACAGTAAAGGTTGTATTTTGCTTACTTTATACTATTTGCTTTCAAAATTGATACAATATATGACAGTATGTCAAAGATATCTGTTCACAGAGCACTCTTGGCATTTTTCCTCTGTTTTGGTTACCATTTAGAAATGCTAATAAGCAAATGTATTGTATGTGTCAACAGTAACCATATCATTCAAGTGCATTTAAATGTGTCTTTATCTCATGGTAGCACACACTTTATTACTTATTTATTCTAGAAGGTGTCAGTGTTCAAGATGAAAACAGAAACTGAAGTTTTGCTTCATTTCTGTCAGTGCATTGTGAGCGCCATTTTCTGACAATAGTGTGGTATTTGAATTGTCAATATTTGTCCACCTGTTCTGAACGATGTTGCTAAATTAAGTTGTCATTTTAGCATTTAGTAATTAACCCTGATTTAGCTGATCCTTCTTCTGTATAAAAATCCAAGTGAAGTAAATGGAAGTTCTGCCACAGAGTTCAAGAAGCTTTGGATGAGGTTTTTTATAGGTTTTGTCTTTTGTTTTTGTTTCTGTTTTCAGGCCAAGTCAAGCTCCTCAGCCTTGTTCTGGGAAAAAAAAATCATAATGATGATTGTTTAATTTATTTAATTAATTGTGATAATGAGAACATTTTCATCGTTTCTCATTTTTCCCAGATTAATTAGGAAACCAGAATTTTCATTATTGAATGACAGCAGGTGTCTCTGATCACCAGAGATCATTTAATGTGATGTACTCCGAGTGGAATTCTTGTTTTATTTTCATTTTGCTTAATTTACAGGATGAATTTGAAAATCCAATTTCATCAAGGAAAACTGTAGGTAAAAAAAAATGCATTTTCTCATTTCATTGCACATTTCTTACTTTGTGCAATCCCATTTGTTGTTACTGTCATGGAATCATAGAATCACAGGTTGATACAGGTTGGAAGGGAATTCTGAAGGTCATATGGCCAAATACCTGCACATAATGTCCTAATTTATCTATGTGCACCACTTTTTTTCTTCATTGCCACCTTTCCAAGGGATGTTATTATTACTTAGCAAGTACAACCTCCAAATGATATGAGAAGGTAATGGAAGATTGCCTCTTTCTTTCCTGGCACTAAGTCCACCTGCTAAGCAAATAAATGACTTGTCAGATGGATCCGCATGATTTTCCCTCAACCCACCAACTTTAAAATGTCAGCCTTTGTAAAAGATTTTCCTCAGCTCTGTGGGGAAATTTCAACTACCATGAGGTTTCAGAACATGCATAATCAAATTCTCCTACTCTTACATTTCTTCTTTGCTCCTAGTTTACAAACACGACCAACAGGTATTTAACTGCTGATGTTACTTTATTCATGGCCCTGTCCTTTGAGCTGATAAGAAATTGAGACACTCAACCTTTTTAACAAGGCAATTTTAGAATGCTGCAACATTAAAAACCAAGTGATTAGAAATTAGGTGAGACAACTATTCCTTATCCAGAGGAGGAGAAGACAACAGAACTGATGTTCTGAAAATAGTTAGCAAAGGCTCTATTTCAAAGTTCTTATCTCATTCTCTTTGACATAGTAATTGAGCATCTGCTGATGAACTAATTCTTAGTGGACAGGTGGACAAATCAAAATTAACATTCAAATTGGACCATACTTGGATGTTTAAGTAAAAGGGATAAAGAGAAAATAGTAGTAAAGACAGAATTATCTTTATGTGCTCTGGGATCCCTGAAGGACAAGGTTTAAGCTCATTTGCAGGCTGATGTGAAGTATATTCTTATACTTTGGTCAGTTTCCAGGACCAATAATTTTAGATTCCTAATCAATATAAAATTCACTGTAGCAAGTTTGAAAGAGTGGCTTCACTCTCATTCATAGAGAAGCTCTTTTTTAAAAAAAATCAGTCTAAATAGGTTTAAATGTAATTTATGTGCACTGCAAGGCTCCACTACTGTGCTAAGGTAGTGTAAGAAGCCCTTTGTGTAAATGAAATGTGAGCCCACAGTCCCTTGGAGTTTCAGAACATACCCATGAATTGGATTCTTCTTTTAAATATGTGCACGTCTGTGTGTTTATTACCTTGTACATTATGAGTTTAGTCGATGTCTACTCTTGTATGACAACACATTAATGACTAATTAGTAGAGTAGCTAATGAAACCATGTCACCAGCAGAGGCATTCCATACGTTAACTTGTTTTTTTTGTTTGTTTGTTTTTAGAATGTCTTATTCTAGCATTCACACTGAGATTTTTGCCAAGCTGCCTCTATAGGTTGCTAGGCAGCACAGCTTTACCCCAAAATGGTTAGCTCTGTTCTGCATGCTGAGACTCTTTCAGATATCCTCGGCGGTTTGAATCTTCTTGCTGTGGGGTTTCCTTGATTGAGAGCAACTGCTTCTAAAGGTCACTGGCTCTCTGTGGATCAGCCCTTTTTTTTTTTCTGAAGTGCACAAATCTTCTCATTTTATACTTCAAGAATCCCTGCTGCAATCAAACCGTAGTCTTGACTGCAATGGGCCTTGTGTAATTGACCCCTACTGTATACTGCATGTTGCCAATTGCTATGTATAATAATGTTTTTATGGTAACGATCTTGAAAAAGCATAAAGACAAAAATGTTTGTGCTTGCCAAGGTTAATGAAAAAAGCTTCCCAAAGACATTAAATGTGTTTGTTTGCTTCTAGGGCAGATTCTGGATGTGCTGGAAAAGTATAATCTGAGAAGTAAAACTCTTGTATACTTTTCATCTGATCAAGGAGCTCACACTGAAGAAATCTCAAGTTCTGGAGAAGTCCATGGAGGTTACAATGGTATATATAAAGGTGAACATTCTCTGATTTTTTTAAAAACCATTTCAGAAAATGTTTCCTTGGTTTTGTTCCGAAACTGCAATATACTCTAGGGTCAAAAAGTTCAAAATTCAATTTTTAAATAATAAAAAATTGCTCATAATTGTCAAACTAAATCCAAACATAGGCAACAAATATAAGGGGCTTACTTGTCAAATACATCAGCTCAACCAGAATGCATGCTTAACCAGAGCTCTGAGTTTTAACACTATAAAATGTACTCATGGACTAGCCATAAATCCAACTTTGGAAAGATGTTTGTTCATAGTATTATACTGTCATGGCTGGAGAGCAGAACAGAAAAAAAAAAAATTGTTTGTGAGCCATCAGGAACCTTAAATGGGAGCTAAATGCAACAGGGTGAGTGAGATCACACAAAGAGAGGATATAGAGAAGATGGGAGAATCAGCACTGTGTTCATTACAGAAAATGTAGAAAAAGAGAGTTAAGTTAGAAAAGAAAAATGAGTAGTTGGATTTAGTTTGGGATGGGCAAGTTCCACAACATCCAGAGAAGGGTAAGATTTCAAGAAACAAAGTCTGAATTAAGGAAAAAAGTTTTGAAAATAATGCATACTATTGAGCTGAAGACTGATTTGGAAACAGAGAGACTTCTGTTAGAAGGAGAGTTATATTCTTTTAGTCTCGAGAAAATTAATACTCCAAATCCTATTTGTTCTGTGAAGGACTAAAATGTATTTAAAGTCTGCAATACACTTTCTCCCTGTGATATCACCCAACAATACTGAAAGATACTGTTTATTACAATGTAGTGATCATGTAGAAAGAAAAATTCTAGCTTAGCAAACAGCCTTTCTCATTTTGTCCATTCTGATATCCCTGACCTTTGGTCAGCAGGAATGTAATATAGCACTGGATACTTTTGAGAATGTGGTTCCAGCATGGAGATTAACAAAATTATTGTCAGCAATGTGTTTTTGAGACAGGCAGAACAAGAAGAGACAGTAGGATGAGAGAAAGAAGGATGCAGTGATGGAGTAATTGTTTGGTAGCATGGTTATAATTTTCAGACAGGGACTGGTTATAACTTTCAGTCAGGGACTGCTCATAATCAAAGACACATTGACAACAAGGATTACCTGTGACAAAGTAAAGAAAACAGTATTTTCCAGTGTGCAAGTTGTGGACATAGCATTAAGAAACTGAACATTAAAATGGTTTTAATAATCTTCAATCTCATTGAAATATGAAAGAAATGCTTAGTTTTTTTATTTTTAATGAAATGCAGTGAATATTCTGTCCTTTTACCAGAGGAAAGGTCCCTTTATTCTTTCACTGGGAAGTGTCTGTGTAATTTGTTTTCCCTTCATATTTCAGGGGACAAGACCAAAGAAACCCAGCAGTTTTTGGAAATTGACTTGCCAACCTTGCCACTTTTAATTGTGAGGAGAAAGAAGCAAATTGCCTTTAGGTGTGATTAAAAAAAAAATGTCTTGCAGAACTATAAAGTCACAGAACAGTTGAGACTAGAAGGCACCTCTCAAAGTTTCTAGTCTTACCTCCTGCAGAGGAGGGCCAGCTGGAGAAGGTTGCTCAGGGCTCTGTCCAGTCAAGGAATCAAGGTTTGAAAATCTTCAATGATGAAGCTTCCAGAGCCCCTCTGAGCAACTTGCTCCAGTAAATACTGGAGCAGCCTCACCATAAAAATTCTTTTTCTTATGTTTTAAATGAAATTGCCTTTGTTTCAGTCTGTGCCCATTGCTTCTTGTCCTGTCACCGGGCACCACTAAAAAGCACCTGGCTTCTTCATCTTTACTCAGGTAAATCCAGGTAATATACATGGATAAGAACCCTCCCGAGCCTTCTCTTCTCCAGCCTGAGCAGACCCAGCTCTCTCAGCCCCTCCTTGCATGTTGGAACATTATATGGAAACCATCTAGCCATTTTCATGACCCACCTTTGAACTCACTCCATGTCCATGTCTCTTTGATACTGGTGAGTCCTGCACTGGACCGAGCACTCCAGGTGCATCTCACCAGAGCGGAGCAGAGGGGAAGGATCAATCTGCTGGCAATGTTCTTCCTAAGGCAGACACAGATGTTGTTGGCATTCTTTGCCACAAGGACATATTGCTGGCTCATGTTCAGCTAGTCGTACACCAGAACCCCAGGGTCTTTCTCTGCAAAGATGCTTTCCAGACAGTAAGTCCCCAGCCTGTTGTGGTGCAAGAGGTTATTCCTCCACAGATGCAGACTTGACATGTCCCTTTGCTGAACTTCATGAGGTTCCCATCAGCCCATTTCTCCAGCCTGTCATGGTCCCTCCGAATAGCTGCATGAGCCTCTCTGGGTGAATCAGTTTTGTATTGTCTGCAAAACTGCAAAAAGGAAGAAAGAAAGACATACACTGTAAGAAATAACAATACGGTAAGGTTTTTAAGTGAGAAGACTCCACTGCTTTTAGTCAGCAGGTATCTTTCTGAGAAATGGCTCTTAGATTTAAGAGAGCTACAAAGGAATTGCTGCCCAAGCAAAACAAGTAATGCCAAAGTCATGAGGTTACAGACTATCAAATGGGTCCCCTTGGGCTAACACCAGAGTGAAATCTGTCTTAAACATTAGCACTTAGGCCTTACATAGTGCTTTAAGTAATTAAGGAACCATATGGTTACATATCTGTAGCTGTAGGCACGGCCTGAGGTGTTTTAGAAGCTCTAAAAAATATTTGCCTTCCAGGATGCCAGACATAAGACATAGGATAAATGACAAGGAGGACGAAAGAACACAAATACACTGGGGAATATGCCTTCCTGAGGAACATTTTGATTGAATAGAGTCTTTTCTATTAAGCTTTGCAAAATTTTGTGTTCATACTTAGAGAGTGGGGAGCAATTTGAAATAGATCTTACCCGAATTAATAAAAATCTGTTTGATAGGGTTACCTGGGGAATGACAGAGCTTTTTATTTTTAAAATGAATTGTAGTGTGGTTTACAGTTGCCTCTTATGCTATGCTGGCAAGTACTGTAATAAATGATGGGAAAGAAAATAATCACTATATAAGAAAAATAATTATTGGATAGGAGACATTTTTAACAAAATAAAAATAAATTAAAAGACCTATGCAAACAGCTGAATATACATTTACAGTTTTAAAATACAGTTAATCCTGTTTTATTTTCCACTCTCTCCATCTCTGTATCAGTCCTCAATTTAACATGTATATTAAGCATCATTTGCAAAAGGACAGAAGTGAAAATGATAAATTGACCGCATAATTAGCAATTTTCATACATAAGGATTTATTCATATTAATAGTCTGTACAGTGAGGTGTGTTAAAGCTCTGTACATCTCTGGTGGATTTACTAAAAATCAGATCTGTGAAGTCCATAAATCTCAGGCCCTGATGTAACAATATACCTAAAAAAAAAAAGGAAAAAAGGGCAATATTTATGCTACTTGTGCTCATGTATACATGCACTAGGAATTTGCTTCGTTTGCAAAACTGGGAGACATGCATGTCCTTTCTCCTGTCTGCTAGACAATCTCAGTCACTTACCTTTTTGTATATGAGTTCTTTATGAATGTGAATATGAATCAAGCCACTTAACCCTCTTGTCAGAGCTGGAGCAGTATACTCAGCAATAATTGGTTCTGCCCTAAATCAAAAGCTCTCTACAGCTCTCCACAATTTGTACTCACTAATTTGTCTTGTTATCCAGCCAAATCAGTACCAATAATAAAATTTAAGAGGAGTTTGGAGAGTTAGGCTTGCACTGCAAGACTGAATGCCAAAAAATGGAGACATTGAGAGCTTTATTAGTCTGGATTCTGACTGTGGAACAGTCACCATAAATTTGGATATCCCTTGAAATCAGAAAACAAAGCTAATATAGTGTTTAACCAGTTGCTGTCAATATATAGTCTGGCTTTTCCTTTTCTTAGAAGACATGCGTATATATACAGAAGTGATGGATTAAAACAATGGCCCCTCTTTCCAGTTTCCTTTTTCTGACAGTCAAGATCAGAAGCTTCAGAGGAAGATGCAGGAGCTGTGGTAAATAAAGAAGATCCTTAAGAAAATTTCCTAATCTATAGTATGACCTTGGTCACAAATCTTGACAATTTAGTTTCGACAAAGGCTTTTAGCATTATGCATTTAGCATAATTTTTCACCATATAAATATGAAGGTCCACTTTGAGTTGTTCTAAATTCTCAGCCTAAATTCTTTAGCAATGAAATATATAGTATAGAAGACAGTGCTTTCACTTGTTGCAGATTTCATTGAACATATCCTTGAAGTTTTATATTATTTCCTCTTTGTTAAAGGAGGAATAACTTATTTATATCTTCCTCACCTTGCCTTTGTTTTCTATATTTTTGTTGTCCCTCTTTCACCTTATTAGCACATTCATAAAATAATTGTCTGGTCAGTCTCTCATCAGTCTTATCTGATGAGTTTTCCCTTGCCCCTAATTTCCTGTTCGTTTTATTTTCTTATATGAAATATTTCTAATTGGCAATATATCCTCTTAAAATGGCTTGACAAGTTTTGCCTGTCGGTGTTTACCATGAATATCGCTTTCCAGTTATATACTTCAATTTTTATGTTATCAACTTCATTCTATTTCTGATCTGTTGTCTTTGTACCTTGTTGATTACAGATGTGCTTTAAACTTCAGTCTTTGCATAGGTCATTTTTTTCTTAAGTATAAAAATTAAGTTTACGTTATGAATAACTAAGAACATAGACTCTAGTTCAGTTATTTTTCCTCTAATGTCCATTACACTGAACATATTTATACAGAACTTGAACTTGTGTCTTGTTTCCTCTTGGTGTGAAGTCCATTATCTTTTCTCCTGAATTTGATCAACCTATGATACTCTGTGTCATACTTAGTTTTATGTCTCTCTCCACTTCCAAAATTGAAGTAGTTTTATTAAAATAACAAGGGACTTAGTAAAGAGTTGAATCAAGGTATCTTACTATTGACTTTTTTTCAGGTGTCATAGGCTGCTTGTTTTATCTCTTTGTTTTCTGTCTGTTGGGCACATTTTGATTCATGACAACCTTTTGTCTCCTAACCCATGATTAATATTCCAGAAACTTTTCCTGAAAGTTCCTGACAAAGATCTTTCAAAGGTTTAAATGTAGATACAGCCTCTATAGCAAAAACAATGGCTATTTTAGAAAGAGTTTCTTCCCAGCAGCTCAAGATCTTCTTGCCTGAACTCCTGAAGGACTCTTGGGTGCACACATGATAATATACTTTTTCCTAGCTACTTAATAGTTTTAAACGATCAGTTTAGATCTCTTAGAAATATATTAGTTCCTGTGAACCTGTTGGACCAATAGGTCCTTTAGCAATATTATTTCTTTTGGAAGCTTCTAGTTGATGATACATGGTACATGATGCATGACAAAAACAGTGTTTCTTAGACCTTAGTCCCTCACATTTTAAATCACAACTATTACAGATTTGTGAGAGCTAAACAAAGACCAGAAGAATCCATTCTCTAATATTTTTATTGAAATGTGTACAATTTCATACACTACAGTGGCCAGTTAATTCAGCAATGTTTCTTGAAGTTATTAGTAAACCTTTTCCTTTCTGTAATTCACAGAGAAATCAAACTGACCCTTACTTTGGCCTCAGGAACTATGCTAATGCATATTTAGCAATATTAGTCAGTTTCACTTTTGACTTTAATGAAAGCAGGCATTGACCTTTGCTTCCAATGTACTGTATTTTTATATTTTCTGGAGTGATCCAATTTTTTAAAATAATGCAACCATCTTGTAAATTTGACTGAAGCAGAAAACATCCTGAGAAATAAGTTCATTTATTTAGAAGAAAGATTGAAATGATAATATGTGCACATGAGCTATGTCTATTAGCTTCGGCTGTATAAGAATACTTCAGGTTGAAAATTAACCAAAGAAGTATACAGAAAGAATAGAAAATCAGTATAATAATGAGTGGGCTTGCCATTGAAAACAAATTACTGTTTGGTAGTTTTGTAAGATAAACAATAATAACCAGCTTTGATTGTCAATATTTACAGGCAATTAATTTCCTTGTATTTTTCACTCATTCAAGAGAATAAATAGGTTTGGGAGGCTTTGTTTTTATAAGAAAATAAGAAGGAAGGAAAGGGTAGTATAGTTATAATCCAAGTGATCTAAAGAAGTTCTTTTAAATAGTTTTAATTATTTATCATTTAAAATGCTAGTAGTGTTATACCACAGAATTTTCCTTTATGTATCATCTTTTATACAAGCTCTATTCCCAGAGCTAAATAGCAGTCAATTTAAACCAGAGGGGGAAAAAAATGGAAAAAAAAAAAAAAAAGATATTTTTATAACTAAGATTTTAAATGAGGTTAAAATGGAAATTTGAGATCACGTTTTGGATGACCACAGAGAGTTATGTCTGTACTTTGTCTACTCCTGCAATTTTCATGAGAAGGTGAGCATAGGCTGTTGTTCGATGTAACACTGAAGCGTGCAACTATTCAGAAAGCATAGATAGCTAAGCATGGGGTGCTTTATGCTGTTTAAAGAACATTTTTAGAAGAACTTAAGGGAGCAAAAATAAAATAGAACTACTCTGCTTAGAGTTTGCCAGGCACACAGACTACTAAGTTACTGCTTTTTCTCTTTTTTCAGTGTTTTTGACTCCAAGCAAAATACAAAACTAATGAGTCAGATTTTGAAATATCAAGAGATTTTTTTATTACATAATGACCTTCTGTGGAATTTTTATTTTTCTTCTAATATTTTATCTGTTTGGATGTTTGCTTCATGTTTCAAGCATTAGTGTGAAACCTTGATTTATTTTTTAAGGAAAAAAATGCAGCTAGCTTGAACAGTGTTTGACAGTGAGAGTTTTAATGACAATGCATGTCAAATTATTCATGCTCATTTCATAGGATTAATCAGCTCTAGGAATGTCACTAAACACAGTTCTAATAAAGATGCAAACCATGTGGACATAGATAATAGAAGACAGTCTTCCTCTGTGATCTGTCATTCCTGCCCTAGTTCCCTGCTATTCCTCTATCTTCCTGCTATTCCTCTAACTTCCTGCTGTCTCCTCCAGAGATACCAAAAAATTATGCTCCAAGTAGTCTTTTGAAAGGAAAACAACAGTCACTTCTTCATAGAAATAAGCAAGGAAATGGCCCTGCTGTGGAGTCCATTTTGCTTTTTGTATCTCACAGCAGGGTAGTAGTGATCCCTTTGTGCTTGGGTAATGTGGAAGTTTTCTGTCACTGGTCTGTAATGATTCAGGAAAATTGTACTATGAACTTAGGAACTCTGAAAGTGATTCAATATCTAGGGTTTAAAAGTTGCAGCGTATGTGGGAAAGGGATTCAGCACTTTCTCTGAAATTGTTCCAGATTACACAAGACAGAGATCAAAGCAACAGTAATGAGAATTTATTTAAACAATCCAATCTACACAGTGCTGTTTCTAGCTTCAGACCAGATGTAAGGAAATAAGAGGAATTCACCACTGAAAGCGAGCTATAGTAGTAGATCAGCTCCCAGAGTTTTCTACCTGTCCATATTGTCTGGCCAACAAGCTGTTGCAATGTTTACACAGAACGAGGATCCTACTCATAAACTACGTCATCTCCCTGGGATAATTTTTCACTGAGAAGGATATTGATCTTTTTAGTAAATTAATCTTTTTAATATAATTTTATATCCTTATGCTTTTCCTGGACTGATATTCAGACTTAATTATGCAAGCTCAGCATCATTTTCTGTGATTCATAACTCATTTGGGATATTAACCTTGACACTTTCCTACTGGGTATAACCCACACCTAAATTTTTAAGTGCTAATGACTGTTGTACATAGATAGGCAGAGAGATCTTTTATACAGAAGATGTACACAGTCTCTTGACATCTGTCTGGTTTTTGAACTAACACTATTAACACAGAGTTGGTATAATGTTAGGTGACCACTTCCTGCTGCTAGATGGTGGAGATTTTAAACCTCAACAAATAACACCTGTATAAACATAAATCTATATTTTCTTTAGATATTTATTTTGTAAATCAGATATTTGCAATAATTTAAAGAAAAGCAATTCTTGTATCTCATTTATAACTTTTAGAATAGGTGTCCACGTGCTTTATAGTGAAAATGGAATTGCATTTGATGCAATGACAGGAGTCAATATTTAAGGGTGCTCTAAAAGATGGATCGTCATGTTGAGATCTGAACTTGCGCCGTTTCCCAAAAACAGCTTAAGCAAAGATTGTTGTTTGAAGTAATGTATATTAGAAAGTTTAAATTTTCTAGTGTCAGACTAGATGGTTAATTATATGTTCCTACCTATTCAATATTATGAATTCTGATAAAACCCATGGAAAAAAAGTGTGCAGTAATGTGGTATAACAGAATCACAAGCTAAAAATTTTTCAGCCACAAGAGTATATCTAGATAACTAAAGAGCTATGCAAAAGGTAGTTTTCTCGCTTGAAGTAGCCACTTATCCTATTTATGGACAGTGAAAAAACTTGTAGGGAAAAAAAGGTAGATTCTAAATCCCCCAAAGCAGAAATAGAAAAGTTCATGGAGAAGTCAAAACAGCATGTATGGAAAGATGTGGGCTTGACACTAAAGGTGTTAAAATCCATGTGGTGCATAGAAAGTCTAAGAGGCTGAGGAGACAACTGTTCAAGTACTTCACTGGGATATGTTGTTCTTTCATTTATATATTTATTTGTTTGTACTTGAAATGTGAGACACAGGAAATACAGGCTCATAATATTTGAACTATAAATTGCTATTGGATTCTGTGAGTGGCATGAGTTCAATACGCATATTCCACTGCTTTCAGATATTTCTATTATTGTATAAAACAGCCACAATTTAGATATAAGTACTTGGCCCAGACCACGCTTAACCACATCCCAAACCCATCCATTCACTAGAAATATTTTTTTCAAAGTTTTATTCATTTTAAAGATGAACATGTTTCACAGAGAAGTTGTGGATGCCCCATTCCTGGAAGTGTTTAAGACCAGGTTGGATGGGGCTTTAAGCAACCTGGTTTAGTGGGACGTGTACCTGCCCATGGCAAGGGGATTGGAACTAGATGGGCTTTAAGGTCCCTTCCAACTCAAACCATGCTATGACTCTATAATTCTACTTGTGATAGCTTTTCATAGAGTTGTAACAATCGTATTTTAAATAACAGCATAGATATCATCACAGAATAAACACATTGCCCTTCTCCAAACATGTCTGGATGACTCAGTGGTGTTGGATAGTGTAGAAGCAAAGGAAAGGTCTGCAAAGTAATGTTACGATTAGTCGATAATGCATTTGATGTTTAGTTGGTTTAGAGGTAGAAAAGGTTCTCACAGCATCCTGAGAACTACCATCATTGTAACAAATGTCTTACTAGTGCATATAATTAGACAATTCAGTAACATAGTTAAATTGGTACTTTCTTCTATGTAAAGTTTTTAAGCACCATTTTTAATGAAATATATATTTTTCTGGGTTTATCCCTCAGAGCTCTAGTCATACCTCAATTTATTTTTGATTCTTATTTTTAGTTGCATCTGCATGTATCTGTGACACATGATCTAGACCAAATTGTCTACAAGAATTCCTGCAAGATGCCTTTTTATCTCTTACAACTATTGTTTAATTTCTTTTTAAAATTAAACACATTTTATAAACACTGTCTAATGTATATTAGTAGGTTTACTATAATAAAGATAATAATTGTAGGTAGAAAATCTAGGTCAGTAAATCTAGCAAATTTAAAAAATGTACTTTTAATCAAAAGCTTCTAGCTAGATAGCATGTTTATTATTTGAAAATTGTATCTTGCAGTTTTTTTCTGTGCCTTTGTGTTTGTGTGTGTGTATGTGTGTGTTTTGTTTTGTTTTGTTTTTCCTAAGAAGAAATTGTTCTCTTATCAAACAACACTTTCATTTTCAGGTGGAAAATCAACAAACTGGGAAGGAGGTATTCGTGTACCTGGGCTTCTCCGTTGGCCCGGATTGATACCAGCTGGCACCTATATGGACGAGCCAACAAGTAACATGGATATATTTCCTACCATTGTCAAACTTGCTGGGGCACAGTTACCCTATGACAGGTATACTCTGAACTTAGCTTTGTTCTATAGAAAATCTCATGTGCATTTTGTACATTCTGGTGATAACTGTTAAGACAGAAGTAAAAATGAAAAGAAAAACTAGATTGTAAGTACCTTTTTTTTTTTTTGTAATTACATTTCATGTTGGCATTCTGATATACTTCACAAAAAACATTGTATGTAAACATTGTATGTAAAAGCAGCTTGGCCAGCAGAACAGCTTTTTTGTGCTACTTTATCCCAGTTCATTTAGTGGGCTTCTTTTGTTCATGTTAAATGAAAACTTGAAGTCCCTTCTCCTTACTGTTCCTCTACATCAGTCCTTACTCTATACTTTCTCACATTCCTTAGCCTAATACCAAAATTGTTGAAGTTAAAGTGAATTGTGTAACTAGAAGACAGAAAAAACAAACAAACAAATAAACAGACAAAAAACTCATAAAGCTGGGCACCAGAGAGGGGGTCGGCCATTGGCAATGTGAACAGCAATTAAGACATACATTTACACTGTCATTCTTCAGCAGTTCTTTAACAGTTCTTTACTGTAAATAAATGCAAAATAAAAATAAAAATGCTTGAAACCTGCCATTTCGTAAACAGCTAGGTATTAACTGAGGCTGAACTCAGTATCAAGCACTAATTACTGACCCTTACTTTCTCTGTTAACAGTTTTTGTTTTTTATTTTTTCTGATATCATTTGTAAAGATCAGCTCTGTGGCTAGTTCAGAGCATGGTCATGCAAACAGTTATGTCATCTGATGTGATAAGCCTGCAGGGAAGGGAACAAGCATCAGGCAACTACAGAGTGAGAGTACCACCAAAAGCAACATACCATCAAGTCGCAGCCTAGAATTATTTACTAAAAGCAAAAATGAATTTATCAGAAAAGGCTCTGTTCTACATGAATGAAGATGGTAGAAACAAGACCTGCAAGTGTAAATTATTTTTAATTTTACGAGTTAAACCTTGGCCTGCTTAGTATAACAAAACAAATCAAAAAGCTACCCTTTTCTTACAATTTATTGTTCTCTACTAAATGAGTGAAAATAATCTATTACAGAGTTTAGCAGCCTGATGAAAAAAAAAAAAAAAAACACTAGGCTTATAAAATTAATGAGTTTTACTGACACTTGCACATCCCAATGTTTTATCTTGTTCAGGAGATACATAGTCTCATCAGCAAGGTGGCTCCACCTAAACTCTGTTGCCATCTGAGTTCAATATGTGGAGAAACCCACTGCTACACTTTTTGTACACATCTCCCATGCACAAACAGCTTTTGAGTACAAAGAATCCAGAATCCACATGGAGAAGACCAGTCGTGAGCAGAGACACTCTGCTAATGATGATCTATGGAGATTCTGCAGGAAATGGCAGGGCAGGACATGTGTAAGGAATGAGAAATTAGTCGTGCACTGAGACATCCCCTACAAGCAGTAACTGTCGAACCTAAGCAGTTTAAACTATCCTTACTGAGGGCAGATCTTATGCACTTCATTTTCATATTCCTTGGGTGAAGACTAAGCACTGATGTTTTATTTTGATCTCTTTGCTAGAAATCCCAATATATTTGTGTAACTTCCACTTTCAAGTTTCTCCTCACTGATTCTTCTTCTGTGTAGACTATATGCCATAATTATTGTTTCATGGTAGGTCTGAGTGAGATGCTGTGGACTAGCTTGAATCATACATAGAATACATACCTACATATACAGAATCATCTAGGTTGGCAAAGACCTTCAAGATCATCTAGTCCAACCATCAGCCTGACCTTTCTAGTCCCATCACTACACCACATCCCTCAGTGCCACGTCCACGCATCTCCTAAATACCCACAGGGATGGGGACTGCCCAAGGCAGCCCAGCTAGAAGCGCTTGACAGTGGGGCCATCCTATTCCTTCAGTGCATTCTTCCTGAAAAATATGAGAAATTACTCCAACTAGGATTCAGTCACTGGGAGGGAGCAAGTTAAAGGGGGATGGAGGAGGTGCTCCTTGTAAAAGAAGAAAGATAGGTCATCAGAAAGAAAAGGCTTAGGTATACCCCTAAAACAAATAGATATGGCTATATGAGAGTACTGTTGACATATTACTGGAGACAACGTTTTCCCCATCAAAAGTCTGTAGAACAGAATGTATGCAATAGACATACAGACGTCCTACACTCAGCTTGACGATGACCAAGCTTGCAGGGGCAAAAGTCAGGAAAGAAAACATGACAGACTGAAAGTGAGAAAGATCCTCATTCAACAGACCCTACAGCCAGGGTTGCATCCGGAAAGCAGAGTTGGACAACACTGCTTTACAAATAACAGTCTCGTTTCCTAATACTGTCTCATAGTAATTAAGCTAATGTGAAACAGGTTGTACATAGTAATGTAAATTACAAATAGACACTTAGGGATTTAAAAGTTTCAAAAATGTTTTTACAAGATGTTGCTCAAAATACTTAAAAAACAATTACCTGATGATCTGTATGCCAGCAGAAATTAGCATCCTATGAAACTTTTTGTAAAACTTGTAATTCACACCATGTCAAAAATGCAGATTGTGATTTCTTCCCCATCAACTGATTCCAGCTATTTGATGGCTTCGTATATGGAAACATTTAAATGACTTGCTTATTATATAACACCATTTCAATGTAAATTGACTTACTCCTTCAAAACATCATCAAAATTGTCCAGCAGCAGATAGAGAATTTATATATATATATATGTATGCATGTGTGTGTAGTTGATAAACACATATTTAAACATAGTTCATTTTCAACTTTAAAATTACTAGTTCTGTGTTAAATTCTAGCATGCATAATTTATTAGACAGAGTTCTTGCCATTACTTCTGGGGATGCAAACACAGCACAGCAGAGATTTTTCTGATCTTAGAGTTACTTCAGCCAGACTGCTTCCAAGCAGCTTGAGCAGGTATATGCGTTTATACCTGGAGGACTGTGTTCTAGCAATTCACTCACATATGTCTGATTACATTCTCAGCAAGAAAAGAGAAAAGTGGGATGAGGAAGCAACCACTCCTAATGGCAAAATATAAAATTAATGTTTCCTTAAATAATGTAAAAACCAAAGGGGAAGAGCACCTGAACAGTTGTTTTTTTTTTCCAAATTGATCAACTGGAAGTGACCATTCAGATCATAAGATGTAGATTTATTGTTTTAAGAAGTGGAAATGCAGAGTTATATTTTTCAGAAAGGGGAGTTTTGGTTTATTCTGACTTTGAAATGCTTTCTTACTCAGAATTATTGATGGACATGATCTGATGCCCTTACTTCAAGGAAAAGTTACCCGATCCAAGCATGAATTTCTCTTCCATTACTGTAATGCATATTTAAATGCAGTACGCTGGCATCCAGGAAATAGTAAGTAAACTTGTGTGTTCAAACTTTAACTATTTCATATAATTTTTATTGCAGCTTGAAAAGAATCAGGAAAAAAAAAGAAAAAAACAACAAACTTGTACTATAGTAACAAATAAGTTGTTTAAAACATCTCTCCATTTTCCTTCCGTTTCACTTTTTCTAGAACACACCTATTCACAGAGCCATTTTACTGTTTGACATTAGTTTGTTGCTATGCATTAATGTTACATATCAAGACAAGAGATATCTATAGTATCTGAAGTTAAAACTTATCTGAAAAACAGTCTATTTAGTAGTCAATGTTAACTGTTACACCTTCCTAAAAATGTACAGGTAATAGCATGGTTTGTTGAGTAACAGCACAAGTATGACACCAACCTGTCTATTTTTGAGATAGCGAAGTACAGAACTATCACTCTGATAGCATATATACTATCATATCAGAGATATCAGATAGTATATACTATCATTAGTATAGACTAGTCAAAGTCAAAATTATACCATAGATTATTCAGTAATATAGGAGACCTTTTCAGACTTTTTTTGAACTGAATAAATCCAATTGGTAGTCTAAAGAAGAAAGCATTGCCCACTGATCTGCTCCTTTTTAACCAACAGCTTACTGTTTCTGGTAGTAACTTCCACATTAATCAAATGTTTCCCTTTCCATAAAAATCTCTGGGATGAATGAAGTTGAACATGTTTTTCTCATTTCAGCTGACACTCAAAGTGATGACTTATGTTACAGTTTAAAAATGATGATTTGAAACAAGCTTTTGATGTAGCATTTTTGGCTTTAAGTACTTTGGGAAAGGACTTAATACTTAATTTGCAAACTTAAAATTAGTTGGAAACTTGGTCTTTTTGGTCATCTGCAGGCTCACTCTCTGCCTTAGCCTTTTAACTTGGAGAAATTAAAATATTACTTATAACAGTCATTTACCAGACCATTTTGTGTCTTGAGGTTGTGTGAAATTATTCTGCTTTGTTAGGAGAGAAGTAGATAGAGCTGCAGGCAGGCAGAGAAGATTTTCGTCTCACTAAAACACCTTTGCAAAATAAAGTACCCTTTGCCTGAGCAACGGGTCAACTTGTTTATTTACTGAAGGGAAATTTAATGGGAAAAGAAGGGGAGCAATGATGAGGGACTTGTCTATTATATTTACTGAGTGGCAACAATGTACATTGTGATTTTCCCTTTATCCTACTTCTAGAGCAAGAAAAAATCTAAAGCCCATTCATACTTTGGCAATAACATTTTCATAACACTGGGCTGATTTCTGTATGGAAGTGTATTTGAAATGCCACCTTGTCAGCCTGCTATATAGTGTGAGAGTAGGCAACAGCTAAATATTCATCTCCACTCTCTTTTGTATCAGTCCCCTGGGAGTGCTCAATGTCTGCTTCAGTCTTGTTCAATCAGATCTTCAGAAATGCCTTTTCCACGTAGACAATACAATCATGTTTGTAAATATATTTGTTGCAGTCAGCTAAAGTTTTGCCCCTGTTTATCTCTTTCCTATGTTTTATTGCTGTATAGAGATAAATATATTTTCATTACAGCTCTATGCACCTGATACTATCAGCATTGCTGTAAGTACTCATGTGGAAAAATGAGTATGGTTGGTTTTTCTTCCGATATCTCAGCAGCTCTGTATGAAGCAACTGATAAGTTCAAAGTGTATTATATTACTAGTTAGTGTGTTATTGTCCTCTAGCCTCCCCCCACAGCTCTTTACAGCTAATCGCAGAGTCCACTCACAGGAACTACTTCTTGTACTATGAAATGATATTATATTTTAGTATATGAAAATGAACAGAAAGTAGAAATACAATACAATGCACTTTTTTTTTTCCCCTGGAGAAGCCATTATTTCAATCATTTAATTCAAACCATTGCAGAGCTTTTGCCAAGCAGCAAAGAACTAAATTAGAAGTATCCTATGGCAACAGTTCATTCCCTATACTTAGGAACACATCCAAAAAAAAATTGATGAGGTCACCTTCATTAAAGACAGGCTGGAGAAGTGAACAATTTTCACTTAAACTCAGAATGCTAGTATGATTACTTGCAAGGATATAAGGCTTCAAGGTTCAGGTAGATCTAATTACCATTCCTAAATAACATGTATCCTGTGCCTCACATACTTTATGGCCTCAATAAGTACCACATTCATCCATAAACACATATAATTTCCAGTATCCAGAAGTGTCTGTAGGATCTCTCATCTTATAATTGCCGATGACTGTAGTCAAGCCAATAGCACTCAATTCACAGAAGACCACCAGAAACATATTCTTAATATTAAAGATACTCTTGAAGGCAATTCCTTATATAAGAAAAAAAAAAGAAAAAAGAAAAAAAAAATAAAATTTGTGAGAAAAACATCATCAGGAATCATTGTGCAGTGCATTGTACATTCTGTGCAGTGTAAATTGTCTTTTAAGCCGGGAAAGATTTGTGGTGTCTTTGATCTGTACTCCCCAGATAGTTAACTATATTGATTTCTGCTACTTTGGAATTGTGTAAAAACATTCTACCTATAGATTACGCCTGTACATATGGGCCAAATGCTGACCAGCTCTGCCTCTCAATAGGTCTGAAGTCTCTCAAAAGGCTTAGTGGAAGACACTGTGATCATGTGGAATTAATAACCCCAACTATGTTCTGTGTCTTCTGTACTTATGTGGTGAATGGCCCTTGTTAGAAGGACCCAACCATCTGATCATAGAATCATAGAATGTCCTGGGTTGAAAAGGACCTTAAAGATCATCTAGTTTCAACCCCCCCCTGTTCTGGGCAGGATTGCCAACCACTAGAGCAGGCTGCCCGGAGCTGCATCCAGCCTGGCCTTGAATGCCTCCAGGCATGGGGCATCCTCAACCTCTCTGGGCAACCTGTTCCAGTACCTCACTACCCTTTGAGTGAAAAACTTCCTCCTTATTTCTAACCTAAATCTCCCGTCTTAGTTTAAAACCATTCTCCCTTGTCCTATCACTATCAACACATGTAAACGGGCATTCCCCCTCCTGTTTATACACTCCCTTCAAGTACTGGAAGGCCGCAATGAGGCCTCCCTGGAGCCTTCTCTTCTCCAAGCTAGACAAGCCCAGTTCCCTCAACGCTTCTTCGTAGAACAGGTGCTCCAGCCCTCTGATCATCATCTGACTACATTATAGACTGCTGTTCCCTTCTTCATCAAATGCGTAATTTCTATCAATTTTAAAGATGCTTTTTTGTTTGTTTGTTTGTTTTTTTTTGAATCACAAAACAGCAACATAGAAAAGAAGCTTACAACTTCTAAGGAAAATATTATTTATTCATTAACTAAAGCACAATCCATTCTAAATAAATGGAAAAAGTGCATATATTGCGTATATGCACCTATTAAGGCATATATTCTTATATTTCTTGCTATATTTCTTTTCTAGGAAGTTTTAGTCTATATGACAGATTCAGCTTGTATATTTCATTTTTTTTCCTTAGATACTCAAAGTGTATGTTTAGCTTTGACCCGAAGGAAAAATTGAGAGGGGAGCAAAAGTTCTGCATAGTCAATTGGTCCCTTGTTGCCTCCATCACTCTACGGTTCCTTTAGTAACTATATCTTTGACATTGTTAGATTTCCATTGTGTGCTTCACTAGAAAAATGAAAAATAGGCTTTGGTTTAATTTTTAAATCTTAGGCTATACAATATGAAACAGACAAATTTGGTGTAGCTGAAATGTATAGTACTTGCACACCTTTCCTTTGCTAACATACTTTCAAAGTCTGACTAAGCAGGTGTGCTTCTCACATCACTCAGGGAAGGTCAGAAACTTCAAAGTGAACAGATAACCATTGCTGAATATTTTACATCTATATGTTTAGAAGCTAAGCATCCCTCATAACCAAATCAATGCTCATCTTCATGAAAACATGTTAGTTGAGTCAGTTACAGCATTCATTCCCCTTCATCAGTCCTCTGAAGGAGCATTAGATTATGTGTGCTACATAATGCTCTTCTCAACCGACATTTCAAAATTTAAGCCTTATCCTTTCTAGAGAGATGTCAGAAAAAAAATAAAAAATCTCTCCCTTTCTTCTGCTCTCCTTCTGTCTCAGCCACAGAAAACAGACTAACAGCATTTTCTTCTTCATCTCTCTTTGATTCACTTGCATTTTGCCTGATACTGAAAAATAATGTACATTCTTCTTGACATTCAGAATTAAAAAAGGAATGAAATATCAGGCAATTTTCGTTGCTCATGATTCATATTTCTCTCATAGACACGTGTATGCTGACACTTGCTATCAGTGCCTTGAAAACAAATAAGACATATAGTCCTAGTTCTTGGAGGATGACTTCCTGTTATTTTGAATCCTTTGAAACCAATTTAATTGATCAGTTATGTATACAGAGTGGAAGACATGTTCAAACAGTGTCAGCAAAGTACTGTGATTTCCCATTATCAATGCATATTCTCCATGGTTTCCTGGAGTACCATATAAGTACTAATATACAAAAGCAGCATCTGTGAAAATATAAAATAAAATAAAATTAGCTTTTCTTTCTCCCTACTCTGATGATTAAATAGGTTTAAACATTTACATTTAAAACAAACCAGGTGTAGGTTCTGCCTTGACTTTAAGTTGAGCCACCCAGAGTTTTATATAGCACTCTGTTAGTTGTGCATGTCAGATTATGCTTTGGCCTAATTTAACTCTGATCACATGTTCTTCTGCTTGTGCAAGAAGACTAGTACTTGTGTACTTGCTAAAGTTATAATTTAACATAACTGCACACTAAAAAAAAAAATAAAAAAATATCAGGAGCTCTGTCTCCAGAACATTAGTGGCATATGAATCAGTACTATTAAAAATGCATTGCTATGACAACTTAATTATAAGGAGAGAATTCATCAGATAGAGAGTGAATCTACAGTTGAATGGAACTATTGCATCTTTCAGACTCCTCTGATTGTGCGCAAAATTTTAATTTGATAAGGAGGAAATATATTGTAACCCTTCATAATAAACATTGAAAAACCTAATGCACTACAGTTTGTATTAGAAAGAAATAATAAAATTCACAGTATTTTGGTACTACCAATAAAAATGCAATAATATTTCTGATAAATGCTACAGTGGCTGTACTAGCAGCACTTTGCATTTTCTATTTCAAAATGGATTTCATTATTCAGTAGAAACTTTTTATTCTAAGAAAAGGAGGAATAAAAAATGTAATACATGTTTTTGTTTTTATAAAAAATGTTTAGTGAGTTGAGTAAGGTTAATTAAAAAAATCTTCTGTACTAGGAAGTGATTTAAAAATGCCATTTAAGAATTATTTGCTTCCATATTCTAAAACTGTCATTCAGTAAACAAAAGAAAAGGAAACTTATTTTGGCAAGTTCATTCGAAACAAGTAGACCGTTGAATCAAACTAGTGCAAATATAACATCTTTTAAAGACATTAGAATTTCACTTCAGTTTACGTGAAGAAAAAAAAAAATTGTATCAACTAGTGAGGCAACGATGGCCAATATTATCTGTTATTAAAATACAGTATTAAAAATGTCTGTCTATACAAAATAAATTATGAAATAAAAGTGGTTAGAGTCTTCTACAAAAGACAAAATAACCCATTCACAAATGTCAACATGAGGTATACCAGTAATCATCAGGAAGGCTTTAAAGCTGTCAGAGGATAAATCCTCAGCATTTTTTGATATCTGATAAAATAAATGGTGGTATCCATTATCATCTGTTATTTTAGCCAAAGATTTTTACTGAAATAGAATGTTTAATATAGGATACTAGCAAGTAAGGTTTGGCTCTGAATTTTGAAGCTTGTATTACCTCCTTGAAAGTGCAGTAACCTCAGTTCAGAGGTGGATCTTCACTGCTGTTCAGTTTAAGGAAAGCATAATTCATTTTAAAAGCCATTGGTCAAGTGGTGAAAATGTGTCAGAACATTACTTTTGAAAGAAAAGTTCCTAAATGGCACATCTCAAACTAGCTTGTGAGCATAGCTTTCTGGACTCAGAATAGAAATTTTCCACTTTGCCTCACTTAAAAAGCAAGATACATTTCAATTAGTGTTCATTCTGAGTTTCTTGTATCTTGGAATCTACTACAGTTACTGAAAATAGCTCAATCAAATTCACAATTCAGGGATTCTTTCTATGTTATAGAATTCATAGCTATTGTGATTTCTAGCTTCTGCAATGTCCTCCAGCATCCAGTTTTCCACTGTATTTCATGACAGGTATTTTTTTCTTCAGATAGGGGTGAGGAAATATTCCTAGTCATGTATTTAACCTCTTCTGTAGAATCAGCAGTTACAGGTTAATATATATATATATGTGTGTATATATATATTTATTCTTTTTTGCAGTTTTCAGACTGGATATGTTGGAGAAATTTATGGAACAGCTTTTTTTTTAAAGAGTTTCATCCAGGTTCCACATGATTGGAAATGTTAAAGTCATAATAAAGAGAGAACAAAGCAGGAAAGATCTGCTCAGAAGGACTATTTTAAAACAACTTCTGGTTGCAACAGGTATTGCCTATCTTGTGAGATGGCATTGAAATAAGACTGATTTCTGAATAAATAAGAGTAAGAGGAATACCTAGCACTTTTCCCTTCCTTTTGAAAGGAGTATGATATTCATACCTTAAGGGGTAGTAGGGGTTATAGTTAAACAGTTAAAAACTGTTAAACGAATTCATACGCTTAAAGAAACAATATTATAAACAGAACATTGCCGTGAGAGAGCACATGGAAGACAGAGTCTAGAAGACACTGAAAAATGGGAAGCTAGGTATGAAGCTCTATAGACCCAATCTGAAATTCTTTCTACAATGAAGTTCTCAGTACTAGGGTATGTGAGACTGGTACTTGTCTGTAGCAAGTGGAAATGAATTTGGAAACAGTGCAATCGATATACTTCTGTTTAAAAATGCTCTCCGTATCTTGTTCAGCCCTCTTAGAGCATTTGAGAAACATTACCATTCAGACATCCACCGTGTAAATTAGCAATTCCGTTTTCTCTAAAATAGAAAGCATTCGAGATATCTCTAAATATTTGGTGCTTTAGAGACATTATTTAATAGTTGTTCTACTTTCCCTAATATGAACAAGAAATTTCAATTCATACGTTCTCTGAAACTTCATAAGCGGGTTTCTATACTGTGTTTATGTGGCAAGGGTTTGGTACCAGGGGGCTACAGGGGTGGCCCCTGTGAGCAGAGCCCAGCAGCTGCCCCACATCAGACCAGAGCAAGCTCCAGTTGGCTCCAAAGGGACCTGCTGCTGGCAGAGCTGAGCCAGGGTGCAACACTGGGTGGGCCTCTGGGAGAGCAGAAAAAAAGAAGGAAAAAAAACAACTGCTGCACAACAGCAGCTGGGAGAGCGAGGAGTGAGAAGCAGCCCTGCAGCCCCCAAGGTCAGTGCAGCAGGAGGGCAGGAGGTGCTCCAGGCAGGCAGCAGCAGTTCCCCTGCGGCCTGTGGAGAGGCCCCTGGTGGAGCAGGCTGTCCCCCTGCAGCCCATGGGTCCCACACGGAGCAGATCTCCACGCTGCAGCCCGTGGAGGAGCCCCCGGTGGAGCAGGTGGATGTGGCCTGGAGGAGGCTGCGGCCCATGGAGAGCCCCCGCAGGAGCAGGCCCCGGGCCGGAGCTGCAGCCCGTGGAGAGGAGCCCACGCAGGAGCAGGGGTCTGGGGGGAGCTGCCGCCCGTGGGGGACCCGTGCTGGAGCAGTTTGCTCCTGGGGGATGGATGGACCCCGTGGTACGGAGCCGTGTGGGAGCAGTGCTTGAAGAGCTGCTGCCTGTGGGCAGCCCCCGCAGGCTCAGTTCGGGCAGGACGGCATCCCGTGGGAGGGACCCCACGGGGAGCAGGGGCAGGGAGGGACTGTGAAGGAGCGGTGGAGATGAAGCGTTAGTGACTGACTGCAGCCCCCATTCCCCGTTCCCCTGCGCCACATGGGGGGAGGTCCTTATTTCAACCCTTAAGCCCTTTCCACTGTATTTTCTCCTCTTTTTCCTTCGAGGAGGGGGAGTGAGAGAGTGGTTGTGGTGAAGTTCAGCTGCCCAGCAGGGTAAAACCACCACAGTTTCCCATCCTCTTTCTCATTACTTTCAAAGTAATTGGAGGGAGATCTGTTCATTGTGTTTTTTTGTCATGTAGTGAATGAATGCTGCACAATAGCTTCTGTCAGGTGTGGTTGTCATACCCAGTAGACCCATTTGCAGAACCTGTACCCTTGCTTAGGGTTTTTCTTAGTCTTTTACTTGCTTCTGTGAGGAAGCATTTATGGTTTACTTGCCTTCTTTGTGGTGAACAAGAGACTTACACGATGCCATTTAACATCCTTGCTGATCAACAATTCACATTGACCCTGAGAATGCCAGCAGCTGTAGTTACATGCTTTCATTGCTTAACAATTTAAAGGAACATAAATTTAATAGAAGATTGATCCAGAAAGTGACCATCTCCCTTTGCACAACACCTTCAGAATGAGAGATAATAATACCATGGGACTATAACTGTTGTCAAGGAAACATTTTGTTGTCTTACAATGAAATATCTTTTTTTAACCAAATCATATCACACCAACCTCCTACCTTTTCTCAGAAAAGAGCAGATAGGAAAGGATGAGAAAGAAATAATAAACATTTGAAGGTGTAAGATTTTTCTATTGTCACAGAAATTTTTGCTTTCTAACTAGAAAGAATAGACTTATTTAGTCATAGTAAAATTGATGCAGGAACACTTTTGTCTAAGAGAGCTATTCCCCAAGTGAAAGACCATGGTAAATGTCCTTTGACTTTGACATTATACACAGAGACTTTCTCTCAGTGATCGTATCATAGCACTTTTTCTTCATATAAAAATAGCAACCATAACATACTTGTCTATTGAACCTAAGATATCCTGACCTAAATTAGTAATGTTCTTAGTGAACAGAGAAAGGTTGACAGGTTTCAGTGATCGTATAAAGGCAAAGACATTTAAAGTAGCTAATTCAGTATTATTTAAACTTCAGCATGAATGGCTTGCTGTCAGATATTGTGTCATGCACTTATGACAGTAAAAAGGAAAAAAAGAAGGATCTTACAGATTTTTTTTCTGTATGCTCTACAGCTAACACTTCAATAGAAAAAGGATCTGTTAGAACAGTTTTCTGATAATTTTTGATCTATTTAGAAATTTAGCAGGAGTAAAAACAAATATAAATAATAACAACTGCATAAGAGTAGCTAAAAATGTGCTGCAACTTTCAAAAATGAATTTCAGCTTACCAAGTAACATAAAAAGTGGGTCTTCAACAATTTCTGGAGCATTACACTTCCAAAAATATCTTCTGTTCAGTATTGGATTTGAGCCTGCAGCATTCTGCGTGTTACATTCAGAACATAGCGCTGATTCATCCTAATTTAAAAATCAGATTCAAATGGCATATATTGTCTTAGGCAATGTTCTTCAAGGGAAGTAGTTAATGCATGCACAACCCACGTAGAGTATTCTATGTGCCACAAACTGTGCCATCCTATTACACCTAGAAAAGTAAGCAAAGTATTGGTTTATTAGAGAAATTCTCAGTAAACCATACAAGACCATGAAACACAGAAAAAAATATCACAGATGAAAATAGTGGATTCTCAGAGTGTATGTGCATGTGGACAATATTATGCTGGAGACCAGTGTGCACCTGTGGACAATGTGCTTGTTTTCTGTGTTCATGTAGGTGCTTTCTAAATGTAAGTCCTCATCAGTACTTTGGAAAACCAACACAACAAGGAATCTCCAATAATCAGTGTAAACACCCTAAGTTTGAAAAAAGCTGATGTCCCAGTACGAACAGTGACCATCCTGTTGATGAAATCAACAACTTTATATTTGGTCTCAAATTATTAGAGGACAGATAATGCATTACATTTTTCAAGTATATTTTGTAAAGGCATTTGAAATTCCCTAAACTAAAAGGAAGAGAAAAACTAGGAAATAGCTTTTCATTTGTTTCTTATGGTTGGTAGAGGAAATTTATAGAAGGGTTTATGTAAAAGCTGTTTGAAACAGAAAGAAAATTATTTCCACTCATAATTTTTGCCGAGTTGTTTCAATTAGTAGAAATGTAAACTCTATGAAATAGTATAGAACAAGTTTCTACCAAGAGTTTGTGACATTTTGCAAAATATATTCATTATTCAAAATTTAACCCAATGATTTATTGAAAATAATTCCTCCGCTTCAGTTCAGTCATAAACTATTCAGCAGAATAGTAAATGTAATGCATTTATTTCTATTGACTCTGGTCTCCTAGATGTGGGACTGTAATGCAAACTTATGATGCTCACTCACTTGTCTTCAACATTTGCATTTTAAAGAAAATAGGTTTCTAGCATTCTAGGAGGGTGGAAATTAAAAATCATGTTACAGTCACAAATTTAAAAGCCAAGACCATAAAAAAGAGCATACAGATCATGATACTTTAGTACTTAGAATTAGGACTACTGCAATGAGTCAAAAAGGCTGAGTCTTTTAGTATTAGGAAATGTTAGTCTTCCTTAAGATAATTTCATCATTACCAAGCGTGTGCTAATTTTTCATTTACTACCTGTCATCTCTGTGATATATTAATTTTTAAATAGTATGATATCACAGAAGCAAGCTTCTGAGTTTCACTTGATCAGCAACAGGACAGTACAGTCTTCAAGATTAACTTAATTGAATTATCTGGGCCCTCTTCAGTGCCACAGCAGCACTGTGAGAGGTCATCACAGAGGTCATATGGTGTAGAGGTCATCCAATACCTTTCACATACATACATTTCACCGTACATCAAGCTCTGATACATCCATATCGTCTTGTGGAGAAAGAAGCTCAGAACTAAAAGCATTATGGTTACCTTAGCATTCATACACTTGATAGCAAGCCTGGTTTGCCAGAAAAGCTTTCTAGTTTGTGCTCAGCAGTATCTTGACATATTGTGCTGCTTCTGATTCCTAACCAAATGTAATTCTGTAATTTAGTCCTTCCTGACAGACTTGTCATTTGGGAACATTTGGATTTTATTTTATTTTGAATTTATTTTTTTTCTGAACAAAGTCCCCCACCAAAAATTGCAAACTCGACATAATTAATATCTTCCTTAAGCTGTCACTGTTGATTAATCATTTGGTGAAGCTGCTAAAACAATGCCATAATACTTATACACCAGGTAAATACACAAAGGGAATAATAAATTATAAATAAGTAATAAAGGAATAAAGAATAAATGGTCTCACAAAAATTAGCTTGTACAAGAATATGAGATGCTAGAAATATAGAAAATGCTAGAAATGCTAGATAAGAAATTGTGAGTAAAGAAATCTAGCTGAGTTCAGAATTACTTACTCATTTCTCCAAAAATGTATCTCAGTGCTCTTTGGTGTTTTTTTGTTGTTATTGTTTTTTTTTTTTGAATACATTTTTCCCCAGTTCTAGCATGCTGTAAAAAACATGAAAATTAGGACTGATTAGTTCCTCATGGCCACAGTGTCCTATAATTGCAAATCCTTTAGTCCAGCTAGTGTCTAGGGTTTGTTGCTGTTGTTCTTTTTTTCCTGCAGATGGTCATGGAAGCACTTTCATGTCCTTTGTTTAGCTCTCAAATTATTCCAACATTCAGCCTAGCTGACAGGGATTCATTACAACTACATTACTGTTGCTTTTTTGTTATATAGGTAGTTATGTTATATTAAGGGAAAATGCAATTCCTGCCTACAGTATGTAGACTGTGAATATTAAGGGATTTATATAAAGTTGAATTTGTTGTAGCATTTCCTTCCCTGCTTTATGGAGCATACTTAACTCAGAAGCTAAAATACTACTTTTAGCATGAAAGCTCCTCCCATTTTTTTTTATCTGAAGACTGCAGTCAATGCACTATATGAAATCAGGTTTTTATTGTTTTATTTCTCAATGCCTAATCCCCAAATTTAACTTTGATTCAAAACTATTATATACCAGTTTAAATTTATTAGTTGTACCTATAAAGAACAATACTGTCAGTTCTGTAATACTTAGTGATAAATTGCTTGTAGTATTTATAGTTGACAATAATTTTTGGATTCTGAAAAAAATGCCCTTGCTACTAAAGCCAATTTTCAGCTGTAGCCAGAGGCTCTAAGAGCATATATCTTTATGATTCAGAAGCAACTGTAGCCCATGAGTGTTTGGATCAGTTATTGGAAAAACTAAAGTTAAACAAAACTTTTTTTAAGAAAAAAAGTTTAATTAGTAAGGGCTATTTGTATGTATGCTGTGGAGGCATGAGCTTATGCATAAGCATGAAGGTAAACACATTCCTTCTCAGAAAGAGCAGTCAGGCATTGGAAGGGGTTGCCCAGGGAAGTAGTGAAGTCACCATCCCTGGGGGTGTTCAAGGAAAGGTTGGACGTGGTGCTTAGGAACATGGGTAGTAGGGTGATGGTTGTACCAGATGATCTTGAAGGTCTTTTCCAACCTTAATGATTCTATGATTCTATGATATGCTTCACAGAAGTGAAGAAGTTTTGAAATGCTGTCTAGGAAAAGAGTTTTGCCACAAAAGCTTGTAATTTCCTAAAAAAAAAAAAAAAATTCATCTGGAAGAATTCAGCCTAACAGATCTGGTCAGCATAAGACCTGAACTAGAATCAAGCAAATGAGGGGTAGAAGACAGTGGGCCTGTTTTGTCATGCTGAAGTGTAGGGTTTGAATAGCTTTTCTTATTCCTTTTTCCATTTTTCTTAATCAACTAAAAGTAGAAAGCACACAGAATTCTGTTTAGAGTCCTATTTGCAGTTGTCAATTTAAACTTTGAAAGAAAATTTAGAGACTACAGAATATTTTAGGCTTCATTCTCTATTTTTTTCTCTCTAGTTTGAAAAAAAAAAAGGTTAGTAATCAGATGCATTCTTTATTCTTTATTTGTAGAAAATGGATTATGATACTTGACTCGTGAATTATATTAAAATGAAAAACATTAGGAAAATGGATTACGATACTTGAAATACTTGGATTATGATATTCAGGTATACCAAAATTACAATATTTACAGGTTTTATACAAATTAAATTGTTCTAATGAATGTCATGCTTTGACAATTTACAGGTTTATGCTTCAAAAAAATCTTGCAAAGTGCATTAATAGGTTTATCTTAGCACAACTGTAAGTCCTGAATACAAATGTCCCCATCTATTTTCACAGTCAACAGAAATGAAATCTATTACTGGGTAGAACAGAAACTGAGAATTGCAACAGAAATTGTACGAAAATACAGGTTGTTTATTCATCTGCTTCAGTTCATTCAGCTCTGCCCTAGCAGGTCTGCTAGATCATTTAGAAGTTCTGGTGATCTCAAGAATACCAAATAGCTCCAAATACCAGGACTCTGTAGTAGCAACAAAAACTTGACCTAGAACACCATGCAGGTGTTCACAAGGTTTCTGAAATGATCAAGAAAAGGTGCTGCTAAATGCTTTAACTAGATTTTGGAACTTGATACTAAATAAATTTTACACTGCCTGTAGCTCCTGAGCATTATCAAAGGCCTCTTTTTTCCCCTTTTCATATGCCAAAATGCTTCAGGTCTCCATGTAGGAAGTGTTTTAATTCGTGCTGGAGCTTTTAAATAGAGTTATGACATACTGATTTTTGGAAAAAAAAAAAAGAAGAAAAAAAAACATAAATAGTACTAAATTCTGAGAAGTATCTTTGAATGTTTAACAACTAGCAGGTTGAGGTAAAAAAAAAGAAATGGTACTACTTATATTTCACAAAGTATTTTTAATGGTGGTCCTTCAAAGCATTTAATCCAACCGTAAGTTGGTAACTGAGAAGTGTTCACATTTTGAAGACAGAAATAAACAAAAGCAACATACTACTGTGTGAGAAAATTAATTATTTGAATGCTGCAAAGGATTATTCCATTGGTGATTACTTCTCAAAGTTAGGGTATGGCAAATGATTAGAACTAAAAAAAGGCAGTACCTACATGTGCAACTGCCTGACTATTCTCTACCAAGTAGTTCTTCGTATTGTAAGACATGATTAATCTTTGTACAAGTTAGTACTACTTTCATAGGGAAGAGTTATGGCCATGGCAAGAAAGAGGCAGCAAGCAGCAGGCAGGCAACGCTTGGCTGAGCCAGTTGATGCAGTCTCTGCCTAGACATACAAGAAAAAGCGCTCGCAAAAATTGTACTTTGTCTTTCCTCATCAGTTTCAATAATTTTTTTCCATTTGTGGATTAATTGACCTCAGATATATCCTCACCCCCATTTGTTGTTAGATTCTGTATTTCGGTTGTTATGTATTCTGAAAAGGTGTATGAGAACACACTGTGTCTCAGGCAGGGAGGGGATCACATTTAGGAAGGCTTAAAGTATCCATGTTCTTTGGTCATCCAAGGACTTACATGGCTGTGCAATATTCTATATAGGTGCATTTTACTCCTCTTCTGGTAAGTTTTGTTCTCTTCTTGCAGAGATGGTTGTGGAAGCAGACAGCCTTTTTAACATTTAGTTTTTGGTTCTTTTTATGCTAGATAGACAAGAAGAAAGTTGTGGTCCAAAATTAAAACTAGACAAACCTGTGAGGATCAGCAAGACGGGAAAAACCTTTAAAGTGTAGGTAGGGATTTTGGTGATAGGAAATTTGTTTACAAAGTCTATCTGCTTGGCCTGACTTCATTTTGAATGCAGTTTGACTGGGAGATTTCCTAATTTCTAATTCTAGCTGAAATTCAGGTTCCTTTTCATGTTTACATGCCCTAAATGTGAAGACCTTGAATTAGAATACTGACCCAGTATTAAGGAAGAAATAGAGTTTAAGCTTGGGCATATTCATTGTGAATGCCAGCCTATTAGAAACATCTTTGGAAATGTAAGAGAAAGTTCAACAACCATGTAAACATTGCCTGGATTCCCATATTTTAATTAGTTACTAAACTTGTTGTGGTAAATGGTTGTTCCAAATTCTCTTTTGGAAAATGGCATAGAAGAAGGAGCCACAGTAGTGAATACAACAGGAAAACATTTCCTAGTGTTCTCTATTATCCTTACTATTGTCACAGATCTTTAGAGAGTATTTTGGCAAAGAAACCAGCTACAATCGAGAGATGCAGACTGAGTTTGTAGAGCTATGAATTAAAAATTGAATGTAAGATTCAAACGCCCCAAAAAAAGCCTAACAGTATGCAGATGTTTGTATTTCACAATATCCTTTGAGTGCTCTTATCACTCTTAACTACAGTGGGGAGGGAGGGCATATATAAAATTTATATCTTGTCATGTAATGCCAAAAGCATTTTCAGTTGTCTGGAGGAAGTACAATGTGTAACTGAATGACTTTAGACAGCAAGCTGTTATTTGTTCTATTTATTGATATTACTTCCTAAAATAAGGGGTTAAGGCCATTAACCTAAGCCATAATCTATTGGAGCATATTCTTAGGCTAGCAAAAAGAAGATGAAAATGTTTTCATGAGGCTGTCTTTGTTTAACTCAACTTTGTAACTGTCTTGTGTAACAGAGCCTGGACGTCATAGTGGTGCAATAAATAATAAATGTTGGATTAAAATTGTGACATAAGTGCCCTCTTCAAAGACACTCTGAGCCAAGCTAGAATTACTACATTGAATAGTAGTTTAAAATAGGAGAGCAAGCCAAAGAGAAGAAACACTCTCTCTGACAGCAGAGGTTTACCTACCCTCCTACAACTATGTTTCAAGAGACTGGAGGAAAAAACAATCAGAAAGCATTTCGCCATGGGAAAAAAAGAAATCCTTCATGCGTAAAGAATGAAGGTCAGTGGCTGGAGTTTCCCAGGTCCCTTGCTGCTTTTTTCTGGTGTGAACTCACTCCAGAGCTGTTTACATCTCTCAGCTGAGCTGAGTAAGATAGTAAGACTATGCTGCTGAATCTCTCCAGTGGGCCCAAGTTCATGCACCACGTAGTTCAAAAACACAGGAGTTACCTGGGTATCGTGCATATATCCATGAATATACCAGAAGAAAAGGCAACAAGATTTTACTGGTGGGAACTTGGGAAACGGAGGAATTTATGTGTAGTTAGATGATGTTGCTAAGCAGACATTAGTTTAATCTTCAGCAAGATAGGATCTGAATGCAAAACAGTGTTTTCTGCAATGTAGAGGTGTCCAGTGTACAGGACTTTTGTTTTAAGAAAACGGCTGCAGATTCTCTAATAATAATAATTTACTCAACTTTTTGCATATTTTGTTTTCAAAAGTAGTTTGAAGTATGGAATTTAATGGGAGTTTAAAAGCATATGCAGATCCTTCATTAAACAATTAGTTGAACACACATGTAGCTTCAGTCACAGATTACATTGCACTTTGCTAAATTTAAGCATGAGGTTAGTATTTGAATCCTTAAGCTAAGATATAAATACTTTGTTAAACTGAAGGCAAACAAGGTGAAAACATCCTCCAATAAATTCATGGGAATTCAAATATTTGCTTCAGTGGACCATAACTCTAAAAAAGATGTAGAAATGGAATTTAGAACAGTCAACGCAATGAGGAATGGGGCAATCCAAATGAACTCTGAGACCTGCACCAAAATCTTTATTTAAACTCCAGTAAAAGTTGGTGGAGGATGTGTATTTGAAAAAGTTACTAGATAAAACAGTAAGTGAAAGGAATGTGCCAACAAAATGTCTTTTTTTTTGTCTTCTGCAATAAAGGAAATGAATGATAGTAGCACAAAAGTTATAATAGAATACACCATCCATCAAGAAAGCTCTAAAAAATACATTGTAGGGAACAATCATGCAGTGGCAGGGGAATGAATTAGATGACAAAAAGAAAATTCATTTGAAATACCTGAAATGAGCTTTTGTTCTTATTTGCTAGAGCTGGAACAGAAGAAACTGCATATATTAAAATAAGAAAAGTATTGCCATCACATAAGCAGAGTCAATTCAGATGTACTTCAGCTTGTGACTGTTTCAGAGGTCACTCAACAATTCTTAAGGATGAGTGAGACATTACAAAATAAATAATAAAAACAATAATAATAAGAAGAATAAAGTATACAGTAGTAATTTTTACGAAAAAGGAAGTTTTGTGTGTGGTGTTTTGTTTTGTTTTGGTTTGTTTTTTTTGTTTGTTTGCTTGGTGTTTTGTTATTGTTAATTTTTAAGAAAAAAAAAATCTACAAACCTCTCTCTGTATTTTCTGGCTACCTCAGTTAAATATGTAGACTTTACATATACCTGAGGGGAGGAGATGTTCAGCCCACTATCTATGAGCACTTTGGGATCTTTCACAAGCAGCAACACCTTTTAAATAGATATTTGCTCTTAGGAAGCGAAACTGAAGACAGACTATAGAATTCTGGAGAGATGGGAGTTTTGATTCTCTAACTTGGGGTGATGTCTTACTCTGAAAGTGACTCCAGTAGGAAGACTGCAACAGCAGTGCTTTTCACCAGAACCTCTATGATGTGTATGAAAGCAAATCTGCTCAGTATCTTTGATTTCTGTTTGGCTATTTTTTGCTTGACAGACAGTTAAGGAGCAAAGATGTAGCTTCTTATTCAAGTCATAAGAGTGGTAGGCAATAATTACATAAAGAACTGAAAAGAAAGAAAAATAACCATATCTTCTTAAAAACATAATTCATTGTGATGAGGGAAACAAAACGTATTTCAAGAAAGTTGTTCCTTGAAGAATGAAAATTTACAGGTAATTGTAGTGTGGATGACCGTGGAGCAAGGTTGGTCAGGCAGCAGCTGGAGCTGGGCTGCTGCTTAGAGGGACAGGACAGGAACGGTAAGGGACTCCAGCACTGGAAGTGCCCCCACTGGCAGTGCGCAGCAGATCTTGCAGCACCTGTGCAGAGTGAGCAGAGCTGAGTGCTGATAATAGGGTCTGTCACTATCCCTAGTGAAGTGATGATCCAGGTTCAGGGTCTAAGCATGGAGTCCAGTCAGGAGCAGGAATAGATAGGAATGGAGACAGCTGTAAGAAAGGCCACAACTTTGGGCCATCCAGAGATGGGACTGGGGAGTAGCACTCTTACAATAACACTTGGGCAGGGACTGATGGCCTCAGACTGAGACAAAATGGGGATCCATTGTGTAGGGTTCATGAATGGGGGTCCAACATAGGACTGGGCAGGGTCATTAAGGCTTGTTAGTGTCCTCAGGGCTCTGGATTTTTAGCAAATTTTGAGGATGGTGCTGACAAGTAAGTGTAAACTTCTACTGCTGAGCTAACCTGAGCTAATCACTCTCTTCAAAAGGGAAATGAGCAGAATCATTCTCACCCTAAAGCAGAATTGTAACAAAGGTAAGGAGCAGATGACTAACAGCAGCAACTAGATTTCATAAAGATTTCCACCTTGCAGAGATCCAAAATGAGGTGAGATGACCAGATTGTCAAATTATGTACTATATAGCAGTATAGCAATTCGCCGTAAATCCTACTAAGTACCATGACTATAAAATTAGAAGTGTCTTGCTACGTTTTTTGCAATGTGAAAAACACAAGTATTTTGCTAACTGTCAGGAATGACACTGTTTGAGTCTTTTGAAGTTGACTGGAATTTTGAGATCATGTAATTTAATTAGTGTAGTTTTTCTTTTAAATCAGCAGAGGTTCAAATAAAAATATGTTATAATAATATAAGTTTAAAAATATGTAATAAATAAAATAGCTAGGTTAGACTGTGTAGTAAAATACAAAGAGTGAATTAGTCTTGTATAACTGAACAGCATTTTATCCAGACATTAGTGTCATGAAAGATCTGACATGAGTGGTCAGAAAAGAAAAGCACAGAATAGATACAGATCCTGGTTTGAGTTACGCTGGCATAACGCTCTTTAAAATCCAATTAAGAAAGTGCCACTTGCTTCTCATGTTCAATTTTCCTTTTAACACAAAACTAAAATATTCATTCATTTACATTGGCTGTTAGCTAGCAAATCTCTGAGAGGTTTCTTATTATTATTCTTTCTTAGAAGTAAATGCTGTTGCTGATTGGGGTAGCTCTTACTGTGGAGGCATAGGGGTCCTTCCCCACAATTACTTTATAAACCTCAGTAAGACACATTAAACTTCATTCCTTGTCATCAGATTTCATCTGAATAGCAACATGCAATGCCAATGTAATCTATTAGAGAAATCATACAGAAACTTGCAACAGTAAGTAACAAGTTTTCATAGATACATAGGTATATGTTTTACTGATTATAGTCTGCAGCAAAGTTTTTGCTTGAAATTCCTCAACAGTAGAAGTCCATTGCTGCAGACCACTGTTCTGCTTTGAGAGTCACCATCCATGAAAAACATTAAAGTGTCAGCATGATGTGGATTTATATCTGTTCTCCACTGGTTCAGCTACACAGTCTCATGAAGGATTTAAACAGCAACAAGTATCTGAATTAAAATAGCGAGGCTGTGGGAGAAATTCACTTTTCCTTCAGGATAACTCACAAGTCTTCAGTTCACTTAAAACACATTTTTGTTGGACAAAGAGTATCCCCTTTCTCGTCTCTGAACTGTATCCTTTTACCCTGTTTTCATCCTTTTCCCATCTATTTATTTCCCTTTCTCTCTCCATTTCTGTACTCCTAGTCTCGCTTACAGTGAATCTCCTTTTGATCCTCTTAATAGATCTTTATGTGTCTTTCCGTTCTGCAGCTGCAGAAATTGTAATAAACTCTGACCTTCATGAGGATTTCCCTGACATTTGCCCTTTCTGTTTCTTTGTTTCACAAGTCCATCCATTTTCCTTTTTTTTTTTTTTTAAATCACAGAATAGATGGGGTTGGGGGACCAATGGAGTGGGGATGGAAGGGACCTCTGAAGATAATCTAGTCCAACCCCCCTGCCGAGCAGGATCACCTAGAGCACATTGCGCAGGATGGCATCCAGGCAGGTTTTGAATATCTCCAGAGAAGGAGACTCCACAACCTCTCTGGACAACCTGTCCCAGTGCTCTGTCACCCTCACAGTAAATAAGTGCCCCTCATATTCAGCCGGAACCTCCTGTGCTTCAGTTTGTGCCCATTGTCTCTCGTCCTGTCGCTGGGCACAACTGAAAAGAGACCAGCTCCATCCTCTCGACATCCTCCCCTCAGATATTTATATACATTAATAAGGTCTCAATAACGTTCTTTTGGGTTTATTTTTTTGCTCCTGATTTTATTCTTTGATGTTATCAAGAAGACACATTTTTTTTGAATTGTGTCAAACATCTGAAACTTCATCTGATGAAGTTCATTATGATATTTTAATCTCCTTGATTATTGAAGTTACTTTGTTTCCCCTGCTTCCTAACTTGTTTTGTAAGCATCAACTCCTCTCCTTATTTGCCCCCTTGTGGTTTTGTTTGTTTTTTTGTTTGTTTTCCACTGCATGATCTTACATGGAGGCACCAAAATCAAGGAAAGCCTCCAAAAATCCCAAATGATCTCCCAAATCTTTAGTTTGTTTTCAGCAATTCAAACACAACAGGTGGAGGAAGCAGAGCAAACATCATGTCATTTATCTAACCTACCTGATTAACTATTTTAATTTGCTATCTTGAGCATCACATCAGAGCAGCTGCAGATGAATTTTGGTGACACAGTAGGGGTGTATTACTTGGTAAGTGTGAAATAACAGCTGAAGGGGAAAAGAGCATTTCTAGTTTAAACACAAACCGCAAAACTAATTATTATCAAGCTCAAGAAACTTGACCTAATCAACAGATACACATTTCTGGTACCAATATTTTAGGTAAGAAAGTGTTTCCTTTGACAAACATGACAAATCCTTTACATTATTTTCTTGTCTTGGCTCTGCTGTGTGAAAACAACAGCAGAATTACCATGAAGCTATATGGAAAGCCTGTTCGTATACTGGGATGTGGAGGGCACTCAGGTGGATCCCCTGAGGGGGGGAGTGGCAGTCCAGACAGGTGACTGTGTGGAGCTCTGGAATCTGGAGACCTGGGTCCTGAGGGAAGAGAGGGCTGTCATGGGTGCAGGTGTGCCCTGCTTAAGGAACTCCTCGAGCAGGTGGCTGGGCTGCAGGGAGAAATCGGGGCTCCCAGGAGTCTCTGAGGGTGACAGATAGGAGGTGTCAACCTGCCCCTGCTGATGCCCAGCAGCCCCCTCCTAAGTCCCTGCAAGGGGTAGTAGCTGACTCAGCCGATCACATGCAGGACAGAGAGCTTCACCGCCCACAAGAGAAAAGGGGCTGGACCCTCGTCTCAGCTCGAAGCAGAAAGAGACATTTGCCCCCTACACCCACGGTGCCACCAACCCCCACGGTGTCCCTGGGTAATAGATTTGAGGCTCTCAGGGAAGAAAAGGAAGAGGTTGAGGGTCTGGACAGTAGTCCGAACCTGGGAAGCAACCCTGAGAAGCATGTCAAGACTGGGGGAAATACTGAGCATAGGGATCGGGGCCGGACGGAGCACTGCATCACAACCATTGCCACAAAAAAAAGAGCGGAGAGTTTTAGTGATCGGAGACTCCTTGCTGAGCGGCACTGAGGCTCCCATTTGTTGCCCAGATAACCTATCCAGAGAGGTGTGCTGTCTTCCTGGGACACGTGTCAGAGACATTAGGAAGGCTCTGCCACAGCTCATTAAACCGGAGGACTACTATCCTCTTGTTGTCATTCAGGTTGGATCCCAGGAATCTGCAACTAGAAAAAGGAGGAATATTAAAAAGGACTTTGCATCCCTGGGAAAGTTGTTGAAGGGATTGGGGGTGCAGGTAGTGTTCTCCTCTGTCCTCCCGCTGGGTGACCAGGACCCAGAAAGAAGGAGAAGAACGGGACAGGTGAACGACTGGCTGAGGAGGTGGTGTCTGGACCAAGGATTTGGGTATTTCGATTTTGGGCAGTCCTTTGAGAAGCCGGGTATGTGGGCTGCTGACCGACTCCAACTCAGCAAGTGGGGCACAAGTGTGTTTGGGAGCAAGCTCTCTGGGCTGATTAACAGGGCTTTAAGCTAGGGTTTTTTTTTTTGACGGGGTAAGGGAGGGGAGCTAAAAGTGACAGAGAAGGGCTGGGGGAAGTTGTCACTGCTGTCACTGTTGAAGATAGTAGGGAAAAACCTCTGAGTTGTCCCACAGGATTGTCTGAGGGCTCCTCATAGAAGGTAATGATCCCGATACCCCGTCCAGAATCTTCTTCTTGCATCCCTCCAGGGGTAACTGTGCCTGCTGCTTCCCTAAAGTGCCTGTATACCAATGCATGGAGCATGGGAAATAAACAGGATGAGCTCGAGATCTGTGTTCAGTCGCAGGACCACGATCTCGCTGCAATCACAGAGACGTGGTGGGACAGCTCGCATGACTGGAACGCTGTCATGGAGGGCTACGTCCTTTTTAGGAAAGACAGGCTGGGGAAGCGGGGGAGGTGGGGTTGCCATTTATGTGAGGGAACAATTAGAGTGTACCCAGCTCCATGTAGGGGAGGGTGAAGGACAAGTGGAGAGCTTGTGGGTGAGAATTAAGGGGTGGGCTGGTGTGGGGGACACTGTTGTGGGGGTGTACTACAGGTCACCAGATCAGGAGGAGGAGGTCGATGAGGCCTTCTACAAGCAGCTGGTAGTAGCCTCATGATCACGGGCGCTGGTCTCATGGGGGACTTCAATTGTCCAGACATCTGTTGGGTAAGCAACTCAGCCAGGCACGCGCAGTCCAAATGGTTCTTACAATGCGTTGAAGACAATTTTCTGACGCAGGTGGTGGAGGAGCTGATGAGGCGGGGGGTGCTTCTGGACCTTGTCCTTACCAACAGGGATGGGCTTGTTAGCGATGTGAAGGTTGGGGGCAGCTTGGGATGCAGCGACCATGAGATGGTGGAGTTCAAGATGGAACTTGGTGGAAGAAGTAAGGCTAAAAGCCGGCTTGCTACCCTGGAATTTCAGAGAGCCAACTTTGACCTCTTCCGGGACCTGCTTGGGAGTATCTCATGGGCTAGGTTGCTAGAAGGCAAGGGTGCTTGTGAGAGCTGGGCAACATTTAAACAGCACTTCTTCCAAGCATCAGTGCATCCCTAAGAGTAGGAAATCGGGGAAGGGGGGCAGGAAACCTGCATGGATGAGCAAGGAGCTCATTGGTAAGATCAAAAGGAAGAGGAAGGTCTATGAAATGTGGAAAAAGGGCCTGTCCTCTTGGGAGGAGTATAGAAGTGTTGTCAGGGCCTGCAGGGACGCGACAAGGAAGGCTAAAGCCCACCTAGAGATGAGGCTCGCAAAAGAGATAAAGGATAATAAGAAGGTTTTTTTTAAGTATGTAAACAGTAAAAGGAAGACTAGGGATAATGTGGGTCCCTTGCTGAATGAGGGGGGTGTCCTGGTAACGGGAGACGCCGCGAAGGCGGAGATACCGAATGCTTTCTTTGCTTCAGTCTTTGCTTCAAGGACTCCCCCCCCCAGTACTCCTCGACCCTGGCGGGAGGAGAAAGGGTCTGGGAAATGGAGGGCTCCCCCCTGGTTGACGAGAGAGTGGTTCAGGAGCGTCTGAGTGGGCTCAATGCACACAAATCCATGGGTCCCGATGGGATGCATCCACATGTGCTAAAGGAGTTGGCAGAGGTGATCGCCGAACTGCTCTCTATCATCTTTGAAAGGTCCTGGAGAAGAGGAGAGGTGCCTGAAGACTGGAGGATAGCCAATGTCACTCCGGTCTTCAAGAAGGGCAAGAAGGAGGATCTGGGAAACTACAGGCCAGTCAGTCTCACCTCTGTCCCTGGAAAGGTGTTGGAACAGTTTGTTCTGGATGCCATCTCCAAGCAATTGGAAGAGAAGAAGGTTATGAGGAGTAGTCAGCATGGATTCACCAAGGGGAAGTCGTGTTCGACCAACCTCGTTGCCTTATACGATGGCATCCCCAGCTGGGTAGATGGGGGGAGAGCAGTGGATGTCATCTACCTTGACTTTAGCAAGGCTTTCGATACTGTCTCCCATGACATCCTGCTAGCAAAGCTGAGAAAGCATGGGATAGAGGAGTGGACAGTAAGGTGGGTTGAGAACTGGCTGACTGGCTGAGCTCAGAGGGTGGTGATCGGCGGCGCAGAGTCCGGGTGGAGACCTGTGACTAGAGGTGTTCCCCAGGGGTCGGTGCTGGGTCCGGTCTTGTTCAACATCTTCATCGACGACCTTGATGAGGGAATAGTGTCTGCCCTCAGCAAGTATGCCGATGACACAAAGCTGGGAGGAGTGGCTGACATGCCAGAAGGCTGTGCTGCCATTCAGCGAGACCTGGACTAGCTGGAGAGATGGGCAGGAAGAAACCAAATGAGGTTTAATAAGAGCAAGTGTAGAGTCCTGCACCTGGGAAGGAACAACCACACATATCAGTACAGGCTCGGGGACGACCTGCTGGCAAGGAGCTCTGAGGAGAGGGACCTGGGGGTCCTGGTGGACGACAGGTTGACCATGAGCCAGCAGTGTGCTCTCGTGGCCAAGAAGGCCAATGGGATCCTGGCGTGCATTAAAAGGAGCGTGGCCAGCAGGTCAAGGGAGGGGATCCTCCCCCTCTACTCTGCCCTGCTCAGGCCTCACCTGGAGTACTGTGTCCAGTTCTGGGCTCCCCACTACAAAAAAAAGACAGGTATCTCCTGGGAAGAGTCCAGCGGAGGGCCACAAAGATGATACGGGGCCTGGAGCATCTTCCCTGTGAAGAAAGGCTGAGAGACCTGGGTCTGTTCAGCCTGGAGAAAAGGAGACTGAGAGGGGATCTCATCAATGTGTATAAATACCTGAGGTGTGGGAGACAGAGGGATTTGACCAACCTTTTTTCAGTGGTTTGTGGGGACAGGACAAGGGGCAATGGCCACAAGATGGAGCACAGGAAGTTCCACACCAACATGAGAAAGAACTTTTTCTTCACAGTGAGGGTGACGGAGCACTGGAACAGGCTGCCCAGGGAGGTTGTGGAGTCTCCTTCTCTGGAGATATTCAAGGCCCGTCTGGACGCCTACCTGGGCAGCCTGCTCTAAGGAACCTGCTTTGGCAGGGGGGTTGGACCTGATGATCTTTCGAGGTTCCTTCCAACCCCTTCAATTCTGTGATTCTGTGATTCCATTCCTAACTTACTCTAGAGAGAAAGACAAATAAAGGGGATGTAGTGGTTTTACCCTGCTGGTCAGCTGAACACCACAACCACTCGCTCACTCCCCTTCCTCAAAGGGAAAGAGGGAGAAAATACAATGGAAAGGGATTAAGGGTTGAAATAAGGACAGGGAGATCCCTCAAAAATTACCATTACAGACAAAACAGACTCAACACTGGGAGATTAATAGAATTTGTTGCCTACTAATAACAGGCTAGAGCAGTGGGAAACTAAAAGCAAGCTAATAAACACCTTCCCTCCAACCACCCTCTTCTACCTCCTCCCCCCATGCGGCGCAGGGGAACGGGGAATGGGGGCTGCGGTCAGTCACTAACGCTTCATCTCCACCACTCCTTAACAGTCACTCCCTGCCCCTGCTCCCCGTGGGGTCCCTCCCACGGGATGCCGTCCTGCCCGAACTGAGCCTGCGGGGGCTGCCCACAGGCAGCAGCTCTTCAGGAACTGCTCCCACAGGGCTCCGTACCACGGGGTCCATCCATCCCCCAGGAGCAAACTGCTCCAGCACGGGTCCCCCACGGGCGGCAGCTCCCCCCAGACCCCCTGCTCCTGCGTGGGCTCCTCTCCACGGGCTGCAGCTCCGGCCCGGGGCCTGCTCCTGCGGGGGCTCTCCATGGGCCGCAGCCTCCTCCAGGCCACATCCACCTGCTCCACCGGGGGCTCCTCCACGGGCTGCAGCGTGGAGATCTGCTCCGTGTGGGACCCATGGGCTGCAGGGGGACAGCCTGCTCCACCAGGGGCCTCTCCACAGCCCGCAGGGGAACTGCTGCTGCCTGCCTGGAGCACCTCCTGCCCTCCTGCTGCACTGACCTGGGGGGCTGCAGGGCTGGTTCTCTCTCCTCGCTCTCCCAGCTGCTGTTGTGCAGCAGTTGTTTTTTTTCCTTCTTTTTTTCTGCTCTCCCAGAGGCTCACCCAGCGTCGCTCCCTGGCTCAGCTCTGGCCAGCGGTGGGTCCCTTTTGGAGCTGGCTGGATCTGGCTCTGATCTGACATGGGGCAGCTGCTGGGCTCTGCTCACAGAGACCACCCCTGCAGCCCACCTGCTACCAAGCCCTTGCAACATCAACCTAATACAGGGGAAAAATGAATTAGATTTTTTCCTTTAAAAAAAAAAAAAAAACTTTATTTAATATTTACATTATTTCTATTCATAATGAGAACATAAACCTAACTTTTCTGCTTGCAAAGGTGTACTTTTTGGAACAAGTCTTTTTTCTGTAGCTTGTGATTGGTTTCTGAGAATGAGGAATCCCAGGCTAGATTCCTAGCTGTGCCACTAGAAATTTCAGCATCTCAGTTTCTTTTTCATCGCGTTAAAGAGACACTGTTCAATTTTAGTAATTATGCATTATTTCTGTTTTTAAATAACATAATTAAAGTAAAAGTAAATTTAAAGTTTTACTGAAGTGAAAATTAATTTATTTTCCAATGATTCTGAGTTCTGGCTAGGCCAATGCTAGTCAGAAATACTTTTGGACTTATTCATGTCTTTTTTGTTTTGTTTTGTTTTTTGCATGAAGTTTTTGAAGTTTCTATGATTTTTAAAACACTTCAGTTTCTTGCACAACAAGTGCTTAAAATGTGAAAATTTGACCTGAGAGTTAATATAAACTCTTAAGAGGCGGGGACAATAAAGGAATATTGGGGAAATACAATATCCGAAACAAACTATTTCAAATCATGTTGAAAGTATGGTTGCATAGGCTTGATATGAAAATAATTGTTTTAAAAGACTTAACTAGACCAGGAGTAAATCTAGAAATGAGCTATTCTCTTTCTCTCTCTTTCTTTTTCTTTACACTTCCCTTTCTCCTTGTTTAAATTACAAACTAAGGAGGAGGAATGGTCGCAGCTTGGAAAGCACAAGCCAAACCTTCTGTACACCAATCCAGTGAACCATTCCTCATGAAAAAAAAAAAAAATCAAAAAAAAATCTCAGAATTACAGACTTTATTTGATTACTTTATGTGACTGAACAGAGTTCACTCACCAGAATGATTTTATATTAATTGATCGACAGAGCTGAAGTAAGCTGTCCTCAAAATAATTCTGAGCTCTCTTCATTTAACTCCTGTATAATATGTTATTAAAATGAATTCATTCCATTTACAGGCCCAGGAGACCCTTCTTTCATCTTGTTTTTAATAGCAAGGATATTTTAGCAAATTATACCACTTCAGAAGGGTAAAGCCTGTTTTCACTGTGCCACATGTCTGCCTTTCTTATTCTGGGAAGTAGGAGAGGGTCAAGGTTGTTTACCTTTTCCATCACTTATAGTCATCTGGAGAACAGCTGAAGCTCTCTGCATCCATTTTGCACACTGCCGAGGACAAGAAAATATTCCCATTGCTTTCCTGAAACCAGGCTTCTCTTCAAACTCAAGCATTCATGCTGACTGTAGAGCTGTGAAATGAGGTTTGACTTTTGCAGAGAAGTCCACACTGGCTGACTGCTGAATTTCTCTGAAAAACCTTAATCTTGAACATTCTCATATGAAAATAGGTAATAGACAGCTTCTAGAAATTTTTGTAGGAATAAATGTATATAATAGTCCCTGCTGGTTGTCTTTAATAGAATATCATATGGTTTTGGTGTTTAGATTTAATTCAGGATTTTTGGTGACAGAGAGGGTCAACTACATTTATTGTACATGCGCTCAGTAATCATATTATTTTGCACAGACTTCTAGTAGGCTTCTGTTTTCCATTCCCTAAGTGCAGACTCATAACAAGCTTAGTCAAACAGGTTTAAATTTTTCTTTGACCCTTTTCTTTCTATTTAAAAATTAAACTCATTATCAATTTTCAGATTAATGATTTGGAATATTTCTGTGCATTCTGTGTATCAAAGGTTTTTTTGATATCCAAATTTTTAAAGATTTTTAAAAATGTCTGGAGAGAGACATCTATGAAGAAATTCTTGGAGATGGTTTTGTTTAGTTCAAACTTGTTTGAAAATATTTGCAGTAGTTGCTTAGAATTTCCTTTACATCTTTGTCTCGTGTGTTTGACTCAGTATCAGGAAAATAGCTGTCTGAATCTTGCATATCTGTTCATTTCAATCAAGATGATTGCATCCACTTTATGTCAGAGAGGAGTGATTGTCCTCAATTTATTTTCTATTAATAAAATGCATTTTTTGAAGGACAGAAAGGACAAAAGGCAAAACACCATTCTGAATAGATTGCTCTTTAATTTTTGTCATCCTTGGCAAAGTGGCTATGCTTTGTTACATTCTTAAGTGTGTTACTCTCTTTGTTTCTTAGCTATGTCTATTACTGACTCCAGTGGAAAACCAGTACATGCAAATCACCACTCTTTTTCTCAGAAACAATGAAACAGACCACTAATTTTGTTAGTGCCAACGTTATCTTCTGTCTTCAGCATGACATCAACTACTGTTTACATTAATTGAAAATTATATGGACAATTCAACAAGTGAATAGACCCTTGAACCAAATTTTTAGCAAGTGTCAAGATTATATGCATCAGATTACTATGGGTAGAATCCTTTTTTCTTTCCAGGGCAAAATGTATTCTTCAGTGTTCCTCTATTAACTAGGACTTCCAAATATGAGGCATGATATTGCATTCACACTTCCTTTTTTAGCAACATAATTTCTGTGCCCATTTGGGAGTTTCTTCAACAAGTGAAAAAACCTCTATAAATGATCTGTCATTCTTTCTGAAGATGATAACGAAGACTTCAGGAAGATAATTCTTTGTCAGCTTTTACCATTCAGCTAATAATCTTGACTCCGAACAGAATTCAGTGAACCCTGTGTAGTGGGTTTACATGGCAAGGATTTGGTAGCAGGGGGCCATAGGGGTGGCTTCTATGAGAAGGATCTAGAAGCTGCTCCATGTTTGGTAAGGGCCCCACTGCTGACCAGAGCTGAGCCAATAAGTGATGTTGTTTGCGCCTCTGTGAGAGCATATTTAAGATGGGAAAAAAAAACACTCCAACACACAGCAGCTGGGAGAGTGAGAGGAGTGAGGAACAGCCTTGCAGGCGCCAAGGTCAGTGCAGCAGGAGGGCAGGAGGTGCTCCAGGCGCCGGAGCAGAAGTCCCCTGCGGCCTGTGGTGAGGACCATGGTGAAGCAGGCTGTCCCCCTGCAGCCCATGGAGTACCACGGTGGAGCAGGGTTCCACATTGCAGCCTGTGGAGGAGACCACGGTGGAGCAGGTGGACCTGCACCGACGGAGGCTGCGGCCTGTGGAAGACCCCTGCTGGAGCAGATTCCGGGCCGGAGCTGTAGCCCGTGGAGAGGAGACCACGCAGGAGCAGGTGACCTGGCAGGAGCTGCTGCCTGTGGGGGATCCAGGTTGGAGCAGTTTGCTCCTGAGGGATGGACCCCGTGGTACGGACACATATCTGGAGCAGTTCTTGAAGAGCTGCTGCCTGTGGGCAGCCCACGCCGGATCAGTTCACCAAGGACTGCATCCCGTGGGAGGGACCCCATGGCACAGGGGACGAGAGTGACCAAGAAGGAGCGGCGGCGAAGAAGCGCTTTAGACTGACCATAACCCCCATTCCCTTGTTCCCCTGTGCCACTTGGAGGGAAGAGGTGGAAGAGGGTGTGTGTGTGTGGGGGGGGAAGGTGCTTTTGGTTTCTTTCCTTTGTTTCTCGCTTCCCTAGCTTGTTAGTAATAAGCAATAAATCTTACTGTCTCCCTATGCTGAGTCTGTTTTGCCCATCACAATAATTACTGTGTGATCTCCTCGTCCTTATCTCAACCCTTGAGCCCTTTTCATCATATTTTCTCCCCATTCCTCTTTCAGGAGGGGGAGGGAGAGAGCAGTTGTGGTGGAGCTCAGCCGCACACCCGAGTAAAACCACCACACCCTGGTTCCACTGAATAGGACAGCACTTGCTCACCAGCTCATTCAAGAATTCACTCGTGACTTGGCTTCATTTCATCAGCCTGAGCATGGGTTTACTGTGTCTTCTATTATTGCTCCAGGAATGTTCAGTATGATTATTAGATGTCCACCACTGTGCAATCCTTTCAGATTTAGTGAATACTTAGCATTGCAGTTTCTATCCTTAAGATTTTAAAATCACCACTGTTAACGTGTAGGGTTTTTTTCATGTTTTTACCACAAATACTTTATGTTCTGCACAGTTCTTTATGCAAGCCTCTTCTATCAACAACCAATTCTTATAAATTAACATTATGTCTTTGATTATCACTCAGTTATTTTCCACCTACACTTGGACATAATGTGCTGTCTTTTAACTGATGTAACAATGTAACATTGTAAGATACCCAGATACAAGTATCTAAAAATGAAAAAAATCACTGAAAGAGTAAAGTTACAAAATTTTGAACTCAAATAGCAGATTTTTATTAGCTGTTTGAGGAATGCACATATTCATAAAAATAATACATGTTTTCTTTATAGTAACCAAATAGTAGTCTCCATATGACATATATAGTTCTACAAGAACTTAGCAACCAAAATCTTGTTAAAATTGTTAAATATTTGAAGAGCTGAATAAATACACATATGTGATATCTACCTTATATAAGATTAGTAGAGAATCTTGCACTTCTAAATTACTCTAAAGATATAAAAAGCAGGAAGAAAGGAATCAATCTAGCAGTAACAACAGTTATCTGAAGAATATCGTTTTCAAGTGAGTTGCGACTTTCATCTGTTACTCTGTAGAAACGTTGAAGAGCCGCCTTAAGATAGAACGTGAGAGCTCACCATGGCTACAGAGCACACAAAATGCAGGAAAAGTCTGTGGGCAATTTACATTTGTATGTAGCACTATGCCCAAAGGGTTATGCTCAAGTGCCTCTCAAGTCAAGGAGAGACCAGCTCCCTAGTTTACAGTGAAGAACAGACTTGTTTAACTTGTCCTTCTCTTGAAAGATGAAACAAAATAATATGAACAACGGCAATGACAATATTGGCAAACCTAGGTCTATCTGTTGCAGATTAAATACAGTAAAAATAATGTTCAGGGAATAACACAGCAATAGCTTCTATTCACTTCAAGAAGTCATCAGAAAATAGGATATAGCCATCAGTTATTAAGCACAGTGCTACTACTATAACAGAAATGACATCCATATCCAGTGTGTCACGTCATCTTAGAAATATATCTTACCGAGAGCTTTTATTTAATCTTATGGCTGCTACCTGTCTGTTGGAACTGTGGTTGTCTGTATGAGTCTGAGAGGATAAATATATCCTACAGATAAGTAGATAAAACAGAAGAGCAGTCTGTTTAGGAGATCAAACTCTTAGCAATTGTGTTCATACCAGGTTTACTTGAACTAATTGCAACCTATTTTAATTTGAGACTGTTTATATGTACACTTTCTGTGGCTTTTGTTTTTCTACATGTGCAAAGTGGTATTTGGAGGGCTGAATAGGTGAAATTGTTGGGCAATTCACTGAGCTGGAGAACTGCAGGAAAATATAGATGCTGAATAAAATAGCTGTGAAACACTGGGACAGGGTCTCAGTGGGTTCTGCAGACTTTGGGCTTGCCTGTTGTGTTTTGGAAGTGATCTGATATACTGACTGCGGGGGATCCCTGACAATTTTACTACTAGGTTCACTGAAGAAGAGATATCTTTATATGAAAAGAGAGTTTCCTATCCAGATGGTTTGCAGAACAAAGGCATTGTTAATTACTGAGAGATTAATTTGATCCTTGTAGTTAGCCCTCTGACAAAATGAGATTCTATATCAGCTGAGAGATACTGGGAGAGAACTCTCCCTTTTTAATATCCAGCCTTATACAGCTCATCAGCTTTACCGATTAGAAGTCTGACAGCTCTTTATGTATCGTAGTATATTACACTGGATGCTTCACAGCCACAGCCACTGACAGATATGCTTTAGTTTTTATAATGCTTAGGAAATGGGCGGTTAAAATCTGCGCTGGTGTTCCTCCAGCACCAGATGAAGTTCCAGACCCTCTGAAGCATCGCTGCAGTGCAACAGATGATCATTGCACAATAACAGCCTTGCTCTCCCAGAGCTCAGTGGTTTGCATAGTATAAGCATGATTTACATAGCAGCACAGCTGATAACCATCAGCTCTTGGAAAAACTAGCAATGCAGTTCAGACATGATATGATGTCACACTCATGGCTGTCTCAAACCCCACACATGTTTTCTGCAACATGACAAATGCTCTGGATATAAGCAAACCTGAAGAAATCTTTATTCTGCAGGGGAATCATAGAATCGCTCAGGTTGGAAGGATCAACCTGATCATCCAGTTCCAACCACCCTGCCATGGGCAGGGGTGCCACCCACTAGATCAGGTTGCCCAGGGCCTCATCTAACCTGGTCTTGGAACAAAAATCATGGTACAGCTTCCTCATTTTTTCTTTTCCCCATATCTTTATACTTACCTATATGAGCTGCTTGTAATTCAGAATCCCCATGCAGAATTTATATTGCTGTGTGTAAGCCCTTGAAATGGCCCTGTGCTACAATGTCCAATACCAAAAAAAAATTGGCCGAAAACTTCTTTTCAATGTCATTCAGCAGAAGTGTACAATCAAAGATGGATGTATGATAAGACAGCCTGACCACAGAGTTCTCATGTGTATGGCCTTACTGGAATTTCTTTTAGTTGACATTTTAATAGCTATATATTTTTTTCTGCTCTTCTAACAAGGTGTTATAGTGCTCTGAACTGAATTTTCAGATGGGGTAAATATTGTATGGTCTACAGAGGCACACAGAGAACTGATTAATAATGCCCTTTGGCTTTTTCTGTTCTTCATTGTCCAACTTGAGAATTAAACAATTTAAAGAGCCTGAAGAAATGCTTAGTATAGAATCATATACCTTCCCAGAATGTAAATTTTAAATCTCAATAATTGAGAGGCGTATTTCTGCTCTGGGCAGTGTTCTGTGCCTAAGTTCAAAGAAATTTGAGGGGGAGCTTTAGATTTTGTTTGTTCATTTTAATTCTGAGAAAACAGCAAAGAATTCAAATATCAAACCAACATTTTAAAATGTTATTGGAGAAGGAGATGAAGGAATGCTCCCATCCTGTCCTTACCCGTCCTGTCCCTCCTCCACAGTATGACTGAGCCATTGCTGCTGTTGCAGCCAGAGCCCTCGGTGCCTTTTAAAGCTTATCATGTCCTATTGTCTGTGCCAGCAGGGTGCTCTCTGCCTTTAGAGCTGCTTTCTCTGTACTGACTCCTGAGCAGCATTCACAGGTTTCTCCCAGTCTGTGTATAATGACAGTCACTGTTGACCCTGATTTAAGTGCAGACTAAGTGAACTGGAAGTCTCCAGATTCAGTCATTGAATTGATTCCTAAAGGGAAAGTTCCTTACAGTGTGAAAAATGCTGTGGTATAGAAGAAGCTGTAAAGAATCATAGAATCACAGAATAGCTTGGGTTGGAAGGGACCTTAAAGATCATCCAGTTCCAACTCCCCTGCTGTAGGCAGGGACGCCACCCACTAGATCAGGTTTCCCAGAGCCTCGTCCAACCTGGTCTTGAACACTTCCAGGGATGGGGCATCCACAGCTTCTCTGGGCAGCCTGTGCCAGTGCCTCACCACCCTATGAGTAAAAAATTTCCTCCTAACGTCTAATCTAAATCTCCTCTCTTTTAGTTTAAAACCATTCCCCCTTGTCCTGTCACTATCTGCCCAAGCAAAAAGTTGTTTTTTATAAGCCCCCTTTAAGTACTCAAAGGTTGCTATAAAGTCTCCCCAAAGCCTTCTCTTCTCCAGGCTGAACATCCCCAGCTCGCTCAGCCTTTCGTCATAGGAATGGTGCTCCAGCCCTCTGATTATCTTCACAGCCCACTGTCTTTTAAAGTCATGCCATAGACAGGAACTGCAACCTGTGACTCTTTAATCCACTGAGATGTTTCTTTCTTTAAACCTGTTGTTATCTTTAAACATTGACTATGATTTAGTTACAGCAAGTCATGTAACAGTTCATCTGTCCCCTTGCAACATTTTCTAGTGCCTTCCATTCTGGTGAATTGGTGAATTGATTAATGAGTATTGATTACTGCAGTGCATATAAATTCTTGACAGGTTGTTACTAGAGTAACAAGCTTTCTGTGGACTTAACAATATTCAACAGAATACCAAAAAGAGTTTTTCCCCAGTTTAAAAAGGTGATACAAAAATGGTTTCAGCAATAGGGCACTTAGCAAAGTAAATTACTGTTATCTATTTGTGATATCTGTATACACTCAAATGGACAGGTAGTCAGACATTATAGCCCTCAGCTGTTTACTATCCTGTCTTTGTTAATAATAAAGTACAGATTTTGTTCCTGATTAATTACTCCCTGGTCTTCTTCTGGAGAACTGTATGCTTCCTTGACTAGGAAGGACTGTGTGCTTCCCTGGAAATGCCTGTCTGCTCCTGTCTCCCCTGCCCGTCTGTTCTGCCATGCTCGAGGAAAATAATAGCCATTTCTTGCTTAATTCTTTCTTAAGTATTTGCAGGTTCTCCAGGGTGCCTTCTGTTCAAGAGTGCTTCTTGAAGGAATGGACTGATATCTGCTTGTTCTTGATCCAGGAATTTATTAGTATTTCAAATAGTGAAAATAGTGAATAAAGTTACACTATTGCAGACAGTTCAATGTCTATACACAGCAAATTAAGCTAAGTGAAAATGACCTATCTGGAAGATGTTTGGTTCCCATTTTACAAAGCCAAGGTTCACCTAAGAATTGAGCTACTGTAATAGCTTTTTTTTTTTGGAAAAAAAAATCATCTAGAGGCCTAAGACATGAGTTTAGGATCCATTATACCAGTTCATGTCATCACATTTAATAAAATGAGAATCTCTGTCTTAACGTGTTTGGGGAGTATGCGTATGGCAGAGGGTACTGGGATAATGCAACAGGGAGATGAAGGGAGAAAAAGATAAAAATGAAATTATTTTTATTAGTAAAATGAGAAGCATTCATAGCTCAATCATGTCTGGATGTAGTCAAGTGAAAAAGGTAAATTTTAATATGTCTAAAAGAAGACAGTGCAATGTCTTAGTAAATATTTATGCAGATCTTAGTACTGTTTACTTAAAAAAATGTTCTTTTAAGACTTCTTTTATTTAGTTCATTAGAATTCTTCCGAGGGAATGAAATTATTATAATTTCATAAATATATGTAGCATGAAAATCACCATGTTTTGCTTAATTTTGTTTTGCTCCTTCAGTATGTTGTGGTTTGTGTACAGATAGAGGTTGTACCAAAAGACTGATGTCCTGTGGTATAAATTAGAGTTTTGTAAGATAAGGGGACTTTCAGTTGGTCATATTATCATTGACTGTTTTGTATTTGTAAACTGCAGGTGAATCTGTCTGGAAAGTCTTCTTCTTCACTCCAAACTTCAGTCCTGAAGACTCTAATGGTTGCTACGATTCTCATGTTTGCTTTTGCCATGGAGGATTCATCACACGCCATGATCCCCCACTGCTCTTCGATCTCTCCAGAGACCCTGAAGAGAAAGTGCCACTGACTCCAAAAACAGAGAGCCGGTTCTATGAAATACTCAAGGTCATACAGCTAGCAGTAGCTAGCCACACCAGATCACTGCAAGCTGTCCCTGACCAGCTCTCTTGGGACAACCTTCTCTGGAAGCCATGGCTTCAGCCATGTTGCTCATCTCTCTTTCAGTCTTGCTACTGTGACTATGAGTCAGAAGACAGCCTGCTGGAGGTGCATTCTGGTTAAACAAGCTACAGTTCCCTTTCAGAAACTGGAACAAGGAGAATGTCTAGGTAGTTCACTTGAACAACTGCACAGAGCCTTTAGAAGTCTTTGTTATGCAGGATGAACTGTCTTTAATACAGTGTTGCAGTAGAATTTCAGTCAAGAAAATATGCCAAGAGAAGGAGAGCAAGACATCTTTTCTGACTTAATAATACAAGAAATGGTATGGAGCATATGCTGCTGCCCTTATCTACAAATGGATGTATTTTCTAGATTAGATTATTTTCTAGATCTTCAGCTTCAGCTTTGTTTTTACACACTGAGGAATTCACCTGTTGTTTCTGTCAATTATAACCACTAAGTGCACACTTTTCTGTCCTTTTCAGTAAGTACTATTCACTGCTATTAGGATATTTCACCAAAAAATACAAATAGAGAGATAATGCTGGAGAAGTCCATCTGTGACTATAATTTGATAACTGACAGATAGGTAAAGAACAGATTTGTAGCAGCATCTCTATCAAAAAGCATCAGTGATATGAAATAATAAACAGTGCCAAAAATCTAACACTGCATGCGCCATAAAAATATAGAGAGCTATATAGTAGAAGACCTTGATCCGCATTAAAATGGTGCTCTCTAACTAGCACCCTATTGCATGGCATCAACTTTTGTTTAGAAGAGAAACCACTTCAGGTGCACCAGGTGTGTCCTTGAGTGTGTACTATAACTCTTCAGAAATACATGCAGGCCAAATTCATACCCAAGAAAGAAAGGAAGAAAGAAAGAAAGAAAGAAGGAAAGATGGAAAAAAGGAAAGAAGGAAAGAAAAGAAAAAAGAGAAAGAAAAAAGAAAAAAAAAAAGAAAAGAAAAAGGAAATCACCAATTATTTAATCCCTGATCTAGACAAACCTTTATATTCATAACCCAGTTGCTAAAATGAAAGATTTGGTCCATACCTAATATCTGAGTTTCAAATTCATACTATAGTATAAAGGCACTATTTACATACCATACCTGTTCTTCCACTGATCAGTGCAGTGTGCATCACAGATAAATAACATTTGGTCTTGCTTTAAATATTTTTGCTGTTGTTTAAGCTCTCTGGATAGGATCTACCATTTTCTGAGAATAAACTTGGGCTTGAACATTTAATTTTCTCAAAGCCAGATATAACAGTCTCTTGAGTTCTTAGCAAGGCCTTGGGAAATCTACAATACTTCAGGGCTAATTTCTGTATCCATTTTTATCTGCATCTTATTCGGTCACATTTTCTATCCACTCTATAGCCAGGCAAACAGTTTTATTTGGCAGATTGTACCAGAGGAGAACATACCAGCAAAATACTAAAACAATTTGATGCCTGATAATAGAAGGTGACTTGTTCCTTATTAGAGAACACTGGTTAATTCCAACATTTTAATGTATTACAATCTGTTTGGTGGTATTACCAAAGCATTAATGCAAAAGGGATCTCAGTTGATAATAATGCAGCAGCTTCAGTCAGCTGACATTAAGGTTGTGACCCAGTTGTTGGGAGCTGTTGAAGCCTGTCCTATAAAAATAAATTGTGGTATAAGGTATATTTCTCCCTCTGTAAAATCTATCCTTTTTTTGATTTTTCTGTTGCAGTTTCCTATCTTGGGAAATGTACACTTCCTTGAAGTCCTATTTTTGATGTTTCACCTTGTGTTTATGATTGTATATGCTCTGTGAGCTCTCTGTAGGTAGCTAAATCCTATGTGTGCTGATGAAGTTAGTCAGTTCAGGTATTTCGCCAATAGCCTCTCAGGACTGTTTATATTGTATCTGGAAAGCTGTCAGATGGCCATTCATGCAACATAATTGCCTCCCTGCTTTATTTAATCGCTGATTATACAACATAAATTTAGGAAGAAAGATCCCTGCAGTTTAAACGCAAATACTTCTCTGCAGCATTCACAGCAGGATCCACACATCCCAAACTCCTTGTCCCTACCATGTGGCCCAAGAGCCTCTTGGTGCTGACCCCTCTGTGCCTGCCCTGCAGCTGGTGGGCAGCCCAACCTTCAGCCAGGGTGCACAGAGAGCAGTGGAGTGGAGGATGCTCTCTCTGGGTGCCACAGCTCTCCTGTGGCTTATGCAGCCTTTGCAAGCAAATACTCCTGCTGAATTATATGGACAGAAATGTTATGTATTAGCTATGCAGCAGTAACTCTTACAAGCTGTTGTTGGATCTGTTTTGTTCCCACTGTTGTTAGGCTGTGACCTTAACAAGGACCTCAATTTATATTGTTAAGGACATCCACACCTACTTCTTTTCATCAGGAAGATGCTATGTTAGTATTATACCTTTACTTTCTGCAGGTGTGAGAATTGGTTGTTCTCTTAACACAGCAGCTGATCTGTGCTGCCTGACTGAGGTACAAAAAGTGATCATTTTTCTTCTGCTCTGTTTGCTTCTTGACTGAATAGAGTCTTTCTTTTATACCCTCATTGGGTTTTGGTGATGTCTCTCCAGTACTCTTTCTTAAAACCTCCACACCCCTCAAACATTTTTCTATTTCTTTGCCTTTAAGTCCTCCAACTTGTATGTCATGTTGATCACAATGGCTGTTTTGCCCTAATCAATCTGGAAGTGGTCTTTCTGAAAAGGTGTGTTTTTTAGAACTCCTTGATGCTGCTAACCTTCTACTTATTTAATACGTAACAAGAATTAACTGTGAATTATAAAATCTAAGAAATTAAAGCACATTCAAAGAACTCTGAATAATAAAAGTTATTTCTTGTTTGTGCCACAAGCTTCATATTTACCAAAATCTAATTTAATACAGCATTTAATATTTTGACATAAGCAATAAAATCTGAACTCCATTTTTACAATTGTTCCTTCAAGAAAGATTCTATTAAGAATAGGACAGTATTTCTCATTTTCTATGGCAATGCTATTTCATTTAATGCCTAAAATAAACCTTTCCTGTATTGCAAATGTATTATATTTTCAAGTACTGTACCTTCTGTTCTGGAGATAGCATGTCAGATCATAGTAATTAAAATAGTCTTGTTTATCTGCAAAATAAAATGAGAAACACAGCATACCATTTTTATAATGACATTGCCTGTTCTAACAAGGAGGTTTTGTTTTTCACAACATTACTGATGGGATACTCATGAATCACAATTTATTAACAAGGAAGGTTCAAGGAGAATGTGCTTCTGTTGTACTTTGAAACTGGTTTTCAATCTACCATTTAACTAGGACTGATATTTTAACATGGTGCCTGATGGTAAAGTACATCAGTTTAAAGTGGGAGTTCAGCTTCAGAGGAAAGTGTATTCCTCTAGAGAATTATTTAACAGTATCACATCCTAGTTTATCACAGAGTCCCTCTATGGCACAGAGCAAGTCATTTAACTCTGTTTCTCAAGTCCTTATCTGTGCCTAAAGAAGGATAACAGTATTTCTCTAACTGTTGGGAATACTGAAAGAACAAAAAGTGCTAAAAGTGTTGAGCTGGTAAAGGTGCACTTTCTAGTCAGTAAGTCACCCTCTCTACAAAATGTGCAGTTTAAGAGAGAGAAAACTAGTCTGTATAAAGATAATACTTCAGGTTTGCAAGTAGTCTGTGTGCTCACTGTTTAACACGTGGGGTCAGGGCCTGGAGCAGAGAGAGGAGATGGCTAAAAAAGATGTGCATTGTGGATTCAGGGAAAGATATTAATCTCGTCTTTCTAATTATGCTTATTCTCAGTCTTTCCTCTTTTAGCAGACATAGGAGACCATATGGAATTATTTTAATATTTCTCCCTTGTTGACAGGATGTCACAGGTTCATGGCTCTTAAAAATGGAGATGTCCTGACTTGCCTCAAATTATTGTGTCAAGAAAAAAAAAAAAAAAAAGGAAATAGCTTTTGGAGAGAAGTGTCAGCTTGTCAGCTCACTGAAATCCAACTGAAAGTCTGCAGAGATCTGAGTGAATATGGTCCATATCCTTCACAGCTCAGTGAGAATCATCACTTGCCAGCAAGAGCTTATCTCACATTGTAGTAATGTGAGATCTGGGTGTTCAGATGTGTGGACAATGTAGAAAATTTCACTTGAGATGTCATCTAATATAGGCAAAAAATGGAGAAAGAAAGAAAAGGAGGGCAAGCATAGCTGCAAGAATGCAATGTTCTAATGTCATTTATGCTAACATATCTTACCCAACTATTTTATAAAATGAGAGAGTATGATTGCTAAGGCATCTAATACATTGCTTACACTTTGTTCAGCTATTTCCATTAGGTGACATATATTAAAACTTTTTTTTTTTTTAAACTTACATTAGGACATGATAATTCTGTATGTAAAACAGACACTTGCATCTTCATCATTTCTCTGTCCTCTGGCATTACCTGGACACCATTTGAAATACGTTATCAGGATCTCACTTTCAAGAAGAGTCCTTTGTGGATGAGTGCACTGCAAACAGAGAGGCCAGCTGTGTGGCAGGAGGAAAGGTTGGCATAGCAAAACTCTTCCCTGGGAACCACCAGGGAGCAAATGGCATACATAGGGTTATCTCCAGTCTGAAGACAGAGTCCTACTAATTGCCAGTCGGTTTGGGTCTATCAGGGACTGCAGGTGACCAAGAGGAACACAGACACCTCTGCGGCTGGCTGGACTCTGCCTGTACTCTGCAGTGGTGTCCTACAGTGCCAGCCTGTCAAGTGAAAACTTGCTTGGGGCTCACAGGGATGCATGACCCCATGCCCCTGAGTAAAAACACACAGCAAACTATTCTTGAATCATCATTCAGGAGGCGCCATCTTAATCTGAAGCTCTGGTTCTGAGGGAGCAATAGGCATGTGTTTTGGTCCTTGGAAGACCAGAAGACCTGTGCCAAACTCCCATGACTCAAAAGCCTTACAGGCTGCTAAAACTGCAGGTGACTTGAGGAGCGCTGAAAACATTGTGACAGGTCATAAGGCTTTTCCAAAACATTCTGGTGTTCTCAGTAGCTTTTATTCACATTAAAAGCAACAAGAATTTCATCTACACAGCAGACAAAGATTGCTACAAATTGTTATTAAGAACATCCACATAGCTTTAATCTCCTAGATCAGCACTCAGAGCACTGAGCTTGCACCAACAAAAGCTTCAGTGACTGAAGCTTTTTTATGCACATGGAAAGAACTGAATTCTAGCCTCTCATTGAAGCTTGCACTACACTAGCTGGCTTGATTATCCGATGGTTACATCTCTAAATGTACCTTATCAAACAGTACAGACCTTGAATGATCTGGATTATAGGCCTTGCAAAGCTTGTACAGCATCCTCTGAATACCTAAAAAATAATTAAAAAAAATTAAAAATAAATAAATATTAATCATGCTAGATTCCCTGGGTAGATGGTTAGTCTTATCTATAAAAGAATAGTGCCACAGGTATTTCCCTTGAAAAGGAAAACTGTATTTGAAGAGAACAGGTTCATCATATATGACCGACTCAGTTATGAAAAACAAACAAACAAACAAAAAACAAACACCCTTCTACAATATTTATTCTACATTTTTAAATAACAAAGCATTTCAATATGGATGAGATTTTATTGTATCTGATTTATGTGGAAAAAATAGGAAGTAGTTGAAATTATAAGGCAGAGCTCTTCATTTTCACACTTATTTAAAGAGAATCTCATATGAATTTGCATTGGGTAGCAGTATTTATTCTAAAAGATTAGAGACAAAGCATCTCAAAAGCCTTATGGACTCAGGCTGGACTACAAGAGTATAACTTTGGTTTGATATGATAGCCATTGCTCTCAAATGAAACCAAGCTGTTAAGGGAAACAGAACAAAACAAAAAAAAAAAAACAAAAGCCTTTAAAAATGGATTACCTGTGCAGATAATGCAGATAGTGATAAAAAGATTACTAGGAGTTTGTACCATGTGTGAGAAATTTTTATTTATTTTTTTTAGTTGTATCTTTTGTGTAATGCCATCTCCTGTCAAAAATACAAAATAATTAGGCTTAGAAAAATGTTCTGATTAGTTTTCAATTGTCAATCTTAAAACAACATATGTAATGCATTGGGAAGCAGCTGATTAATGTCACCCATCCAGAGAACTGTTTAAGCTCTAGGGAGATTATTAGAATAGGAATTTTACATCCTAACACCGCTGTGTCTCATACATATGAAAAACACAATCATCCAGTGACATCTCATCACTCACCAGGCTTTTTAAAAACATATTATTCTGCAAAAGGATCAGCTTGGTGCCCCTCCTTTCTTTCCTATGATATTTACTAAAAATAAAGGCAAATCCTCTTAGATACCAAGATTTATGCCACTGAATGACAACCGTCTTTGATTATCTTTCAACAAAATTCAGTTGTAAGAGGCCATCCCTAGCAGCTAGATGGCATTCTGCCCTTTCTGGAAATTAATGACAATGACAGAAGTGTTTTGCTAGAGCTCAGGCAGCAGCATTAATGTGCACTACATGAAAGCTGCAGATAATCAGTTGTGCCCACCAGTTTTTAAGCACTGAGTACCAGATTATGAAGAGGGATGCCATCTTCACATGTTAAACCTGGGCTCAGTTTCAGATATCTCCCGTGTTTCTCCTTTTTGCTATCCAGACCCGTTCTGGGGAATGCAGTTTTGCTTTTAAAATCTTGCTTGGCAAATTTACCTAAAACAGTATTATGAATGCAAACCCTTTCTTGGCATGAAAGGAGGTTGTTACACAGTTTGAGGTGATTGTCTGTTACAATCCAGATTCTGGCCTAAAACTGTGAAGGCCAGAGTCTGAATCTAAATGGTTGAACATCTTGATCTTACAGTGTAATGACATCCTTTCATGCAAAGAGGGGGTTTGCAACCACGACACCATCTCAGGTAAAGCTGTAGAAAGAGAGCAATGCCATAAGAGACTCCTGAGGAACTGAGCCTGACTAATGCCACAGTTTCTTTTATGTGTTGAAAGCAATGAAAAATGGAGCAGACTTTTTGCTGTTCATTGAAATCTTGCTACCGTTAAACCTCTGCTGATCAGTGCAGAGATGACCAGCCCTCTGCAATAAACTGTGGCTTAAACGGGCCTTGTCCTTTAATCCAATTGATTCTTAGGCTGCTAAACCTTTAGATTTCCTCAAAAGAGCCTTTGTAGTTAAATTAGCTTGGCAAAGCTGAAGGAATACATAGTCAGTAAAGAGGTAGAATAAGGGGATGCAGAGTATATTTATAAACTGGTGCCTTGGGCATGCTTTGACACAAGTTAAGGGGCCCAGCCACAGGTTCTTTCCATACTGTCCAGCCTTGCAGTGATAGGAAAGAAAGTACAGAGTCCATGGACAAAAAATGGACATGGACCACCACCTGATCATGTGCCAAATTTAAAAAAAAAAAAAAAAAAAGGTGACTGTGGAGTTCATCAGAAAGTGCATCTCCAAACCAGTTTAGAGGACGCAAATGAGTTATCAGGAGGTTGAGGGATGAACTCGAGATTTGTGAAAGCATACAGTCTGGGAATGAAAAAATCAGTCTTCATCTTCCTGATGAAACCATGCCTCTGGGTAGCAAACAATTGTTAATAGAGGTAATCAGGAAGAGGGTAATACTCCCTAGCGGTAAGGGCACTCACCTGGGTTGTGATGACAGCTTTGCAACAAAACTTCAAGACTGATTAAGTATTTTTAATCACATGAAGTACACAGATCCCCTCTAGAGCAGAGATAGACATACCTTAGGGCTACAAAGTCACTTTCTGTCTGTGTTGCTCATTCCATGAGCTGGTGAATCTGTGAGCCTCTGCAACAGAGTGACAAAGCTTGTACAAGAAGGGCACAAGTTTGTTGTGGTTCTCCTTGCCGGCCCTATTCTTATACCCAGCCAGCGGCTTAGGGATGCTTTGTTTTAACTGTGTGTCCCATCTAGAAAAGTGTCAAGGAGGGAGGGCTCAAAAAAATTACTTGTCTTGATCTCAGTTTGAAAGAAAACCACGTTTGTGCAGGAAGAACCTCATTCTTTCATTGTCAAGAATGCTCTGAAAATAGGATCAGAGTCTTCAGACATCGAAGGGAGAATGTATTTCCCGCATTCAGGAGGATTTAAAAGTTAGTATAGGTAGAATTGTAGTTCTTAGGCTCATATTTAGCTTATTTAATTTTATACACTCACAGTGAATATATCTAGAGCTCAGCTCCATTTCTGCCTAGGAGAGAGAAAAACAAGATGTGTCTAGTCTAGCTTATATGACTCCATACAGATCAGTTATGCCTGAGAATCATCTTTTTTTCCTTTTCACAGATTAAAAAAAAAAAATAGGCATAGGATAACCAGCAAAGCCAGCAAAAAAACTCATTACATCTAGGTTTAGGGAGCTGAATATTACTTCTGTCTCCTGAAGTCTTTAAAATCTTTTTTAAAAGTAAACATGTATGAAATTTAAATGCTTTTAAGAGTACCAAAAAAGGAGGTTTTCACAGTAAAAATTCTGCAACTAAATGTCAAAATCTTATTTGCTTGCTTGTTTATTTGTTTGTTGTTGTTGTTTATTTGTTTTTTAAAGCGACATTCAGGTCTTTTTGTCTCCACCAGGCTCTGCAAATCAGTGAAGAAAGATGCTACTGAAATTATTTTAAAGAAGTGTCATCATTATACAGGTCAAGCAATTTGTTTTTAAGGTCATATTAATCATTTTGTATGCCAGCATTTTAATTATTGTACTAGGATGAGAGATTTTAATTAGAATAGAGATTTGCCAACAGTGAATTAAAATCTTTTTCCAATTTACATTTTCTATTAACATCAATTATGATTTTGTTGAATGAACTGGGCTTGAAGAATACTGCTCAAATTCTAGAAAAATTCATGACATTTAATATACAGTTGTTAATCTCTATTATAGCGTATGTGTGTGTTATGTTAAAAAGCCTGTATTTTTATATACATATCTTATAACTTCTAGTATCTTCAGAAATACTCATTCACCAAACAAATAAATAAGGTGCTTGAATTATGCTTGAAAAATTATTTTAGTGCTCCACCTGCTAAGTCTTTTTTACAACTTGTTTCTTAAGTTAAAAATGTTTACTCTGCATTATATTTAGTACAAAACTGGTTACAACACCCTAATGGACTAGATTTCTTAATAATTTGTATTATCACAAGACCAAGTACATATCTAATAAGAATACAAACAGAAAGATCCTAGTCAAACAGGGTATTTGAACACAGGCTTGCAACTTAACTCTTTGCCATCCCACTGTGCTCAGGGACTTTGCTGAGCAAAATCCTTCACCGACAGAATATGCAGACTTATTCATACGTAACATTTTACTCTTGACTGTCAATAATTTTAACTTACTCTAAAATAGACAGGTCATATACATTTTAAATGCTAGGTTTTTCCAGCCTTTCCTATTCCATACTTTCAGTCTGTGTCTGTCAGATATTTGTAAGCTTGCCTCCAGCCTTTTTCTTTGTTGCAAATATAGCTAATATTTTTTTCTGAGTTCAACAACCAATTCCTTCTGTTACTAGGATACTGTTTACCATAAAGATCTTGATGTAGAAAGTACTGGCTAAAAATAAAAAAATAGCAGAACAATGAAAAGCTTTCAGAAAAGATAAATCCAAAGGCAGTGAGGGTCAACTACTATCCAGCTATAAAATGTACCTTTTTACATGGGTCAGAAGAAGTAACACTGAATCTGTTAAATTCCACTGTTAAAAACAGAGTAAAACAAATATTTAAATGACAGCTGAAAAACATTTTTCATGCAGAGTTAGAAAACAGCTAAGCCCAGCGTTAACTACCATCACATTGGTTTATGGCTCTATATAAAAAAAAACACTGTTGGCAGGACAGGAAATAAACTCAAAGATAGAGAAACTGGATGTAAACATCAAATATTTGAATTAGATAAGAAACTAGTGAAAGACAAAAAAAAAAAAAAAAGCCAGCTCTTCTGACCTTCATAAACAGAACAGAGAGAAAAAAGTGATTCTGCAATTCTGTGATTCTGTGAAATTAAAAACATCTAGACCAGAATAAGAAAGCATGATTACAATTATTGCTGCTGGTTGTGCATTAGAGAGAAACATTTCTCTTTGAAATGAATAGAGAAAGGTAGTTTCCTGTCATACTTTATAATCTTGAGCTTGGATGGGAAATGACCTGTTTAATTTAGACATCTATGAAGTCTCTCTAAATGACTATTTTTCAAACACATATGTAGTGAAGAAATGTAAGTGCCTTGGAAGACTTCTAGGGGATGCTCACATTTGTGTTAACTGAGTTAAACACACAGGTGTTTCCCCCCCACACACACCCTACCCCATATGATGAAACAGAAGTTCTCAGGGGTAATTTCAGAGAAAAAAAACAATACAGAAGAAGTAGTTTGGAAGTCACTGGAGATCTAGGGCAGAAGAAATCCTCCAGGGTCATCAAGAGTTTTTATGACAAATTTTTGTTTATTCCCTGCATGAAAGGAAATAAATGTTTAAATGTGATTTCATAAAAATATTTTGGTCAATGTTATAATAGATGAAGTAATTAAACAAACAAAATAAATGTTGGGGTAGATAAAATAATTTAATAAGGATGATGCTTGGCATGAATAAATTAACCCTTACTTCACCTGCATTCAAAATATTTTATGTTTGAACAAGTGTCTTATTTTAATTTACTTCTATCTTTATCTGGATGAAAGACATTAACAATAACAGACATAGATTTTGTGGACTCTGATCTAGGGTTTAAAAAGTAATATATATATCTGTTCGTAATTTTGGTTAAAAAACATGCATGCTTAGGGATTTGGAAATTTGCTCTAGTATGAGTCCTTAAGCCAGTAATTCAGTTTTCTCTCCTTTAACTCTACTCTTTGTCTACTTCCATTACAGTGTAACATGATAATCCTCAGTACTGTCAAACAGTATAACTCATTGTAAAATTCTAAAGCATATTTAAACTGGAGCTTCTGAAAGGAATAGCAAATAACATTGCTTAACAACATAAATTAGCCCTTGTTCAGTGCTGTACTACCAAAGTTAAATTGCAAACCAGTAACAAAGTATACTCAGTAAAAAAGCTAGTTCTGTTATTCCTACACTAACTATGCTGAAATCTGAAGAATAGCCCTATCCAACGCTGAGGTAAACTGACATTAGCAAAACATCTGTATCTATATATATAGCATACACTTTTAAAAATATATACATATATATTTTTGTGAATGCTATAAGCATACACTTGCCCATTATTTTTGTGAATTATTGACACTGTCTTTACTCCAGAGTGCAGGCAAGTAGCAAGATACAATATATACAAGAAACAATATATACAGAGAATGGTGCAGATTTTCTTAGATGGAAAGGACAGATGACCGTCTAAATTACTGCGTGTTTCTGTAGCTAGCAATTCCTAATTCACGGAACATAATATAGAACTTAGCAAGAAACAAGAACAAAAGTAAGTATTTCTAAACCTTTCTGAAAAATAAAATAGTGAAAGAGTTCAGAATCGAAGGAGCAGACTCAATTCTTATGCATTATTAACTGAACTGTCTTAACAAAAGTAATATGTACATGTCAACATCCATTAAAACGATTGAAGCGTGTTAATCTATTTAAGGACTGTCTTATCATGAAGCCTACCCAAAGTAACTGGTTGTTTAGAAGAGATAATTTGCAATTTTTACTAGACTGTCTACAAGTTCCACTAATCACCTTAGATGAAAATCATGCCTAAAGATTACAGCCCCCAACTATGGTTGTTTTATCCATGTTTCAATATTCATTTACATTTGGTTTTGCCTAATTGAAATTAATTGGAATAAATGTGTGTCAAAAAGTTAAGATGTCAGTAACCTGATTTCAACAAAAATATTAATTTCAATTTCACAGAAATGTCTCTCTATATTTTTCTTCTGTTTTTGCCCTGTGTTCTCATTTTACAGTATATGACAACCATCATGTGCTCATAAATCCTGGTTGTGAAAGCCTGGAATACAGTAAAAAGATGATTTATTCAAATTTCATGCTAAAATAATAATAAAAAAGTCATTAACATGATAGTTGTTAAGATTAATAGCCAACCAGTTCATGGTCACATACCATTGTCCATACTGAGTACATTGTGTGGCATGAAGATACTGACATTTGAAAGGTAGTTATAACACTTACAGAACACTTTGTCAGTTCACCACACACCACACGGCCCACAGGGCTTCTGAACCATTCTCTTTCCATATAATTGTTGATTCATGAAATAAAGGACTTTGTCTGAGTGTGAAAAAAAAAAACAAAACTGCAATTCATTTTTATCTGGGGCCTAATGAAAGACCTAAATCTGCAACAGGAGGGCTCTTCTTACGGGGGCCTTTACTTGCTTTTATAATGCAGATGAATAATACCAGTGGTAAGGCATGTACAGGCTAGTGAAAAGGACTGCACTGTACAGGAATAATATTTCTGCTCAGCAATTTCTCTCCTCCTGCAGCACAGGGAGCAGCACTCTAAAAGTTACTGAAGCAGCTCACAGAAACATCCAGTTCTGTGATGCTAATTACAGCAGCATTTTCAATATACTTGGTCAGTTCTGCAAACCCAATAATTCAAATTCAGTAATTATTTGTGTTTGATAGAGATACTTCCCCCCTAGGCCCTTCCCCCCCCCCCCCCCCCAATCCTAAAGTTCTACCTAGGATTAATCCAGAAGAATTTTTCGAGTTTGTATCTTACTTTCTCAGATTCTTACCCAGCCATGAACAATGCAGATGATTGATGTATCTTGAAGTGCTTTTGTCATTGTCAGTTTGATTGGACAGAAAATATTCCTAAGTGCAGTATAAGAAAGGACTCTCAGCCCTCAAATGAAAGTGTAGGAGGGAGGTGAGAAAGGTGTGACAGAAAAGTTTTTTCCATGTAAAAATACCCATTAAAGTTTTTTCCTTTTAATGCCATTGCAATTTTGTTCATTTTCATCATCAACAAGCAGCATTTTCTAGGGAAGAGAGGAACGCTGTTATCAACTTTAAGAATTGATTAACAAGAGATATTCAGGGTAAAAAATAGGGAAGTGGGAGAATGAGTTTCAGGAGGAAGGTTTAATCACTGCTTCAAAAGATACACCCGTGCAATTAAAACTGTATCTAAGCTCCTTAGCTGGTGGATGCCCCTAATAGAAGAACCTTAAAACAGCATCACTTTGTATAATCCTTTCCTTTCCTCTCTTCTCCTTTCCTCTCCGATCAGGTGAAGCACTACTAAACTCATAGCTGTTTAGTGATTTTGATTGATTTTAATTTTGTTTTTATACTGGCATCACTTTACAAATATCTCCCAGACCTAAGAGAGGGAAGGTAAGAAAGCAAAGGTAGAGGCAGCAAAGGATGTGAGTGCAGGGGAAAGCTGGATAGACATTGCTAGAGAGGTAGCTAACCAAAATGTTGAAATTGTGTTGGAACAAAGGCTAGAATGCATAATGAAAGCACCAGAAAAAAAAAAAAAAAAAAACAGAAAATAAGGCACAGAAACAAGGCTGTAGTATTAATAGAGGCTTCAATAGAGTGAACATTTCCATCAGTCGTTTGAATTCCACTCTTTATAAATAGGCTTAGGATACATAGTTTGCTTGGCTGAATTCAAGGAGAACCACCAAGTAAAAAACACTAAAAAGTTTGGAGGAAAGACTCTAGAGCTTTCCATAAAATAGGGTTTGTCTAATGAAAAATAATCTGAGAAATAATTGCAATTTATTAAATCTAATCTATTGTTAGGAGTCCTTTAAAAGTAGGTTACTGAAGCCATTGTGCATTGCTGCCCATTCAACCACATTGTCTGTTCTTGTCTTTTCCTTAGTGTCCTTGTATCAGCAAGATTAAATAACACTGACAGTTAAAAAGCCTTGGTTTAACTTGCATAGATATATCTGGAGATACATGCCAGATCTGAGTTCATTTCAGATGTTGCTTGACAGCCTGATCCTTTGAACTCAACCTGTACTTGATCTTGCACCTCTACGTTGCCATAGCTCCCAGATAAAATAATGTAGCTATGTTACCCTAAAGACACACCAACAACTAATGTATTCCAAAGAGGTCCCCATAGTTTTACCTTCTGGTATGCTGATGCATAAAGTCCTTTCATGCACAAGCATGAACATCATTAAGTTTCCTTTATAAGCCTTCAGGATATGCTTTGGAATTAAGAAAAAAAAAAAAGAAAAAGAGGATACAACTTGAATCTCTAAAACTCCATTAAAATGATTGCTATGATCTCTACCCTATTAACCCACATGATCTCATTTTCCACAGTTGCTGTTAAATTACTTCCTGCAAGTTGCTAGAGCAGGTGACATTGACTATATGTTCTTTGTTTTACCTGGGGTATCAATGGGTAAAAATGTCTTCATTAATAATTATGATCCCCTAAGAAAATACCGCACCTGTCCTTCCATAAGATGCAACAATGTTAAAGTTCATACCACTGTCATGCAGAATGAAGTGCTCTGCTTTTTGGAATATCATAAACAAAATAAAACATAAAATTTTATGTTACATGCTAGGAATCTAGGAGCATAAATGGATTCTTAATGTAAGCAGTTAGTCTTCACAGGGAAAAAAATAATTAAAGTGTATCAGAAAAACATTTCTTTGTGAAAGGCTAGAGCTGCAGGAGGTGTTTGAAAGCTTTGCAATATCACGTGGTACTTGGAAAGTCATGATTACTAGTTATAAAGTATACATTTAAAACTATTTTGCAAATGTTTACAGTACTAGTTTAAATTCAAACTGTGTGCTATGTGGTCATAGTGGCAAATATTTCCCAATAACCAGAATATTTTCAAAGAACTATCTGTAGCAAAGAAAAACTTTCATACGAAGTTGGGCAGCGAAGAGAAGTTGTCCAGAGAAGGGCTACAAAGGTGGTGAAGGGCCTAGATAGGAAGATGTACGAGGAGCGGCTGAGGTCACTTGTCCTGTTCAGCATGGAAAAGAGAAGGCTGAGGGAGACCTCATCACAGTCTACAGCTCCCTCACGAGGGGGAGTGGAGGGGCAGGTGCTGACCTATTCTCTTTAGTGACCAGTGATAGGACCCGAGGGAATGTTGTCAAGCTGATGCAGGGGAGGTTTAGGCTAGACGTCAGGCAGAGGTTCTTCACTGAGAGGGTTGTCGCACACTGGAATAGGCTCCCCAGGGATGTAGCCACAGCACCAAGCCTGTCGGAGTTTAAGAAGCGTTTGGACTGTGCTCTTAGTCACATGGTCTGTAATTTTGGGTAGACCTGTGTGGTGCCAGGAGTTGGACTTCATGATCCTTATGGGTCCCTTCCAACTCAGGATATTCTATGATTCTATGATTCTATGGGCATGATATGAACATGGCACTAGGCTTGTTGAATTTTCTTTTCATTATGAAATGTTTGGTTGTATAATTCTAGGAGAGAAGAGAATTCAATAAATTTGGTTGGATTTGTTTTTAATTTTAAATGCAATATTTTGTAAAAATTATTTCTCTTTCCATTTTTTAAAATATTTTTAATATTTTAAATTTATTTTTAATATTCAAATTTAGACCTTTTTTTCTTCTCTTTCACTTTTTGAGATAAATATGAACATATTTTAATTAAACTTTTTTTTTTCTTTCCTTTTTGCCAAAAAAAGGCATCTTGTCTTAACAGAAAATATGAGAACAATTCTGTCTGGTAAGTCATTTATGGTTGTCTTTCTTCTGTTTTCTGTGAGGCATTTTTATTGTGGATGCCCTGAAAACATTATTGCTAGTTAAAAGGAAAGATGTATGTCTGGTGCCTACAATCAGGGATATAAATCGATATATCAACTCATAAGTAGAAGGGGATCATTTTTCAGATACTAAGTACTCCCAGTTTTCTGTGACTTAACTCTGAGAGCTAGATACCATATGTTTTTCTACTAGATATAAAATTTTGTTGCAATGCAACATTGTTAAAAAGACATTTCTCAGCCAGTTTAGATTTTTATTCTCCAAGGAATACAAAGTTTTGTCTCAGCTTTAGGGTGAGGGTTTTTTTGGTGATATTTATTACCACTCAAGAGTATTCCTTGCCCTCTACACCATACTTTTAGAATCATACTGTGAAGCCTGACCTTCTTTAAAGGTCTTTGAAGCATACATTAATTCGTTGTTCAAGATGTGTTATCGTTTCAGTCAACATTTCAGTAGGGTACTCTGTTATTGCCAGTGCACAAATAGGTCCAATTCAGCTCAGTGTTAGATAACAGATTCTCCAACTAGATTACAAAAGCAGAGCAAAACCATATAGCTAAGAAATTAGTCTCTATCACAAGTAGTGCTTTTACCGCATCCATATCTTTGAATTTATAGGTGGGAGGAATGGTCTCTCACATAAAAGGTACAAGATACCAAACAACTATATTCTTCATTCTGGAGAAGTTCATCAGATATGATACCAATTCCTAATGAAGAGAAAAAAAGGGATTGTGTGAGGAGTTTTTCTTGGTTATCGGACATTCCTTCCTCTGTTGTAAACCACAACCCTACTTTTTAGAATACTGAAACAAATAGATGAAGTTCTTAATTGAATTGTAACTACTCTGCATTACTATGATACATCTGAACTGTAACTTGTAGTCTAAAATTCAATCATTTATCAGTCTGTATGAGTTCCTTGCATCCATTTCATTCTCATTTTCATTTTTTTGGCTGTTGATACTGCTTAAAACAGTTTATTGTATGTAATCTACTGTTCATGTCAATAGTGACATACTTAGTATTAACATTCCATGTTGTGTTGCAAGACTCTCCTGCCTCCTCACCACAACCTTGTTTGCCATCAATCAAGCCATCATGATATACCATTTGTACTTTTCCAGTAATTGAAACCTGATGAATAGGATCCCCTTCCTATAAATGCTGCAGTAGAAATGCTGGAACAGACAACCCCAGTGCCAGGGTTTTCCCAAAAGGAGAGATGGAGATACCCTTTTTCAACCCAACCATAAATGTTTAAAAAACAGATTAAAAAAAATAAAATAAAAATGAAGCACTAGGTTTATCTTTTTCACACACACACACACGTGCGCATGCGCACACACACACACACGTATAAACCTGCTGGTCTGTTTATATGTATAAACACCTCTCTAGCCTGAAAGTCAGTCTTGTGGCTTCTAGCCTTTTCTAGATGGTTACATATTTCCCCTGCCCTTTCTCCTCTTTTTTTTTTTTTTTTTCTGGGACCTTATCAGTTTTGAACCCATTCCCCAACTGTATTTCCTAAGGGGTTTTGCTGTGCCCCTGCCACCCTAACACCATAGATGGCAGTTCCAGAGACCTTCTTCCTCACCCCCTTCCCAAAATTTTGTCTTCAGTTTTTCAACTTTTTGTCTCACTCTGTCCAAGTGAGACCTCATGTTAGGGTCCCAGGGAAGGGAAGGGGAGGGAAGGGAAGGGGAGGGGAGGGAAGGGGAGGGGAGGGGAGGGGAGGGAAGGGAAGGGAAGGGAAGGGAAGGGAAGGGAAAATTTTTAATTATTATTATTCCCAGATTATTATTCCCAGATTTCTGTCTCTTGCTGCCTGTCATGTTTGGCATGTCGCTATAATTGTATCAATTGTCTTAACAAGATATTTTAGAAATTTTGTTATGGCAAGTATAAATGAAAACCAATTCACATTTTATGCTTCTATGCTTCATGTTTCCCATTTTCTCTAAGTAATTTTTCTTAGTGTAATATTCATTTTGGTTCTGCAGATGTGCACCAGAATTTGAGTTGTTTTCCCCTGAGTGAAAATATAGATACATTTATATATGTTTATTCTATAGTTCAGTTTGCCTAAATAGGTGCCAGCAGAAGTGGTGCATCTCCTCAACTTTGGGTCCCCTGGATTAGAAAGAACAACTCGAGCTGAGTGTTTTTGTGCAGCTCCTGTATTCCCTTTGTAAACAGCGGAATGAGAGTCAGGTGCCTCTGAAGAACTGTGTATAAATTTTTTGTCTTCTTTGAGATACCAAAACTGTAAAAATGTATTTACCAATAGGTCAAATCTTGGTATATTTTTTGCTTCTTTTTCATGTAGCTATAACAATTTGATTCCTGCTAGGAAATAACTTTTTTTTTTTTTTTTTTTTTTTTTTTTCTGCTTCTTGCCATGGCATGATCTCTACAGGTGTTTGTATCTCTGTTTATTATAATGGTTCTTTTGTGTATGTTGGATTTTATGGAACAAACTGATGTCTAAAACATTTACTGTTGAATTTCCATGCAGTGCCAATTTATACTTACATTTTTTTTCATAAGCATCCCAGGGATTAATCTGCATATTGCACTTTACAACTTGGAGATGTTTGTTCTAAATTTGTCCTTTAGATTTTTCTTTTACTTTTCATTGGTCATGCATTTGGAAGAAAGAACTATAGCAAATAGTAAATAACAACAGCTGCAATGGCAACAGTGGCAGCAACAGCAATGCGATTTTATGCCATGCCGTATTATACTGTATAAGATTGACACAGATGTGCTACTTACAAAGTGCCAGCTGTTGGCACTTTTCTTATTGACTATAAGCAAACAAAATAACAAAAAATCTACAACAACAAATTATTTCTATGACACACCACTTACTTCACAGATTTTTCAGCAAACATAAGGGCACATTTAGTAGCTGAATATATTTTACCCTTGGATACTTTCAATTTGTATTCATTTTAGAATTTATTCTGTTAATTAGAAAAGGTTATAAGATTAATAAGTAGTCATTGCTAATGTATGCAATGGATGGTAAGCTTCAGTTTATTATGTGTGTGCTTTTTTGTTTTTTTTTTTTCCAAAGAGGCATTAGAGATTAGTTCATACAAATCATAGTGAGCAATATATCCTATCTTTCAAAGCTGGTCTTTATCTCTATGTTACTTTATAATCTCTGAATCATTTCTAAAATCCCTGCTAGAAAAGCCAACTAAAACCTAGCAAATTCTACCCTACAAACATAAAACGATACATTGCAATTTCAAACACTCTTATACAGAAGAATTGATTTTCAAGGAATCCTTTGTAGATGTAAAATGAGAGATCTTAGAAAGAAAAGAAAAAAAACAACACCAAGAATACTACAGCTTGTGAAAAGACCCTTATTTGTTAAGAAAGTGTAGTGTTAACTACTTGGGATTAGCAGGCAGTCTATTTTTCTGGTTTCCAGGACATTAGGCTGACCCTTGGCATGTGCTCCAACCCCAGCCTGCAGCATTTCAGAGATTCATGACCACGGTCCAGAAGGGCAAGGACCACTCTGTGGTTGTGGAAGATCTCTCTGCTCAAATTCTGGCTGATGAGAAAGAAGGTCATCCAGTGTCCTTTTCTTTGTGGTCACGCAGAGCAGAACTTTTCTGACCTGTGGTGTCATGATGGCCTCTACATAGGTGGCTAGTGAAGAGCTCCTCCCTTGGACAAGTTTCCTGATCAGATCACTCAGATATGAAAAGAGGCTAGTAAGGCCAAGCATTTTTTTGTTAATTTTTTTAATGAGGGAAGGTGAGCTAGCCACTACACCGTATGTCCCGAATTATTTTGCTACAGGCATACTGAACTAATCACTCTTTCCCTCTGTGTTGACCTTTCCCTTTCTGACCTTTCCCCTGCTGAACTTCACAGGAAAATACTCCAAGGATAGGCTGAATACTTATAGGCTCTTAATGTATAATCTATGTCCAAGGGCACTACTACACACAGAGCTGCTCTCCCAAGATCATCTCATCTCCTCACTTCCAGTGCAGCTTCAGGACAAAGAATAAAGCTTTGTCATACTACCCTCTTCCTCTTGCTATGGACAGAAGGGACAGGTCATATTTTAAGTGGGCCTGGAATCTTCTCACATATTCAACATTATTTAGCAACTTTAGGTCACCGTGAGATTTTCTTAGGCTACCACTGTTGGAAAAAATTAAAATAAAAATAAAAATCTAGATCATTATAAATAATGGAGTTAGAAAGGGGCCCAGAAGATTTTCAGTTCCCTCTGTTACTTACACAATAACTAAAGAATTCCTTTGGTTTTTTTTGAAACTTGTTTAATTGAAAAAAATTGTTTAATTGAAAAAAATAGTCTAAACCTATCCTTTCTAGCAACCGTGTTGACTTCAATATATTCATATAATCTATATATATATAAGACAAATATATAAATAAATATCTACAAGCAAACACTTATATTTAAGTACCATAGATAACAAGGTGAATCCCAGCTTTCAGGTCAGATGTTTCATAAAATAAAGAACATATGGACATGTCCTTTGTTGTAGAAGATGGCTCTAGGAAGCTTCTGTCTTGCTAGAAATTTATGAATATTTCCTAAATATAGGGTCCAGTGGATAGTATTTTTTCCATGTATCTTGTATTATGTGGATAGACCTATCTCAATCTTTCTCACTTTAGACTTTTGTTTTTCTTCCCAACTTCCACCTGGAAATATGATTAAAAAGTATAAGGTATTATCTATCTGAATATTCTACATGGTCTCGTGAATGGCATATGTGAGTTAGACCTGGTCTTTATATTTAATACCCACCTGGCATATCCCAAATGTTTTCCAGTGGGTGCTTACAGTGGGTACAAGATAAGCCTAATACTCCCTGATTTATTTCTTCTCTATTTCTAAATCATATTTGTTTAACTCCAAAATTATGTTTGGAAAATAAGACACTCAAACCACTGAGCTCTCATGGAGGTTTTAGAAATAGCCTAAAGAATGGACATATACTTACTCATCAGCTTTAACCAGTGTCAGTGTCTGGTCAGGTGAACATTGTTTTCACTGCAATGATGGACTTTAATTATCTTTCACAAATAAGCTATGAAGAAAAACATCATCAAGTGTCATTTATTTTCCAGATGTTGATGGTGAATATCACCACAAGCTGTGAAGTTACAGAGGATTAAATTCTCATTCCAGATTATTAAAAAATAAATTAAAAATAAAATCAGCAAACCCACAACAGCTTGCTGCATTGAAAATTAACACCTTTTAATTGAGAATTAACATATTTTACAAAAGCTACAATAGACAGAAGAACTCAATCCTTACAATGTCTTTACAATGTGATCCTCCTTTCTGAAGACTGTGTATATATACAATGCCATCTGAAGAAACAACCTTCTTTCTCTCTGGCTTGAATATCTTTCTTTCTTCTTTTTCTCCCTTCCTCCCTCCCTCCCTTTCTCCCTTCCTTTCTCCCTTCCTTCCCTCCTTCCTTCCCTCCTTCCTTCCCTCCTTCCTTCCCTCCTTCCTTCCCTCCTTCCTTCCTTCCTTCCTTCCTTCCTTCCTTCCTTCCTTCCTTCCTTCCTTCCTTCCTTCCTTCCTTCCTTCCTTCCTCCCTCCCTCCCTCCCTCCCTCCCTCTTCCCTTCCCTTCCCTTCCCTTCCCTTCCCTTCCCTTCCCTTCCCTTCCCTTCCCTTCCCTTCCCTTCCCTTCCCTTCCCTTCCCTTCCCTTCCCTTCCCTTCCCTTCCCTTCCCTTCCCTTCCCTTCCCTTCCCTTCCCTTCCCTTCCCTTCCCTTCCCTTCCCTTCCCTTCCCTTCCCTTCCCTTCCCTTCCCTTCCCTTCCCTTCCCTTCCCTTCCCTTCCCTTCCCTTCCCTTCCCTTCTCCTTTGCACAGCCTTAAGAGGAAAAGGGGGGGGTGGGGGTGGGGGGGAGAAAATAGCAAAACCAGTACTATGCCACTACTTCCTCCATCATCTATCTGTCTGACAATAGCAGGAGGGATCCTTAGCTACCCAGTTCCCTGATAAATGCTTGTATACAAAGTCTCTACAAAAGCAGAGGGAGTACTGAAGTGTAGACCAGCATTCCAGCCTCAGAAATGATATTAAAGAATCCCAGACACGATGTAAGAAAGACTTAAAGGAGGAACAGAATTACTGGGTTCACACTGGAAAGAACAATATTGATTCTGAGACTTAGGGGTAGAATTAACTGTTGGGCAAGGAATAAAAAGATCTGAGTTCATTACAGATTTTTCTCTCTCTTTTGCTCATGTATACAGATACAAACTTTTTCACTTAGGTACCAATTATATCTATTTCATATTCTTTTTTTTTTTCTTTTTTTTTTTCTTTTTTTTTTCTCTTTTCTCAGCAGATATATAAGATTATGAAACATGGGAATTTGTCTGATCTTCTTTTTAGATGAGCTCACTGAATCTTACTATCCCATATTTTTAAGTGATTACAGAATTACAGAAGAGTTCTGATCAAATAGAATTCATCTATGGGAGTGAAATACATATATATATATATATATATATAAAAGAGAATTACCTGTGTTTACATAACAAAATCACTGCATATATATTTACATGTATATAAAATACTTCTGCCCAAGACATGTAAAAATATCATTTGTTCTTCTATTTAATTTCATAAAAATCTTCTCATGCAAATACATTATAGGCTTGTAAGTAGAAGCTGACATTGAGGGCTTGACTTGGGCCAGCATGAAGCAGTATGCTCTAGCAAGTGTACTTGTTCTTGGGAATCCATAAATGTCAAGACTGTTAACTATTTCACTGTTCATCAAAGCATGTCAGAAAAGAGATAGTTTTGTTCTCTGTAGAGGTGCTCAATCAACTGTGAGTGGCAGTTCCTTTTCGTGCCATGAATTTATGGGTTTGGGAAGTGTGCTTTATTTATTTATTTTTCCACAGTGCAGAAGCCCAGCAGAGCACTGCAAGATGCTTTACAGGATATTCTTCTGTTGTAAGGAGGACAGGTTTCAGACACCTTTGCTCAAGCAGTTGCTCAATTGAGTTCAAACATAGACTCAGGAAACACCCATCAGGAGCTGGACAGCTGTTCATTTGTGGTAGCCCACAGCTGGCTGGGGTGCTCAGGTCCATCCTTGCATTTGTGACATATCTATCCTTCTTTCAGGGGTATATCCTTCTCTCTTCGCTGCCAATTAGGAATCTTAACAAGGTAATGCAGTGTTATGGTACAAGTGTCAGGGATTTAGACTTAGGACAAGTCAAGTCTGAAAAACACAGACAGGGCATATAAATGTCTTTCAGATACTGCTGCAGTCCTCAACCAGCCAACTCTGATAGGGGTGGTCTGTGAATAATAATTGCCTGTTTCCCTCATTAAATAACTTGGTAAACCAAAGTTGTAAAGTCTGAAAAATATGATGGCTAAGTAGTTGGAAAATGAACACCAGCCTAACGAACAGGGTGTTGCAGTTTGTCAATAGACTAGCAAAGTTCTACACTAGAGCTCTATGATGTTTTATGGACAAAGATGTTCAAATGTGTCATTAAAAGATACATAGTGTGTACTCCATAGTGTGGAGTGCAACTAATCACTGGAAATAATGAACATGCTCAGCATACAAATAGCATAATTAACTAATTAGAAAATGTATGTTGGCAGATGACAACCAATGGGAAATTAATAGTGTAATGCACAAGGAACTGCCTACTTGTGTTAAGAGGAATTGTTGTTTTGCCTCTTTATATTGAGCTGCTGACCAAGGAGATTCACTTTTGTGCTGTATATTCACAGTGCTATGTACAGGTTTGTTAAGCGCCATAACTGGTCCCAGATAAAGAAATGTGGCAGACAAAAGCAACGTTAATATAGTCAAGGACTAAATGAATGTGTTCCCTTTAGAAGGTAGAGTTAGTTGTAAACTCTGGATGGAAGAGCTGAGGCCAGTGGAAAAGAAGCTGCATCTGGGATTACAGGAGTAAGTCAGAGCTGTTGAAACATCCTGGAGTGCTGATTGTGGTCAGTGGGGCACAGCAGACAACAGCTGGTAGAAAAAGGGGGCCTTGTAAGGACAAATTAACAAGTGTAATTTACATGTAGTCTCTTGTTCTTAAAAGTTCTGATACTTCACTAGCCTTTCCTTTTCTCCCGAGCAAACAAGATTGGGAGAAAGAAGATCACAAGGATCATGGTTTCTTACAGCTTTTCTTACTGAGCAGTGCCCACAGGTGAGCTCATGAACTGATACTCTGGAGCAGAAAGAGTAGCGACATTCTGCCCCCATCCATCCTCCTCTAAGAGGCCATTTCTTCCTTCCAGCAGTATATGGTTCATTTTTTAAACAGGATGAATGCTAGCATTTCCCTTTGGGGGGTGCTACATGGTTTTCTATAAGCTTTATCTGAGATCTTGTATACTGGCCAGCATTCCCATCATGTCTCTTCTACGCCCCTGTAATGATTCCTGCGACATATCTTTTGCATAATACCAACCAGGCAAAACAGCCCCCTTATGCAATTGAAAGTATTCTTTCATCTTCAGTTTCTTTCTATGCCAGGGGCCATGAGAGAATATTAGGAACAGGTGGTGGTAGCCAAAGTCCTAGATTTTGCTTTATTATTTGTGTGCATTTACAGCCTTCCTATGTGACAGTCTCATTTAGTCGGTGCTACAGGCAATCTCTGTCTGTACCTAAAAATATCTTTAACAGCTGCACATAGGGAACAATCGCGGGGGAAGGAAAAGAAGCATACAAAAGCAAAAGGCAACTTAGAAAGGAATTGGAGCCAGAGGAATTCAAGACTGGGGTTCTTTTATTAGCTAAAAGGACACTTATTTGGAGGAGCATGCAGAGTTTGCTTTTACTGATTCTATTTTTGTTGATATTTTGTCCTTTGCTATTGTTTGCTTAAAATAATTTCTCAGGAGATACCTGGTGGCTGCAGGCAGCAAATTTTAGCAAAGTAGCTCTGAAAGTGAAAAAAAAATGGTTTATTTTCTATAGAAGATGACTATTTTACTCAAGCACAATGAAATATCTGTGAATCTTGGCATTATATATTGGGATGTGTGACAAGTTCCTATAAACTCACAGACACAACCAAGAAATAGTGTGAAGAAAATACTTTTCTCTCTCTTCAAACCTTCGGCTAGGAAGACTAGAGGGGTAATATCTTTCATCTCTTTTTCTGGTACTCATTGGAGCATTCACATTTAAAAGTTGTTTTCTATCCTTTCTTCCCAAAGTCTTTGTTGCACTTATTACCTCACAAACTTTGCCTTATCCCTTTCCTGACACCCTGTCACCACTTCAAAAATTGCTAAGCTAGGGCAGATAAAAATCATTCTCTCTTTTTAATTCAAAACTGGCAAACAGAAACCAGTTTATGAACCTTTATGAACTCTCTCTCCCTCTGTTTGGGACACCCCCAGTCAGTCTGTCTGTTTCAGACACTCATCCAAATCCTGATTAATTTGCCATCCACCCACAGCTTTGAGATCATAATGGAAGCAGGTTTCAGGATGTCCTATTTTCCTGGAGGATAAAATTAAGTATTTTCTTATCCCATAATGATGTAGGATGGTGAGTAGGTTTTAAAATTCATGCTGTCTCCACTTGCAAGGTGTTTTCCCTTGCTCAACATTTTGGTTCCCTAAGGAACTTTAATGACAACTCTTAGACAATTTTCCTCTAATTCCAAATCAGAAGCAAAATTTAACACCCAGACAGACGCCATGGTTTCCAAGCCATTTTTATTTAACTTTCCTCTGGCAAGTTCCTCTTAACCTACATTTAGATGTCCAGAATATAATATCTATAATATCTACAGCTGAGATGATTGTCATTGACCCTTTCTACAGTCAATGGAGAAAAGGAGTAACTTCTAGACTTCTATTAATCTGATCTATTTTAGCTAATTATTAAGATTAATTATGACCTAGAAGTTGCTATTTCACTCACTTAGATAGCTGGAGACCTTAAGAAAGTTAAATTATAGAGCTAACATTTTACATTTGTTCTGATAAATCCCACCTAGAGGAAAACACAATGATACTACTAATAAAAAATTATGAATTATTTCTGATAAAAGCAAATCTTACCTATGGTGCCCAGAATCAACCAATAGCATCATAATAGCTGCTCAGACCTCTGAGATTAGTCTGATATAAGAGAGTCATTTCAAGTATGTAAAAAATAATAATACTAAAAATGAACAGGAACAAAAAATAAATGAGTGTAAATTAAAGCTGCCCAAGAGTTCTTTACAAATACACCAAGACAATAGGTATTATGAGGCCAGATAATAGACATATTAATAAGTGGAAGGTGAATGAAAATATTCATGATTCATATAATAACTGCAATAAAGAACTCTTTTTAAAGAACCTGAGATTTAATTAAAAACTAAACTAAAGGTCTTCTAACTGTTACAATATAGGTGGTGGAAACTTTGAAAACGCTCTGTTGTAAATGCCCTTGAAGTGAATGCCTACCCAGTTTGATTTACCCTTGGCCTCTCCTCATCTAACTGCACAACAGTATCACAAGGAGTTCAAAACATCAGAAAATAACATGAAGATTTCAGTCAAGCCACCCCTTGGGGAATATTCAAACCAATGAATGAAAGAAATAAGGAAAAATGAAGTGTTTGTTGCAAGATTCCATTTCATGATAAGATAAATTTCTTCACGTATTTATAAAAACACAAGGCAAAGGTGAAAGAAAGTTACAGCTGTTAGTTGTGAAGTCAAACATTCAAATTTTTTCCTTTTTTATGTGAACATTCATAGTTTTTAAATGTCTTTTTTTAGTTTTTCAAATTCATGCTTTCCCCAGAAGACTGTCTTATTCAATACAAAAGAAGGATGTTGCTTACAAAATTAGCAAGTTTTCAGTATTTTTCTTTTAACTGAGTTGTTGAAAGTCTGATTCATTGAAGAAAGCTGTAGTAATAAGAAGCCAAGTAAAGATCTCCTCATGAGGTCTTGCAGTGAGGCAGACTGTATGTACATCAAGACAAAAACCAGTAGTCTTCTAAGCAGGTGAGAGAAATAGAAAAATAGATGTTAGGGATATGGGAATGACTAAGTTTGATTTTTGCTTCTACTTTTCTGGTAAAGCACCAGAAAGCAGAAGAACTGCTACATTCTTTAAGTGTCAATTAGGTCTTCAAAGATATAACCTGATCTCTAATCCACAAAAATTACTTAAACTGTTATCAAGAGACAGCATCTAAACATCGGGGTGTTGTGATGTCTGGCACAGGAGTAAAGGGTGGTCAATGGCTAGTGATGGAGCCAGGAGTCCAGGGCTGTCATGGAGGTAGTAGGGTCATGCCATCCCTGAGAAGGTCCTTATCCTGCAGCACCTGCAAGAGATCAGGGCAGGGCTGGGGACAGAGACCAGAGTCACCCCAGAGCCCCATAACCACCTACCAAAGCCGCAGTGATAGAGAGGACAAAGGCCTGGCTGGGAGTCTCTCTTCAGGTCTGATACAGAGTATGGGAATTCAGGTGGGCTCCCAGGAGGGTGGGAATTATGCACCCTGGCAAAAAGGTGTCACTTTTTCACTGGTTTGACATAAGCAGTTGAGTGAGAAAAATGTTTCAGTATTATTGCAAGAGATCCTGACTGCCAACATCTTCATTTTCATTTTTAATATGAGACTGTCATCTCTTCAAGTAACAAAGAAAAGAAAATTTCTGAGTGGAAAACAGGCAGAAAATTGAAAATTTGTTAGTATTTACATAACTGCCACTAAAATAAAGTTAGAGGGCAAGGCACGGGAACAGGTTTTGCAAAGTAAATGTGGGATTTCCACCCCCCGACATTTTCAAGATTTGGCTGAACGAAGCCTTTGATGACCTTAGCCTGAACAGGGGTCAATCCTGCTTTGATCACGATTCCTAGAGCTTGCTTACAGCCAACATCCCTATGATTATTTGCCGTACACATCTTCTAATGCTTGCCCAAGGTTTGAGAATAAAAAGTAGAAAGCTTGGACAATGTCTTCAGAAAGGCTTAGAGGACCAATTTTTATTTATTTATCTATTTATTTACCTATTTATTATTTTTTCATGGCAGAAAACTAGAAATGAAAAGCAATAATGAAGACAGAGAGATAATGGCAGATGCTTGTGAGAAATTATATACATCCATCACAGCCTAGCTACAACTAATTTTCTCTTTTTGTGAACCCTATGCTCAGATAAGTTCAAAATTGCAGGGTTTGGCTCAATCAGCTAATATTAGGTTTGAGTTCATCAAAGAGGTCTAGGATAGGTTAATTTTTGTTTCCTATATCTAAACAGGTAGGTAAATACCCATTACCTGCAAGCAAATACTGTATACAGTTTAGCAGAATTGTTTGCTGGAAATGGACACTTTAAATGAAAGCCTGTCTGCAAAGTTCTGCAGATGTCAGTTCTGAGAGTCACTGTGCATCCTTGAGGCTGGGTACTGGGAGTTCTGGTGTATAAAAATAAATAAGTGCACATTTGATTAACAAAAATAAACACCTCAGTAACTTCTGAACTATGAATCAACAAATGAACACTACTTAGCTGTAAAAGGTTGAGTTCTAAATGAAAAATATTTGCTAAATTTCTCGTGGACCAGGATAAATTTGCATTGCAGATAAGTGACACTTTGAAAGGGTTATATCACTTTTTGTATGTGTTTCAACGTTGCTGAAGCTTAATTTATGTATTATCATTGCAGAGCGGGAAGTATAATGGATTTTTAATTATTCCAAGTTGCAAAGAGCAAATGGAAGGTAGTCCAGATTATAGACAAAGCAGGAAGAGAGTTGGGAGTTATAAATAGCATATTATACAATCATGTCCTATTAAAGTTTTTCAGGAACATGGCATTCCTGTATTTTAAAAGGTATACATTCATTTCTTGATTCACTCTGTGGGTGCAATGTTTATTCACATTTTTTTAAATGGTTAACAAGATTGTATGGACCAAATTATATTTATATAATATACCTGAGTAAGCAGGTTGATGTGCTATACAACGGCAACAAAACCTTGATGATAGACTTTCAAATTTCCTGAGTTTTTTTTTTTTTTTTTTTTTTTTTTCTTGTTCCTTGGTTTGAGAAAGTAGGAAGTTATTCATATATTTCCATAAAGTTCTTCATTCTCAGATCATGTAATAAGATATGCCATTAATGTGAACTACAAGTCTAAATTCTTCCTGTAACTGCTAGCATTTGCCTATTCTACACCAAGAATGAAAAAGTAAAGGACAAAACTTTCTGATAGGCTGGTTTGGGTAAATATTTGCATCCATGTATTTTTTGGTTCTTAAACACTTTTGTTCAATTATAGCTGTTTACAGGGTAGATAGTAGTACCTTTCTTTATCTCTTTCTATTTATTCCTGTTACACTAAGACTGTGAACAGTACCTGTTAAAGTCACCAAACATTTTAATAATTTTGATATGGCTTTAAGCCACCACGACACACACAGTGTTTTGCCTCCCAATGTCTAATAGAACTTTATCACTAAAACTAAGTTTCATTTTCCCCCCATCCCAATCTTTCCATGTGTTTTCACAACTCCTTTTTTCTATTTTTCTCCTGGTTGCCAATGAAAACGCATTTAACATGAGTTTTCATTAAAGTAGGTAAAATTATAAAAGGTCTTTGTTTAGGTTCCATTCATCTGAATATTATGAATTTTGACGTATAGACAGAGTTCATCCAAACTTTTGGAGTAGTTGGAGCTTGTAGAACAAATCTGAAAATCTCACAGGAAGAGGTTTTCTTAGGAACTTTAGAGCTGTTATGCTTTTGCTTCTGAAATACTGCAACCAACCCTGTTGGTGTTTCATCTTTTGCAGTTCCATCTGGAACCCATAAGAAAAATCTGCATACACAAAAATAAAATATTATCTGAATATTTCAGACCTTCATTAAAGTTTTGGTCCAATTTCTGGTGTAAACACAGATGAAACTCAAGTGGTGTTGGGGACACTTAGATTTGAGCTATTTTATATGTAATTTTTATTATCAGGATAACTGTCTTCTTCTGGGAAAAGGCAATAATTAAAAACTCTGATGTTTTTAAGTGAAAGCGATACCAGAAGTAAAAGGTGTGCATTCAAATACCTGTTATACCTTTTAATACTCTTTGAAGTGTTACAAGAAATGAAAATAAGAACTCAAAGTTTGCATGCACGTTTTATATGATTTAGTGCAGAAATTTACCTTGTAGAACATAATACTGGATATAGACTTCCAAACTGAGTCTCTGTATGGCAGTGACAGCTATGCTTGAACCATAAAGGAAATGAAATGTATTTTTATTAGTGTGTTAAAAATTTGAAATAGATTGGTTTCATTCTTCTTTATAGCGTTACTTTATTGTGCTTCACAGAAGAGGAATTCACACTGGGGCCTATTGGAGACCCCTGGTGCCTGGAGAACTTGGGCACAATTTAAAGGGCTTCCAATTGAACAGTCTATGATTTCACAGAAGGAACCCTATTGCTTCCATTATTTTGAATTATTAGTGTTAGGTTCCTTCATGTTTTTTCTAATACATACACAATGTGTGAGGTAATTTGTTTCTTTTCTCAAATTAGATTTAACAATAAATGATAGCAGTTTCTCCAGAAATGTCCCATATACCACAGAGACTATGACCTCGTCTGCTGTCAATAACATAAAGTAATATCTGAAACACTCCAGGGACTACTACAAGAGGAAACATCTACAGTAAGAAGTTCTTAAACCTGAAAAATCCAAAATGGTAACATCATTAAATCCACCACTGTGAGTAATGGCACACATGGATACTAGTCTCAGGCCTAGCCATAAATGTAATGTATTACTTGTGCTCCTACCATTCCCTGGTGACTAGTACTATTCTTTGCTGGATGGAGCACGTGAGCTACCACAAAGTTGTGTTTGTTACTGGTGGCAGACTGTCTGTGAGAGCAACAGACAAAAAAGGAAATCATGTACTATCTGCTCCTGTGAAAGTTTTCCAGAAGGCATTTCAAGCTGCAAACAGTGATTCCCTGCTCTGAGAGAAAGGTATGGGAAGGCCTATTTAGGAAACCTTTTTAGGAAATTTCTCTGGAGATTGAGCCTGGTGAATTTCTTTGGGGATAAAAAAAAAAGAAAAAAGAGTTGTTTGTAAGGTTCAAGATGATAGGCATGAGTACAGAGAGGATAAATTTATGAGAACATTTGAGCAGGTTAGTGAAAAATTACTTTTTAATCAAAATGAATATTTTTGATCAGCTTGAATTGTTTCAATCATAACCACAGAATCTACAGGTTAATGTATTTATCTTCATCTCTGACCATTTTTGCATCTTTTTGCAACAGCATAGTAAAAAAAAAAAATAATAATAACAGAAAGAAAGGTAAAAAATAAAACAGAGAAGACCAAAGTAAACAAACAAGCCTCCCAGGGGAGCATGAAAATTCATCAGCTATTATAGTGAGTTTTTAGAAAAAAATAAATTGCTCCTGAAAAAAAATGATTTACGATGCTATTTTTAACACTCCTAAATCGGAATAACTTCTGCAACAGTATTGCAGCCGTATTATATTCTTGTCAACTGAAGCAGTACTGTTACTAAATGTGGTAAACATTTACCTTTCAGTAGCAAAGAGAACAAAAAAATAAGGACCAGACTAATGCAGTCAGTATGCTGTATTAAAACAAGTCGTTCCTCCCCAACATGTTGCAGCTAATCTCACAGAGGTGAGAACTGTATTTCCTTACACAAATATTTGTTGCTAAAGGAATATAACTGTGAGAGATCTGTGAATTAGATTGCCATCATCCACAGATTTTAAAATAAAAGCAGTGATGAATAAAGAGCAAGTTCTCTCAAGTCCTCTCCTGGGCCTCTGTGATTAAAAAAAAAAAAAAAAAAAAAAAGACTGCCATTTATAAATGATCCCACAAAAATGTACAGACACTGTAGAAGCTGAATACTGTTCTCATTGAAGAGATTTAGCTGGTTTAGAACCATGGGTCTGACCTATACGCAAATGCGTAGACAATGAGAATGTGAAATGCTGACACCAAACAGCTGCAATCAAGATTAAGCAGTATTTTTGGAGCTATGTAAGTGGGGTGGACTTCATTATATTTTCGTCTGATTCCATTTTCCTGTTCTGATCTGCTCTGATCTGCTGTCTCCCTGGGGCTATGTCACCCCTTGGCTAATGTTTTTCTGAGGACTAAGCCTCTACCTCTTCTTTGTAAACTTTAGTAGGATAAAAGACCGTTTGATATGGATCTACCAAATCCTTTAGACATACTTGGCTTACTAGATGATCTGAAGTGAATACTTGTACCAGATATAGTAAGAAATCATCCAGTCTGAACCTTCCAATCTCTCCAGTGAAAGCCATTGAGTTCCATTGACAGGGATGGTTGTGATAAGTCAGTGTAATCTCCACTGGTCTTCAGTGTCATATCATCTCCATGAGGAGTGAAAGTCTACCTTTGAAAATCTGCTTTGAAAATCTACCAACTGAAAACATAGAAGAGTTAGGCAACTACAGAAATAGTTCTAACTGAAAATGCAGAGAGAATGCTGATCAATTTGATGTAATCAAACCAGAAACCCACACAGAACTGACTAGCTCCCACTAGAACAGTTATAAGGCATACTGAGAGGTAGAATTATATTAACCAAAGGGCCTTAGGAACTCCTTTCTTCTTTCTATGCAGCATCAGTATGGATTTACTCATTTGAGTACCTCTTGGTACCACATCTGCAAGACAGACACCCTTCCTCTGCTTTGCAGTATTGTATGTGTGAAAGTGCTATAGAAAGGGAGATAAAGCAAGAAGAATCTCACCTTCCTTGCAGCTCAGAAGTTATTATGCATATACTCATGGCAGTATACAACCTCCAAAACCTCCATCTCTACTGCTGCCAACTACACTGTAGGCTGCTCCAAGAACAGTTCTAAATTGAATTTTGCAGTCTGAGGATAGCAAAAAGAACCACAAAAAAAATTTCATGCATTATGCTTCTGCATTTCCAACGGTGCTCTCAGTGGTTTGGAAGTGATGTAGCTCCTGTCACATTGCTTTCATTAAGACTAGAGTGTGATATTAATTGAGGTGGCCATATCATGCTTTCACTGAAGGAACTCTATTAAAAACACATGGCTGACAAAAGAGGGATGAGTACAATGAAAAAAAAAAGACTATATACATATATATGACAGTGAAATATACTTAATGTAGAAAGTTCCTAAGAAGCTTCTTAGAACTAGAAAACAATGCATTTCCATTCCTTTAACATAATCTGACAAGAAAATCTGCAGTAGATTGAAAAATAGAACAACTTAGTCTAAGATATTAGCACCAATGCGGTTCTTGACAGTCAGATGTGATTAAATAGATGTTAGGGAGCAGTGTCTTTGACAAATACATCTGAAAGCTAATTATTATTTTCCTTAAAAGATTCATTTTTCAAAACACAGGGCAGGAAGATATATGAAAAATAAATAAAAAGAATGAGCTTTTATTTTACCATACATTTATTATAAAAAATAAATACATGTTTATGTAAATGTTATAACAGTACAAAAGATACATGTTATGTAAGCACCTTGATTCATTCCGTGTTAAACGTTACAGCATAAATGCCCAACCCGGAGTCCTAGACCATAAACTGTAGCCATGAGTAGCCTTCATGCACTTTGCAACATGGAATGAATAGGACTAATGGGTTAATATGTAGTCTAATAGAACAGAAATATGTTAGACACTGGTTATTCACCGAATGTTACTAACAGTGCATTTGTTAAAAACATTAAGAATTTCTCATCAGCCCAATAAATGCATGCATTTTAAAAATGTAGTGGGTTTACATGGCAAGGTTTTGGTAGCAGGGGGGCTGGAGGGGGTGGCCACTGTGAGAAGAATCCAGAAGGTACCCCAGGTTAGATAAGGGCCAGTTTCAGCCAGCTCCAAAGAGATCCACTGCTGCCCGAGCCACCAATAACTGATGTTGTTTGTGCCTCTGTGAGAGCAGATTTAAGGAAGAGAAAAAACAAAAACAACAACAAAAACTGCACAACAGCAGTTGGGAGAGTGAGGAGTAGTGAGAAGCAGCCATGCAGCCCCCAAGGTCAGTGCAGCAGGAGGGCAGGAGGTGCTGCAGGCAGGCAGCAGCAGTTCCCCTGCGGGCTGTGGAGAGGCCCCTGGTGGAGCAGGCTGTCCCCCTGCAGCCCATGGGTCCCACACGGAGCAGATCTCCACGCTGCAGCCTGTGGGTGGAGGAGCCCCCGGTGGAGCAGGTGGATGTGGCCTGGAGGAGGCTGCGGCCCATGGAGAGCCCCCGCAGGAGCAGGCCCCGGGCCGGAGCTGCAGCCCGTGGAGAGGAGCCCACGCAGGAGCAGGGGGTCTGGGGGGAGCTGCCGCCCACCCGTGGGGGACCCGTGCTGGAGCAGTTTGCTCCTGGGGGATGGATGGACCCCGTGGTACGGAGCCGTGTGGGAGCAGTTCTTGAAGCTCCATTTTGGAGCTTCTGTGGGAAGCCCACACAGTATCAGTTTGGGAAGGACGTCATCTCGTGGGAGGGACCCCACATGGAGCAGGGACAGAGAGTGACCATGAGGGAGTGGCAGAGATGAAGTGTCAGGGACTGACTGCAGCCCCCATTCCCCGTTCCCCTACGCTGCTTGGGGGGAGGAGGTAGAAGAGGGTGGTTGGAGGGAGGGTGTTTATTAGTTTGTTTTTACTTTCTCACTGGTCTAGCTTGTAATAAATTACATGAATCTCCCTGTGCTGGGTCTGTTTTCCCTGTGACAGTAACTGGTGAGTGTTCTCCCTGTCCGTATCTCAACCCTTGAGGCCTTTCCATTGTATTTTTTCCCCCTTTTCCTTTGTGGAAGGGGGGTGAGAGAGTGGTTGCGGTGGTCCTCAGCTGTCCAACTGGGTAACAACACCACAACAGTGATATATAAAAAAGGAATAATTATTTTACTTTTCCATAGGTGTTTAAAATTATATAGGCACATATACACTCACACATTTGTAATTCCTTCTAAATGCATGGTCATTATTCTACTAAAACATAAATTAGTTTTCATTTATAGCTCTATTTATGTATAAATAACTAAAATAGGTCAGCTTTTTCCCATAGATTAAATAGACTGATCAGCACCCTGAGGAAAAGAACAATGATATTAGTAAGATGTAGAATTGGAATTTTGTATATTTGTGAATTTTTATGCTACTGTAAATGTGGTTAAGAGAAATGTTATTATTAGTCCTATTAACATGAAAGATTTTTTTATGAATGCCAGCAAGCAAAATTTGGCAAGAATTCTTCTTGCATATTAGAACTGTCTTCTCTTTCTCTTAATCTTTGTGATTTAACAATTTAAGGTGTCATACAAGAACCTAACAAAAAGCATAATTTCAACCCGTAGACTGGAAAAAAAAAGTGGTTACCTTAAAAAAAAAAAAAAGAAGGAAAAGAGAAGAGCAATTAAGCACTTTGAAACCTTTAAAACCTTTTAAAATTGCATGCCTGGCAAATACTTTTTCATTTGGTGCAAAATAAAATGATAAATAAAATTAAAAAAAAAAAAAACAAAAAAAAAAACAAAAAAAAAACCAAAAAAACAAAAAACTAAACCTGATAAAAATTTGACCAGTTAAACTAAATGTTATGACATGATATTACACAGAAGTATTAAAATGTGTATTTAATTGCATACTACTTATGAATTAAGATTTTAGCTGCTGACCTACTGATCTAGGACAGCTAGAAAGAACTGAAATCTTTTTGCATTGAAATTTTAATTTGATATTCAGAGTGCCATCACCACACTTACCTTAAAGTGTCTGCAGGATATGTGTAACATTTAAGCCAGGTACCTTTATTTTATTTGTTGGAGATCTGTTCAATGTCATACATGGCCTCCATATATTTATTCATTCCACTGTGATAAAGAAGCTACATTTAGGTAAATAACTGCATCCTAATTGCATCTCAGCTGATAAGCTAATCTGCTATAAAGGCGACCTAGATATATTACTAACATGTAGAGGTCTTTTGTAAATGTCTAAAACTAATGAACCTACGACCTTAATGTAGGTATGTCCTCCAAAAAAATGAGAAATGGGATGCAGAGGAGACCAGTCTTTTTTCCTTTTTGACAGTAGACAAGCATCATTACATACTATTAGTCATCATGAGAGTGACAATTCAAAAAAATTAAAATACAGATGTCACTTCATTTTAGCACTAGTATACATCAACATATTAAAGTAGGTCAACACCGGCATTCACACTTCAGTCTGATGAATACAAGGAAGAGAATAAAATGAACTCTGGATGTTGACTGACAACAAATAATTTAAACACAAAGAGTGTAAGAAGTTTCAGTGTAGCACTGTATAAAATAATTATTACTGAAAAGTCTTTTCAAGTAGTCTTTCTTTGAAGAGCTTTTCACGGAGAACTTTCTTCTCATTTAAGTACTAACAATGTTAAATTTAGGATAATACTTCATATCTCAAACAAAACACCACTGATGTTGTCAACCAAAACAATATAAAGCTGAGAGTAAAAAGGTCTCTTTCAGAAATAGCAAGCAATTGGCTTTTGTGTTAGCTGCTTTATACTTAAAATAAAGGATAGTGCTAGATTATAACATTACGTTTTTAAACAACAACAAAAAATAATCCAATTTAAAAGGAGAGCAAATACAATGGATTAGGATTATATAAAATGAATGGTTATACTGCAGAAAGAATTTATATTGAAAATAGAGTAGTATTTCTCTCTCTAAATATCATTGTTTTGAGAAAATCTATGGCTTTATGTATAGAGAAATTAACAATAAAGAAATGAGGATATATAAAATGAAATCCTCCCAGAAAGTACTACTAACATATTTAGGAAACAAGTACTGGAACACAATCACATATTGCACATATTTTATGTGGAATTAAATATATATGTATGTATATGTATGTATATCTATTCTGCTTTAGGAGGAACTAACATTTTTGTTTTAAACTGTCTGAACGGAAGATAATGGAAGCAAGGAATGAAATATGTACATTCATGGAAGTAAATTAAACACCGAATACCTAGGCAATAAGTCATATTTTTTTTGCTGAGACAGTAGTTTTCCCAAAGGAGAAAAATACATCTGGTAGCTAAGTAGCTGGGTTCTTGATGTTAGTATACTTCTTCAGACATGTCTAAATGACAGAAAACAAAGAGAAGTGACAGATTATTTAGAATCAATATGTACTGTGTGCAGTGAAAATGAATACAAATGAAATAGAAGAACTCCTACTACAGAGAAACCAAAGAAAACTAGATTAAAGAAGTAATTGCAGGCTTTAATGTTTGCATTTGCATTTTGTGCTCTCACACAAAATATCCTCCTAGCATTCGGATGCTGGTTGGTAAAATATTGATGATTTGGGGATTTCTATCTATTTTGGGGGTGGGATTTTTCTTGGTTCCATTGTTTAAAAGCATAATTTGCTTCCTTGAAGAAACAAGACTCCTTGTAGACATTACTACACAGAACAGGTTTATACTTGTGCTTCTTTGATACTTACCTCCGTGGTGTGAGTAGAGAGCCAAGGAAGGAAAGAGAAAACTAGATTTAGCTCTAAAAGATGTCTTCAGTTATGGTTATTAAAGATTGATTATAAAGAATCATTTGTGAACTGTATGGTTGCATCTATACCGTTTAATTAAACACTGTCAGGATTCTTGTATTCTATTCTACTCTGTTCCTCTCCTCTCCTCTCCTCTCCTCTCCTCTCCTCTCCTCTCCTCTCCTCTCCTCTCCTCTCCTCTCCTCTCCTCTCCTCTCCTCTCCTCTCCTCTCCTCTCCTCTCCTCTCCTCTCCTCTCCTCTCCTCTCCTCTCCTCTCCTCTCCTCTCCTCTCCTCTCCTCTCCTCTCCTCTCCTCTCCTCTCCTCTCCTCTCCCTCTTCTGCCATCCCATCCCATCCCATCCCATCCCATCCCATCCCATCCCATCCCATCCCATCCCATCCCATCCCATCCCATCCCATCCCATCCCATCCAATCCCATCAAGAATAATACCAAAAAACAGGGACTTTTTTTTTTCTCTGTCTGAGATGGTTATGAATGGAGAAAAATCAGTGTGTAGTGCAATGAAGCAAGTCATTCACAACCATAGGCTACAACTACTCTAGTAAATTGCAAATCCCTCAAACCATTGCCTGTCAGTGAGGCCAACAGTCTATGAATTAGCTCATATATATACTAACAAACTCCTGTAGCCTCCAAACTCCTTTCTGTGACATTTCCTGTTGCCTCTTCACCCTCCCTACAGTAAGATTTCTTCTGCTGCTACTGCATGTCATTGCTTGTGACTGATATTTGCTTCTCTTTCTTACTAGAACTGAACCACGCTGTTGGGACTTGGCTGATCCCATCCTGAGCCAGTCCTGTGTCATTAGTCCAAAGGGAAGAAATGTTCCATCTGGCCCTGTGTGAAGCTGCTTAGGTTTGATCTATTAGCTGAGACTGAGGTGATTTCATGTTGTACCACACTTCATGAAATGGTTAACAGAGATGGATGCACTCACTGGAAACCCACCCCTGTCCTGGGAGATTATTTTTATTTCCAGTTCAAAACAGTCTAAATAAATTAGATATCTAAGCAAAGCTAACAAATGGGGTGCTTTAACTGTCATAGAATAAAAGGAATACTTGTTTTCTGTGTCCCAAAGTTTTTGTCAGGAGACAGGCCTCTGAAATCAGCTCAGATCTGAGCTAAAATTTTATATGCTGTAACAAGGTGGTATTTTCTTGGAATGGCCTGTTCAACAGAGTTCTCTAAATTCCATGTTAATGGACCTTTATGGCCTTTATGTTTTGCTGAATGCAGTCATATTACTGTGGCACAACAGATTATCCTGTAACATAATGAACAAGTGCTCACAGTCAGCAGCAAAGCATAGAGTAAAATATCTGGACTTAGAATTCAGTTCTTTTCTCACACCTAGATCTTACTTATGGAGTTATCCAGCAGGCTGATTTATCAAGACCAATGTTTTTCTTTTTGATTTATATAGATTTTTTTGTGTGTATTATACTGTTATATCTGCCATTTTATTTTATGGGCTCATGTGAGTTAATAGCAGAGAAGAGCAACAACTAAATCTTCAAAAAAGCTCCATCTGATTGTACATATGACCCTAAACTATAGTGGGTATAGTGTTGAAATTTACTGTCATCTTTGCTCTGCCTTCAACAAAAACGAAGACTTAAAATGAAATTGTGTTCTTCAGATAACATACAGAATAATTTACGTACCACAGTGACACAAAATGTTGTTTTTTCTTATCTGCATAAGCCCATCTGTGCAATAGAGAATATGACAGGAATAGAAATTTGAAGGCATGGGTGGGAAATATCTATGTAGTGACTAAACCAAGCCAAGTGAGGCTTGGTTTAGTTCACAAGCATGTGAACAATATACAATTCTGTCTACTTGCTGTGTGGAAGGGACTAAATGATTCGGATGAGTGACCAAAAACCTCACTATTCTTCTCATCAGTATGATGAGGATGGCTGAACATGTTGATTTCCATTTCCATGTTGATTTTGAAGTGATGTTGCTCTTTTCTTAAAATTTGAGAGAAAAAAAAAGCATTAATACTATAGTATTTAATACATTTGTAGTTAAGTATAATGCAAACAGATTATTTTTTGTTTGTTTCCAGGTGACCAAATGTTTTTTATTTACTTTGAATGCTGTTCACACTAAGTGTCTTTTAGCATAACAAATACAACCTGATAGCTTGATAAAATGATGGTGAGACAATAATGTGGCCTTTAGTGTAATTTTCAATGTAATGAATTGCATTCCTCAGTACCAGAAAAATATGTTGTCTTAGAAGCAGAAGTGTATTATTCTTCTGAAAAAAAAAAAAAAGTGAAATGTCAAATACTAAACTGTTTTTCACTTGAATTTAGACTTTTTGCAAGTAGTAGTAAATGAGATCACACTGAATAACACTTTAGAATCCTATCTACCGTTTATAGATCAGCATACTTACTTAACTTAGTTATTTCTTTATTAAATATTATGTGACAACACTACTTATTTTATATTTAAACAATAAACATAAAAAATAATAATTTCATTCTCAAAAACAGAAAAAATAATTTATGTATAATTGCCTAAAGTTCTTAAGTAAAATAAAGATCATATTGTACTCTGAAATGATTTTTGATACAATTGAGAATCTGAACAAATGTTCTCCCCAAACAGGAGACTCAGATAAAATATTTTGCTTCGTTTATTTATTCTGAATAGTTATTTGTCTAAATTCTGAGGGTTTTTCTTAAATAAAGCATACTCATGGAGTTAATCATAGATAATAAACCTGAGACAACTGTTCAATTCATTGCAAGTGTACACAAGTCCAGAGAAGTGGACTCCACTTTGTTTGCAAAAGTCTCCTTGTGATTTGTCTATTATTTTATAAAAAACATCACTGTAAATCAGACTTCATGCTAATCATACAAATGTTTTGGTCAGTAATATTTTTTTAAAGATGTGGGTAAAATAATCATCATCAAAAGAACCCTTAACAGCAATGTGAAAATGATTCTTTTCCTGAAACAAAGGCAAGAAGAAAAGTTGCAAGTGAAAGCTTTCTTAGCATTTAGATTTCCCAAAACTGATTCATTTGCATACTCTGCCTCTCATCTCAGTTGTTCTTCCTCTATTAGCAGTTATATATACCATATATATATATATATATGGTACAGTTATACATATATTATATATAAATGATCCTTTAATTCATTTCAGTTTTGAACTCTAGAGATGTTATCATTTATAATGCATTATCTAGTTTCATATTACATATTTAGATGCCTAACCTTTTTCAAATCCCTAATGAAGACAGATATAAACAGCTTTCCTCTTGGGCTTTACAAAATGTATATATGTTACCTCAATGTCAAAATTTGGACTATGTCATAAACTGCCAAATATCTACATTTATCCAAAACATTCAGAGTTTCAGGAAAAGTATTCTGCTCATAAGGACAAGGTGAACCCAGCAAGACTTCAGCTAAAGTTAAATTACAGAACTCTCTCTGGAGCGAGGCCACTGTATGCCGTGTTATTTCTGTAGTATCTTCTTGATGGTGAGAGGTTATTATTCCTTAAGTCCTCTGCTGTTTGGATACCAATACCAACAGATATGAGATGAGTGTATATGTCTACATATTTTTCAGAGGAAAATAAAGGTTTCTTCTTTTGACAGATATCCTTGCCATGGTAAGACTTTTGCCTAGTTTTTTGTTTGTTTTTAATATTTCTTATTTTATCATAGGCATGACTGCAAAAGTGAAATTGTAGGTAATCCCTGTTAGCTAAGAGACAGAAGAAAAGCAGGATAGATATCATGATGCATGAATAGAAATTTCCTGAACTTAACAGGAAAAATCTAATTTGACATTATTTTCCACACAATATTTTCCTTATTTAATTATTACTATCCAGTTCAGTGCATTCTGTTAATTAAAATCTAGAACATATGAGCTTCAGCTCCTATTCTCAGTGGAATCTTTTCTTTGGCTTCAGTGTTTATGGAACTCTTAGCTTCCTAGAACATCTGAAATCTGAATTTAAACCTTTGTTAATTTGTAGTGGATATGTAGGAGATATATTACTTTTCTAGAATTTTAGACCTTTCAGAGGGATGAAAATTCCATTTCCTAGCCATAATTTTCAGGTCAGAGTGTTCTCATGGCAATATGTTTGTTCTTATTTGACTTGCATGTCTAACCAAACTTGTGCTGGTTAGCATTTTTTTGGTCCTCATAATGTTAATCTCACACTAATTCCTGTAGAATGAATTGCATCAAACTTTTGCACATACAGACAAAAGCAAAAGAATGCATTAAGTGACTATGAAGTTTTCCCAGAATCTTTCACTAGCCAGTTCACTCAGTGCATAAAACTGCCTTAAACATGCCCCTTTCTTAACTCAATGAACTCAGCTGAGAAGAGTAACTGCTATTTTTTCAGAACAAAAATATTTCTTTTTGTGATTAAGGTCTTTTTTTACTAATTACTGATGAATACCTATGGAAGACATTTCTGAGCCTCACTGCTGCTGTTATAAATGTTTTTGCCCCTTGGCTGCCACTGGAAGCAGATGGTAGGCTGGGAAGATTAAGATCTGAGTACCTTGAAGGAAATAAAAGCAGTAAAGAAAGGTAATTTAAAGAGTGGTAACTGTAAATCATACTTTCAACAACATGGTTGTAAAACTAGGCTTTGATCCTGGAAGAGAAACTTCTCACACAGAGAGCTATACTTAACATCATAATATGTGATGGTACTCCATCACAAAGTCTCCAGGGCAGATTCTTTGCCAAAGCCCCCAAATATCATATTCCTTATTCCTTTTGGAAACTAAAGAATGTGCTGAGTCAAACCAATGCTCTCTTCAGACCAGTATTCTCTTTGACAATAGCCAAAAGTGCTAGGGGAAGAGTGTATGAATAAAGGAATTATTTGTGATTTTTTTTTTCTCCAATACTTTACCAATCTTCAATTACTCTGCCACATATGATTTTATGTACTTCTTAAATATTGGTGGATTTTTCTTACATGCACCTGGTAGGAACTACAGCAATCTGATGTAGCAATCATACACATCTTGGAAGACGACTTCTACTACTTTTTAGGTACTTCTTCTGTTGTATAGATGCTGAATAGTAAGTGTATGGGATCTGAAATGCTCTTTGAAGGTGCCTGGCTGTCACCTTTGGCTACAAAGAGAACCATCGTCTCAGCTTCAAGTATAGGCACCTGAATTAGTTGTCTGAGAATATACATTTTGAAGTTGACATTTATCTTTAGAAGATAAATTATTTCCAAGTGTTGAGAGGGCTGGCAGGGCAGTCTACAGATGAGATAGGAGTAATTTTATTTACTGTTATAATAGTAGGATATACTTCCCAGAAAAACCTTACTGAAATATCAAACTTTTTTCCCAATGATATTACTGTCAGTAATAAAAGCGCGATTCAGATTTAAAGAGATCAGTACTAACAAAGTGTCTCCAGCCTGAAATCAGAAATCCAGAAAAATTAACCTAAACTTTCCAATGTTTAATGAGAAGCTTTTCAGCATTGTCAGACTGTTTTTTTTTTTAATTAGCTTTAAACCAACACCAACATTTTCACTAATGGCAGAATAATCCAACATGGTAAATTACCTAATTAGGTAAATGCCTAATTCCTCACATCATTTTGGTTTCATAACATTTCACTCAAAGTTTAAGATTGTCAGTTCTTGCTGGGTAACAAAGTTAAGTTCGAACCACATTGCTTTTATGGCATGAGTTACTTCTGCTCATTGCTCTTTACACTTGTTCCAGTCATGCCATTCCCCTATCCATTCCTTGTCCGGCTCCTTGATGCTGTCCATGCTAGGTAGCCCAGCAAAGATATAAACAGATTCTTATTTCAGACCTGAGCAAATGTGGGATTCTTCTGAATACAAAGGACTGAGAACAAAACACAGTTGTCTACCATGTACGAGATTCTGTTTTGGATCAAATGAAATACACATAGACAAGAGTCCACTCTTTTTTTTTTTTTCTTTTTTTTTAAAGTTCTAATCACTGAACCCCAGTGCTAAAGGCTATTACATGAAGTCAAGAGGCCACAATTTATGGACTAAATTAATCTACAACATTACATATGCAATTTTTTCTCCATTTCATGTTAGGACTCTCGTTTTGATAGCCTGTCAGTCATAATACAAAATGAAGCATATAAACAAGACACTTCAGGCCCATCTTCTGATCATCTCACCTTTCTTCTGTAGTCACGAACAGCACACTCTGCCTTTTTGGGGTTTCTCTTTGGAAATCGTGCTGGAGAGAGCAGAGGAAGCCTGGAAATTTTATTTTTATGTTAGACCACAGCCACCAGGCCCACACAACAATACGCTTTTTTGTTGTTATTTATTCATTACATCCTGGATCAGAACACAAACTTGTTTTATTCGTTTGTTTTACATACAGTTTGAAAACTGTGCACATTAAAGTTTATGAAAAAAAAAAGGCTAATGATATTTGGGAAAAAAAAAAAGCATTATCAGTAATAGTTTCTTGTAAACTGAGAAACAGTAGCAACCTATTTGCATTGCAATGTGTTAAAATATTACAGTTATTGCTCTAAAAAAGGCAAGATCTAACTTAAGAACAAATATGCACTGGTGAAATAATCAATGTCATTATCAGACATAAATAGGGGATAAAGCTGTCCCTTGATTTTCATATCAAAGTATTTTCTATCTAGATGTATAACTGATAAAGAAGCAGACTAGCTAGAGCTATTTATTTTTGCATGTTGTTAGCAAAATACGAAAGAAAGCAAAGCTATTTTGAGGAGAATAAGAGAATATTCCAAAAGTTACTGAAAATAAGATTGAATGGGAACCAAGCATGGTACAGAAGATAAAGAGTAATATTTTAAGGAGACAAAAATATAATGTGTTTAAAACTACTTAACATGTAAGTTATTCTTTATAACATAAATATATACGTACATTTACAAGGCAATTTTATGTTGCTTGACAGCCTTAATGCTAACCTAGAGACCTCTCTAAAAGCTGGAAGAAACCTGAATTAGAAAACATTTCCAATGTTTGTAATGGTTTCATGTCCTACTGAAGAAAAACTATTTTACATCCTATTCATAAAGTCAAAAAAAAAAAAAGCGTTAAGACTACAGTTAAGAAGATCAGTTGAAAATAAAGTTTAAAAATATATAGCACAAAAGCACGCTTATGCACATAAGTCAAAGGTTTGTTTTACTCTAGTAAATGCCTTGAAACTGGAGTGTCTGACACGTCTGTAGTGTGGAAAGGGGAGAAAATGAAATTGAAAAAAGCCTCCACCTGTCTGAGGTGTTATGACCATATGATTCAGAGTGAAAAGCAGTTCCAAATACAGCTCCAGAATAACTCCAGTGCAACTCATTTAGATGTCCCGGTTTCACACTCCACTGCACACTACATGCATGCTGAGGATTAACTTCCAAAGTGTTTGGGCAGCCTTGTTCAAAAAACGAAAAACTTCATTAAACAAGTTTTGCCATTAGTTGTTGGAAATAGAGAGTGGGATTGAAAGGCATATGAAAGAAAAAATGTGCTTATAATTAACCTCTCAGATATAAAATTTCCATGTTTGAACCCAGCTTTTTTTTAGGATCTGTATGCAACTGAGCTAGAACTACATTTCTTTAGAGGAGGGTTCTCATTTAAGAGGCATTATGTTTTCTTTTGTTGCAGTCATTATGTGAGTCAGCCATTGAAAAGCTCCAATAAAACATGATATAGTTAGAGAATACATTGCAGAAAATTTCTTGAGTGACAGAATACATTGTCCTCAACTGGTCAAAGTATTATTTAGATAAATAAAATTTGATTGCCTGAGAAAATATATTGGGAAAGTAGCAAATTTCTTGAAATTGGAACAAAGCTGGTTTCACTAGTAAAATTTTATGTGATTATAAATGTGCTCAGATTTATATGTCAGGTAGGTTTTTTTGTTTAGAAATAACTTTTAATTGGAAAGAGTAAACAATCATGCAAATTTTTGTTTTGAACTGCAAATCTGGACTGCATTAAAAACAGGAGCTAAAATAAGAACTGATGTTTAGAGATACTTACATCTCTAGGTGTCAATTATGCAGGTAAATTGCATTTAAATTTAATCTTTGTGTTACGGTCAGAAGACTGCATGACCATCTACTTAAAACTTTAACTTAAAACTCTAAAGAATAATTTATTAAGACAATATATTCTTCAATATTTCTAAATCTGAATATCTTTATCTCTGTTCATATATGTCCTGAATGTCTTCTTTCCATTATATGCACCATATCTTTATACAATTTTTACTTTCGTAAAACAAAGTTTGCATTTTTTAGATCCGTTAAAACACAAGACTTTTTCAGTTCCACAGATCCATCATATTCTGCTTTTAAATATCAGCCAGAACTATGCTTATTGCAAAATAAACATGAAATATAATTAGGAGAACAATCCAAAGCTCCCCTCTGTTCAGTTGGCATGGCTGATTATCTTAAAGGAAAAACTGTCTGCATGGAAGAACCAGACTACGTGAAGTCAAGACCAAACATCCTGTTGACAGTAATGTGACCAAGTTTTCCACAGAGTAAACTATACTGAGGTAAGATGAGATTTTTTTTTTTTTTTTAAGCAGCACAACCCCTAAACTACATGCTTCTGACTAATCACCAAACTATATCTGACAACTATAAAAATCTCATCTGTAAATCACAGCTGCAGCGCAAACCCTGCAAACTCATATGAACACATTTAAGTGAATGTCCCCCAGTGAAGTGAGAGTCAACCCCAAGTCAAGAAGGAATAAAAATACATCAGTGCTTAATTTTACTTTCTAACTTTTAGTCCCACTCTCTAGCTTTGAGGCCTAGGCTTTTCTGGCATCTCTCAAAAGAACTCATCTCAGTTCCATGAATGAGAGCCTGTTAAAGTAGTTAACTGAAAATATTGGGGAGATCATGACAGGATAAATGCCCCTTCCCTTTCATCTGGGCACTTTACTGAGCCTTTGAAAAGGTCCTTTACACTCTGGGCTTGAAGCCTAGAATTTCACAAAAGATTTCTTCAAAAAATGGAGACAGATGAAGTGTAGGAATGTCCTACACATTTTTTAGACATAACTTTTTAGGACCTAAAATGCCTAATGGGGAACCACAGCAGAGAGGATAATTCTCATAATTATAAATCTGTTATGTGAACTTTTCATAAGCAAAACTTGAGAGACAGAAAACACTTATCAAGAAAATTCTGTGAATAAACAGTGGCAACTGATATGGTTAAATGTCTTCCCCCCCCCCCCCCCCTTTTTTTTTTTCATTATTCTGTAAGGAGACATCTAACGATGTTCACAGTATAATTGCTAGCCTATATTTCAACATCATGATAATTGGCATCACTCTTAAACTCAGTATCCTTTATGGTCTCATAGATGACCTATTATTTAAAATGTCCTAATAAGTCTATTTCACATACAAGTTTTGAGTTACTTCAGAACTTGGGTGTGGAGAGAGGGAAATCTAGGTCATCAAGATTAATGAACCTAATTCAGTATTGGGATGAAAAATTAAAGCAAACTGGTTAACCCTGTTAAATGTTTTGAATATTTCAAACACAGACAACACACAAATATGTTTCCCTGAAACTATATCTACAAATAGTCATATTAAATACATACATAGCATGTATGAGAGAGAATGTGTATGAGAGAGACAGAGACAGGTACACAGAGAAAAAATTGCATTTAACTGCTTATTTGGTACCATCACATCTGTCTATTGAAGAATAGATCAGACCTGTGAAGGCTGAAACAGATCACTATCTAATTCATTGAATTGCTTTGTGAAAAGGTGAGGAGAAGAAAAATTAGGGACCTTTTTACCTCACTCAATCTGTTCAATTCAGAGAAAAAAATATAACTTCTAATGAAAGAACTTGAGTACCCAAACTCAAGATGTAATTGATGCAAAAATATTTGCAGAAAGTTATTTCAAGTGTGAGATGCAAACATAGATGTGACATTTTGTAAACAAGTGGGGAAATACTTTGTTTTACCTTCAGTGTTCTAATGTATTTTTAAAAGTTAAATGTTTATATATATATATATATATAAATTAGTTTATTTGTATGTATGCTTGCATTTTGTTTTGTACTTTTATATGTAATAGTCAAGGTCTGATATAGCACAATCTTGAAGCTAGGATACATAATTAATGTATCTGGCTCTTAAGAATGTGTCTTGATTTTCAAGAAACATTCATCACATACAAATCATTACACACACACATTCATTACATGTAAGAGATGCTGGCTCCTCACACCAAATAAGTAGCATTTTATGTCAAGTTACATTAGAGAATATTGGCTCTTTCTTCAAAATGAGTTGTATACTGAAATACATGCTTAGATTCAACTGTTTAAAACTACTGAGCTAAGAAAATCAAAGCAAGGTAATACCTATGTAAGCATTATCATGCACTGTGAAAAGTTATAATAATTATAAAGACATAATTATTACACCAGCAAGCCTGTATTTTCTACCCTCTGCATTCAACATATGTTTCTATCTCATATTCTATGTTACCTTAATCCAAATTTGCTCCTGGACTTGTCTTTAGCACCCATCACCACTGTATTTGATAATTAATACGCCTTTATTAATGTATCACTCTAAATTTTCTGTCAGTAAAGGAGTTCTATTTTGGTACTGGAAGACAAGAACAGGTAAGATAAGTGTGCAAAGGCTCTGCAAGATCAAGTCCCTAATTTGAGATTTGCAGTACCTGTTATTTTCAGAATGCTTAGCACTGAATGGTACTTATGTCCAAAACTCAGCTTCCTCTCATTCCCATTTGTTACTGTGACTGAGCAGCATGTCCATCAATTAGATATCAGGTCATCAAGCTGAGCATCCAGGAAATAAGAAACACATAATACCAACCATCTGTGAAGAGAGAGATTAAGTGACTTGACATAGGAGTTTTCCAGAGAATCATTCATTTGCTTTGACTAATGAGACCTTTTCCCTCTGCCTGCAATCACATTAGTCACTCTTTCCAAATTCAGCAACAAACAAGAATACTACAATCAACAGCTTTCTTCACCACATAATGCTGATTTTGTAACAGGAGATCTACTCTGTGCATTCAGTGAAGGAAAAGAAAAAAAGCAAAAGAGACGAAAAATAGTACATAAATATATAAAGACAACCTCAATTTTGTCATATTTTAACAGATTATGATATCTTAATGTTTTTTTACATGGTGGTGGTTGTAAATCTCTACTCTTTTAAATAGTATGCACTGGGAAACAACATTTTTTAGTCTTCCTAAAAACAGAAATATGATTAAAATGTTAATAATTTTTTAGCCACAATATTTAGGAGATACAAACCTTCACAGTCTCCAGTAGTCTTTCTCTCTCTTTTGTTTAGGCACATTGGAGAAGCTGGCTTCTAACTTAAGTACCTTGCTCAAGTCATTGTAAAAAGGAAAAAAAAAAAAAAAAAATGCCATTTTCATACAGTCATGCTATCTTTTTATTGTCCTAACACTCATGCTGTTATTTTTTCTGTTTATGAAGCAAAATAATACTGCTTCAGTATACTGTTAATTGCCAACAATTTGCCCATAGGTATTGTTTTTGTCATACAGTGCACAGTGCAAGATAACTCATTTTTTTTGTAACTTTTCATTTTTCAAAGGCTGATACATCTGTACACTGTTGTTACAGAGCTGATGAGACAGGACATATCTAAAAAGGACACATCTAAATAATACAGTGTGTTCAAGCACATGCTTGTATCCCACAGAGCCCCACTAATCTTATTTGCCAAAAGCTTTCACACTCTTGTCCAAACAATGATCACCATCTCAAAGCTTGATCCTACCAGGCAAAAATACAATGCAGAGAAGGAAAAGAAGAGCAATCTGATATGAAATGTGAGGATAGTAGAGAGTAATAGTAGAAAATCAGATAATGAGGTCTTGGCAAACTATGGCAAATATCCCATGGAAAAAATAATGATAATAATAATAATCTTGCATTGCAAGATTCTTTTCTCTGAGCCTGTATAATCCCAGAGAGAAAAAGGATCTCACAGATCTCATTATTTGATCTGAGACCAGACTGGACTAACACAAAGGTAACTGATGCTGAAAACAGATAGAGACAGACATAAGCATGAGATAATTCAGCAAACTTTGCAGCTGGTGATACAGTCACTCCTTTCTTGCTCCAGAGAGGAGCACATATAAACATGTCCTTGCACATTTTTTATTTATTTATTTTTTTTTTTTTCTGAGAGTCTCTTCTTTTAATTGCCAGTCAGGGGAAAAGCTCCTTTTGCTTTCAGTGATAAGAAAAGGGAATCTCAGACCAAGATTCACACCTGATTATGCTCGGGCTGCATCCTATGCTCCTAGATGGATCCCCAGCTTTCAGCTGATGTTCAAAGAAGCCTATGGGTCTGATGGTCAGCAACAGGAGGAGTCAGGCTGTGTCCTCCTCCTGAAATTCAACCCTTTGTGCATGGGTGTTATGTAACTCACTGGTGAACTTTGGGTTGGAATAACCAGTGAGGGCCACATTGGAAAAGACCAAGGTGAAAGCCAGAGACTGATTGAGGGAGTCAGAGACTGGACATGGAGATCAGATGGACAAAGAGTTTGAGCTCATTTTCATGCGCACTGTGAACACGTGTGCTTGAATAGAGGGAGGGTGTGTGCATGACTCAGTGGTGAGCTCAGCCCTGCTTAGCCAGAGAAAAGCAGTGTCATGGGGCTGTCTGTCTGCTCATGTTTTTTGTGACTGTGGTTGGTGTTTGAGGGGTACAGCAAAATTACTAGTGCTGGTCTGTGTGGCTGGACACGTTATTGTCTCCTGTGTGTAGTACGACTTGTGTCATATACTCTTGAAGTATATGTTCAGCATCAGTGCTGCTGGACTTGCAAAGGGGAGCAACAGCAGCACCTATCAGGCTGGGGTGGGTGAGACTTCTGGGTCTGTGAGCACTTCAGATTCAGCTCTGATGGTCCAGGAAGAAAGAACCCACTGGGTTCCAAACCATGTTGGATTCAGCTACTCCTTAACAAAGACAACAAGGGTGCCACGAAATGGAAGGCTGGTCTACAAACTAGTAATTCCCACAGTGATGCCCATAGCATAAGAAATAATGTTGTTTAATCTTTGTGATTTCTGGAAAATTCTTGTTGTGCTTAAAAAAAAAAAAAAGCAAACAAAATAACAAAACAAAAAAAACACAGTCTGAGCAAAAAAGGTTTTGAGAACTGTTACCATCATAATATCAGTTCTGATACCTGTGGAGAAGGAACGGGTCAAACGAGTCTGCCAGCGTTTTTTTGCTTGTTGATTGCGCCCAACCTGCAAAAGGATCCCGAGGTGGATGAATTGTGGATGAATCTGTGTGTTTTATTCTTTTCCTCCTAAATGTTCTCATAAAGATTTTGAAACAGAAGAAAGCTGGTTGAAACAAAATAAAAAGTAGTCACAAGAATGAATTTATGCAGCCAATGTATGGAACACCAAAACAGTTACTGTTGGAAATAACCATTCCACTTCTGATTTTTCATGCCTTCTCTTCAACGAGCATCACTGAGATACTTTCTAAAAGTAAGCTATCAACTCAAGAACATAACTCTAGTGGATATTAAAATCAGATATATAATAGATGCATTTTTAATAGCCCATTATAATTTTCCTGATTATATCTTCCCATGACAAATTTCCTAATAACTTTTTCTCTTCTAGTTTCACTAAGGCTTATGACGTCAATTAATATATATAATCAACATAAGTTGATTTTATTAAAAGTAAAATTTTATACTCCCAAATTAGCCTTCTGATACAACCAACCAGATGATGGAAAGGCTGAATTTAAAAGCTTGCTAATTTTCTAAGTATATCAGATGGTCCAATGAAAGATGTCACCTCACACTATAAAATTCACCAGTACTTGAGAACATCCATCTGTTACAGAGTTGCTAGTTCTTTACATTTTGCAATGATTTTCCCCAAACCTTGACCTATGGCCCCATGAGAATCTTAATATTTTTCTAAAAGACAAAGCCTTCATCAAAACATTCTCCAGATTTGAACTTTAAAAAGACATTAACAATCTCTGAAAGATGTCTTGAATTTTTAACTGTGCTTGGATTGTGCTTTTACAAAACACACTGTCTGAGGGTTACAACACACTTGCTTAAGGGCAGTACTCATGACCAAGACACCCGTGTTTTAGTTCTGCCTTCTGTAAATCTCACAACCTTCATAGCCAAGTGTTTGTGGTAGGCTTTGAATCATCCATTTCCCCCTTGAAAATAATGACAATTATTTTGTTTCTGAAGTAGAAAAATAATTATCATGTTTGACCTGGTAACTATTTCTTCTATTTTTTAAAGACTTCTGTTCACTGCCTTTGTAGTTTACGTGTCACATCTGTTTTTAGATTATATCTATTTAGCAGAAAATTTAGCATCTACTGAGCAGAAAAAAAAGCCCTTGTGAAAAGGCTTTACACAATTCCTGTGAACTGTGCTTAGATGACCATCATTTACCTTTATGTGTTTACTCAAGGTTTTGCAGGTGAACAGAAGTTAGTCCTACTAAAATTCTGAGCTGACTGGAAGTGGTATGGAAGCACTACTGCGCAGCTGAGCCTTAATAAACTCACTCTCTTTTCAGCTGGATTTAACACTACACTAAGCACTATGGAAACCTTATAGTATAAACATCCATCTGCCTGGACTAAGCAATCATTTTGTAAAAAAAAGACCAGCGACTCAGTTATTATAGATTTGTATACAAAATCACATTTATCTGCCCATAAATTTATTTCTGTTGCTAGTATTTCATTTGTTGGTGGGAATTACAAATTCAATTCTGTGAAGGTTTCAGACACTAATGTGAGAAAAGTCTTTTTATCAGTTAATAGACTTTTATACACTTTTATTATTCTCCTTCTGAAGAATGTATATTTTAGGCTGCTAAAATTCATTGGAAAGGAAGACAGAAAAAACTAATGTGAAACAAAGCTATAGGAGAAAGTAAGTCATAATAATAGTAAACTTAATAATGCTGTCTCAGCAGGGGACTCTATGTTCATATTACATGGATGAGAATGCATGTGGCCAAGACAGGGATAATATGATGTAAATGTGTGTGATGCATCTGACCGTGGATAGCTGGGGGGAGGACAAAGACTGGAATTCCTAGGCTCTTTTCACTTGATAGAGCATATGCAAACCTCCTCCTGGGGCTAATTAGCATGGGGCAAAATGCTTATCTAATACAACTTTACTACTTGTTTTGTATTATATTGGATATCTCTACATATGCCTGTATTGCAGACATCATTGCTGTTTTGTTTCTTCTGAACTAATTTAGTTCATTCTTTCCCACAATGGATGTATGCATAATTTTTGCTGTCTCTTAGTTTAAAAGGTTGATATAGGTAGTTAATATACCCGCTATATCATTTATAATGATATGAAATATTTTTGTGTAAGGAAATTATTATGCAGTAATAACACCTTAATCCAGACACTTCCTAGAAACACAACTTATTAATTACAACTTCCTACTTTAGATTTCTTATTGCTTCCATGAAAATGGTAGAATCCATCTTTTTTGTGCAAAGTCACATGGAATAGTTAGATGCAGTATTTTGCTAATATATATGTTATTGGTGCATATCTTCTGTCTTTTTACTCTCAAAAGAAACACTGCCTGTCAGCAAAATCTGTAATTTTTGAACTAGAATAATTTTATCTCTCATTAATAGATTAGTGCCTACTTTATGTATATATATTTTTTTTTCAGGGAAAAATAACATTAAAACACTCTTACAGATTTCCTAAGACTTGTTTTCTCTCCTCTCTTTTGATTTGTGACAAATGAAATGATACTTTTTTCACCTACTCCTTTGAATAATGTCTTTTTGGCACTTCAGATCCTTTTCCCTCCTTATGTCTCTTCTCCTTTTGTGTTTTATTTTGTCTCTGTGTACTCTTGCTAAGACTTCTTCATCTTTGTTACTAGGTCATCCATCACAGATGCCAGCTATCCCACCTTTTTTTGGCAGACAGCCTCCACACTTTCCTTTTATTATTAGATAACTTTGCCTTCTCAAGTGCTAAGCATTCTCCACATCTATTAGGTAATGTACTCAACAGAGGAAAAAAAAGTTATAGCTTATTTTTACAGAAAAACAAAATAAGCATCACAAAGATAAGAAGAATTGCCTGTTTATTCTTGTAGTTGAATTTCTACCAAGATAAGTTATGAAAAGCAAAAATAATAGTAATAATTACTGTATATTTCTGAGAAAACTGGAAAAATACTGGCTCATGACAACAGAGAAAACTGCACTTATACGGGTGTAGTTATCCTTGTACAAATTTTTTATTTGAATCTCCCCTAGATAGAATAAGTATTGCCTTTGTTATCCAACCAAATGTTATCAATTAGATGTTGAATTCAAAATCAAACTCTTCAATACAATTAATAGAAGAGAGTTATGAGAGTTATGAGAGAGAGAGAGAGAGATTTTTTCTTTGTTGGACAGATGCTCAAACTCAAAGTGCTATTATAATATTATAATTATATTATACATAATTATATATTATATATAATATATATAATTACAATAGTGTTATTATAATTTGAAATTGTATCACCATTCACTAGCTGTTCTAATTCAGAGTCTGTCTTGAAGCCAGAGGCTAGCTAGCTAAGTTATCATCTTGCACCACAGGTTAAAACTCCGCTTTTACCAACTCTCCCTTCCTCAAATACAAACAAACAAACAAACAAACAAACAAAAACAACAACATCAAAAAAGCCCACCACCACTACCAAACTCTAACATCAGGAGCATTTACATTGACTTTACATCCTTTTGGCTGTCAGCCTCAAGAAACTGGCATCTTTTACAAATAACTTCTTACCCTATAAATGAAATATGAATGTTATCATCTGCCAGCAGACCTCAAGGCCTTTACACTTCCATATATACATTTAAAAAAAAAAAAAAAAAAAAAAAAAAAAACACTCCAGAAAAATTAATGTCAGGTGGCCATTTTATTCTGTGAATAAAGGGAGGTAAATAAAGGAATATGAATCACTTATTTAAGGGCAAAGCGTTGTGAAACTCTGCTAAGATATAGGCTCCACTTTGTCAGTCAAATAATCTAAGGAGAAAAAAAAATCTTTTGTGCCATAACTCATTTATTTTAAAAAATTCCTTTCTACACCCCATAAGGTCCTATAATAAGTTTTAGAGGAAGTCTCACATTATTCAGGGTGCTGCTGCTTAAACTGAGTTAAAAATTCCTGTGACGCTTCTGCGAGTTTTTATTTTTGTCCACTGGTGTAGGACCAGGAGAGATCCAACTGTGTTGCTAATATTTAGTTTTCTGCTTCTGATTTACTGGATATTTAACTGCATGCCTTTGTTCATTATTTTTATTAATGTATTTTTAAGAGCATGGAGGTGCCCAGGGAGGTGGTGGAGTCACCGTCCCTGGAGGTGTTTAGGGAAAGGTTGAATGTCTTACTTAGGAACATGGTTTAGTGGGTAATATTGGGGGTAAGAGGTGGTTGGACCAGATGATCTTCGAGGTCTTTTCCAACCTTAATGATTCTATGATTCTGTGGAAAAAAAAAAAAAAAAGAAGAAAACTGCTGAGAGGTGTTTGTGTGTTTGTTTGTTTGTTTTTAAAATAAATTAAAAAAAAAAACTTTCTTCTTGAAAATATTATTTGTCATTATTCTTTTATGAGTTTAGGGAACCCTGGAATACATTGCCTTATCAATCTTTCTTTGGGTAGCAGGATTCTTCTTCTTTCAAATTGTTTTGATATAGTTTGCTTATACTTGTTACTTTATTACTTGTTACTTGTACTTTATACTTGTTTATAACAAGAAATAAAAATTGGTCCTTGTCCTCTCAGACACATAAGCACACCTTCAGCATGAGGAAAGCTGAAAATGGAAACAAAGCTTTTAAGAAAAAAAAAAAAAAAACCTTCCTAATAAAAGACTACTATGATAAATAAATAAATAAATAAATCTACACAGTTTGCAAAATATCTGAATATCTCCTAGCCTCTCCATAATAATGTAAGTAGCCGTATAGAATCATTCAGGTTAGAAAAGACCTATTAAAATCACCTAGTCCAACCTTTAAGCTAGTACTAAAGTCCACCACTAAACCATGCTACTAAGTTCTACATCTACACATTTCTTGAAGACCTCCAGGGTTGGTGACTAAAAATAGCCTGATATCACTCTTTTTATTAAATTAGCTTTTGGGTTGAAAATAATTTGGATATCTCTTTACAAGGAAACTGCCAGTGTACTGTAGCTTTCAGACTATATTTCAATGAACTTTCATTAATAATAGCATTGCAAAGGAAAACATGAATTCTCTGAATGGTAACAGAAAACAGTTACAAGGTACCCCAGTGGACCAGTAAAGATTAAATTTGTATGAAGCATTCCTACGGATACCATATATTCCTTGTATATAATAACATTATATCGAGGTTTCCCAGGATCAGTGAAAACAAATCAAAGATTCATGAAACTGATAAGCTGGTATTCAAAACAGCAAGTAACACTTTTCTGATTTTTCTCTCTTGAGACAAAAAATAAAATAAAATAAAAATAAAAATAAATAAAAATAAAATAAAATAAAAATAAAAATAAAAATAAAAATAAAAATAAAAATAAAAATAAAAGCTGATTCAGACACCACAACACCTTTGTACTGTATGCATGCAGAGCACTAGTGCCTGGGCTGGAGAAGTTCTGACATGACAGTACAGAGAATTTGTCAAGGCATTTAAGGAAGACATTTATTATACACACACGATCCTTAAATAAGTGGCTGTGTATGTGTGTGTGTGCATGTATGTACAAATTAAGGTACATTTTATTCATTTGTGTCCCTTTACTTTGTGGCTTGATAACAGATTTTTTTTAATTTTTTTTTTAGGATGTTATCACAGAATTTAATAAATGGTTTAGGATTTAGTTTGATTTAGTATCCATACAGGCAACATAATTTAAGCTCTGGCAGTTCATTAACTTTCTCTTAATATTCATATGAAAGTGTTTTCCTCCTCTTTGCCTCCCTTACATGTTTGGCATGACAAAATAATGTATAGCCTTGTTATCAAAGGTTTTACTGCATCAGTATAAATCTCCATGTTAAAAAATACATGAAGCTGCTTGATTGTTCCATTCAAGAATTCTTTAAGTAATAACTTTAAGTTAAACTAGGAGCTTAAGGCCATAAATAACTAGTACAGTTCTTTGGCACTGATAAATTAACATTGGCACTGTCCTTGGTAATTTTCTGAGACCTCTCACTGCTCTGTTTTCATGGAGATCTAGATTTGCTCATGTATTCTTCTTGTTTGCCATTTGTTTTCAAAGTTCATTTTGCTCCCTGTGAAAGCAGATGGATTGAAACATGTGAACCTTTTTATATTTTTTAAATCTAATAAGTTATACGAAGAAATAAGATTCTCCCATCTGACATACCATTGTGATTTGCCCTGATGATGAAGCTGTCTGAAGGATGAAAGCAAATTTTTCTTCAGTTCAATTGTTTTCTTTTGTGCTGTAAAATCTAACCAAGATGCTAATGAATGCAAACGATTATGGCATTTTATTTTATTTTTTATTTATTTTCTGATGTGAAGAATTGGGCCACTAGAAGCCAGACTGAGATCAATTTATCTCCATATGAGGCCTTCTGAAAGTAATGATCTTATTTAATAGCTAATAGTGGAAAGCTGTTGTCTACTTTTAGAAGTCTAACAATTCCACCCAAAGCTGTCATTCAGTCTCTAATTTTAAATACTAAAGCACTTCCAGGTAGAATTCTAAAGATTGCTGGGAAGTATTCTAGCCCTATGCTACACAGTCTTTGAATGCTGGTGCTGTGTCTCTGACCACAAATAAGAATACAGTTACATTGATAATGTGTCACTACTTCTTCAAAGAGGCAATTGGTTACAGGAATTTTTCCACACTTGTAAGATCTATTCTTGTCCTTCACTGAAAAATTTGGTAAGAACTAATTAAACATTAATCATGTTTATCCTACTTCCAGACAGTCTGCAGCAAGTTGCTAAACCATTCCCCAGATGTGAGGAAGAGGAGGGGGTGTTTCTTCCAGACCACACCAACAAAACCTGTAGGGATTTTTTGTGAAGATATATGCCTTTATTTGCAGAGGTACAATTTCCTAGAACTGTCTGAGGATCTTGCAGTGAAGCAGATGGCCCTCAGTCTCTCCCATTCTCTTACCAGGGCACATTTCAGCCTTGGCTTTCTCTGTTTTGTGGTAGGGCTTTTGTTTACTGCAGGAGGGACAGCACTCCCAGGCCCATGCACAGCATGCACAGCAGTCACCCTATGAACCTGTGGTCAAGGATGGCAGAGGACTAGACTCACAGCTTTGGAATGGCACTTTCCAGGGATGTTGTGTAGTCAGAGGAACCACTGGAGTGGAATCTGTGCTCTGGTCTTAGTGGATTTCCATTTTTACAGACTATTATATGATCTTGTTATAGGAAAGCGATTTCGGTGTTGCCCTTTCTTATCTGCTGCCCTGAGGACGGCAAGATGAAAAACAACCTGTTTTATCCTTTCTCTTTAATAACAGAAACTGGATAGTTTGCTTGTAAAGTGGGAAACAATCACAGTCCCTGGTTTCATTTTGCTGTGCAATTGAAGATATGTTTTGATATGTAATAGAAAATAGCTCTGCTTTTAGTATTTTCCCTTGAAGTGATAAAGTATATGATTTGATTGTTCTGGGGGTTTTGAACAGATGACAGCCTTAATCTGGACTATAGGGTACATAACCAAGATCTCCAGTGTTTAGAAAGATTAAAAGAAAGAAAATTGTGCTGAAATGCAGATAGCATGTGTTTGGATAGAAATTGCTTGCATTCACCTCTGAATTGATTTACAATTTAAAGTTGCAGAATTTCATTTTTTTTCAGTAACAGTGGGTTTTAGTGGTGTGTTCTTTTCTAGTGCCCAAAGTAAGAAGTGTACTTTCTAGTGTAAACTGGTTTACCAGTGTGAATTATTTTCTTGTAAGTAAAGTGGTATCAGCTCTAAAAAGATATAAGACAACTTAACCTATAGGCTATTATTTATACAGATGCCACAGAAATAATAAAGACTGTAATGCAAAAAATGCCTGTTATTACTCATTGAAAGCAAGCAGCATTTAGCAGCTTATGCATTTCTGTGTTTCCTAAAGCTGGATGTAGGACATTTACAAAACTGCCCCCACAGAGTCTGTGGGAAGTCTCATCTTACTGATAAGTTTTGTTCTGTGGATGTACAGACCTACCAGCATTTGTTCACAGTGACTTGTACATTTAGTCATGTGTTTTCTCTCCTATTTTATCTGCCTGCATACCAGCTTCCCTTGTTAAACTGCTGCTCTGCCCTATTGATGGTGATTCACCAGGTCTCTCCATACCATGTGCAAGCAGTGGAATTAGGACAGGCAATTTCAGAGCTATGGACAGCTCTGGCTGCAGAGACATCCTTTTAAGCAATCCCACTGAAGCTTTTGAATCACACACCATGAATTTCTGCTCAAACATTATATGTCACTGTGTTAGCCTATTTAAGCAGCAAGTGAAAAATCTACCATTGATAACTCAGTTCCTCTTTCTCTTAAATATCCACAGAAAATTGAGTGGCTCAATGTTTTTCTGGCATTTTTGTTCTTGTTTGCTCATTATAAAGAAAAAAAGGAATGTTTTTGTTTGTTCGTTTGGTTGTTGTTAAGATTATAAGCTTTTAGAAAACATGACAGTCTGCAACAGCCTTAAAAAGGCTGTTATAAAATTGTTATAAAATGTTGCCATCTCCACATCCTGCCTGAGCCTTTCACAGGTATCTAAGAGAAAAGTGGAGGAGAGAGAATGAGAGCGCTATTGAAGGCATTTAAATTTCAAAGATGACATTAGATTACATTTAAGAGAGGAGTATGCTATTGTGTGAACACAGGCATAAAGATTTTGCAAATATTAGCAATCTCTGGGGTTGCAAAATGCACTCTTTCCTTTCGGACCACTGGTAATGGTACATTGACGTAGACAAGTCCTACCTGGAAACAGTGGCACACCTGAGGAACCGAGATAGTTAAGAGGGAAAAACACATAAATAAAACAAGTCATAGCAGCAACGTACTAAAGGCATATTTTCATGACCTACTTCTTAATTCATTTTTTAAAAATAAAAATTAAAGTCTATCTACCATAAAATCAATAATATACTGGATGTTACTTGATTTTAAGTTATAGGCCAGTTGTCTAACCCTATTGTCTTTAAATTCTTCCCTCATTTTCACTTGAGCAATTGCATCGAATAAACTAGGGTCCTGTATGCGTATATTCTATTACAGAATCTAAACCTATAAGTAGAAAATAAAACATCATAGTGCATTGAGGACAAATCTAGACTGCAGAATCTTTGTCTGCTGATTCTTAATGCTGTACTTACAGCTTGAAATCTTGAGACTTCTTAATGTTAAACTATATTCACTTCATTTTATTTCAATTAATTTATTCACAAAATTGCTTCAAGATAACATGGTAACCTCCACAGAAAAAAATCTAAAAACTAAAGCTATATTAAATCAAAGGAATAAATAGAAAAATGTATTATTTTATATTTTAAGAGATATATTAGGAATTTGTTCAAAATTAATATAAAGGAAGGATAATCTATTTATATGAATGTATGACTATAAATTATAATAAAGCGTGCTACTTTTCAGAGTCTTAAAAGATACATACCTTGATTAAAGAATTAGGGAAATTATTTATAGGGAATCCTGTAAAGAAAGAATTCTGACCATAATAGGCTGAACGTATAAATGATCCAGCATGTTAATGCATTCAGGTGATGAAGACATAGATGGTAATAATTTCTCAATACAGAAGATCTTAATGGTGGATATGATCAAGATGTCTGAAATTTTCTATATTTGCATTAATCTTTTAACAGTTCGACTTTAAAAGTCAGCAGAGATAAATTTAACATCTAACTTATCTGTTGATCTTTATGTATTAATTTCTTTTTGTTTAATAAAATGTTATAATCAGACCAGTGTTCCAGTGGTTGAAAGTTACTGATGTTAAAGTACTTTTTACTACAATCTCTGAAATTAGTAGTTTATAACATGCTGTTCATTATCACTTCACGACTGTTAAACTGCATGAGACAGACTTTTTATTGCTTGTTCTATTGACAAAAATGCACTACAGACGCCTTATATTTTAATGGTGTTTTAATGATGGTTGTAATAGTTAGCATGCCATGAATTTATTTTCAACACAGATTGCCTCAGCAGTATAATTAATAAACAAACAAATACACATGGGACTTTCCGACTCCCATAAGAACAGTCACTTCCAAATTGCGGCAAGCTAAACTGAAACTTCCTGGTTTCTCTTTGTCATACATGGAACAGAGTTTTCAGAATATACTTCAGGCGAGTTTTTCCAATGCCAACTCAATTTTTCTCTGTTTTATATTTGCCTAGCTTCTTTATCATGCTTTTCATCACAAAGTCAAATTTAAAGGAAAACAGCCTTAATCATGACATTTTTCACAACACTGTCATGTAAGATTCCCACAAAGTCCCATGTATCGCAGCCCAGTTTTCTCTGCAGGTTGCACACAAAGAACAGCTTTGGCTGCATGTCAAGAGTTTGGACCAATTGACTTCCAGAAGTCCTGAACCATTCTCTGGTTCTGTGAAATATCCAAATAATAACTCATGAGGTGTAATTGCTCTCATGAATTTGAAAAAGAATTAAATTCAAATTGCTACAGATTTTTTATTTGGATTGTGAATTTCAATTAAAGCTTTTCGCATGTCTGGAACATCTAAAAGGTCTCCATGTGAACTTGCTGAGCTGCTTAACAAAGTGTGTGTTTCCACTGTAGGTCTCCCTCAGAGCAAGAAATGTATTTCTTCATTGTGGCTGCCTATTCCACTAAAAAATTCTCAGTATAAATCCCAATATGAAGATTATGTTGAATTGATTTGGACACTGTCAGGTTCAACAGCTGACCTACACAAAAGTGTATAAACTTTCTACCAGTTCACATGAAACACAGACTTTTCCTGATTATGTAAAGCTTCATTCTTTTAGGAAGTCAGGATAAAAATGAAAAGGGAGTAAAAGAAAATATTCAAAAGTGTCTTTAATAAATTAGTCCTAAGAGAAATAACGGTGCTGTGTGAATTGTTTTTAATGCCTACAGCATCTCATATCTAGGTATGGGAACTTGAAAACATTAAGGATTTCCTTATTAACTGGCAAGTAGGTGGCAATGGAGTAGAATAGTTTATTCTTTGTTATAGCTCTAATCATTGATTAATTCGAATGAATTCAGGGCAGAAGGCAAGACCCATTTATTTTATTTAGCATTTGAGTAATTGATTTTGCTTGTTTTGTGTTTTAATTTTCTATAATCACAGAACTTAGCAGTTAGGGTGACAGCTAGAAACTAGAAAGCAAAACAGTTATTTGGGCTTATCTGTGCACTCCTGGGAAATCTAGCCTCAGAAAGTACTCTCCTTCCTTCTCCAACACAAGGAACCCAGAAAGATGAAGTAGCCCAGACCTCAGGCATAGAATATGCTGTTTCTCAGAGCTACTGTTTCATGGTACTTGCAAAATCTGCTTTATTCTTATTTAAAGTCTGAGTTTTTCTTTAAAATAATAAGTGGTCAAGTAACTTAAGAGAATGAAAATGAAAGACAGGATTCTTCTATAGTCCAGGTCTTTGACCTGTACCTCTTTATTTTCTTCAAAATCAGTTTTTCCAGCCTTACCAAGTCATACTTCTTAAGATAAAGGAGGCAGAGGAGGACTTCTGCTTCTCAAATATATTCATTCCAGTGGAAAGGGAAGACCTGCTCTCCTTTCAATACAGCTTCTGAAATGGAAATGTAGACACTGGACAGGGTATTTGAAAACTGAAAACTGTCACCAACTATTTGAGGTTTATTGAATTTGAATAATTTTAGTGAAACGTTTTCAATTAGACAAATGATTAAAACACTCAGTCAAATATTTATTTATTTATTTGGTACATTCTACTGGTACTAATATTCTTATCAGATAGATGTTCTCTTTATTCCAAGTTTTTGAGGGACAGGGAAAATTTTAGTACTAGGTACACTAGATATAGGTTAGTATAATTGTAGACTGAGCAGATTATATTGAAGAAAAAGTCTATTTCTCCATCCATATGTTCCTAGTATTTTCTTTCATGTTGCAATAACTTTTATGGAGATTGAGACTCCATTATGTTGCATAGCACAGGTGTACATATTTAGAAACAGAATTTTGTAAATCCAGAAGAAATAATTTATTGTAGTATTAATTAGAGTGCTACAGGAAATTACTTCTGATATGGCCACCTCAGTGGAAGTTTAACAGGAAGAATAGAAATTATCATGTATATAAACTTTCTGGATTCTGTCCAAGCCAAAGTATAAATCACCGTCTCCTTGCAGACTGAATTCATCTGTTACCCTTCTGCTTCCAAAGCAAGATACCTGTACTTTGTTCTGTTTCAGTTCCTTTCCATCTTATCATTTTTCCTCAAATTTCCCTGTAAGAAGACTCATTACATTTCAGCCATGACATCAATGGCAAAACAACTGTCTGTGAAATAGGCGTATGGTTGTGAATCACACAGCAAAGTCATCCTAGTCTACATTTTGGTTTTCTAATTTTTTACAAGAAATCTTGTAAACTCTTTCTATCACGATCATTTCTTCAATGCCATATATGTTCTGTAATTCCTCTAGAAAGAGATCCTTCAGGGTCTTGAATGTCTGTGACGCTAAGAAAAGACATTTATTCTTATATAATTTCATGGAAATATTCTCAGACGAAAAAAATAGCATTCAGTAGAAAGCAGCTGCCTGTGTCTATGGCTTTTGTTAAAGTCCACTCTGAACTTTTTGATTTCCCAAAGAATATAGCTATCATCACAAGGCACCTGTGTTAGAGTGTGTGTTTGTGATAGTACAACAGAATGGAGGGATAACAAAAATTCAGGTTTGATGTTGGTCATGTTGCTGCCAAGAGCCATCTCTGACAGATGGCTATTTCTGGATATCTGTGTTATAATTATGTGGAGGTTTTGTTGTTGTTGTTTTTCCCCTGAACTTCTTTGCGCTAGCTGCATGAATACATTTTATTTGTGTTTCTAGGCAAACTGCTCACCAGGGAAACATGGAGAATCTGTCCAGACAGCATCATTTACAGACTGACTGGGCAGAATTAGAGCACTTTAGAGCTGATCTGAAATGGCTGCTGCAACATATGAAACTAAAGATGCTTCTTGGAATAAATGGAAAAGAGGATGACCTGGGCTTTTTCTGCATCCCCTTTGGCACAAAGGCTGAAATTCAATCCTGATTTTGGAGAGAAGGAAGGCTCCAGCAAGTTCTGCCAACAGAGGTATGGACTGCACTTGATTTTTTTCTCTGCCCCATCATCAAAGATCTCTTGCCTGGGTCCCCTGCCTGTGCAGCCCATTCCTTTGTTTCATACTCTGTCCAGGTTTGGAGGTAGACATGAAGTGCAAGTGGTCACAGAAATAGGTTTCCAAGAGCATATGGCAGTATGCTGCAATCAGCTCCAAGCTAATGTCATAAAACAGACATAGCCTCACAGTCTGTGCAGGGCTTATGAGGGAAACATTAATTGTTTAATGAACTTCATTGCTCAAATATTGTATTCATAAACTATTTTAAAAATAGACAGTCAAGAAGAGGGAAGAGTTAATAAAAAGTACTGAATGCCTCTCAAGACTGTGTGATAAAGCAAGCAAAAGATAGACAGAGATTTACAGCCATGCTGAACAGATACTTCTTGATTTCCATCAAGGTTTCCATGCCATCCATGCCATCTTTATTTATACCAGTGTCAGGTGTCAGACAGTAGCACATTTACACTTATCCATTTTAATTAATTATTTAATTAATTAATTTTAAGTTGAATCATACTTCAAAGTTAATTTCAGGTGGAAAGATATATATAAGAAAAAAATCTGTCTTCAGGCTCTGAGGAAAGATAAAGGCAGTAGGTCAAATACAGATGTGATAGTAAATTCACACATAATGTGTTACTGCAGTTTTCAGGTAAAGGTGAAGCTTACAGAATACAAAATTGATTTATGTAGTACTATGTCAGGTTGCAGGTGAGCCACATATAAAATCCCATTGGTACAAACATATAACAGTGTATACATTAACTCTTAGGCTTTTAATGACAGGGTTTCTGCACTTGGACAATGAGCAAATGAGTCAAAAGCAAATTTAGTGGGCTGATTTATATGAAAAAGTTTTAGTCAGAGGCATTCATTTCCAGAATAAATTATTTCATTAGCAAATGCTCATTCATGTTTATTATGTACTAATTGTTATATCATCAATACCCTCAGCACCAAACAATCTACACTGTCTTGTTAATAAAAGTCCTTCTTGACAGGTATGCTTCTGCAGATTGCAAAGAACGTCAAGCAGTAGTAATGGTTTAGAAATCAAGTCTAATGGGCAAAACAGTTTAGCAGTGTGCCTCTCATTCCACGGCATGTAAAATCTCATGTATACAACACCTGAGCTGCAAACATTTCAGTTCACCAAGTGTGATGACAAAGTTTAAGTAATATATACAACACGTTACTTCATTAGAGTAGTACTCAGCACCCTAACATTTACTTCATGGCAGTTGATAGGGTATAACAGTGAATAATGAGATGACATAACTGAAACAGAAATAGCTGGAACAACTTCCTGTCTGTGTTCTGGTAGCTGGAATATTTTCCAACCCAGCAAACAATCTCATTAAGGCATTTAAATGCAGGCTGACCAAAGCCCCAGTTAATGTACATTTGAGGAAACTTGTAAATTAGCTTAATTAGAATATATAGTTCTTTCTTATTTCAAATTTTATAGTTCTTGAATATGAAGGAAAATTACTGAACTTCTAGTAAACCTTTACAAACCTTCATAGCTGCATTTTCCGAAATGCAAAATAAATACCGGTACGTTCTGTTTCAGCTCACTAATTCATGAACTTTTAATAATAACTGTCCATCAGTGAAAGGCAAATCCTGTCAATTTTCCCAGTGGCAGAAAAGGAAATAAAAGGAAATAGATTTTTTTTTTTCATCTGCAGTTCCATAAATATCAATAAGTAATTTCTGGCATGACTCCAGGGTGATGACTCCAGGGTGTTTCCAACATTTAGGAGAAAGCCCTTCAAATAATAATTGGACATGGCTTCACAATGGTGAGGCAATAAAACACATTTGGGATGCTAACCTTTATTTATTACTGTTCTCAGTTCATAATGTGGCAGCAGTTTGTTACATAACACAATATTCACTTTGCTACCTTTCCCTTTTGTTCTGAGCATAGACGTGCAATAGCTGGTGGTCTCCTAAAAGCTCATAATTGATGAAAGGACATCACCCTGCCACGTACAAGAATCTTTAGATATTGAAGTATGATTCCTTTTGCTCTTTACGGTATACCAGGGCAGCTGATTTGCAACCCCTGTCTTCCTATTTTCAAATGGGAAATTTTCATCAGATATACCTGACCTCTTGACTTGACATTACTTTCAGTGTCTGTTTTGTTGCAAACTATGAAGCAGTTTTCAACAGACTTGCTTTTCCAGCTCTGAGCTGAATTGGATCAGAAAGGTCTCTTCTTTTAGATGTCTCTTGGAAATACCCTATACTTGCTTTATTAGCCCAATTAGATAGATTTACATGTTTTTATCAGCTTCACATTTGCAAATTTTCTAGATGAAATTCGTTCTGGCTTTTCCATTTTCTCATGTGCTTTTTTTTTTTTTTTTTTTTTCCTGGGACAGTGAATTGTACTTACAAAGTGTGTGGTACTAAGCAGTGTGTTTTAACATCTTGCAGATATTTCTAGTTTAAGTTGGAACATTTCCCCTCTAATTTATGGCAGGTTTAATTAAAGTTCTTTCATTTGGTTTAATCATTATAAAATTAGTGATTCCAGGCTATTGCTTGCGCTCCTGTTTCATGTTTCAGGGACTACTTAAAAATTTATCCTTCCATTTGTATAATGTTGTGTTTATGTTTTACAGCTGGTGGCGGCTATTAACTCCAGTTTCTCTGTATCATCCTTAGCTTTCTTTTCTTAGAAAGGGTTTGTGCAGCTACAGCATTTATTTATGTTCCAGGTGTTTTCTTTCCAACCTTGAAGAGTCAGTAAACACTTTTCTAGTAAAAGTATAGACACATTGCTTCAGGCTTCTCTTCCAATATTTGTTCTCTTTTATGCCTTCTTTAGGAGATGAGATATTTGACCATATGTTGCTACTTAATTGCTCTTTTTTAATGTATTTGTTTGCTTGCTTTTTCTTTTTCTTTCTTTCTTTTCTTTTCTTTCTTTCTCTCTTTCTCTCTTTCTCTCTTTCTTTCTCCCTTCCTTCCTTCCTTCCTTCCTTTCTTTCTTTCTTTCTTTCTTTCTCTTTCTTTCTTTCTTTCTTTCTCTTTCTTTCTTTCTTTCTTTCTTTCTTTCTTTCTTTCTTTCTTTCTTTCTTTCTTTCTTTCTTTCTTTTTCTCTTTCTTTTTGTTAGCCTTATCCAGTGATTTAAGATAATGTATAAGTATGCATAACGAAAAACAGCCAGCCATTTACTTCCCCACAGTCTTCATGCCCTTCTCAATACATGCAGTCGTATCCAGTGTAATGACAAATAAACTGTTTGTTCAAAATAGTGGTAAGGCTAAACTATGTTAATTTTTCTGCTCCGTCACTCAAGCAGGAAACAGAACAGATAGGTACTTATTTATTTCCTGAGTCATTCTTTGCTTGCACCTGGTATTGGTGTTTACTCAAAGCCTTGAACACTATGGTACCAAATCCTTCTTGCTTCTCTAGAGCCCTCTTGGAAACTATAATCTCAGGATGCCTGCAAGCAATTTGGTAACCTTGCCAGAACAACCTCTACAATTCACTTTTCAGTTGCCAAGAGTAGTAGCATTTGATTTGCTGAAATAAATTACACTGAGTAAAAAAAAAACAAAAAAGAGAGAGGAGAAGAAAAATAGAAATGCTTTTTTGAAGAGAAAGTGGGTGTGATGCAAAATGAGCATGGAAAAGACCCTTTTACATTTCCATTCTATCCAAGGCCATATTTAACTTTTTACTTTTTTTTTTTTTTTTAATGTAGCAATCCTACTTGTAGAAGTTTAGAGAGAATCTGCGTTACTGGATCATAAAGTTCAGGAGTTTATGGTGATTGATTGAGTAAAATAGGGATGCCAATTCATGATGTGCAGTGTGGCATAACTCCAGAAGAGCAGGCTGAGAGGTGGGATGCAATACACTGGCTGGGCAATAAGCCAATGCACAGCATCATTGTAATTGCAGATGAAATAATAATTATTTGTGATGGGTTGCTAATCAGTGAAAGCATAGAAAAGGCTGCTGACAAGCACCATCAAGGTAATTAAGGTGAAGCATTGAATTTGCATAAATTTACACTTTGATCATTGTTCACAAGATATCCTCTCTCAAAATAGACTTGGCTGGTTTCAAGATGAGCACTAAATCAAAGCAAAGGAGTGCAATAAGTGCACAACACCAATAATGCTTACAAAATACAGATGCACCTTACATAGGCAATTATCTAAAGAATCTATTGTCCTTAATCAAAGGATGATACTCAAGTTACTCTTTCAAATTACCAAATTTTCCTTGTTAGCATATGCTTTTCTAGTTGTAGCTCTTCAATGAATACAGAAAAATCCTTAAAATATCATCTTTAGAAAATACATTTTTATATGAATTTTGATGTAAAAAAATGCACAATCAGAAAACAACAACAACAAAACAACAGCAACAACAACAAAATTGTTAAATGTGTTCAGTTTAAACTGAAAGTGTCATTCCCCTATTGTTTTGACATATACATGCAAGCTGTCTCAGAAGCATGTATTTAACTTGTTTCTTTAGTAGCAGCAACTGTAACATTCTTGTGATCTCAGGCTCTACAATCTCAGTTTTGAAGGAAAGAAAGATATGCTACAGTCCTTCATCTCCCCAGGCTGATTCCCTGAGTATCTGATACCAGGGAGCTCAGTCCTGTAGCCCTGGAGGTCTACCTGAGCAACAGTGCAGCAATTCCTTTCCCTCTGGGAAACACCAATGGGACCTATTAACAGTGCAGTCTCCTAGAGGAAATAACAGCTTATGTAAAACAAAGAATTTCAGGCTTTCAAAGCACTCATGCAAACAACAGAAGCCCAGCTTGTACACTTCTATTCCCTAAGGTTTACTGCTTCCTGGACAAACCCTACTGAGACATGTGGAGTCCCTCTCTCTGTTAGCTTTTCTTTCCAGCAGTTTCTGACAACTCACTTACCACTGTCCTTATTACTATGATTCTCTTAAGCTGTTTACTTTTCTCTTCTAGATTTATTGGCACCATCTTATTAGAAATAGTGATAGCTTTGAAACTAATGGTATGGTTAATCATCATTTCTGAGTGTTTACATTTATAATATATTGCTGTTTGCTTTGATTTGTACTAATATCATCATACAGAAAACTCCTTTACTTCCCTTGCTGAACATGTAACATTCATGATTCTAAGTATTTCTGTATTAATATAACAATGCATAAAAATTCTATATATGTCATGTGTGTGAGTTCCCATGCATGTGAAATCATCGTTTGTTGTTAGTTAATTTTATCCACCCATTCTGGGATTTTTTCCTCTTGTTTTCTTGTCTGCTCACTTCATCCTCTATAATAGTGCAGCATAAAATTAAGATTCAAGGAAACTATAATTGTAATCTGCTGTAAGATTTATTTTTTTTATATATATATTATTTACTTATTGCCTTTTATCTTATTCCTGACCTATGTATGGTTGCTTGCTATGAAAGTTGTAAATCATGCTGTCATAGCTGAGATTTTTTTTATTTTAGCCACACAATTTCTTTTGCCTAGATACAGAATTTTAATAGAAAGAAGAAAATGAGTTTGTCTAGTAGAGTTTGTACTTCGCAAATACTTATATTCTACTAATTTGAAATGATGATCTCTTAAAGCTGTCATTGACAAAGGCATGCAGCATGTAGAGTTTGCTTTTTTCAGTACGGTAATAAACAGGTCCACTGAAGTATCTGAGATTTACTGCGAATACAGCTCTCATGCTGTATTCATGTTCCATGTGATCTTCATGCACCAATGTAATTGTTTTATTAAGGGTGACTCTCGTTTTTGTATTTGTATCTACAAGCATTCTATTTGCAATTGTCCTGATGATGCATGTAATACTAACTACTGTGACTTTAAACTGTCATCTGTTCTGTCAGGATTTTTCTCTTGTTTATTAATAAATAAATTAGACTACTTCACAGAACAGTAGAGAATTAGGACAGAAGATACATACCAAATGCTGAAGCTGCCTTCCCTATTACAAATTTGATGTTCTTCCCATATATATGTACCTCATAAGTCATTTCTCAGTGGACTTTCTTTTTTAATGGAGAAAATTAGTAACACTATAACCACTTGGAAGTTCTGTTTTGAAAACCTGGCCAGAACAAATCAATAACAAATATACATTGATTTCAATGTGGTCAGGATTTCACCCAAGATACTGCAGTGAAGTTTTTTGTAAAAAAAAATAATTTGTTTTTGAGCTTAGAATGCCTTGGTCTTGTATTGCTACTGGAATGAGATGTGACAAGGAAAAGAAAAGAAGTTGGTATAAAATATACATAAAAACTACATGTATTTTAGGATTTTATTTTTTTTTAATGAGGGTTATATAGGAGCTTTGGGGATTAATTAACTAATACCTAATTAAAACAGGGTTCTAAAGTGAATTCTGTGTAGATATGAGTCACACTGAAGAAAAAACAATGTGAATTTCTGTAGCTAACCAATATTATAAACAAGAACTAAAAATAAAAATAAAATTAAAAAAAAAGCAAAAGAGGAAGAAAGAGGTGGTTGTTGTTTCTCTTCTTTTTGTTTGTAATGAGCAAAGACCTTAACACGACTGGCCCATTTATTAACCTATATTCACAAAATGTACTCTGCAAAGTCATCTATCTGAGCAGTAAAGCTTCCTGTATTACCGTCTGAATAAACAGCCAGGGTGCCTTTCTGCTTTCTCACTTGATGCTCTCTAGAGTGGATATGACTCAATGAGGAAGAAGAAAACACACATAAGAGGAAGCGCTGATACTGGTCTACTCTCATTAGTTGCACCTGATTATATTACCATTCTCTTAGCTGTACTATCCCTATTCTTTTATTATTTTCTCTGCCCTGATATTTTTGCTGGATCCTTATTATATATGTACTTTGCTCTTGTGACTTTCTCAGAGTGGGATTGAACACAGTCACTTAGAGTTTCGCTATACTGAAAACAAGATGTTTTCCTAGAAGACTAACAAGAAAAACATTAAGATTGTCTAAAATGACATCTACTTATATTCTGAATATTTTGCAAAAAAAAAAATGTAAACTAGAGCTAGTATTCTGGGAGGTGCGAGGCAAGGGGGCAGGATGAGCTGGGAAGGGAGGAACCCTGAGAGATCTAAAGTTTGATTTTCATCTTGATTTTCAAAGTCCAGATTTTAATGTGGGTCCCTAGGGCTTTTTATTTTTTTTTCTTTTGCACAGTTTTAAGGTTGAAATTAACCTTAATGAACTTCTATGTGAAGCTTCTGTATAATATCAACTATAAAATTTCACCTTGCAATACCTTCATTGATTTTTTTTTTTTTTTGAATAAGTACTGATTTTACAAAGTCTTATTTCAAAAACTTTCATGAAGGTGCCTCCACCACTTCTCCAGGGAAGTTTTTCAAAAGGTTAATCACTTAAAAATATGCTTTTTTTCTCTTTTGAATTTGTCTACCTTTAATTTTAGCCCTTGAATTTTATAATGCTTTTAGAAATTCATGGTCAGATGATTCTGCAGAATGGCCAAACACTAAATCTTTGTCAAGGTCATTGCTTCTTCCCAGGATGTAGTTCCCATTCAATAATCTTTTGTCCATCCATATTTATGTCTTTTCCTCTGACTCTAGAAAAAATGGTAGCTGACAGAGCCCATTATTCCTCTTTGGCTGTGACTCTCTTAAAAGTTATTTGGCTCACTTTAAAAATGATCCCTGTTATTATCTATCCCTGTTATTATCTATTATCTATCACTTCACCAGTCAGTGAATGCCAGTAAACTTTTGTAGAGAACAGTTTGTATTTTCTTCACATCTCTGATGGACACTTTGAGGTACATTGGATTGAGGATTAATTTTTGAGATTATATATTCATTCTCCTTATTAGTGATTACATTTTGATATCCGCCAGTTATCTTTTTGTCATCTATTGACTAGACACTACATTGACTGTGAATAGTGTTAATTCCTGGATTCAAAACGTTGTGTGGCAAAACTCAGTTTAGCCAGCTATAGAAATTTTCCATCAAAGTTTAAAGCTAAACAAAAAATTATTATTATTATAATTTCATCAGAACTGAATAAACCAAAAAGATGTATATTTTAAAGAAAAATTTGTGGCTTACGGCACCATTTTTCTGTTTAGGTAGCATGACAGCGACAGGCTGAAATGTGTTGTTTGCACAGAAAGAGTAACCAACCCCAACTAAAGCTACCATTATCATGCCACTACCTAAAGTAATGTGTTTTATCTTTCTGGGATCAAACACACAATATAACTTTTCCTGACTAAACATAAGAATATTTTTCAACCATGAGAATGTATTCCATAAAACTTGTGTTGTTAACTTCTCACCTAGAAATGAAGTGGCTGGGATTCCAGTAATCTTAGTGACCTCCTCTTATTGTTACATCAAAAGACTTGGGATTTATTTATTTATTTATTTATTTATTTATTTAAGTTTTCATTTCAGCAGTGCTTTACCTTGGTAACACATATGCTTCCTCGGCATGACATCTTTCTGCAGAGTTGTTTCTGAAAGTTAAAAACACAGCATTTTTCACTTAAATTCCCTTAAATTAAAGTGAATGCAAAACAGGTGTTAGGTGGATTTCTTGTTACTTATGTATCATTTTTCTCATTTAGAACTATGAGTTAGAGATTGTATAAAGTTGTTTTGTTTTTTCTATTTTTCCATAAGTAAAAAGGTTTGTATTTAGTACATATCAATGATAACTGGAATTATCTATGTGACACAAAAGTATCTTTAAGTATCTTTTTTCCTTCAACATTGATTGGAATGTCAGGATTACTGATTATCTGTCTGTACATTAAACATGTGATATTGTTGCCCGTGCCATAAAGATGGACTTTAGAACTACACATTTAAAAGGGAGAATTGACAGGATTCCTAAAAACTGTATATACGTGTCAGTGTGATCATTAAAACTGGTTGAAAGTTATCCAGCAAAGCAGTTTTTTGGTGATATATGACAACTAAAAGGAATTGAAATAAGATATGAGGATGGATATTCTGTTAATCCAGGACTTAAAATAAATCACTTGAGTAAATATGACATGTACTACTTCTTATTTTGAATTTAACATGTGATTGTATTATACTATGTTATAATTAAAGAAAAAATGTCAAAATTACCATTTTACCTTCACCAGAAGGGTCACAGTTATGACTTTCAGGACACAACAGAATGATATTACAGAAGTATTTCCACAAAGCAAGGGAAATGACCCTCTCTGAATTCTCTGAACACTTAATAGAGATATATATGAATGTTCTGGTATGATTTTTCATCTAATCCTTTAGAGCTGCTCATATGTCTCCATTTACCAGAGAAGGTTAAAGAATTTCTCAACAATAAAGTTAACATGTAGGAAAATTTAGATTTCAAATTCAGAGACTCAGATTCAGAGACTTTTCTTTATAAAAGTAATATCCTTTCCCTCACAGACTCTGGTTAATTACACTAATCACAATGTTAACTCTGTGCTTATTTTTTTTTCACACTCTGGGCCCTAACTGGACTAAATCTCAGACCCTTGGCGGAAACGACATAGACAGAAAACTCACTCCCTATAACCTCAGGTGGGCAGTCAAACACTCCCACGGGTCAGTGAAGATCTCCTCTTTCTCTCTCTCTCTGTCGTACTTATGAAATGAACCTCATATGTAAGTTTACAGCTTAAGCAACATAGTCAAGTGTTTCAAATTGGCTGGGACAAATGGAGAAAGAAGGATGAATATGAACAACTGTGTTGAAATAGTTTTGTTCGTTTGTTTGTGTGTTTGGTCTAGTGAGATAGATTTGTAATCAAATAGACTAAGAGAATACTAGCTTTATAGTCTACTAAAGGTTTTTGGAAAAATCTGTGATGTACTGATATTTGAAGAACAGCAAGGTAGACTGTGGTAATGTTGCAATTAGCAGAAAGCAAATCCTGGAATAGCACTTCAAGCAACCGTAAAGCAATTTCTTATTTGAAATTTGATACTAGTCAAACATATCTAAAAAAAATGTTTTCTACATAAAAAATTGTATATGATAAAGTGGAAGAAATATTTTTGACACATGAAACGAATACTTGCTTTTGTCTTCCATGAATTTCTGCAGAGAATTCTGTCACCTCCAGGCTTTAGGTAATTTTTGTTGGATGTTAGGTTTGTTTCTGTTTTAGAAGAAAATACCATCTCCAAGATGATCAGTGGACCAGATTTTTATTGAAGTAAAAAACATTCATGGTCTATAACCTACAAAAGTACCTTTAAATTATCTTAAATCATTATCTTTATTATTATTAAATTATTAAATTAATATTTAATGTTTGATATTTAATATTAGATATTGAATTATCTTATTTATTATCTTTAGCTTTTACATTATTATTTATTATTACTCGAATAAGTACTTTGCAGAACCAAAATCATAGCATTAACTGGTGTTAATGAAAATGGAAATGTATACATAATGAAAGATTAGAGCTGTTTACCTATATCGTTTCCTGCTTAGAATCTCCTTGTTACTGGTAATTTTAAGAAGCTTAAGAGAAGGGAGAGAAATAAATAAATAAAATGCAAAGGATGGGAACAATAATACACAAATGTACTGAAAATACTCACCAGGACAGAAAGTGATGGTCCTGAATATTTTGTTTGCCCTGGAAGAACACATAGTGCCCATGCTAACAAATTAACTGATTTTGTCCTCTGTTCTTTGCAAAAAAGAAAATTAAAGAAAACATTATAAGGGCTAGATAGCCATACTGCAAAGTCATAATGAAACAGCAAAATATCACAGAATGGGCAAGGTTGGAAGGGACCTTGAAATAAAATCAACACATTTAAACAGTGATATCATATTTCTAGTTCATCTGGGGTTGAAAGTAAAAACAGATAAATAGTTTTGAAACATTATAAGGAAGGATTGAAAGGCCACAGATATGATTTCCACTTCCCCATCAGCCGGGTGGAAGGAGTGGGTGGGACTAGTGTAGAGAGAACATTAATTTCCAAGTTGTTAATTTTAGTATGGATGTTTTGTAACCGTTGTAAAAAAAGGCATCATTAAAAAGCAATTAATGTTAACACAGTGTTTTGTTTACAATAATAAGAGTGCTACATACTGAACAATGATTGGATAATTATACCAGTTGTGATTATTGGTTGCACAGATGGGAGGGTTTAAAAGCAAATTATCAGATCAAATTCTGTTATTGAATATTAATTCCTTTCTATACTTTTTTGCTTTGCTGACTGAAAAAAAAAAAAAAACCAAAAAACTAATGCTAATTACTCAGTTCACAGTAAAAAGGTAGGATCTTTCATAAGTTTGAAACATCAGTGGTGGTGAGTTAAAAGCTTCAGTCAGTGAAACCTGTTTGTGGTTTTTGTGCTGCAGTTTACTCAGCCTAACGCATGCAGCTGCTGGTGGTGATGGCCACTATGACAAACACTTCAGTGCTGAGAGGCAAAAATGTTCCATACAACCTAGAGAATGTCTATCTTCAGTTCCTTTTTCTCCCTTTTAGTTATTTCCTTGTGCTCCCATGCATTAAAAATGTCATGTTTTTTTTCAAGTTTATTTGCCTTTAGAAGTGTAAAGACCCAGGAAAGAGGAACACTGTGGTTCTGTATATAGGAATACATATGCAAATACTATTATTTTTAAGCCCCAAATAGTTTTCAATAATTCTGCTAATATATGCATGAGTGTATAGCTACAAAAAAATGTAATTATACTTCTTATAAAAAGAGAGCTTCCTGAAATAAGAACTTGCCTAGTACATTTTTTTCTGGATTGTGTCTTTTACTCTCTGTGAAGACATCACATTAACTTTTCCTCATTATGGCTGTCTAGTAGAATTTTCTGCTTTCTAACATATCAGATTAGGTCATTTCCTCATTGTGCCAAACACTGCAGAATACAAACAAACAACCCCCCTGGATCTTTCAAACAAGAAGGTCTAACAAACGAAAATGTATATTATTCTAAAAGCATGAAATGGCCAAAAGCATTATGGATTTCCCTTGACTTCTCATTTTTGTATTATTCCAGTACTGCAAAAATACAACATTCTTAAGATAGCTGGCATGCCAAAATAGGAAATTGCTCAAAATTTAGACTCAGTTTGTGTCTTTATCATGACTTTCTGAAACGAGAATTTTGTGAAATACGAAAATTAGATAATAAATTAGATAAAAGAATGTTAATTGCCATTGTTACTGGACCAATATATTTTAGACATAAAATGGACAATTTATCTAGAATAAAAGTCATTTATATTGTAGCTAGTAATAGCAAATACACACATTTTGTTTTTATGTACAATAACAATTGATTCTTCTGTGGCACTTCTTATATTTTAGCAATTAAGACTTATCTCTATACTCTCAGTTACATAAATGAAGAAAACTTAAGTATTTGTTTATTACTTCATAAATTGGCCATTAATATTTTCAGACTTAGAATGAGTGATACCAGAGCAACTCTTAGTGGTCCAACAGGGGAAAACAAAACAAAAAAAAATCCCCACAATTCAAACGGCCAAAACAGATGAAAAACAACACAAGGTTTTATTTACACAAAATGTCATGTACTTTGGAGTAACTTTCCATGTGATTTCTGGGTTTTCAATGATGTAACAATCATTTCTATAAAATGAAGCACCTAGATGATTTTATTTTATTTATTTATTTATTTATGCCAATTTCTGTCTGCAAAATGGGCTTCTGAACATGAAACTGTAAGCAGTATCAAAATGTATCAAAAAGTCACACCTTGCTCAAATGAAATGCTTTCAAAAAAAGACTTGATATGTTGCAAGTACTCTAGTAACAGTTGGTGTTCAAGAAAAGACAAAATAATCTCAGATTAAACTAGCTACTTGTTAATGAGTGTCCCACGTGCGTTATTATATCATAGGTTTTCCCAATAGATAGCTACCAAGACCCAGCTTCAATGAATCATTGACTTTACAGAACCGTTATGACACTACCAGAAAGCCCAATTGGACACTGGGAAGAAGAGGCAGTCTGCGTGCTTGCTCAATGCAAGATGCTCAGATACAAACAGATCCATCAGTGCTACTGTGTAACTTAACTATCCCAAGTTAATTACCAGCTCCAAAACACAAAAGGAGGTCTTTCTTTAATTGGAGACTTTACAACAAATGAAAACAGATGAAAACACTGATGATGGTAGACATGACAAGTGCTTTCAGTGCAAGAAAGGAGGGGAGCACAGAGACTATATCAGCCAAGCACTGTGTTTGGGGAAACAAGCCAGAGTTTTGCCTTCACCTTTGGGTCAACAATTTGCTTCTCACATTATTAAAGAACGGAACTAGACTTAAATGTTCTACATCTGAATGTTGGGCTACTGAATATAAAAATCATATGCATATCTTCTAACCACTTTGTTCAAGGCACCAGCTGGTGGCGGTATTCTCTCAACCGTGAGATATCTGTGCTTACAGAGGAAACTGTAGATGAGACCAGGCAATGAGTATCTAGCCTCTGGATCCCATTGGATGTCTGAGTGCAGTTACTTTCAGAAGTCACCATTTAAACAACATTGAAGATGCCTCCACGTGCTGTTTCGTTAGTAATGGTATATATCCTTGAAGACTTTGTAGTATTATAAGGCTAGGAGGCACTTGAGCAAACATTTGGTGGACTGTTACTCTGAGGTTGTCAGAAACATAAATTAATTCTGAGACCTAGGCAAACTTTACCATTCCTACATGCTAAGATCGCAAAAGCCAGCTGTGAACCACTACTCAGAAGCAACCTCTTTCTATAGATGTTTCTGCTCAACTGAAATTTTCCATCTGGAAATTTTTTCCATCTGGAGATGGCTTCTGTGTGGTGCCTTCTACAGGTCCTAGTAGTCCGTGTGTGCTGCAATATGAAAGGCTGACACTTCACCCAGTGTGCTATTTTCCATCCTGCCAGCCAGGCACAGAAATAGTAAGTATGATTTCCTCTGACTTTAAAAAGCTGGGTCCAGAATAAGGTGGAGATTCAGCTCACTCTCATGTGGACTAGTGGTTAAAGCAGTACACCAAGAAATCTTGAGGAATATTCTCAGCAGACATTGCCATACAACCTTTGAAATATATGTGTTTCTAACACTGAGCAGTGCCTAAAGAATTGTAGCTAACACATGGTTGTTTGACTTTCATGAAACCCCCTAGGCACACACTAATATTTTTACTTTCCTTTTACCAGGATGCAAACTTGATGATCTTGGAGGTCTTTTCCAACCTTAATGATTCTATGATTCTATGATATATGTAACTTCTGATTAGCTTACAGAAGAATGGGAGGTGAAGTGGCTGTCGTTAGGTTGGCTGATTACTGTCAAACAAGGAGAACAGGAAATCCCTGCCAAACCTCCCTTTGTTTACAAAGCATATTTGAATAGCACCACCATGAATCCCCAGAATACAAAATTGTCATTTATCAAAGGTGCCATACAAAAGCAATTGCTAGAAATATACGAGAAAACTTATTTCTTACTCTGTTTTCCTTTTTTCTTTTTTTTTTTTTTTTCATTTTCAGGTAAAAGGGGAAAAAATTGTGATGGTGCACTATACAATTTTAGACAGTTTGAGAGCTAGCAGCTAGCCAGACACACTGAAACACAGAACAGTAACAGGCATTTATATTTAATCGATCCTATTGAGCCAAGAACAATATTTCAGAGAATATCTCCATTGTTCTGTGGCAGAGGTGTTAACTGGGTGAATGGGATCGATCAGCGATGAGATGAAATGTAAATTGCTGTTAATGCTCTGCTACCAGCTGAGCAACTAAAAAGAGAGAACTATGATGAAATGGGTATGGTTACCCAGCTGAAAAACATTCTGGTCCTGCTGCTGCAGAGACTAATAATGTATTCTCACCGATTTCCAGGGCAGAAAAAAATGCTGAAGAAATGGCAGTGGTGCTGTTCTTTCATCGCCTGTAAAATGCAAACCTTTCCTGCTTGCCGTGAGGAATAGTGGGTGAAGTATAGGTACTTCTGTAATTCATCGTTTCACATTCTGTAATGTAAGCATGGAAATCAGTAGCTCCAGTGACCAGAAGGAGGGAGAGCCCTAGGGTCTGCTTTCATTAACGATCTCAAATAAATGTATCACATCAAGAAACATAATAAAAAAATCTCTGTACGACTATATACATACATGTCCTCCTAAAGTTCCAGTGTGCCGCTGGAGAGGTTATCAGTCCTGGCCTCTGTTCTCTTGCCATGTCCCACCTTTTGGAGGTTATGGTCTTCCACTGATCTGCTCCATAAACCTTCAATCAAATTTAATAACGTGGCATTAGTCCTATCTAAATGTTTTAAACTAACCTGGGTTACTTCCTTGAAATAGACAAGAGAGTCATCCAGCTGGCAGATCTGAGATGATGCTCATCCTCAGCCATTCACTGTCAGGGACAACAAAGTGATGATCTGGGGCTGATAAATTCTTTCATGGAGTATTGGGAGCCAAGAAAGGATGTGTAGTTTTGGCTTTTGTTACAAGTGTAACGAAATTAAAATGTATACAATTAAAAAAAAAATCTTTACAAGGAAAATTGTGTGCGTTTACAAATTAGCCCCAACAGAGGAAACCAGACAACAATCAAAACCAGACAAAATCTATTGTCCCAACTCATAATCTGACATTTACTGGGAAATGAAAGGAGATCGTCCTGGAGGCAGGTGACCTTAATATCACCTACAGGGGAAAAGATTTCACCATCTATGATTCACTTAGTTTTGGTCAGTGTAAACAACTTTACTGTAGAAAAGTTACTAAACTGGATGGAAAACATCTGTTCCATTATAACGTTCCTTGATCAGCAAATGTAGTAGTAACTGTAAGGACACTCAGGTGAAGGCTGTATCACATCCAAGGCACATCATATGCAAGGCAAGGCAAATGAGACAATCAGTCTTCCAGAACAACAACAACAACAACAAAAAGGTGATAGAAGACAGATATATCTAATAGAGATTTAAAAAAAAAAATCAGTGAGAAAAAAAATCTTTTTTGAGATTAATATATTTTGGTTTTGTTTGACAAGAAGAAATAAGTTTTAATCATTTAATTATTTTGCCAAGAATAGCTTGTTCATCGCCATAAGGAGACTTATTCTAGTAATCAACTTTTCGGAAAACTGAGAGTGCAATATAACTTGATAAAGGTAGGCAGTTTCTTGGATTCCTTTAATTTAAAAATATTTGGAACCTGTAGTCACTTAAATCATAAAACAATGACTTAAATCACAAAGCAATGATTCTGTATTCCTATCTGCTTTGTCTGAATTACAGACAGCAATGTATGACTTTGAAAGGAAAGAAAAACAGAGACAAGCATGCACATGGATTCAGAAAATGGGCAGCTAGAGATGTGATTTTTTATCAGGACGAAAGGTGCAGGGGGGTTAAACTCAAACTCAGGATTTGTACCACATCACATTTAGGTTTAAAGAAAACAAAAACAGAAACAGCTGTATGGAGTAGATTCATTGTCCATCTAGTGTAATATTTTTGTAACATTCATATTGCTTCCTGGTTTATGACTATTTCAGACATCTGAGAATGTGTGTACTAATGCAGAAGGCGACATTCATCATGATACATGAAAGAAACCAATCTGAAAGTAGCTTAGTAACATCTATTCACTGTCATTTGCAGTTTTCTGAAAGCAAACTGCATGTTAGACAGTATCTTTGTCAACCATCTAGCATCCTTCAGGTTTGCAGAAAACCATCAGTTTTTTCTAAGGATTTGCTATAGAGCAATAATTATTCTAAAATTATTTTTATTATTGACTATAACAAAAATCAGAGCAAAAATTTTAAATAGACCTCAAATGCTCAAAAACATAGGTGTAATTTGAGTGCAGATATTCTGTCCTGAGCCATCAAGAATGTTCATCTCATGCTATACCCAAACAGAAGTCTCTCTTCAGAGAATAACAACCATGCAACCGGTACTATGGAAGGCACAGAATATACCAAGTATTCCAGTTACCATTCTATAGACCACTCTTTCAAAATAACGTCTGTTGTAAACCGTTAGATACAGTACCAAATCTATACCCCATTATATACATATATATAATTGTACACAAATCTCTATATACACACATTGCTTATGCATGCATCAAAAGATTAAATAGATAATAGACAATATTGTCAGTAGAGAACAGATTAAACAGAACAAAAGCATTCTGTTATTGTGGGGTCCTGTATATCCCTCAATTTCCTCATTCTTTTCTCAGAGAGTAACTTAGTTACTACAGGTCATCAGTGCACTGGATTAATAGCAAATTCAGGTATCTCATTACCTGAAACTCTTTTAACTAAGGAGAAACCAGAATGCAATTAAACAAAAGGCACACAAGATACCTGAGGACGTTTTGTGGGCTGAAACAGCTTATCAGAATAAGATGTTTTCACAGTGATTTATGCCTCAGAGCAAACACTGACACTACTGCTTGCTGTGCTCACAGCCCTTTAAGAAGACAAAAGAGCAAATCTGCTGATCTAATACTCAGTTTTGTGACTAGCATGCATGGAGAGCTGTTGCATTAGATACAATTTCACAGCAGTTTCCAATTTCTGTTTTATGGAGCTGTTCGATGTTTTTGCCTACCTCCAGTTTGCTATTAAATACAATCCAGAACCTGTATTTTAAAATAAAATACTTTAAAGGAAACATTTAATACAATTCCCTTTTGTTGTACAAATGAAAAACAGTCTAACTGAAATAAATGCATGTTCTATTGAAAGTAAAGCCAACTTCTTTGTCTGTCAAAACACTTTATGAAGGAAGAGAAGAATGGAAGCCTAAGAATATTTTTATCTGTAATTTACTTACTTTGTCAGTCGTAGCAGCAGGATTTATTTATTTATTTTATTAATAAGGATAGATAAGATCTGCCTTTTCTCATTTGTTTTGGGACTTGGTGGGAAGAGGCTGGGTCTTAACTGGAATGTTCTGGGATTTGTTAGATGTCAACCATTTCTCAGTTTGGCAAAAGTTTCTACACCAAAGCTAAGAAGTAACACTGGCTGGGTAGGTAACACTGTAGTGGTTCTAGTAGTAGTAGTAGTAACACTGACAGGTTCTAAGTAATTTTTTAAGCATGTATAATCACCTCTAGTGTGTTTTCTCTATTTTCCTAAAGGAATGCTACCATAAAATCTCTCAGTACTTGGAAACCCCGAGTTAGTTGGTAAAGACCAAAAATTTCTCCCAGGTTTCCTGTCTACCACCTTGGCATGGAAAAGGTACATCTGTTTCTACAGTCCACTCACATTATATCTGGCCATCTTCATTATTCCAGTCCAAATTCATAGCAAGATGAAGCCTTTGGAATGAATCCAGCATAAGATGAAAATACAGGCCACTAGAGCTATAGCTCCTCCATTTCATACTACTGAGCATACTGAGCATTAATTACTGATCTATGGTAAAACTAAAAACCTCTGCTATCACTTACATCATATTAGTTTCTATCACATTATGTGTCATTAGAGTTGACATAACGATAATATCCACTTTCTAACAGAAATCATTTTAATAGAATATAACAGCACGGTACATGAAGAAAGTTTTATTGGCTATATATTTGCTGAAGTATCATCTGGAAGGCAAATTGTGGTGATTTTGTCAGGTGGTAACAGTAATGTGGTTGCTTACCTACATTATAAACTGGAAAAACAACACAGCTGGATGACTAGAAGGCTGCAAATATCCAGACTACTAAAACGACAACATCCTTTCTGATTGTTGACTGTCTTACTCTTTGAATCTTACCTTTCTCCTTTGGTTTCCTCTACACAAGTTGTTTGTTTAAATCAGTTTCATATTAATTCTTATGAAGCTGCAAAAAATGCATATAAATTTTAAAATCTAGGATTTGGACTTCATTTGTGAGTGAATAAAAATGATAAGAACTTGTGGTTGGACTATGTGACGTTAATGATACATTTTCAGGGATTCCCATGATGAAAGCATTTTTCCATGTCAAAAAACATACAAGCCAGGACTGGATTAAGTCCCTTCAGTGATATTCAGTCTGAATCCTGCAATCCACTTACCATTTTCTAGGTTGTTCAGGTAGCTTCACAAGACTGAATGTCAAACAGTTTTCTTAAGAAAACAGAAACTTGTTGTTTCTTCTATTTATTTCAGCCTTTCTGTTACCTGGTTGATGGTGTTCAGCAGACTTAAATGAGGATCTTTTATACTTGCCAAACATGGTTCTAGTGTGCCTAGTCTAATTGCTTCCATCATGCATAGTGCAATGTTGTTCTCTCTCCTACCACAAAATAAACAAACAAAAAAAAAATCTAATGCTGTTGCAAGAGGTCAATATTCTCCCCTTCCCTTCTGTTCTTAATATAGTTGACTGGTTGATTTCTGATTCTAATTCTTCATTTCTTTTATCTGTGAGTGTAACAGTCCAAGCTTGTAGTCTAATTATTTTGTTGAAGGGACTTCATTTAGTCTCCTGGATTAAGAGATAGCCCTTTATATATAAAATATATTCAAGATATTAAAACATACAAACAAACAAAAGGATGTTTAACTACTTAGGCAAATAATAGCAGGAGGTGCAACCTTTTCATGTTTACGGAGGATGGTTCCTAACCTTTATACACGATATGGACTTCAGTTCTCATGTACAGCAACATGCAGTTTCACACAAAGTTTTGGGGAAATAAAAGAAGCAGAGATAGGTAGAGGAACCCCCATAATCTGGTGAGGGCAAGTGGAGGCACCTGAATCAGCTACTCCTTAGACAGTCAAAGACTAATCAGCTCATTGCCCTGGTGTGAAACCCTCTGAGGGAAGCCAACCTAGAGAGTTTTGCAGATTGAAGGGGGCTATTCACAAAAGGGGGATAGAGCTTATTATGGGGTGCAGGAGTAAGAGCATAGCCTTGCAGTCCAATAAAACATATGCTATGGTTATGTTTCAGTTTAACCTGGCAGGTAGTTCAGCACCACACATCTGCTTGCCCAGTCCAATGCAGAGGGCTTGGGGGAGAGCATTGGAAAGGTAAAAGTGTGAGAACTCATGAGTTGAGATAAAGACAGTTTTCTATATAAAGCCAAAGCTGTGCACACAAGCAAAGCAAACCAAATAATTAATTCTCTGCTTCCCACCAGCAGGAAGATGTTCAGTCATTTCCAGAAAAACAGTGCCCATCATGAGTAATGGTTATTTGGAAAGACAAGCACCATCATGCTGAAAGTCCCTCCTTTTTCTGTAATGCAGTTTTTATTGCTGAGCGTGACGTTGCATTGTATGGGATATCCCTTTGGTCAGTCAGGGTCAGCTGTTCTGGCTGTGCCCCCCCAACTTCTTGTGCACCCCAGCCTCTTTGCTGGTAGATCAGCATGAGAAGCTGAAACATCCTTGACACTGTGCAAGCACTGATAAGCAGCAACTAAATGATCAGTGTGCTATCACTCTGTTTTTGTCACAAATCCTAGACATAGCTTTAGAAGAGCTACTGTGAAGAATATTCTATCCCAGTCAAAATCAGTATAGGCTAATTGTGGCAGGTAAGCATAAATGATAAACCAATATGTGTCAGAACTTTGTGGATGCAGAACATGATACAAATGACACTGACTATTTGCAGCTGTGATAACATCAGTCCCACCAGGTCCAGCAGTCAGGATCAAGGGTTTCTGAGGGTACTGGGATTACAGTTTGCTATGACTTCTGCCAAACTGGCTCTAAAACAGCTTTAGGAGAAACAGCCACTTATCTCTCTCTTTTGTGGCACAATCAAAGAACAACAAATGTATCTGACTGCTGAAGTGCTTAGTGCTTTCCTGTTTTTTTTTTTTTGTTTTTGTTTTTGTTTTTTTTAATGTGAATGTGTGTACAAATGACTTCAGATTTTTATTTTTTTTTTTTTTTCTATAAAACACAGAGCGGATGCTGTACTAGAAAGCCCTCAACACTTTGTGCTGGGCATGGCCAGCTCTCATTTCTCTATTCTGCCCTCCAAATGACAGAGGTCTCTGAAATAAATACACCCAAATGACAAATAGGTGAATTAGCTTTTGTGGCAGCACATTTCCACTCATGTCACTTCGCAGCAGAGATAAAAAAAGTTATAATGTATATCTTTATAATTTAGATTAATTAGATAGTTCTTGTGGGCTTTGTAATATAGACTATATAACTAAACACAAATATTTATAAATAAATAATCCTAACATAAAAAAAAGTAATTTTTTTTTTAAATCAATTAAAAATACTCTGGTTGCTGAGTTGCTTTGTACAGCAGTAGATACAGAACTACAAGTAATAGATGAAACTGCAACTGCTATTTTTGGCTTTAACAGTGCAAAAACCAAATGAAAATAAATTCTTCCATTATGGAATACCTTAATAATTTTTGGTAGAAAGCTGTTATTGTATATAGAATCCTTGTAGTACAGTTATGTTAAAGGTATATATCTATAAAGTTTTAATATTAAGGTTTTACTTTATGTCAGGTTAAGGACCCAGAAGCAACAATATTACTTTGATAAGCTTGGAGAATTTGCTTCTGGTTTCTTTTTCCTCTCTCTCTCTCTCTCTTAATGTGGTTCTCCCATTCTTAAAAGCAAGGTACTTGGAGTATGGGGACAGAGGGGCTAAGCTTGAAATTCTAGATGCAGTTTCTTGCTCCCATTATGAATATGTCACGACCTTTACACACTGTCATGGTAGTAGAGGATTCTTACTATACATTTCTATGCATTTCCTGAAAGGTACTCGTCTACATTTCAGTTAACTGAAAAATGAAATAAAGTCAGAAGTAAATTAAAGGAAAAAAAAAAAAAAGCAAACAAACAAAAACCACCACACACTAAAATCCAGAAGGCTTAGGCTTTTTTTTTTTTTAAGACGTTACTGAACTAATATGTTTTATAGAAACACTTAGAAGCCACACCCAACATCAGAATCAAAAGATGGCTGATTGTTATACACTGATTTGTTAATTATCATTCATTGCAACAGTAATGTAAGTTCATTAGCGCATCAACTTCTTAATGACTAGATGTTTTGGAAATGCATAGGTGTTGGCATGGAAGATAAGAGAAAGAACCATAGCAAAAAGAAACATATATTTTTCTCCTGAGTAAAATAAAACCTTCTTTAATAATACACTTCGCAGGTGTAAAGAAGGTTAAGTTATAACTTTATCTATTACACATATACTTATATTACACTGCCTGACTTCAACTAGTTCAAATTTGTTAGGTGTAGCAGATGGAAATCACCCTGAGGTTAATATCTCTTCCTTTCTGAACTGCCAACTTCCAGCAAGTTTTTTATATCCTTAATTTTGCTATGTTACTAGTTGCACATTCACAGTCTAAGCATTTTACTTCTTTGTTGTTGCTTTCTTTATATTCTTCATTACACATCAAGGGTATTTTATGTTTTTTTATTCATTATATTGTTCATAACTGTGGTCCTACACTTGTCATCATGAATCTGCTCTTTGATTATTATTACAAGCATCAGTTATGTGTTCTGCATTTCTTGCAGCAAGTATTCTGAATGTGTCTGTCTGTTCTTTGTTGCCTGTCCTTTGTGCATTCTTTTGATTTTCACTGAAATCTTACCAGAGATCATGACAGTTATTTTTATGTAAAATATGCCATGTAAGATACTAAATGTATGTTTAAGGCATTAAATGTGTGTTATTATATTACTTAAGTATGCAAAGCTTTGTGAATTTTTGGTAATGTTGAACATCAAGAACTGACATGTTTCTACAATCTAAATAATTAACAGACAACAAGAAAAGGTAAATCCTGTTCCTATTTTTTTGGTAGAGAAACTTTAAAATAGTGAAGAATCTGATTTGCCACTATTTGACAAATGCATAAGTATGCACCGAAGTCAAGATATATGATCTTATTCAGTGTACAAATCATCAGAATACCTCTCCCCATTAAGAAAACTCTTTCAGACCATAGCCTTGTAAAACAGGAAAAGCATCATAAAACTGGAAAAAGCATCATGAGGTGAGCAAAAACAGTCAACAGCTACCATACAATATCTAATCTGAACAGAATCCTTTTGTGTGTGTGTGTGTAAAGAAAAAGAGAATACTTAAAAAACATATATGTCAAAATAGATTTCAGTTTCAGTACCTCTGTGTTCCACAGGAAATGTGCAGAAACTGCAAGTGTCTATGATAAGCTTCATCTCCAAAATTCTTCTCAAAAGAATTCATAACTCCTGATGTTGTATATAAAGAAGGTTTTATTTAAATTTCTTCATTTAAAAGTATATTCTTCTAGCTGCAAAGTTAAGTATTAAAAAAAAAAGTGAAATATCAGGATCGTGGTGTTACTGTAAACCTCATTCTGTGCGTGAACTTTATAATATAGTCATTAATTATATATGCAACATTGAGTTCTTTTGAATGCTTGACTTTGTAACATCAAGAATTGGGGAGAGGGGGAGGTCCATAATGTAATTTCCTTGGTTAAATCAGACATAAAAACACATCCTTGAAAACAAGTCCTCTTTTATGTTATAGGAATCATCAATAAATATGTTCCACTAAACATATTTAGCACTTGAATTATTAGAATAAGAGGTTGACACTGTGCTTGGCCATGCAGAGTAGGATTAAAGAGAGAACAGTTGGCCTGTGATGTTTGCAAACAGCTACTGAGAGCAGAGACATGATGGAGCTGAGAAACCTTAGGTACAATTTTATGTTCTGATGAGAACTATGCAGATGAGATGAGAACTCAATCAGTGATGAGTTCATGGGTTCATCCTTTCATTTCTTAAAATGTTTACCCTTTCTTACCCTTTCTGTTCCTTTATTCTAAAATCTTCTACTTAGTCTCTCTCTCTCTCTTTCGGTTTAGCTATCTCAACGCTCAGTTTATTAGTTTATTTGTTTGTTTGTTTCAGTTTCTCCTCATTTTTACCATTCTGTTTATACTTTTTTCCTCTGAAAGAAAAAAAAATGTCAAAGATTTCTGGAAATGATGCCAATATGATCAATATAGGCACTTTTTGTTGCCCACAGGAGACCAGCTGTAAATTCAAGGACTTTCTATCCACAGATTGAACCATGACTGGTGAGACTGAAATCTTTAAAGATATCAGTTATTTAAATTAAAAAAAAAAAAATCTTTAAAGAGCATGTGTGAACTACAATATTAAAACAAAACAAACAAAAAAAAGTTTTTAAATTTGACCTATTTGTACAGATTTTTGTAACATATACAGAAGAGTCACATTTCTTCTATGTGCTGATATGATACCCTCTACTGCATTTCAAGTCCTTCCACTAAAGCAGAAAAAGGCAGAAAAAGGACTAGAATTTTCAAAGGGAAAAATCATCATTTTTTTTTTCCTTTACAACAGTAGAACAAAGAACTTCCCTGTATTCTAATCCCTAAAGCGTCTGGATAATTTCATTCCCCCCCTTTTTTTTTCCTTTCTTTTATTATTTTTTTTCTTTTAATCAGGCTACAGACTGGGAAATTTCAGTCCAGATGGCTGAAGTTTGGCAAACTTATAAACAAACAAAATCAGGGTCTTAAAAATGGAAGTGATGGGCAATGTTACTAATTAAGCATTCTATATTTATTTTGCCCAGCTGCCTCCTCTTTTTCATCTCCAAATAAAAATAACCAAGAAAAAAATAATATTGATTTTGGTAAAAGATATGTTTGGGGCTTTGAGAGAAGGGCTTACTGAAAACCTGTGCATTAACATCTAAACATGGTTTTATGTACATACCTTCACTGAAAATGTCAATCTTCTTTCCAAATTGCCTCTAAAAATGTCATTTTTTGAGTTATTCTAGGTAGGTTTACAACTTCTAAAGTCAAACATAATTTTTTTTTTCCTGTAGGTGTAAATTTTTGGTAGCTACCTATGTCTTAAAGGGTGAGATTTTCCATTCACTGTTACACACTATCCGGCTTTACAGGTTAACCACTGGGGGCCAAAGTCAAAACACAAGAAAAAGTAACATAAAATCAGACTGAAAATTGTTGGGGATACTCTCAGTTTTCATTTCTTTTTTTCAGATGACCTTTTTCATCTTCTTATGTATCTTCTATGCATTTAATACTTGGAATATAACTGCATTCATTCTGCAAGGAGTCCATCAAGCACCCACCATATACTGACAGACAAACACATCTTCTCCTCAGGCCTGTGTGCCTTGCTATTGATTGGCTCCATGTTAAAGGAACATTTGATATTATGGTCTTTATTTGAACTTTTGAGATCTGTGTTTGCTGGAGATTTACTCTCTGAGTCTCAGATGGAGTAATATGGAAAAGCTGGGAAAAAAAAGAAACAACCATGGAGCCACAGCACCATCAAGTGACAGTTACCTCTGTCACTGTAAACACTACTTCATGAGTACACATAAGGTAGTCTTACTTTACTCTCTCATGCTCTGTGCCACAGGTAGTGAAAGACTGTAAATAAATAATATTTGTAAATAAATAACTACCCTTGTAAATAACTAACTACTGGTTAAAAAATTAAATCTAACTTTAAAAAAATATTATTTTATTTAAAGTGAAACTTTCTGCTATTAAGTCTTTTGCATTGTGTGTTTTGGAAATAACATGACATATTCAGCTCTAAGGCATATACCAGAAGGCTGCAGTCAAGTGACTGGGTTTTCTTTCCAGTCACTTCTGCTACACAAGGTAATGTTAACCAAACCATTTAGTATTTCTGTGCTTTAGTTCTGTCAAATGGAATGTGGAAATTTGTAACTACCCTTGCTTTAGGTTCAGGTATACAATGAAAGACACTATATCAAGGCATTACATACATGTTACTCCTTTGTCTTTTTTTATTATTATTTCTCTAATAAAATTGTGGGGCATCCAAACTGATAATAACACCTGTGTGATCATGAAGAGATACACAGGTGTATTCACAACAGCTTTCTGAAACCCATGTTTGCATTTCTAATGGTTCCCATATTGCACAAGGCAGAGAATAGCTCATATAGCAGGAAATCACAGGGCATTAGTTCTTTGATCAGGACCTGAAGAAGACGACAGCAAAGGACTTGGGTTTAGCTTGTGCGTTGAGTGATTTTCTTCTACTTTTTCACACTCTGAAATTTTCTAGACTTTGGTTCCTAGTTTGATTACACATGCAAAAACACCCTTCAGTTGTGCCGTCTCAGGCTAGCCAAAGAAGCCTTCAGGACTATATTTTTTTTCTTTTTTTTTTTTTCTTTTTTTTTTTTGGTTTTGTTTTGTTTTCCTACATCCATAACCTTTCTGTTCAGACAAGAAAATGAAGAAAAATTAGCTTCATGTCACACTGAGATTTTTCCAGGTGGAATGGAAAAACTATTACATTATTTTTCAAATAGCAATGCTTCTTTGTAAATATCTTATCATACATATGATATGACAGGATGTAATGCAGGAGAAGGTTTTACTGCCCCAAATGATTACAGTAGAAAATAACCTACAAGTAGGTTTTATTGTTCATTTATATATCATATAAGTATATATAGAGAGATATATTAAAAATATGTGTATATATATATGTATAAAATAACACTCTATCAATGGATTTTTAATCCGACTACTCTTTTTTTTTTTTTTTTTCTCCCTCCAAGCATGACCCATCCCAATAGTGGGATAGTAAATAAGGGCAACATAAATAGTTCATTCAAACACCAAAAGTAGATTCAGGAACTGGATGTATACCACCATTTATGTTCATCCTTAATTCTGTAAAAGTCAAAGTGAAAGAGAGAGTAATTTGAGTTAATGGCTGTTAGACTTTCAGTAAGTAAATAATGTCAGACATTAACAGGATTCCTGAGGCCAAAATCTGCAATTCTGTTAATATCCCAGACAGTCTGACTAAAGTCACTTGGTATAATCAGAAATAAATGAAGCCCTTCTCTTGCAGGTAGGTCCCTAGCTCTGGCTTGGTAACTGGAGCTTGGAACACCCCAGGGAATGCATATGGCTCCAGCCAGATGGTTGCAGACTTTCAGATGACACAAAACTCTCAGTGAGACTATGGATGGAAACAGGTTTTGTTTAAGACATACTGTTTTACATAGGGTTTTGCAAATGGAAAATTTGCTAGAATATGATTTTAAAAAAATAATAATAAAAATCAGCTTCTCTATCCCTTGAGAAAAAAATATTGATGTTATAGTGGTGAAAATGAGAGTATAAGAGAGTAGTACCCAGATTCCAAAAACTCTTTGTGTAGATTTCTGAAATATGTGATTCCCCAGTATGTTCAATCTGCCTGTACATCTGGTCCCAAAACATGATTTGTGATTTTAATATGGTTGGTGAGACATAAGCTAATATGTTTTTCTCTGCTGGAGCTAAAGCATTCAGTGCAGAAAAAAAAAAGATTAGCTCTCTAACAACTATGTGAAATGAGAGTGAGAGAATTTCCTGTGACAATAGCCCAGGGAAATACAATATTTCGTAACCTTGCAGCCCACAGGACACCCCAACATCTCCACAGTCTTTATATTTAACAGCTGAGTATAATAGTGGGACCTCACTGTTACAGTTACAACCATCATCCTTCCTGAAATCTCAGCTTGTTTAGATGCTGTTACCTTTTTCTCAAAAAGTACCTGTTGAGCTTCTGCATTAAACTTCATTCAGAATAACAATTAAATTATTATTATTATTATTATTATTAATAATAATAATAATAATAATAATGAAACAAATTTTCCTTTGCCAAAGATGATCTAGGAGTTCAGTAACCATTGGCTTTCCTAACAGGCAAGTCTCAGCTGTCTGTGTCACATTTACAACACACCAATTTTTCATTAAGACACCTAATATTACATGTCATATTGCAGAAAACGTTTTGCAGTGCCGAGCAGTTCCCGTAGCTGCTGTCACTGTTTTCTCTTTTCATAGTTGTATAGCTCTGAGACTGTATGTAGTATGAAAGTTGTAATCAGCTTTCCTTCATTTCGTTGCCCCTCAGTTTGCAGTCTTGTATATGCTATATTTAATATGCTGTTTTGTTGCAACAACACATCCACTGACTTCCCACCACAGCCACCCCAAAAAGCATCCTCTTAAAATGTCCCGGCTTAATTTTGAGAGTTAAGCTGTTGCTTGTTTAGGACATCAGAGACACCATCAGTCAAAATGGGAAAGTAACTGCAGTTTTAAGTGGTAACAATGCTAGACTGTTAAGATTTTTTGGTTTTGCACAGTGAAGTTATTTTGCCCTAAACACAGGAATGTGAAGTTTGGGTTTGGTATGTTTTTGTATGCCTTTTCCTAGCAGGGTGAAAGCGGGTTAAAACATCCATTTAATCCTTGGGGAATGAGGCCCATAAGAGTATTTTATTGAAGTGTGATTGAATGCCAGTTTCTTCAGCTCTTACAAAGATGTCTCTAGAGATGTGATATTTGATAGGTACTTATTTTTATAAGCTAGAGCTCTGAAAGGGCCCACAGGGAGACAGGTACATATTTCTCAGTGAATTTTTGAGTGGCAGGGTGACAACCTCCTCTGCACACCACATTCTAGCTGCAGAGCTTGTATATTGTTCCTCTTCCTAAATGCCAAGTTTCTGATAGGGCTAACTCCAAGAATTATGCAGGTGCATGACACTGGGCTTTGCAACAGCTTATTTTTGAAATGTTGGCTCAGAAAACAGAATTAAGGGTGGTACTTTTGAGTTTAGGGCCAATAGCCTTAGAGTAGACCTGCTGAGCCAAGACAATAGAAAATGCCATGCACTGGGAGGAAGCTCCAAGCTGAGAACTCCTCACTGCTCCATGCTCAGAGGAGATCCTTCCATGGCTTGGACACTCCTTTCTGAAAGTAGCTATGTGTGGCCTCTGCTGAGCTGATAATTGTAATGACCTTGCAATGTGGGAATGGAAAATGTGATCTATTCCTTTTTTCTACCTGCTTACCTGCCAACCTGAGGGCACCCTAACTTCATTTTTCAGATTGCCTGTGCATTTTATCCCCCAAATATATGCACCTAAAATAGATCACATAGGAACAGGTATTGGATATGAGATCTCCAGGGGTTCACCATCTTCCTCCTTACTGAGTGCTTGAGATCACATTCCCATTCTCTGGACTATTACATGTGTTTTTTTCTGTATTTTGGTAGAACTGATATGTCAGTTATTGAGTACATCTTCTTTGTCAGAACAGTTAGTCTTGTGTCGTAAAGAGAATTGAGAAACACTGAATCTGATCCTTGCTATAAGGAGATCTGAAGATCCCTCTCTGCCTTTTGGAGGCATGTTTAAGTTAAACCTGAGCTTCTGAAGTAAATCTCTTGCTTCTCCCCATTTACTGTGTCTTGGTACATGTTACAGAGCAGAAGAAGCAAAATAGAGGCCAGTTGGATCAAACTAAGGCCAAAAGCAAGTCTCTAAAATGCATACATTTTAGAGACTGAGAAGCACAAAGTTTTTGTTTGTTTGTTTCACAGATTTGCCAGTATTACTCTGCAATATTTGCTAGTGTCAGCTGATGTGGGTTTCTCCTGAGACAACCAGGGAATAGGGTGATGATACTAAAAGGAGCAACACGAACATGTCTGTTAGCTTTTCTCCGCTGCTGTCTGTCATGAAGCCTGACTGAATGAGCTCACATTCAACATGCTCTGGAGTCAAACCGCTTGGATGACTTCAGTAGAGGAATATCCTCTTTCAGATCTAAATGCTGCTCTTAATTTAGGAATGCAATTTTCAATTGTCTGACCTTTAAAACCAAAATGCTTTCTCCCCAAACAGCAACTGACTTTTTAATGATACAGTAACTGACTTTTTAATTACACTGTGAAGAGAAAAATAATTCACGCTAGGAATATCAACATCATGTTTATTAGGTTCTAGCTAGAAAAGGATAATAGTTTAGTTGTATGTATAATTATATTTATATTTGTTTGAGAGAAGAATACAGCACATTTATCATGTGGGGATCTTTTATCACATTTGGAGTCCAAAGAAGCTAATGAATTGATTACAGTAATAATAGGAATAAGTGAAGTAATTCATACTGAAGAAGCAGAAGATGAAGTTTGAATTTGGTATCCCTGGAGTGGAATTGTTTCAGCTAGTACGTATGTGTGTAATACATACTTGAAGGGAAAATCTTATGAACTGAATCATGCACAATGATAGACATTGTCTGTCAGATCCTTCTAGAAGTGTAAGGCTTCATTCCCTATGGCTAATCTGATCTAATTTTATACAAACCAGACAGATAAAGAATGGTCTGAGATTTCTGTAGCAGGCGATTATTCATGAAGTTTCTAAATCAATGGAGCACTCAAAATTGAAAGAGTTATTACCATATTACTAAGTAAGTGAAAAGTGTTAATTGAATTCTACTATTCTGAACTCTGTGTAGAGGTTGTTATCATTTAGAAACTATTTCAGATTTTTCATTTTCTTCCTACATGAGATTTTTTTGTTGGTGATACTGGGAAATCAGAAGTGTAACTGGAACATACGGAGCTTGGGAAACAGAAAGATTGAAGAGGTTGCACAGCCAAGATTTTATAAGCAGAGATAACTAGATTTGGTCTTTAAATAAAGAGGACTTGTCTTTCTAATACCATGGTGTCATGGTAATAGAAAGTTATATGCTACTAAAAGTAGCATATTTTACCATTAAAAACAGACCAAACCACACAGTTGGCCATGATTTCTTTTAAAACTGACTTCTAGTTTTAAGATCTAATAATATCTCCTACTTGAATATCTAATATCTCCTATTGTATAATCACATTATTATTAGGTGTCAGATGTATGTTTCATTTGAAATTACTCAGTTTGTAAGCTCTTCAACATTAAATAACACAATTGAAATTATATGCACGTTTTAAATGAAATCTGATAGCTATTTAACATTTTATTTCTTCATGGCTTATGCGGCTTGCACATAATTTTCTTAACTGAAACATGAAGTTTTCAGGGATGAATCTGTCATCACTCTCAAAGCATTCTAGCAACCTGGCAGTCTTACTCAGATAGTATTCAAGCTCGAGGTTTTGAGTTCCGAAAACTTTGAAGATGCCTTCCAACATGTCCAGCTCCTTCTCCCTCTGACCTCCTTGGTCAAATGGTTCTGTGAAAATGTGGAACAGGGAGAATTCTGTGGAAAAAACCTTGCTCTCATCTTGTTTATTCTACCATAGCGGGTTGAACTTGACTAACCACTAGCTGCCTACCACACTGCTTTCTCACTCCTCTTCAGCAGGAAAAGAGGGGAAAATATGGGGGAAAAAAAGAGCCCTGCACCTGCGGGGGCTCTCCATGGCCGCAGCCTCCTCCAGGCCACATCCACCTGCTCCACCGGGGGCTCCTCCACGGGCTGCAGCGTGGAGATCTGCTCCGTGTGGGACCCATGGGCTGCAGGGGGACAGCCTGCTCCACCAGGGGCCTCTCCACAGGCCGCAGGGGAACTGCTGCTCCATGCCTGGAGAACCTCCTGCCCTCCTGCTGCACTGACCTTGGGGGCTGCAGGGCTGGTTCTCTCACATTTTCGCACTCCTTTTCCTAGCTGCTGTTGAATTCCCAGCAGAATTTCCTTTTCTTAAATCTGCTGTCACAGAGGTGTAACCAGCATTGCTCATTGGCTCAGCTCTGGCCAGAGGCCGGTGCCTTTTGGAGCTGGATCTTATCACACTTGGAGCAGCTTCTAGACTTTTCTCACAGAGGCTGCCTCCACGGTCCTTTTTGCTATGAAAACTTTGCCACGTAAGCCCAATACACTCTAATATAACAGTCCAGTGAAATTTTGCAGAGAGAGTTGCTAGTTACATGTCATTAACTAATTGGAGCTTTATACTGGAGTCCGGAAGGTACCCTGGAAGATCATCTGGCCTAGCCCTCTGCTCAAGGAGGGCCACCTAAATCAGGCTGCCCAGGACCAAGTTCAGGCAGCTTTTGAAAGTCTCCAGGGAGGGAAACTCCACAGTCTCTCTGGGCAACCTGTGCCAGTGCTCAGCTACCTGCACAGCACAGTGCTTCCTGATGTTCAGAGGGAAACTCCCGTTACAATTTCTCTCCATTGCCTCTTGTCCTGGCACTGGGCACAAAATAATTAATTAAAATGAGATGCAGACCATGAAATTCTCTGGAATTTACCTATTAAAGACTGTCTGCATGCAATCTATAAACAGAAAGTTGACCATTTATATCATCTCTGCAGATTTTCGGTGCTCTACAAGCATGCCTTCTGCACGAAGAATGGAATATAAAGAGATTTCAGAATGCCTAAATGTGTTAATTTCCAGTTTTTTACTCCTAAACCGATCCCATGAAAATGGTACATATGAAAAAGTTTTGTTTGTTTGTTTTTTTTTTTATAAGAAAAAAAAATATTATTGCTCCAGATTTTTTAGTCTAAATATGTGAATGTATTTGAATCTTGCTGTTGATATAAGCAGCCTTTGGATAGTTTGCTAGGCTGGCAAAAGCTGTCCGTCAAGAAGAGAAGCAAACAATATTCAGCATTTTTAATGCATCATTTTGATACCAGGTGACAATGGCTCCTTTCTAGAAGAGAAATTGATCTTTCAATACATATTGGCTCTCCTACAGTTGTAGAGTCTAAAGCAATAGCTCTCGTGGTGCAATATGATTCTTGTTGGCAAAAATGCTGAAAGTAACTAAATGTGTCTATGTGTGTTCCTTCTTGCCCATGCTATTACCAAGCCATACAGAGGGAGGACAAAGAGTGAATTCAATTCAAAGTAATGGAGTGAGATTGTTCAGCTCACTATTTTTACTGTTACTGAATGTGCTGCACACCTTCTTCAGAGTAGACTGGTGCTTATTCCATCCTGAAAGCAGCATCACTGCATACTGGCAGTGGCATGTTCATTCACTGTACCATAAAGCTATGTTAAGGCTTCAGCACAAATCAGATTTGTTTGCCTTAGTCAATGGGTATAGATGATAAACAATCCTCCATATTTTGAGTGTGAAAATGATAAAATTGATCCAAAGAATTACCTTGAGACCAACATCTTTCAAGCTGTAATGGGATATAAACACTTTCTTTCCTTTTGACTTTCTGTAGACAGTAAATTATGTTCTACCTAGATGGACTGTTAGTTCACAGGAACAGGGACAGGGGATTGAAACCAGCATAGTTCATTGGTTTGCACCAACTGAGCTTTTGACACTAACTTCTCAGACCAGCCTCATTCATAAATTAAATATCTTCAGATAATGTCACCATAATAAAATGTGCTTATATTTGTTTCTGTTTTATGCTGATGATGTAATTGTTTCCAATAGACTTACTTTCTTGTAAAAAACAAATGATGCCATATTAAGTCTTACTACCTTACATAGTAAGTAGACTACCTTTGTCTAATATGAAAATCAACAATATCCCACTATATAGTATTTTTTAAGTTATGTAATTCTAACTATATGTTTCAGAAAGCCAGATCTCTTTTTGTCAAACCAGAAGTGTACTAATGCATTTTTTGTAGTATCTAATATATATTTTGTATTCCTCTGAACAATTCAAGATGTCACATTTCATTTAAAGAACAGGACCACTATGCCACTGTGTTGTGGACTATGAATTTTAATGACCATAAAATAATATGTAAATGTAATAACTGTATTCTAAGAACAATAATAACTTAAGGATAAGGATAAAGAAAAACATCCTGAATTTCAAGTTTTTATATTTTGGAGTAAGTTTTATTGAGCTTTAACCAACAAACTATTCCATGACAGCATTCACATATATCATGTGAATTGAAATCTCTGCCTGGAAAATCTGATTTCCCAGTGTGGAATTTGAGGTGGAACTTTCCTGGAAGGATTAGTTGGAAAGGTGAATTAATGTATATGAGTACTGGAAAATTCCTAGTAGAAAAGTGGTTAAAGAGAAGAAAATTTATTTAGTGAACTGGAATAGGAAATAATGGAAACAACTTTGGGTAAAAAAAAAGGACAAATGAGTGTACTCCTTGCTGCCACTGTCAGCAGGAAATGAATGTGAAGCTGGGATAAAGTAGGAGCCAGGCTGCAAGTAGTAGAAATTAGTATTGGTTTCAGTAGGTATGCATTAATTCATATTAGTTAAGTCCTGGCCCTGATCTGAAGTGGAAGCAGTTTTATTTGTCAAAGACCTGATTAAAACTGGGCACTTTATACGTGTAGCCACCTTGAAGGAGGGACAGACAAAGCCAGCTTCTGAGTTCATGACACACAGAGCAAATTTGACTCTCAACTTGCAGTTTGGTATGTGCATATGAAGATCATCTGAATAATTGCTCTCAAGTACAGAAGCTGGCACATAAAAAGGTGACAATAACAATGATAACTTCATGAGAATACCTACATCCACCCTTTTTCTTGGGTATTTAATATGGTTTTAGCCAGAGAGAAGACAACTGTTTCTTTCTTCTTCCTAAACATACTATAAAAATTTTCTAAAAATCTCTAAGTATGATTAATTCTTTTCCAAGACATTTACAGAACACGTGAAGACAAATTGATGGTATTTAGATGTTTTTTAACTTAGTGTAGTATTAATCAGGTGGAGAGGAGGGGTTTGTACCTCAATTTAAAAATATGTTGTGCTATCCCAAAGTTTGGAAGTGATTTGTTTAGTAATTTATATTTCTTCCATCATTAATTGATCATTAATTAATCATTAATTCAACACCGTAAAATATCCAACATTTTCTATGACATAAGTTGTACATAAATTATCTGATCCTATCTGCGAAAGAAGCAAACCCACCCAGAGTGTCAAAGCAAAATGTAAGAGTGGGAGGAAAATCTCCCTCACCTAGATTTTAACTTTATCAAGTTTCCATAAAAACACATCTATAAGAGAATTACAGTAAATGGCAACAGCTTGATAAATCAAGGAATTTTAATAATGAGTAGCTGTCAATTCCTGTATTGTCCAAAAAAAGCCCAAGCTATAATGAAGACTTTTAGCAATGTAATGAGGATGATGATTATTATAATATACAACTTCAACAGCAATCAAAAATTGTATGACACTTTAAAGTCTAGCAATCTTTTATAAGTATATATAATCTGTATATATCTATATAATACATTGTTGCACTTCCAGTGAAAACCTTTTTTTCATTAATTATAGCTAAGAGTGGTAAAAAGGCTTCTAATTGGATGACCATCTAAATTAGTTTATTTGCAGAATTAAACAATGTAAAGTGAAGGAAAATAATTCATCAAAGAAGTTTCATCAGATAAATGAGATTCAAAAAGTTTAGTTGTTTTTTATATAATTTCCAACCTTGCCATGCTTACGATATCTTTATTTTTGACACTGTCCTTAAATTGGGTTGAAAATAAGATGAGTGACTTAAAGATGCCATAAGTAGACTGGGTTAGTAAATTTTATAAATGCATAGAAGCCTGTCTTGTTAGAATTGAAATTTCATTCAAAATCATGTAATGGATTAAATCAGTTAATCACAAACATTGTAGAGAGTATTTAGAGCAACCAATGGTAAATAACATTTAAAATGCTACCAAAATCCACAGAGATGGTTAAAATATACAATATGTTCTCGTAATGAGAAATTGGATTTGCAGAACTAGCTTTTCACCTAGTTTTCTTTTGGAGAGTGCATACTAGTACAAATCCAGGTGTAAAAACTTTAAAGCATTCAGGAAAGTATCAGATGTGTATATGTGTCCCTCTAGATTTCTTTCAGAGTGAAGTGAAAGGAAAATAGAGGGCAATTAGAAATTCACTCCAGAACAATGAAAATGATTCGAAAGAGGAGTAGAGAAATTGAAAATTCTGCTTTCAACATCCTTGATCATTCAGAATGATGTGAACTTATCAGAATGTTTTCACATACCTTATTATTTGGTAGCAAAGGACATCTGCATCCATGTTAGTGAGTGAAGAGAGCTCCTACTGATGTTATGATAAGTTGGATGGCTCAATGAGAGAAACAGTTCAAATCTACAACTAATATGCTCCTGATTTCACAAAATTGCTCTTGCCTTTTAATTTAACCCAGAATTTTAGAAATAACTGCCTAAGCAGTATCTGTTTTCAGTTGCCTATTATTGTTTTCTTTTTGATATATATAGATGATAGGGATGTGCTGGAGTAATTCTTGACGTTTGAAGTCAGAAGACACAGCTGGTTACCGTAAATTCTAATTATCCCTTACAGGGATATTCACAATTGTTAACTTTGCTTTTATGAAATTAGAGTCTTGGTGCGTAGTTAATGAAGAGAGCAATTTTGCTCCAGAGGTTGAATTAGAGCAGGTGACTAACTTTTGTTTTACTACAACCTTAACAGGTTTCAGCAACACATTGGAATAACCTCAGTTTCTTGAAGATGGAGACCCAAAAACTCATCAAATATGTTGCTGATTTTAACTTATGCAGGGCACACACCTTAATTAATATCTGTTTCTGTCTCACTAATAATTTTGAATTAATGGATTGAACGTAATCAAAGCAAGATTTTTTTTCCCTCTCACAGCTGCTCACACATTTCAGGAGTTGGTGATAATGTCCAACCTGGGCACTGTATATCCATTACTATTTAAACTTCTTTTCTAAGTTGTGACCATTGGGAAGATTCAGATAATTGTCTAATATTGGAGACATTTATGAGTTTCCCTTGAGAATTTTTATTTTTTTTTCATAATGAATACATTACTTTATTGCAATGGACTGGCCTTTAAGAACTAATATAAATCTTATGAACACTTTTAATAATTATTTTTACCGTAGTCATTGTATTTGTTAATTCACCCCAGGCAACGATAACTAGTCATTAATCTTTCCCTTATTCCTGTGACCATATTTTATGTTTATTGGCTTTTTTGCCAATTAGGTATTTTAATATTTTGCACACTGACAGATGTAGCCTAGCCATTAATTTAGTAGTGAATTGAATACTGTGAGATATTCTGGGGAGAAATTCCAAAAATTTTCTGTGCCTCTACAAATCCTACTAAATGCCTAACTTATAACCATGTGTTTTAGAGGTAGAATTTTCTATTCATAAAGGCCCTGACTGGAGTTTTTCCTCCTGCAAACACTGTTGATAGCTGGAAGTGCAGTTCAAGGGATGTTTGCTTCTAGTATAGCCAGTGGAAAGAGAGTCATTCAGTCATTCTAGGAGTAATTTCTAATGACAGAAAGCTGATGATAAAAATATAGCTTGGTCCTGTCTCCAATGGGGAAAAAGAAAGATATTTCCAGTTAGCTATACAAAGTAAATCCAAAACCTTCATTTTTCACTTAACAAGTTAACATGTATGAATATTCAACACCACTTTTTTTATGCAGTAGGTTTACCTCATGTAATTTAAATCATAGTAGCAAAGGCATGAAGCTGCTTACTCAAAAACCTTCATGTGGCATGTTCTCCTCCAATTGAGATTAAACAATTCCTTTCAGAAGCCATGAAATTCTTAAAAAAAAAAAAAAAAAAAAAAAGAATCATTATCATCATCATATACTAAATTTTGTAGCAAGAGTGGCAATAGACATAGACGAAGAAGAAAAAAGTTTCAGTTAAAAGTTACTTTTCAGGGCTTTGAGGAAGTTCTTGTAATTTCTTATTTAGAGTGCCAGAATCATTACGTCACAAAACATCTGAGTGGGAAGGGGACTGAGGTAGTCTCTCCCCTAAAGCAAGTCTGGCTCTGATTTCAAACCAGAATGCTCATAGGTTGGTCCAGCTGGAACAGGGAGCATATAGATTACCATACAGTTAAGGCAAACAGCTCCAGTGCTGCACTGAACTCACAGGGAAACTATTTCTTATACCCAGCCTGAACCTCTTGTTGCAGTTTATGTGCATTGTCTCTCATTCCCTTGCCATACACTGCAGTGAAGAGCCCCATTCTGTCTTCTTGAAAACAGATGTTTTGCTTTGGTGGAGACAAATACAGCAGCAGAAAGTTTTCATTCAGGACTTTTAAACTTAAAAGGCAAGACAGGTATTTTAATTAAACTTTAGAGAAAAAAAAAAAAAAAAAGCACATTCTTTGGTGAATAGGTGAACTGAATTGTATGTGATACCAAAAACTGGACTAGAACTACACTAACTTCCAAGTTCAAGAAATATGTAAGTTGTGTGTATCTCATACAAACTGTAGCTGTTTTCTGGCTGTCAATGCAATGATAACTTCTTCATGCTCACAAGTATTTTGAGTTTAAATTAGGTCAAAACACAACAGAGTCAAGACCATAGACACTACTAACATAAACAGGAACCATTCAATAGCTCACTGAACTGCACTATTTCTGATAACAATGTATTGGTTCTTGAAAATATTGATTGTATGATTTATTTTCTGAATCAGATGTTTAACTCCATTGGAGCTAACAGAAAGACATAATCAGCATCTGCTTTGTAAACTTACTTTTGATGTAAGGGTATATAAGATTACTTCTGAGAATATGTCCTGAGGATTATTTTTTTCTGAGATACTGTTGTGGTTTTATCCCGGCCGGCAGCTAAGCACCACACAGCTGTTTGCTCACCCTCCCCCCTCCCTCCCTGGGATGGGGGAGAGAAATGGGGAAGTGAAGCCTGTGGGTTGAGATAAAGACAGTTTATTAAGACAGGAAAATAATAATAATAATAGGACTAATAATAATAATGTGTATGAAACAAGTGATGCACAATGCAATTGCTCACCACCCGCTGACCGATGCCCAGCCTATCCCCGAGCAGCCGGCCCCCCACCCCAGCCAGCCACCCCTATATATTGTTTAGCATGACGTCAGATGGTATGGAATACCCCTTTGGCCAGTTTGGGTCAGCTGTCCTGGGTCTGTCGCCTCCCAGCTCCTGCTTCACCCCCAGCCTGCCCACTGGCAGGACAGAGCGAGAAGCTGAAAAGTCCTTGGCTTAGTGTAAGTACTGCTCTACAACAATTAAAACATCAGCATGTTATCAGCGCTCTTCTCATCCTAATCCAAAACATAGCACCCTACCAGCTACTAGGAGGAACTGTATCCTAGCTGAAACCAGGACATCAGAAAATGCATGTATATTATATTAAAAACATTTAAGTTAATGTTACTGTTTACGGATTTCACAGGAGACAGACAAAAGACTGGAAGCTGAACTCATTTCCCAGAGGTCTATCTGGAAGGACCTGCTGAAGTGCTCTGTGGATCTTTCCTTGCCTAAATTCCTAGGTTTTCTTTCAACAGATACCAGGGAAGAAGCAATAGAATGGTGAGACAAAGAGAGGAGCTCTTGTAGCTCTTGTCATGAAGCCAAATAGAGCAGGGTTGTGTTCTCATGCTTGGAAGCTGGGGAATGTTCCCAGGTTTGACAGCTGAAGAAAGACAAAATTTAGCCTAACTTTAAAAGGAGACACATGCTTGAGAAAATGATTTTTAAATATTCAAACATACTTACCAATGAAGAAAGAAGCTGTTCTGAAAAGCAAAGAAAAATATATCAGTCATCAGTTTCTTCTATATTCCTTTAGAGGACACAAGTTAATTCAAAAAGAAAGATAATTTTCTCAGATTTTTACAAAATCTGACCAGAAAAGTTATGATTTTCCTGAGTGCACCAAAGAAGTGAACCATGTCAGAACGTAAAGGTTAATGAAATTCATCAGTCACTCTGTACAATGGCAGAAGAATTCATAGTTTTAGTAGAAAGCAGGTGTATTGGATTTGGAGCAATTTTGAGATGGAAACTAAGTCAGACTGAACACAGCATTCACAGAATCATAGAATGGTTGAAGTTGGAGGGATCTTTGGAGCTCATCCGGTCCAATTCCCTGCTCAAAGAGGATTACCTAGAGCAGGTTACCCAAGACAACGGGTAGCTTTCCTCCAGGCAGCTTTCAAATATCTGCAAGGATGGAGACTCCATAACATCTGTGGACAACCTGTGCCAGTGTTCAGTCACCCACACAGTAAAGAAGTGTTAATGGATGTTCAGAGTGAAAATCCTGTGTTTCAGTTTGTGTCCATTGCCTTTTGTCCTGGCATTGGACACCGCTGAAAATAGCATGTCTTCATCCTCTTGGCACCTGCCCTTCAGGTATTTATAGATATTAAGATTCCCCTGTGAGTCTTCTCTTCTCTAGGCTGAAGAGCCCCAGCTCTTTCAGCCTTTCCTCACAGGAGAGATGCTTCAGTCCATTCATCCTACTCATGGCCTTTTGTTGGATTTTCTCCAGTATGTCTACATCTCTCTTGCACTGGAGAGCCTAGAATTGAACTCAGTACTCCAAGTGTAGCCTCAACAGTGCTGAATAGAAGGGAAGGATCTTTATCTGCTGGCAGCCCAGGATACAATTAGTTTTTTCTCCCACAAGGTCACATTGCTGGCTTATGTTCAACTTGGTGTCCACCAGATCCCCAGAAACTTCTCTGCCAAGATGACAGCTTGTCAGTAACTAGCCTGCACTGGTGTCTGGGGTAATTCCTGCCCAGGTGTAGGACTTTACACTTCTCCTTGCTGAACTCCATGATGTTCCTGCCAACCCCTTTCTGCAGCCTGTTGAGGTCCCTCCGGATAGTAGCATGACTCTCTGGTGTATCAGCCACTCTAGCCAGCTTTGTGTCATCAGCAAAGTTGCTGATGGTACAACTATAATCCAGCATGAAGATCATTAATGAAGATGTTAAAGGGGATTGAACCCAGTACTGTGTCCATTAGCATACCTGCTGAAATTTATCAGTGACACAGAGAATCACAGAATGCCTGAGGTTGGAAGGGACCTCTGAAGATCATCTAGTCCAACCCCTCTGCCAAGAAGGATCACCTAGAGCATATTGCACAGGATGGCATCCAGGTGGGTTTTGAATATCTCCAGAGAAGGAGACTCCACAACTTCTCTGGGCAACCTGTGCCAGTGCTCTGTCACCCTCACAGTAAAGAAATGCCCTCTCCTATTCAGCCAGAACTTCCTGTGCTTCAGTTTGTGCCCGTTGCCTCCCGTTCTGTCACTGGGCACATCTGAAAAGAGTCTGGCTCCATCCTCTTGACACCCTCCCCGCAGGTATTTACATAAATTAATAAGGTCTCCCCTCAGTCTTCTCTTTTCCAAGCTAAACGGGCCCAGTTCTCTCAGCCTGTTCTCACACGACAGGTGCTCCAGTCCTCTAATCATCTTCATAGCCCTCCTCTGAACTCTCTCCAGCAGTTCTATGTCCCTCTTGCACTGGGGAGCCCAGAACTGGACATAATTCTCCAGGTGTGGCCTCACCAGGGCTGAGTAGAGGGGGAGGATCACCTCCCTTGGCAGCACTCTTTCTAATGTACCCCAGGATACCGTTGGCCTTCTTGGCCACAAGGGCACATTGTTGACTCGTGGTCAACCTGCTGCCCACCAGGACTCCCAGGTCTCTCTCTGCAGAGCTGCTCCCCAGCAGGTCATCCCCCTGCCTGTACTGGTGTTTTGGGTTATTCACCCCTAGGTGCAGGACCCTGCACTTGTCTTTGTTGAACTTCATGAAGTTCCTCTTGGCCCAACCCTCCAGCCTGTTGAGGTCCCTCTGAATGGCAGCACAGCCCTGTGGGGTGTCAGCCACTCCTCCACAGCAGCGGTATTACAAAAAAATTACTGGATGTACTTTGACCTGAAGATAATTTGCCTTCTGGATTCTTACAACCATAGTGATCAGCAGTCCTCAAAATTTCCCCATACAGAGGAATTCAAATGAATGTACTCCAGTATTTAAAAAGAAATAAATAATAAAAAAATGGTAATAATCTGCAGTCTTATTCAGTAACCTAAACCTTACATCAAGGTAAGCCATTTATTTCAAATGACATATTTGGATCCCTGAGGCTTTGAGGTTACAGCTCATTTATGTAGTTAGAGACTGACACACACAGACCAATGAAAGACAGGGAAAATGTGAAAAAAGTAAAGAAATCATTGAAATAAAGGCAAGGTAGCTGTCAGGAAACCTGCATGGACATAAGCAGCTTATAAAGCCCACATTAAAACATAATGTCTTTAGGGAATATTTCCTTAATAAATACCATCCATTACACCTTCAGAGTTAGCGCAGTTTCAGTCACAGAACCGTAGAAGGGCTTGGGTTGGAAGGGACTTTAAAGATCACCTGGTTCCAACCCTCTGCCATGGGGAGGTCTGCCACCCTGATCAGGTTGCCCAGAGCCTCATCTAACCTGGCCTTGAATACCTCCAGGGAGGGAGCATAACTTCAAAATATTTTCTTATAAATGACTGAATTTTCTGTCACCTAGTACTATCTGATAATTGTAATCGTAACACTTTTGTTGTTGTTGTTGTTAATGTGATTTATGCTACAGTTACACTTAAAAACTTCAGAGAAGAGCTACTGGTGTCATCAGAGCTGGATACTCCCAGAAGGATGTATCTAAATAGATTCAAAACCCCTATGTATCTGGATTGTTTTCTAATTTTCCAGTATAAAAATATGTTGCCTTTAAGTACTGCCACCCGTGTTAGTTCACTAGAAGATTCTAGTACACTCCACAGTTATGGAGACTGACTGAGCTGACTACTGATTTAATACTAACCATGCTTATGTAATGATATGAAACTGTGATGAAAAAAAATATAATGAGGAGGGCTATATCATTAGCTACCTACACATACATAAGCTTTTCTACACTTAGTTCCACAGAGATGCCAATAAATAAAAGAGCAAAAAATAATCAGCATTGATAACCTAATACATCCAGTTTTGGAACAAGATCTACCAACTGATGAGGAACATGGCTAATATTGTGATCCATAACACTATGTTCTAAAAATTCTTAGCATATGGAGAAGAAAAGAAGCAGAAGATAGAAAAATAGAGGAAGGTAACATCAATGAGAAACACAGAGAAGTGGAAAAAGCCACACGCTTTTCATGTTTATAATCTCAGTAGAATTATTTGACCTAGTTTATTCTGTATTGTAAATAAGAGATCATAATCAAACTAGTCCTGGGCCCAGCTTGATTGTGAGTTGTGCAACTGCTTGCAAGTCTGAAGACATGGGAGTCTACATTACATCTATAATTTAGGTAACCTAAGAGGGTAGTCTTCTTAATCAAGGTATTAAATCTGAGCTCGATGTTTTTGTCAGTGTGTAACACCTAGGTTCAGATTGTTTGAACAGGTACACTGCATCTGGAAAGTGGATGATTTTATCTTCTTTGCTTGCATAGATGATATCTCTTTCTCTCTTTTCTAGCCCTACCATCTAGTGTGATATGAAATTAAGACCAGATTGTATCCTTTCTTGCCAATGTTTACTGGTAGAGGATGCTATCCATACTTATAGCTCTTTCTGCCAAGAAGATTTAATAAGATTAATCAAGAATTTCTTATTAAATTGACCATAATAGGCTATAAACAATAAGTATAATTGTTTTCAGTGAAATCTAGAGTGATTTGGTTTTCTGTAGAAGAGATGAACCTAACCTGCGTTAGGTTGCAGTCTAAGCTGTTATTCTTGTTTGATCTAAGCAATTAAATAAAAATTTATCAAAATTAAATCAAAATCATAATTACAGTTCTGTAAACTCTTTTCATTGGAAAGAGAAACTGTGAAAGACTGGCCAAACTCTTAATTCTATGAACAGAGGAAACAGTTCTCTTGCTCACAGTGCCAAATCCATTTCAACCAACATTTCACCTAAATAATCTCATTGCTATGTCACCAGGGCTTTTATGATTGAATTTAGATGTTCCCGTTTGGGTTGCCTGTGTTTTTATCTGCTGCCTTGCCTCCACCCTCCCCAGAACTGTGTCTCACAGTCTCGCTTGGATTTAGTTACAGTGACTACAAAGATTTTAAGCTCTAGCTATTTTCTCCACTTCTCATCAGGCATTATGTCTTGCCCTTAGCTAGTGCATCTAGAGCCTGAAAACTGTAATACAAATGCAAGTTGATGGCTGGTTTAAATATATCAAGTTATGAATGAGTGCAGTTTCTGCAGTGATAGCCACCAGAAGATAAAGAAAGAAAGAGGTGAAAGTAATAAGCTCTTCAGACAACATGGCTCTGTGATTACATGATTACATGTGAATACATGACTAGCACCCTCGTAAGCCACTTCTACAAAAACAATGTAAGAAGCTGTCTTTGCCCATGCATATAATGTTCTGTAGCGGTCTCACTTATGCGTCTTTTTTTTTTTTTTTTACTGTGATATATATTTAAATTTAGTTTAGAGACAATTGCTGTTTCAGTTGTACCTAGTCCTATAAAAAAAATTTAATGAAATTTAAAAGCAGGAAGTAAACACGTTTGCCAGTATCAACCTCAATCCTTAGCATTATTATTCTTTAAACATAAACATATAGTGAGTAGTAATTTAGGATTTTGTGAAGACCAGTATCATATAATTTCACCCCTCACTAAGTAACACAGAATAGCCATGAAGTTTATTTACGTGCTGATAGTTGGTCTAATAATGGTTTCCCCTACCTGCTTATCATCTAGGTTATGCTCACACAGCCCAAAACTATTTACATAGATTTTAGCATTTAGCAGTCTTAGTAGTTTCATATAGTCAGAGTTGGCTTGCATGGTCTCCATAAAGTTTTCACTACTAAAGTTTTATTTGCATTGTGATGCTAACTTCTTGCAGCACATTATTGTTTCAATCCCACCTCCAGGGCAGCATAGATGTATTTGTATGCCACTTTTCTCCTAGTGTAATGCTCCACTTCAAATAGCTTTGTCTTCACCTGCTTTACGTAAGATTATATCCAGTATTAAAATAGCTTTTGTAGCACTGGACTTTTTTTTCAAATTGTCAATCCACTCAATAAAATATTAGTCCCCTTTTCAACTCAAGTAGTTATGACAGCACAGTATTTTATTTCAATTCATACTGTGGGCTGTGACATTTCATAATTTTTATCTGTTTTGTGGACAGATGCTTATAGTTGTCAGGAATGATGACTTGTAGTGATCCACAAGAATGTGATTGCATTATCTTTTGATAACATAGGTAGTTCAGAATATATCATTGCTGTAATAACAGTCTTTGATTTATACAGTTCTCTTCCACTGTTTGCAATTGGGAAAATGGCAAAACAGAATAAAAATTTATCAATTTTTAGCACCTTTTTCAGTCTGTGAAATGAGCTAGTGTCATTGATGCAAGGTATTTGCTTCCCTGGATACCCTATTATTTGAGTGTATGTTTAAAGTACGATTTTTCTCTAGGTATAAGGACACCAATAGAAACACCTTATTTCCAGACTACTCTGCACTCTTTCCATCAAATCTGACATTATAAATGTCTGAACATAAAAATCAATTGCATGATATGTCTAGTGCTTTTCTTAGCCCACAGAGCTACCGTAATTCATAGTTATAAGTCAAGCCATGTAAAACTATTTAAAATGACTAAGATATAACCCACTATAAAACTACCACAATCCCTCCCTGCAGGTTATGTCTGTGTAAATTTTCTGTAACATATGGATGCTTATCCAATCTTGCATATGAGTATTTTGGAAATGGGTATGACTGCACACATAAGAGCTTCAGCCATTCAGTTGATTTTTTAATATATATTTTTAATATGGGTCAGCCACATTTACAGAACCCTATAAAAATTATTGTGTATATTTCACAGCAACTAAACCACAGAGAATAAATTACTTTTAAAAACATTCATTCAGTGAATTACTTAAAGTTACTCAGAAAACAAATATGATAAACAAAATTTTAAAAATCAAAACTGAAATTAAACACTTCATATGAAAGGCTATGAATAAAACAAATTTCTTATCTCACTCTTTCTTTGCTTTTATTGTCACAACTGCATGCAGAGTTCCAGAATTTCACCTTTCTGATCCCAACTTGTTTTTCTAGAGCTGTGTGGGCATTCAGTTTCATTAGCAACTTTACAGATTAACAGCTTCAATTTTGGCTTAAAAAGCTTAAAACCAGACAGACCTCGTGGACAGTTTTCTTTCCCTTCTACTGCTCAGACATCTCTAGTTATCAATACAGTGTCTAAATGCAGAAAATACTGGTATTTTGTGCATGTCTTTAGGAGTGAGAGTGAAAGATCACAGCTCCTTTGATAGGCAGCATCACTTAGTCTTTCTTTCTCTTTCTCATTCAAAGCACACATTTCACAAGGGGGAAGAAAAGAGTAAAGTCTGTGATGCTTTTCTTTACAAATGTAAAAAAGATGCTGCCTATCTTCAAATAGCTTTTTTCTTTTTTTTTTTTGGTCTTCCTTAATTATTGTCTTCCTCGGGGAAGCCAAACTAATTTTCTTTAAAATAAATAGAGTACAACATGAGAATCATTAGAATTAATTTTTTTCTTCCTTTCTGTCCTTTATAAAAGGCTGTTTAATAAGATCTATGGAAGTGATAGGGGAGCGTGCTAGTCTCTAACGTTGTAATTATTTTAAGTTTTTTGAACCTACCCATAAGTATTCTTTGTATTTCTTAGTGCCCTTTACAGTAAGGTTATTACGGCAAAGAGTTTGACTGCATTGTGTATACTCCTAATGTTTATTCAAAAGCCTTGCTTTTGGAATGAATTTGTATGGTCAGTCTAGGAAGCCTTATATGTACAATTACATTTCTATAGGCTTCTTCATAATTATCTGCCACCATGCAACTCTGCGTGCTTGAGGGCAGAGCTAGAGGGACCTGGAGGAATGGGCTGACAGAAACCCCATGAAATTCAGCAAGAATAAATGCTAAGTGCTGCCTAGGAGAGGGTAGATCGTCTGAAATGACTGTGTGGGATTGAAGGGGCTCTGTGAATATTTTATAGTAGCTCTGTAGGAAAAGCCCTGGAGTGGTGGGCAGTGAGCTGAAAATGAGAGCCCATGGTGTGCCCCAGCAGTCATGGAGATTGAGCCAGGCTACTCACAGTGATGCAGGGTGGAAGGGTGACAGACAACAGATACAAATTGAAAAAGGTTCAGACTGGATATAAGGAGAAACTTCTTTTGACTGCTGTCTCCTCTCCAAACCTCCTGGAAGGATTCAAACCCTAGCTGGACCAAGGCATGAGGAGCTTGGTCTGACCCCAGAGCTGGCCTTGCTTTGAGCAGGGGGTAAGAATGCAGACCTCTTGACATGCTTTCCAAACTGAAATATCCTGTTATTCTGTGCTTCCACTTCCGATATAAATTACACATCAGTGACAACCACGCAGAAAGCTCCATCTTTAATTAGTAAAAACAGTAGTACTGCAAATCTTATTCAAGGTATGAAACTTCAGCTGGGAGTGGTAAGGGTAGGAACATCTGAAGAAGCAGAAATGCTGTATGGTAAATCATGAGTTTCTTCTCAGAAACTGGGAAATCCAGTCAGTGTTGTATTTCAACAACAAAAGATGGATGACAAGAGTGCATGAGATCTGGTCAGCTTAATTACACTGCATAGCTAGAGCATATCAAGGAATCTCCCTTCTGTGAGAATTCCCTCTTACAAGTGCATATTTTATAGTAGCAAACTACAGATGTGTTAACAGATATCAAGGGCTATCATAGGTGCAGGCTGACCTATAAACCATGTTGCCTGATTCCAGGTGGATGATGATGGTGTCACAACCCCTGGGAAGCATATCCTAAGCCTTGTTTTGGGGCTTTGGCTTGCTTATTTTAGAAATCATAGGAAAAGAGGAGAGTAACTGTGGCTGGAGAGTTTCCTCTTGCAGTGAATAAAGCATTTCAAATGTATCTGAAATAGTGTGTCTGTGTGCATGTATGTGTTTATTATATTTCCATTAGAAAAATCTGAGAAAACATCTGTTTTGAATAAAGTTGAGTAATTTATTTCTTTAGCTCTTCACCGAACATTCATGTCTCTTATTCTCAATTAATTCTGTGAATAATCTCAGTGCACAATAAGCAATCAGAGGACAGCAAAGTGGTTTGGTAAAAGGATAAGAAAGGTGTAAATGTAAAATTGCGTTTATTAGTTACATCTTTTTTTCTATTGGTTGTATATTCCTTTACAACTTTCCTTTTTACTAAGGGAAAAGTAGTGAAATACAGTGAAAAATATTCTCCTTTTAGCTGCACTAAATTCCTAGTATTTGCTCAATGTAAAATTCCTACTTTGCTCAATCCTCTAGAGTAACCTTATTAATAACATATATCTTTTTTCTTATTCTACACACATTTTAAAATATAGGCATGTGTACCATCTTTTTTTTTTTTTTTTTTTTTTGTTAAAACCAGATGATGCAACAGTCAGTATTCTCATTCATTTTACCTTGACATGACCCATTTATTGCAGTGTCTGTACGTATTTTCATATAACCAGTCCTAGTTAAGATTTTGGAATTTTTTATGCTGCAAAATCTTGATAAATGAAGTAATGTTGCCTAAAATGTGGGAATTCATATTCACTTAAATTCTGAATAGTTTTGTTTTTTTTTCCTTATATACATTTTTGTTTTATGCATGATATTTTTCTTCTTCAGGATTATGACTTCTATTTGGTTTTGCTAAGAATAGTGCGTAGAGCAGATGATGTTATCGAAGGATGAGCTTGTTTGAAACCATATCTTATTAGTTCAAACTGATGAGAAAAAAAATTAAGCTATGTAGCCCTTTTTCAGACAACACAAAACTGGATAAGCATACATAAGATAAACATAGCAATGCATAACCATTGCAGAGTTTACTTTATATTGATGAAAATTGGTTACTCTTACTTTTCCATTTCTAATTTTATTGTGCTTCACATTCTTTCTCTCTAAATGTTCTTTTTTCTTTTCCTTCCTTCCTTCCTTCCTTCCTTCCTTCCTTCCTTCCTTCCTTCCTTCCTTCCTTCCTTCCTTCCTTCCTTTCTTCCTTCGTCCCTCCCTCCCTCCCTCCTTTCTTCCCTTCCTCCCTTCCTTCCTTTGTTTTCCCACAGGATGATTCCCACGTCCTCCATTTTGGTTCTGTTCAGATGCCATAGATCAATGCACAACAGACAAGAAATTATAGTATATATAATACATTTGCCTGAGAGTACAAATTTTTCCATGTTTTCACTTCAATTATTAATATATATATTCGATCTGGAGCACATTAGCTTGTATAAAAGTAATCTCAAGCGTCATTACTACATGTATTTTTTATTGCATTTTTCTTCAGTGGATATTTGATGTACTTTAAAAAAGAGGTCAGTATCATTCTCTTTATTTTACAATAAGGAAAAAAAAAAAAAAAAAAAAAAAAAAGAGGTGCCTAAAAGTGAAAAGACATGCAACAAATTTGGAATTAAGTAATGAAAAAAACTTAAACTGTATATTGATGTCCAGGTTGTCCACTCTCTAGCATTGTCTAACCTGTATGGCATGACTTTTCTTTCTAAAGATGTTTCCAGTTTCTGTCACTTTTACCACCTTGCATTACCATGCTCTTTCAGTACTTCCCTTTCAAGTGGTTGTGAGGCTACTTTGTTACCAGATCCCTAAAAGCTTTAAAAACAATGACTATTTCAGAAATCTGGTTTACAGCGTCTCTACTAACAACACGGTTTCAGAAGGGACTTGGGAGTGTTGAATGGCTGTGGAAGAGATTAGAGGTGTAAGGAAGTGAGGAGATTAATTAAATGGTTTTAGCTTCTTCCAAAGAAAGTGGTGAAATGACCTCACAAAATTTTCCATAGCAGCACTGAACTCAGAATGCTTTATGATCAAGCCTGTCCTCGGTTTACTTAAGGTGTCATAAGTACATCAGCATTTGCGAGAAGTAGCACTGTCTTGAACGGTTTTCTGTCAGCCTTTTTATTAACATTTAGCGTGTCATTTATAGTTTTTCCTATTGCATTTAAAAGAATACCACAGGAACACACAAGTTAAATCAATCGCTTCACTATTGCTATTAAAGCATTACACAATGTAGCCTACAGTTACTCGTTATTGGAAGTGTAGCAAGACATGGGGGCTCTGTTCTCTTACAGCTTTTGTGTTGACATATGGCATTGTTATTTCCTTACATTCAATTTTGTCCAAACCTATGTGTTTCTCAAGTGTTAGCTTTAGTTTCATGTTTTGATATTCATCTAGTCAGTATAGTGCCTGACATTTTGTTACCTACAAGCACAGCCTCTAACCCTTGGCATTTCAGAATGACAGCAATGCAGATTCCCTCAATACTGATAAAAATAAAAAAAAAAATCAGTTCTTACCATTGTGCTCACTGACCTGCTGGAAAGGAATAGATGAAAACAAATAAATGAATGTTTAGTTATGATGATGTTTAGTTATGTTTTCATCTTCCTCAAGAGCATACTTACCTGGTCTGCCATCAGTGACAAACAAGGTATACTGGTTGCACGCAGAAATATTTTTATCTGTGTAGGAAATCTTTTAACAAGCACAAACACAACTATTACTGGGGAGAAAGCATCATTAATTAACTGATAAAGTTGTCACACCATTCAGAACAAGACTGTCTTTCCTCCTTTACTGAGTACCACCAAAAAAGTATTGTTTGGTTGAATTTTACAGCTGATAGTGTAGCAGATAAATCAATGGTGAATATAGAAGATAATGTCAGAAAGATGTCAGAAAGGTATCCTTGTGGTTATTTATCAAAGGAAATTTAATAACTAAGTGATGAAGTGATGAAAAACAAACATAAAAAACAACAACAAAAAACTTTTTTTTTTTTTTAGCTATATACAACATTTTTCATTATCATTGATGCAAAATGAGTTCTGCTAGTATCCAGTTTAGTTTTCTCTTGTTCTATTTAGTTCTGTCTTGATCATTCTGGCTGATATGTGAAAATATTTTAAACACTATCTCCTTAACACACTGTTTAAATATATTAGAACTGACTTTGAAACCTTCACATTTTTAAGTCTCCATTACCTTATTCAAAATAAAAACCCTAGTAAAGGGCACAGAAATATTTTGTATAATGTTGTTCAAAGAAATTAATTTTTCGGGGCACGGTATTTCACACTTTTTGTCAAAAGTTATCTGGGTCATCTATGTTGAAGTGACTTGGGTTTAATGACAAGTGACTAAGACGCTTCTTTTAGTTCTAATTCTTCTAAGGACTGTCAAACTAAGATGCCAAAAAAGAAAGAATATGAGGCAGCAACATGCCTAGGAAAAAAAAAAAGTAATTATTTTAGCATTTTAGTCTAGTCTACGGAAATACACTTTCTGAATGAAATGTACATGACTTTTACACTTATAGCTTTAGGCATACTCTGCCACAATGACGAAGAGAAGTGTCATCTGGATTAATGGAAAGTCTGATAGTCCAGTCTCTAGCCGAATATTAATTCACCAGATTGGAAACATCTTTTTAGTGTAGTCATATTATTAGTAAATTATTATTATTAATCTTATTTACTAATTATTAGTAATTTATTATTGGTCATATAAATAGTAAAACAAAAATGCATGCCTCTAATTTTCCTTTTGCCTACAGTAAAAATGTGTATTTTTGTACATTCTGAACATGGATGTCTACTTTTCTTCCCATTTGACAAAACCATTAATAAAAAATATAAATTACTTTAAGCCCTTACAACCCACAGTGCTTGCAGCCTTACATAGCTTTTCAGAAAGTAAAACTATTTTAAGAAGAGCTTTATTTTTAAAATATTAACAGATTGGTTAACATTGTCTGGAGCTGAGAACTGGGGAATAACTAAATATAGATTTTGTAAGCTAACTGTAGGCTGTTGTTTGAAATCTAGAAAGAAAAAAAAAAAGATTAATCTTTAGAATGTTTATTTAAGGTAGATGAAGGATATGTTACTATTACTGTAGCCTGAAGAATCTAAAGGTAGCTGTGGTTCATAAATATGTTCTGGGGATAGTATTTCTAGTAACCCTGTGAAATTACCAATAACATTTTTCATGATATTTTTCTTCTGTTTGTAAATATAGGAATAAATACTTTAGTTGAAATATTTGTACTGGGTCTGGCTGGGATGTTAACTTTCCCTCCAGCAGCCCAGTGCTGTGCTCTGCACTTGTAGCTAAAACAGCAGTGGTATCACACCAGTGTTGTGTCTGCTGCTGAGCAGTGCTGGCACAGCATCAGGACTCTAACCCTCCGAGGGGGTGGGCAAAAATGTGAGAAAAGAAACATCACCAGGGCAGCTGACCTAAACCAACCAAAGGGATATTCCATACCATATGATGTCACACTCAGCAATAAAAGGTGGAAAAAGGAAGAAGAGGGGAGGGGTGGGCTCTCATTGTGAAAACATCTGTCCTCCCCCGAAAACCGGCTACGTGTGTTGAGGCCCTGCTTCAAGGACGTGGTCAGGCATCGTTCATTTGTGGGAAGTAGAGAGTAATTTCTTTCCTCTGCACTTCCACATAGCCTTTACTTGTTTTGTTTAGTTTTCCCTTTCCCCCCCCCTTTCCCCTTTCCCTTTTTTCTTCCCCTTTAGTTAAATTGTTGTTTAGTCAAATTGTTTAGTTAAATTGTTTAATTAATAATAATCTTTCCTTAATAATTATTTATTTTTTCCTTTAATTAAATCATCCTTATCTCAACCCATGAGTTGTTCTTTCCTTTACCTCTTCCCCTCCTCATCTAAGGAGGGGGAGTGAGAGAGCGGTTGTGGTGTTCAGCTGCCTAGCACAGTAAAACCACCACACAAGGACGTGGTCAAACATCGCTCATTTGTGGGAAGTAGAGAGTAATCTCTTTCCTCTGCACTTCCACATAGCCTTTACTTGTTTTCGTTTGTTTGTTTGTTTTCCTTTCCACCTCCCTTTCCCCTTTCCCTATTTTCCCTTTAGTTAAATTGTTTGATTAATAATAATCTTTCCTTAATAATTATTATTTTTTTCCTTTAATTAAATTATCCTTATCTCATCTCATGAATTGTTCTTTCCTTTACTTCTTCCCCTCCTCATCTAAGGAGGGGGAGTGAGAGAGCGGTTGTGGTGTTCAGCTGCCTAGCACGGTAAAACCACCACGATATTTTAAAAGTTTTTTCAATCTTTAGCTTTTAGTGCATAATTTACTTTATTAAAGCAGTAAATATGGAACAGTTTGCTTAATGTATTGAAAAAAATACAAGGACATGCCTTCATTTAAAAAGAAAAAAATCTCTAGCAGTATTAATAGCAAAATCATGGACCCAATCAATCAATTTTAGAGGAAATTCTGACTGTCATTTTTTGTCTTACTGTTGCTGCACACACACATAAAAAATCCCATAACCCTAAAAGACATGCAATGCAAAATAAAAATATAACATTATAAACATGACTGCATTTGTCAGTATTGTGTGATGACTCACCTGATACACACTGTCTTCAACCTGTAACAGAACAGCTATTTTGAGGGAAACTGAAGGGATCTGTTACCAGAAAATCAGAAAATGTAACATATAATCATTACAGTGCACATTTAAAATTTCCATTTTCTTTCAGTGCCTTCTGCTCATATATAAATAAGAGATATCTCACTTCAAAAACAAAGAAAGAAACCTTCCTTATCAGCTTCCATTCTATTCCCCTCTAACCATGTCAATCAACATGTCCCAGTTTTACCTAATGCTGGATGCTAACATCTTATCTTGTTAGCAGATATTGGAGTTTCACTGTATGTGCCTGGTACTTATAATGAGTCCTCTTTATAGCATGGAGGTGCTCCTGGTACTACCACAATTTTCAGTAAAATTTTATGGTTTTCTTCCTGTGTGGTATCACTGAAATCTATGTGATCATACTGAGAAATTGCAAGACTGGTAATACCTATTTTTTTATTTTTTTTTTTCCCCTAGTTGTATGCATGTCAGATTACTGCTAGACAGGAGAACAGAGAAATCCTTCTCATTGAAGGGACTGCAGAGTTTGTGTGTGCCTATGGCTTAGTTCATAGGATGTCACCATTTTCACTTAAGGCACTTTCATGGGTCTCAGGGTGCTCTGCAGAAGTACTAGCCATGAAGCAACTGGGGATATGGGAGTTTTAAATATAATTGTTCTTTCCTGGCACTCTACCAGACCTAGACACACAAGCTGTTTTAGAAGAGCTGTTGGGAGATGCTCACCTCATATTCACATATTCATGGCATATGTTGGAGACTGCTAACTTATTTTCTACTTGCTGAAAATCCCATGGTGCTGTAGGCAGCGAAACATGTGCTCTGGACAAAACAAACTGATAGGAACATCCTGATTTTCACTGATTTTACCACCAGTCTTCTGAGGACAGAGAGAACAGAAAGTTTAGACGCTCTTAGGGTATTTCGGTATCATAGCTGAGCTCTGAGCTACTGCTGACTGAACCTGATGTAGTATTAGAAATTGCGTAGGCCTCCCAGTATATCACTGATCCCCAAATGATGAGCCCTGCTGACAGATTAATGCAGCTAAACTGTTCCCAGGATCTTTGCATGGTGCCATCCTGGGCATACCTATACATTTGAGCTGGCACTTGCCTTAGCAGTTCTTGTTGTGTCAGGAAGGTCCTACAGCTATTCTGAAATCCAGAATTTAGGCAATTTGGTAGTCAAGGGGATCAGGCCCTTAGCTCTCTGTTGGCATTACCATGAATAGCTGACTCTGCAGGCACATGTAAAGGGATTGAATCATATGCACCAGATGACTGAACATATCTATCTGATCATTGATTGTGTAGCTTCAGCTACACCAAAATACCTAACCTCAGTAACAGATCACACAGAATCAGAAAATGGTTTGGGTTGGAAGGGATCTTAAAGATCACTGAATTCCGTCCCTCTGCCATGGACAAGGACACCTGCCACTAGACGAGGTTGATTAAAGCCCCGTCCAACCTGGCCTTAAACACTTCCAAGGATGTGAAATCCATAGCTTCTCTGGACAACCTGTTCCAGGGCTTCACCACCCTCATAGTATAGAATGTCTTCTGTATATTTAATCTAAATCTACACTTTTTTTAGACTAAAACCATTCCCCTTTGTCCTATGACTATACTCCCTGACAAACCAAAGTCCCAAAAAAAGTCCCTCCCCATGTTTCCAGCAGGCCCTGTTTGGGTATTGGAAGAATGCTATAAGGTCTCTGTGGAGCCTTCCCTTCTCCAGGCTGATCAACCCCAGCTCCCTCAGCCTGTCTTCATAGGAGAGGTGTTCCAGCCCTCTGATCATCCTCATGGCCCTCCTACAGACATGTTCTAATAGGTCCATGTCCTTCTTGTACTGGGTGCCCCAGAGCTGAACGCAGTACTCCAGGTCAGGTCTCATGAGAGTAGAGCAGAGGGGGAGAATCACCTACCTCAACCTGCTGGCCACACTTTTTTGATGCAGACCAGGATATGGTTGGTTTTCTGGGCTGCAAGTGCACCTTGCCAGCTCATGTTGAGCTCATCTTGAGCTTCTCGTTAACCAACACCCCAAGGTCCTCCTCCTCAGTGCTGCTCTCAATCCATTCTCCACCCAACCTGTATTTATACATAGGATTGCCCCAGGACAGATTGCAGGACCTTGCACTTGGCCTTGTTGAGTTTTGAGGTTCACACAGTGTGGTGGTTTTACTCAGGTGGGCAACTGAGCTCCACCGCAACCACTCTCTCACCCTCCCTCCTCAAAGAGAAGGAGAGAGAAAATACAATGCAAAGGACTCAAGGGTTCAGATAAGGACAGGGAGATCGCTTAACAATTATCATGATGGGCAAAACAGACTCAGAGTAGGGAGATTAGTAAAATTTATTGCCTATTACTAACAAGCTAGAAAAGTGAGAAACAAAGGAAAGAAACCAAAAACACCTTATCCCCCATTCAACCTCTCCCACCTCCTCCCCCCGAGTGGCACAGGGGAATGGGCAATGGGGCTGCAGTCAGTCCCTAACGCTTCGTCTTTGCCGCTCCTTCACAGTCACTCTCTGCCCCTGCTCCAAAATGGGGTTCCTCCCAGGGGATGCCGTCCTTCCCAAACTGATCCTGTGGGGGCTGTCCACAGGCAGCAGCTCTTCAAGAATTGCTCCAATATGGGTCGGCACCATGGGGTCCATCCGTCAGGAGCAAATTGCTCCAACATGGTATGCCACAAGCAACAGCTCTGGCCTGGGGCCTGCTCCTGCAGGGGCTCTCCATGGGCCACAGCCCTGCAGCCCCCAAGGTGAGTGCAGCAGGAGGGCAGGAGGTGCTCCAGGCACGCAGCAGCAGTTCCCCTGCGGGCTGTGGAGAGGCCCCTGGTGGAGCAGGCTGTCCCCCTGCAGCCCATGGGTCCCACACGGAGCAGATCTCCACGCTGCAGCCCGTGGAGGAGCCCCCGGTGGAGCAGGTGGATGTGGCCTGGAGGAGGCTGCGGCCCATGGAGAGCCCCCGCAGGAGCAGGCCCCGGGCCGGAGCTGCAGCCCGTGGAGAGGAGCCCACGCAGGAGCAGGGGGTCTGGGGGGAGCTGCCGCCCGTGGGGGACCCGTGCTGGAGCAGTTTGCTCCTGGGGGATGGACCCCGTGGTACGGAGCCATGTGGGAGCAGTTCTTGAAGAGCTGCTGCCTGTGGGCAGCCCCCGCAGGCTCAGTTCGGGCAGGACGGCATCCCGTGGGAGGGACCCCACGGGGAGCAGGGGCAGGGAGGGACCGTGAAGGAGTGGTGGAGATGAAGCATTAGGGACTGATCGTAACCCCTGTTCCCCTGCACCACTCGGGGAGAGGAGGTAGAAGAGGGTGGATGGGGAGAGAACATGTCTTTAGTCTACTTTTTCTTTCTTACTGCTCTAGTCTGTTATTAGTGGCAACAAGTTACATGAATCTCCCTACTCTGAGTCTGTTTTGCCTGTGATGGTAATCTGTAAGTGATCTTCCTGTCTTTATCTCAACCCATGAGCTTTTGTTTTCATCTTATTTTCTCTCTCCGTCTTTCTGAGGAGGGTTAAGAGGGTGGTGTGGTGTTGCTGAGCTACCTACAGGTGTGAAACCACCACAGGGCCTCTCAAAATGACTACTGCATATGTGCAGATCATGTGCATTTTAGATGTACCAAACCTTCCTATTTTCAGATCTGTCAGTGTTTCTATAACTGCAGGGACTGGCCATAAATTCTGCTTTAGAGTTCTTTCACCCATCCATTTATTATTATTATTATTATTATTATTATTATTATTATTTCTGTTATGATAATGAATATCTTAATCAATAAAGCTTGTTCTTCCTTCCCTTCCTATTGCACTATTAGCTTTTGCAGACTGTTGATCCCTACTTTTGCAAGAATTAGTATGGCCAGTTTTTTTTAAAAGTAACGCCATAGTATTCATGGAGTCACCTAGTGAATCCATTCACGTTGCACACCTTTCTTTTGCTTCTCTTTAATAATGATTGCTTTTTCTTCTCCGAGTTCGCCCAGTAAAAGGAGATTGTGGAAGACGCAAACAGAAAAATTAACATTTTTGAGACCTTACTTCATTGCCCAGTCACAGAAATGTGGATTCCTCGATAGCAGTTTATGGATTATTTGCTCAGTTGTAAAGTATGCTCTTCATTAGTCCTCTGTGGGCCTTACCTGATGAGTTTTCTAGGGTGCTGTGTAAAAAGTTATGTATGATAAGTTTTAGATTTTATTCATGGCATTGAAAGGTGGTTATCCTAAGATACATCAGGGTGTGTTGTAATAACGAAAAGGACCTCCTCATTTCCTTTCACTAAAAAGGTCTGAGGATGACCAGTGTAGTTTTAGATATGGTCAAAATGAAAATAGATATATGTTTGAAAAATGCACATCAGAATAAGTGTATTAGTTTTCACATGTTCAGGATGTCTATATCTAAGGGATACCGTAAAGATAACTTAGTATCATTATTTCTTAAACATTTTTTTGCATGCAAAAAGTATGAAATGGACTCATTTTAGTCTCCTTTTGGAGATGCAAGACTATGTGATTTGAAAAGCCTTTTTTTCTTATCTGGTAATTTAATCTTTTATTCTCCAATAAACCATTTAAATACCATTTCCAAATATATATATATATATATATATATATTTGTGTGTGTGCCTCTTGTCTCCTCTAATCCCACACCAGATTCTTAGTGGAGATCTAAGATATACACACAAATAGAATAAGATCATATTTTTGTCTATTATATCAGAGAGGAATCTCAGGAGTGCCTGAGAAGAAAAAAAAATAACTTCAGGAAGCTGAAATATCTTCAGTAGATCAATAGATGCCAGCACAGCAACTTGGATTAATGGACAGAACAGTTTTATGTCTTCCATTTAAAACACAGTAGATCCATTTTTGCGCAATAATCAGGTAAGTCAGCCTTGAAACCAATATACCCACAGCTGAACATTTTTCTAAACAAAAGCCACTCAAGCGAAATTAATTATTTCCACACAGCCAAGGGGAACCAGATAATGGAGCCCTTGGGATAGGTGTCACTCCAGGAAGAAAACAAAAACAAAACCAAAAACAAACAAACAAACAAAAAGTGCATTTGTTAATGTAGTTTAAGCAGCATTTTTCACATGGGCTACCCTGAGCTGTTCTGCAACCTAATGAGGCACCGTGTAAAATGCATAATGATGAGCAAATGGAAAAAAGGAGAATTTGTACCCCTGAATTTAGGTTTGAAGCATTCTTTTGACCTCAGTGTCTGCAAGTGGCCAAAAGTTGGTAGATTCATTTGTTCTGCTCTTCTTTTTTATATTCTCTGGGAAGAAATACAAGTGATGTTCAGTTTTGTCTATTTGGGAGCATACTTTAAAATACTAGACAAGAAAAAAAGGGCTAGAGGGACAATACTGTGATTTACACACACAAGAAGTCCTTCAGACTGAGGAGCATTCTCATAATGTTTACTCCAATCCATAAACAATGATAGTTTATAAAGCATATCACAGTTTTACATTTTCTTTGCATCCCTTTCCTGTGTCGCTGAAACAAACAAATTTCTTATGTACCTTTGGGTCACAGGCAATGTGAGCTGGGTAGGCAAGGCTGAGTTTGCTTTTTGGATCAAAGCCACGCCGTTCAAAGAGAAGGCAGAGCTGCCATGTGATCATCTGCATTTGAGTGTAAAGACACACACAGCTCTGCCATTCTTCCCAGGGTGGTCTGTGAAGCACCCAGCATACCTCTGATTCAGGCATATAACCTTGTAGCTAGATCCTCAGTAAGCCTTAATACATCTCCTGGAACTGCAGGATCAGGGAAATCATTCCTGACTCCAGCTGGGATTTTTATGGCTCCTCTAATACAGTGCAAAGAGGTCACCAAGCATCTGGTTCTTAATCTGCAGCCGCAACTCAGGTGTTGATTCTTTCTGTATGTGTCCTCAAGCTTCATTTCTTCACGTAAAATGGGACTAACATCACTTCTTTGTAAGAGTGCCAAATGTCTATGCAAATATTATATGCTTTGTGAAATGTGATATATATGAAAGTATATCAATCTGTGATCTTCCATATCGGTGACTTAATGCAGTATTATTTTAAAGACGATCAGAAAATTGCAGAAATACTTGAAAACACAAGTAGCTACAATGTTAGAAGCACTAGTATGAGATGAATAACTTTTGAAGAGCAGAACTTTGCACATGTTAAAAGAAATAAAAATACAGAATTTGATGCTTATGATAACTGGAAAAATGCTAAAGCTCAAATCAGAGTTGAAGAAAAGAAAATTTTCAAAGTTAATTTTTGAGGTTATTTGTTCAAAACAATTTAGGTAATGCTAGGTTAAGTGTTATAATACCTAAACATTTTTTTGTTGATATTTTAATAATGCCTAGTTTCCATGCTATTCTCCCAAAAGAATATTTTTTGTTATTATTCCCTCGCTCTTCTCTGTCACTGAGATTCGGCAATGAGGCAGCAATGGATTTGGGGTAATTGCAAAAAAAGTTGTAGGACCATAACTTCAGCCTTTTCTCCAGAGCTTTTGAATCCTCTTAAAGCTTGGATAAGCATGGATATATTTAATCAGAAAGAGTATGAATTTTCTGCCTTTAATTGCTCAATATTGAGAAGAGAGACAGCCTAACCTGTGCCAATCATAACATAATTCAGATTTGACCTTCACTGTCATGGAAGCAGACAAAACAGTGATAAATAAATGGTCTCTACCTCTTTTATACAGACTAAAGAGGAAAATAATACAAAAATTATGAACACAGAAAGACTTTTACTAGGAGACCTGAAACACAGCAACATTTTCCCTGTTTAGGGTACTTCAAGGAAAGGAAGACTGCTACTGATAAACACTATGAAAGAGACTGAATAGGATATAAATAAAGAAAAATGAAAAAAATTAAAAAGAAAAATAAAAAAATGAAAAATGAAAATTTCATATAAACTTTTGCTTAAGGACTATAAAATATAATGCTGATTAAAAAATTTCAAAAAAATAATTTTATTTGAAAAAGACATCTCTGACTTGGTCAGTGCTCAGACTGGAGTTTAATTCTATTATTCCAAAATATTGATTCCATAATATTTTGATAAGTTCCAGAATTAAAATAAAAAGCTGGAAGAAATAATCTTTTGTATCTGCTTTTGTTAATTTTATTTTTAATAAAGAAAAGGTCTGTTTGTATTCCACTGGAAATATTGCAGTCATAAAGAAGTTTAGTTGAAACACTCATCTTTGAAATTGTGCTAGCCCTTTTCTGTTATGTGCTATATGTGCTATAGCATGTTCAACCAGAAGAATGCCTCTAAGTTACTGTTAAGAGATCCTTTGGACGTAACTCAGAAATATACTCGTTGATATACTAGTATGCCTGATCACACATTAAAGATGTTAGTTCTCTTTTTCATAGAACCATAGAAAGTCTTGGGTTGGAAGGGACCTTAAAGATCATCTAGTTCCAACCCTCCTGCCATAGGCAGAGACACTTCTCACTAGATCAGGTTCGCCAAGGCCCCATCCAGCCTTGCCTTGAACACCTCCAGGTATGGGGCATCCACCACTTCTCTGGGCAAAAGAGAAGATTTTCTGTTTTTCTCTTTGTTTGCTTGTTTGGTTGGTTTTGTTTGTTTGTTTGTTGTTTTGTTTTGTTTTTTAAGTCAAAAGCCTGAATATACGGAAAATTATCTGGACTTATTTAGTGTTATTAAAATAATGTTAATTTTTTGTATGTGTTTTTAGCTTTCCAGTTAATGCTGAACAGAATAGGGTTTATCCTATTGAAGAACTTTGAGATTGTTGAGCTTTTCTTATTCTAAGACTGTGAAAAAGTGTAAATTTCAGCCTTTCAGATATTTTTTTTCTTCATCATGAATCAATTTCTTTCAAAATTTCTTATGAAACAACAAATCGTACTTTTAGTGTGTTTTTCTTTTTTCATTTTATGTTCTTATATATCAGCAAGTGAGAGGAGTTAATAATTACCACTTTTGTCAAAACTGATTCTTAGAGGTTTATATAAATTCAGGAGACTAAACATTGTTGTCGGAACTACCGAAAACATTTTACAGAGCCAAGTGTTCATAGAAGCTTAGTAATTCTTTTACTTTTGTGCTTACATTTAATATAATTTTGCAGATAAGGATGATAAACATTTATTAAAGGTAAGATCTTGGGAAAAAAAAATCTAAAGAATTGTTCCTCATATGCACAAATCTGTGGGCTAAATCAGCTTTAATATACATCATTTTGCAAATCCAACAACAGATTTGTGTTGTATTGTACATTGGTTTATTTCTGTATAAATCAGTTCTATATTTACAACATCCTTAGGGTTAAAAAGGCCCTATAAATATCAAACCTATTACTCAGGTGTCCTTGACAAAGTCTTTTGTATTAAAACAGGCAAGACAAAATGAACTACCTCATAACATGTTCATCTCTGAGAATAATTTTATTCCAGTATGATAAATTAATGTATGAAAAAGTTGTATTGTATTTTACCTGATTAACAGAAGTAAAGGCTTTCTGTTGTTTCAAAGTCATTACTTTGTTTCTTCAATTTTTGTTCCCAGTAAAGCTCTAAATTACCTATGTCTCTTAAGCCCAGCTCCTTTCCACTGGCACCATAAACTTACCAGTATTTCTAAGAACCTTTGCGGCTATGCTTCTTGCTATTTTAGAGCATTTCAGAATTCTTTTGTTTATTACCAGGCCATAGAGGATGCTTTTCTTGATTGCTGTACAACTGCCGGGGAGACACAACCTGCATATTTGCAGTACTCCAAGGAATGCATTTATGAATTAGTCATTTGTTTAAGTATTCCTTGCTTGTTTGAAAATCCACTCACAAAGAATGGTCTCTAGCCAGCCTCTTGTCTTGAAACCATCTTTAATGCAATTAAAGACAAGATGAAATGCAAATAAAAATGTACTAGCTATACTCAAAGTGAGAAAGAAAAATGTTTTATAAGTGTTATTGAAACACTTACGGAAGACAAAGATGAAGAAAAAAAAAAAAGGAGGAAGAAAAAATTGATCTTTTTACCTCAAATTTTATATGAAAGTACTCTCCCTGAAATTAGCTAGTTTGCTGAGAATGTTTTCCTGACAGTCAACCAGTCAAGAATTCCTCCCCCAGGATACTTTATATCTCAGGCTGCATTTATCTGAATCTTTCTCGGTGTAGTATGTTTCTTTTGTAGATGAACTTCCCAGGATTTCCAGGTATATTTATTTTTTCATATCAATACTTCTTATTTATATTATTTCTTCTCTAGTCAGGCTTGACACTTTTCTCACTATTACTCATTCTCACTATTACTCACTATTACTCATTTAAGGACTGTATCACCTCTACATACATAATACCACTTACTCAGACTAGGTATATTCTCATGTACTAAACTCATCAATTTACAATTCCTTTACTTAGCAATGGTAAAATTTTTCCTTTCCTTTTCCCTTGGTAACTCAAGGTGCAAATTTCATTGTGAAGTATCTCACTCAATGTACTGAACTTTCATTTATATCAGTCTGAAGGTTTGTACAAACAGCCAAATGGAATAAAAACTTATAGCTCATCACTAGCTTTTTACTGGGGTTGAATATGATGGTAACTACATAACAAATACAACTGTGAAAAGTCTAACCCCTCTTGTACTTCCAATATGACTATTGTATTGTTTTCATACAGTGTGCAATGATTAACTTATCAAGGGTTTCTCTTGCACTCAAGATGTTAGTTTAGGTTTCTTATTTTTTTTTCATACTTTATATAATGGATGGTTGGACCAGATGATCTTGAAGGTTTTTTCCAACCTTAACGATTCTATGATTCTATGATAAACAAGTCATAAAAATGTCATAGCATATGTGGATTTTGTTTCTTTTCAGACAGTTGTAATATTTTTTCTGCAACGTTTTGTATGATCTTCTGTTCAAATGCAACAGTTCTGCTGAGCAGCTGGACAACACTTAGGTAGTGAGTTTTTGCCCAACTTAATCAGTCACTCATATGGTTCCTTTTGGACAAAGTCTGATTGCATTCTGAAGAATTCTCCCTGTAGACAGCTTTCTCTTTCATGAGCTTTTGATGTTGCCACCCATATTTCTCATTTAAATCAATCTGTTGTAATATTGTTCTGTCTTTCTGTCTTTCTTCCAGTATTTAGCTTCATTCTTTTCTGCTTTCTGGGAAATTCCTTTTCTTTCTTTCTTTTTTTTTTTCTTTTTTTTTTTTTTAACAAGTTCAAATAGGAATTTATATGAATCAGAATGGTCTCTTTCCAGTTTGAGGCTTTGATTCTCACTGTACTTTTATCCTGTTTTAGGCATTTCAAAAAACATCCAAAATTGCAAGGTCTAATTCAAACTTTTTCCAGTCATGTATTACATTCCTTAAAGTTCTACCTTCTTGGCAGCTGCTGCTAGCTGCTGCTCTACAATGCTCATTTTCTTCTTTTTTTTTTTTTTCTTTCTGTTTTTAGTTAGACACTTTTGTTCATCACTCAGCTGCTCTGCTGGCAGTACAATTTGCAGTTCTTAGTGGATGATTATGAAAAATTGCAAATCAGTAAGCTGTAGTGCTGCTGAATTTTTATTAGAGAGGGGGAAAAAAAGGAAAGAAAAAAAAAAAAAGGAAATGAACAAACAATTAAGGAACTTGCCAAAGATGAAGCAAAGAGATTTTTTTTTGCTATATCTTTACTGTTAAAAGAGACAAGGGGATTACGTTTAAGTTTTCTTGTCCACAGTTCTTATAGCTAGCACCATCTCAAGCAGACTGGCCATATCCACATCACCTACAACTCCACTCAGAACCCTATTATAATTCACAGTGACTTGAAGACAGAATAATTACAGAATCACAGAATCACAGAATGGCTGAGATTGGAAGTGACCTCTGAAGTCCAACCTCCCCCTGCCGAGCAGGATCACCTACAGCATGTTGCTCAGGATGGCATCCAGGTGGGTTTTGAATATCTCCAGAGAAGGAGACTCCACAACTCCTCTGGGCAACCTGTGCCAGTGCTCTGTCACCCCCACAGTAAAGAAATGCCCTTTCATATTCAGCCAGAACTTCCTGTGCTTCAGTTTGTGCCCATTGCCTCTCATCCTGTCACTGGGCACAACTGAAAAGAGACTGGCTACATCCTCTTGACACCCTCCCCTCAGATGTTTACATACACTGATGAGGTCAATTTGTTTTGCATTTTCCAGTTCCAAATATACTGTGAGAGTTAAGGTGCAGCACATTAGAGAAATTATTTTAAGACTTGATACAGTATATATGCAGACATGGATGGAGATCACAGTTGGATGGCTATAGGTGCAAGGTCTTCTGGAACAGAGGTGAAGAACTACAGAGGGACCCAAATCTAGCACAGGAGCCACATCTAGCAGAATTTCATCCCTTGGCAGCAGCTCCTAGGTTGAACTGGAAATGTGCTACTGCATGGTCTTGGAGAGAGCCAAATGTAATGATCTAAAGTAGAGAGAGATGGACAAGACTTTGGCCTTGCAGGCAGTAAAGGACCCTGAGCTTGTTTCCTGTTCTGATTTATTTAGCTGTCTAGACAGCACCCTTTACAAGCTGCTAGTTCTGATTTTGGGTTCAAAATAGAAAATGACTTTTTCTTACAGGTGGCACTTGTTAGTGGGGTATTAAAACAATCTCCCTGCTGCCTCTCTCTGGACCCATGTGCCTTCCACTGTTATCTACATAGTGACCCAGCCTCTGCCTGGCAGCAAAAATATCCAGACTATTGTTTAGCCTGATGGTTTTATGTAACATTTAAAAAGTAGAAACTATGGTTTTCTCTCTGAAGGTGTAAGAGATCTTTGCTTCCCAGGTGAGCTTTATATAACCCTGCAGATACTATGAGTAAGTATGAAACATCAAAACCCACCATTTCTCCCTGAACACCTAGCTTTACTTCTCAGGATAATAACATTTTCGAGAAGCGACATGCGTTACTTTTTATCATAGAATCATAGAATCATTTAGGTTGGAAAAGACCTCTAAGATCATCTAGTCCAACATAGCACCCTACCAGCTACTAGGAGGAAAATTAACTCTATCCTAGATAAAACCAGGACAGATGGTGACTCAACTACTTCCCTGGGCAGCCCATTCCAATACTTCACAACCCTTTCAATGAGGAAATTTTCCAAGCTAATTCTTTTAAGCTTCCTTGTTAAGTGTACGTAATAAATACCAGTCTGTGACACAAAATTTTCACTATTTAATATTCAAGGAACTTGAGTTATCACAGCTCAACCTAGAAAATTATCACCTTCAAAACTACATATACTCAACAGTCAAGATTTTTTTTTTTTTGATGTACTGTAGTTACTGTTGATGGGTTACATGATATTCATTGTGTAGACTTTTTTTAGTGAAAGCATGTGAAAATGACTGGGTTGAATATCTTCCTCCTTGACATTTAGAAAGGTGAAAGAATTGTTATATATCCTTGGAAGCATCTGTTTTCAGCTTTCCTGACCTTAGGTACAGATATTGCAGCTGTAACAATGCCATTGTCTTTGCTATAGTTGTTGTAGTCCATACTTCAACCTGGGAAATGTGTGACCAAAACATATTACAGGAAATTAGTTACTCACACAAATATTGCCATTAAACCCAAATGTCAATACATCAGCTACTTATGTTGTGAAGATGGAGAGCTTTAGTGTTTATTTACACATCCTCTTAAACTTCCCATTTGCATTCAATCCTGGATTGTGTTTCAAACCCTAACAATAGCTTATAAAACCATCTCCATTGTTTACAAGTTTAATTACTCATAATTATTTCATGTGTGGCTTTTATTATTATATTTACATATATATATATATATGTATGTATGTATATTGCACCAAACACAAACACCCCTTATCCATGCTTCGTTAAGAAAATCAAGGGCAGTGAATGGAAAAACACTCTTCCTTCAATGTGAAAACTCATCACTTTTCCACCATCAAGAAGAGAAAGAAAAGATTTTAAAAACATGTTTGACTTTACTGCCAACAGGGTCTGAATGGATAAAAACTCCGAGACCCACATCTTTCCTCCATTCGCTCCCATTATCATGTCAAGGTCTGAGCTGCTACAGCAAAACACTCAGAAAATGTCATATGAATTGTTCCTGAAAATGCCTCTCAGTGTTTTTCAGGTTTTACCAGATGGTTCACTGTGTTGTAAGTGTCCCTCCTGAAATTCAGCTATGTGGCACTTATATGAGCTGCTGTACGAAAGGGGTCCAAGATCAGAAATAAAATGATGTTAAATTAACTGCTGCATGTACAATTAGCCTGCAGGTACTTTATTTTATTGAAGCTGATTTTTTTTTATTTTTTTTTTATTTTTTTGAGCCAGATTCTATCACAGGTGCCCCCAAAGGCAGACTTGCTCCTGGCAGAAAGACATCAGTATCCATGCAGGCTGACCACATTCTGACAATCATACACAGCTCACCATCAATAAATAAAGAGGCTGTGGTTTCCCCTTCATGAGAAACCCTTTTCCTTTCTGTCAGTAGGTGAGTGAGGTCTAATCCATTTAATTATTAAAACTGGACTACTTTTTCCCTTGGTAGCTGCTTAAGTCCTTTTTGTTTATTTATTTATTTATTAATTTATTTATTTATTAACTAGTAGATCCAAGCAGTCCAGCCAGAAAACGTGGAGAGGGAATATGTGACAAAGTGAAATTTTAAAGAGACCTGCTAGTGTGAATTTAGTTGATATAGTTCCTCAGCATCTCGGAAAACGGCTTCCTGTTTTTAAGGAGGAAAATAAAGACTTGTAATGATAGTGCCAAATTCTCCTCATGTTAGTAGGTTTTTGTATGTTACATGGTTTGCAGCCTCAGACTTTCTCAGATTCCAGAGAACTTGTGGCCATACATTCCGATGTCATCAGATTACTTTAATTTTGTTAAATTTGTTTTTAAAAATAAAGGCCTTATGTCACAGAGTTCATAGGTGATTACAGCTCTTACAGCTATAACTAGATGATATTTAATACACCATTCTTTTCAATAAGATTCTTATTTAATGTTCTAATCACCATGACCTTCCTCTCCAAGGACATGTTAAAAAAATACGTTTAAAAAAAAATTATATATATATATATATAAAATCTTCTTTAAAAGCATAAAGAACAAACTACAGAAGCTATCCTATTTCCAGTAAAAGTGGCATTCAAATTTAGTCTCTTTTTCACATAAAATACCCTGTGCCTGGGCAATGTTCCTGAGAATCCACATGTAGTAAACCTGATATTCAAAAAGAATTATTAAAAAGGCAAATAAAATTCAACTACTAAATACATTTTCAGTATTGTTATCACTATATACTGTTACATTTCTTGCCTTTATATTTCAATGTTCATGATTTCCATGGAAATTTTATTTCTATCATAATATTTTAAAATACTATATAAATATTTAAGTGTAATTTTCCTGCTCATTTGTATTAAATACCTAAACCCTAATTGCAGGTTGATTCTTCAAACAAAACAAAACAAAACAACAACAACAACAAAGAAATGGAGAAAACCTACATGATAATGTAAGGAAAATAATGAGATTAATCAATTTTATCAAGGCTTTTTGGCAGAGAACATTCTGCAGACCTGATGACAGTTTTCTAGATTTCCATCATACACACCACAGTTTTCTTCTGATCTCTACAATTAATTTTATAATGTTCCTTTTTTTATAATGTTCCTTCCTCCAGTTCCTTTTTCCTTTTCTTACTCCATGAAATGGTTGTTTACAGATGGCTTTGCTTGTTGAAAAGTTCCTCTAATAAGTTATCCATGTATGATGAATGATTTCTCCCTTCCCTTCCCTTCCCTTCCCTTCCCTTCCCTTCCCTTCCCTTCCCTTCCCTTCCCTTCCCTTCCCTTCCCTTCCCTTCCCTTCCCTTCCCTTCCCTTCCCTTCCCTTCCCTTCCCTTCCCTTCCCTTCCCTTCCCTTCCCTTCCCTTCCCTTCCCTTCCCTTCCCTTCCCTTCCCTTCCCTTCCCTTCCCTTCCCTTCCCTTCCCTTCCCTTCCCTTCCCTTCCCTTCCCTTCCCTTCCTTCCCTTTTTTTTTAAGATATATGCCTAGACTTCCTTATCAACTTTCCTTACTGCATCATTCTGTCTCTGTATTGGGGTAAGGTAAATGACTTTGCAGAAAGACAAATGCAAGGACAATGAGTATAGATTTTCTCCATGTAAAAATACTATTTCAATGAGATTTACATTTGTAACCCAAATAGTAATTCAATGATTATGACAATATACTAAACAAATTTGTGCATACAGAAAATAAATCAAAGGTATGAACACCTGAAATTTATATCAGATTTTACTCCATACATCCTGTATCACAGTCTCATACTTAACAGTTATGCATTTTATGCATAAAAAGGGAATATATCAAGAGACAGCCAACACTAGAATTACCACATATTATGCAGTTGTCACTGAAGATCATTGAGGACCTCAGGATATGTTCTCCATATAATGGGATCCTATGTCATAGCTAGTGAGACAGTTATCGTTAAGTGGTCATTGCTGATTGTGGGAATACTCCTACAACGGTTTAAGATTAATTAGTATCTACAATACAGTAGAAGAAAGAAAAGTAAAAATCAGTTTCCAGACAATGGATTTAGTGTTATGCCAGTCACATTTTCATTATAAGCTACTAAGACTATAGATTGATGAGACAATTTTCTTTAGTGTCTAAAACTGATCAGTATTAAATTGTAGTAATTGATTGGATTAATTTTATAGAAAAGCTTACAAGCTCTGATATTTTTATTTTTTTTAATTGCCTCCATAGTCAGTATCGCCCAAGACTGTTAATTCTTGTATGATATTCTATGATATTCTAACTTCTACGGTATTCTCTCTGGGTTTTGAGAATATTTCTGTTTAGACCACACTTGGTAACACAGCAGCCCACAGTCATTGGTTTTAGTAGCAACTGAGGAAAAGGGGATACAAAAAGTATTTCTGATTTACTGGCAAAGTTTCTTTTCGTATTTGTAATGACCATATTTTAGGTAACTAGATGCAGAAACCAACCCTGAACAAATCTTTTCTGGTTTCTAGTAAATTGTCCAATTTGAATCAAGATAACATTGATTACTTCTCTGCTTTAAGGTTATTAATATCTATGGTAGTCATTCAACTTTCTGTTCCTGCAGGCTCAAGGGAGGCAACATCTTATCTCACTCCAGGATTATGAGATTCAAATTTAGACGGCTGAATACTTTGTCATAATATTTGAATGCCACAGCATACACACACACACACACACACACACACACACACACACATATAAATGGGTTTTCATTGCTTTAGGTTGCTCTTTCATTAAAAAATCTTTTGAATACTTTTCACTTTGATTTTAGCTGCAATGGGAGCTTTCATTATCATTTTGGTATTATTCGGAGAAAATATTTAACAAGCATTTCTTAAGCTTTTCTTAGCAAGATTGTTTTGTTTTAGGAACTGGGCTTAGACTGGTACTCATCTAACAAAATGGAGGGATCTGGAGTTCATTTTTAATCTTCTCTAAAAATATTGTCATTATTATCACAATTTATTCTTATCCAAGGAGCAGGACACCACTATTTTAAATATGCAAACACAGAATAAAAATATATTTTCATGCCTGAAAATGCTTACAAACATTTCAAACAAACCTTTCCCTTGATTCCACGCTATACAAAATCTAGAGCTGTTACAGAAGCAGTGTGATGCAAACTCTGAATAATTAGGAGTTAATGTTCTACAAATTATGAGATTTTGGAAAATTTCCAATTTAAAAATCAAACAAACAAACATGTGGCATGTCATTATTATTATTTCTTTTAAATGGCAAACACTTCAGATTAAAGAACAAGCTTGAATTTTATACTTATAGCTTAAGTTCTGCAGTTCTTTCCACTGTGTGGGCAATGGTAGTGCCATAATATAAACAATTCTGTAAGTCATCATACTGAGTCCATCTTAAAAATTCTGATAGCAAGATTATTACTACACAAAATCAATGTAGCCCAGAATAAATGTATTAAAAACAAAACAAAACAAACAAACAAAAACTCATTTAATGGTAGATCACAAGCTTTCATTTAGAAACTGTTGTGTTTTGAGAGCATCTAGTATAATTATGCACAGACTTATTTTGGGTTCATGTTTATAATGAAAACCATGTCAATATTTTCATCAATAATTCTGAAATAAAACATTTGCTAGTAAATTTTATATAAATGTTGGAGGAAAAGTATATAAAAAGAGGGTAGATTAATTATGTAAACATATTTGATCATGTACTGAAGTAAGCTCATCTGAGAAAATTGCATTTTAAATGGAGCTTTGGCATGATTAGCATTTCCACGTTTAAGAGGACTAAAATTCAATCTTTGTAATATCATTTGTTTCGTATTCAAAACAAAGTCAAGATTTTTTAGAGCTTCCAGCTAAAGTAGATTGCCACTGCCTTCCTGCTTCCAAGAACTATTGACTCTCTCAGAAGCAGGAATCCAAATACCATCCATAACTGTGCTGTAAGTGAAGCTAAGAACTGGAAAATTCAAGGCTATTAAGCATCACACCCTCCCTTTCTAAGAACTTTCAGAGAGTTATAGTGGAAACCTAAGTTCCTCAATGGCCTGCTAAATTGAAGAACCAGGCAAAGGTGGTAAGATTTTCTGAAATCTGTGATTGCATCTACATCATAGTCTCGCAGAAGGTTTCAGTACTGAACAAATGACAAACTCCAATGAAAGATAATTTTTGAAATGTTAATGAATATTGATGAAAAGCTATACATCAAAGAAGGGACTATTCTGACCAAATTCTGACATCCCCAATGTAGGTATCTGTCTAAATTGTTTGTAATCAGTGGAAGGTGTGACCAGATAAACTATATCAGCTAGACATTTTATATATGTTTAAGGCAGACATTTAACATTATTCAGGTGGGCCATACCTCATATTTTAAAAAGCACTGGCATACAATGAAATTAAAATGTTTAAGATTCTTAATGGATGACTGACAGAGCACACTGTATATACGAAGTGCTCTAATACAAATTATAATTCCTGGTTGCACTGAAGTGAAATTTCTTGGAGGTATGAGTTAGAGTATATGACTTGTTTGAATGACACTTTGGAGACAAAAATCTAGATACGGTGGTCTTTTCTGTTCTGGAACTTTTGTTTCAAAATTTCATGTGACCTGCTGCAAAACTGAACCATAACGAGACAGTCCTGTAAAAGACAACCAGTGAAAGTTCACCGGATTTTTCTGTATTTATCTATTGACTATAGAAGGCTCAAGAGTGCTAACATTATGTTAAAGCTTTTAATGTAAACATCCCAATTAAATAACAAAATAGTATATAATTTGGCTATTAATAGTGATTTTTGTCCATAGATGTCTCTTATCAAGCTCAGACCATTATTAATATGTATAATTTTTCTAGCATTAAGGATATAGCTATTAACAAACAGAAGAGATTAACAAACAAACAAAAAAACCCTTATATAAAATTTGTGAGTTTTTGCCTGACAATTTGTCTGTGATCCTATAACAATAAAATACTGGTAACTATATTAAATCACCAGAAGTGACCTGACAGAGCATTACAGATCAGATCAAACAATACAATCAACCAAATAATATAAAGTGAGTATGTTATTAAAATAAAAAAACCACACTTTTAGTCTATTTAATCTGATTTAACAGAGTTTACTATGGGAGTTATTGTTTAAAAATATATTTTTTAAAATTTTAAATATGGATAAAGTACTTCTCTAGTACTTTTTTGAGTCATTAGCTAAGTAACTGCTTTTTCTTGGACAGGTGTTTCCTTTTAATGACATTGTCAGCTGACTAAAAGATCACAGAATCACAGAATCACAGAATCGTCTAGGTTGGAAGAGACCTCCAAGATCATCTAGTCCAACCTCAGCCCTAACACTAACAAGTCCTACACTAAACCATATCACTAAGGGCTACATCTAAACGTCTTTTAAAGACCTCCAGGGATGGTGACTCAACCACCTCCCTGGGCAGTCCAGGAAGATAAAAAGATAGTCTTTCATATCAAACATACCAACTTCTCCCATTCTTGTTGATCTGGGGTTTTTGAGTCTCTGATCTTTTTGATGGGTTTATTAAACAGGAGGTCATTATTTCTGAGACCATGAAGATTATGTTGAGATTCAGGAATGTAACGTATAATCAGTTGAACCACCTGGATAATTTTCTACTGCAAGTCACTAGCTAAGTCTAGTCTTGTCTGGAAGTGTTTTCTCATTTCATTTTCAAAATCGAGCATCTTGTCCTGCAACTTGCCTTTCTCTCTGTCAATCTGTAAGTGAAAAGGACTGGACCCTAGAAGTTAGACTATTTACTCTTTAAAAACATTAGTCTTTGTAGCAACAGGATTCACACATTTGTTGAGTTTCATTTTCACAACTTCTCTGTTTCCATGTCGAATATGTATTATTAACAGACTAATGTCACCCTGAAAAAGTCACTCTGTTTTTTCTTTTTCCATTTAATGATTAAGTTATATATGAATAAACTTTCATGCATTTGTTATTAATGATTGGCTATATCAGGGTTTTGGATACATCCCTTTATACGTCCCCACTTTTTTTTTCAGAAATTTAATTGGTAATTCTCGGGCTGAAGAAAGACAGTGAAGTTAATTGCATGAAAAACTCTCTAACAAAGAATTAGAGAAATATTATAATCCTTTGACTATAGCAAATTAAATTTCACCCTCCAGAAACTGTAGGGCTCTATGCTGTTAGATTGAGTTCTGTAGCTATAATTTATTAGTATTTAGGAAAAGTACTAATCAAAATAGGAAGAACTGTAACCTAAGTATATGTGATGACAGTAGTGCATTATTTAATTGCTTTTGGTAGTAATCCCTTTTTCTTTTTGTTGTAAGTTGATTTCATATTTGAATAGATGTCTTATATCCAAGAAATTCATCAACAGTAGTTTCTTATTGTATCCACTGTCCCTTCTGCACCTTCCTCTTATTTACTGTAATAAGTAAAGGGCATATCGATAAGTGGTAGATTGATTCCTGGAAAACTTTTCCTTTGCATAGCATGAAAAGGCAAAGAATTATTTCAAAACTACTCTGGATGTAGGAAAGTGTGGGCAGCTTGTAGCAGGATTTGAGGCCCTGGGATAAGAAAAGGAGTTGCATCTCTGGCTGTAACTGGAAAAAAAAAGAGAGTTTAGGATAACTAGCTCAGATGTAATCATATATAGCTAACAGTATTTAAATCCTATCACTTCTGTTAAGTCATCAACATGTCTATAAAAGACTCCAGCTAAGAAATATTTTAATGTTTTAAAAATGTTTCAATATTTTAAAACATTTTTAAAGACACTAACCTGGCTTTATGGAAAATTACAAACATATTGAGGGTCTCCTCATACACAATGACATAGGCAAAGCAGAGACGTTTAACGCCTTCTTCGCCTCTGTCTTCAACACTGATGATGGACTTCGGGACCCAGGGTACCCTGAGCTGGAGGACCATGACGGTGGGAATGACAAACTCTCAACCAACCCTGAACGTGTGCAGGATTTGCTGCTCCACCTGGATCCATACAAGTCCATGGGTCCGGGTGGAATTCACCCCAGGGTGCTTAAAGAGCTGGCTGACGTCATCGCGGGACCTCTCTCAATTATTTTTCAATGATCTTGGGAATCTGGAGAGGTCCCATTGGACTGAAAGCTGGCAAATGTTGTGCTAATTTTCAAGAAGGGTAAGAAAGAAGACCCTAGCAATTACAGGCCTGTCAGTCTCACGTCAGTGCCTGGAAAAATTATGCAGAGGATGATCCCTGAAGTTATTGAAGCGCACCTGGGGGACAATGCAGTCATTGGTCCCAGCCAACATGGGTTCATGAGGGGTAGGTCCTGCCTAACAAATTTGGTTTCTTTTTATGATAAGATCACCCATCTAGTCGATCAAGGGAAACCAGCCGATGTGATCTTTTTGGACTTCAGCAAAGCTTTTGACATGGTTTCCCATAGGATCCTATTGGACAAAATGTCCAGCGTACAGCTAAACAAAAACGTCACCCAATGGGTGAGCAATTGGCTGATGGGCAGGACTCAAAGGGTTGTGGTAAATGGGGCCACATCTGGCTGGCGGATGGTCACTAGTGGGGTCCCTCAAGGCTCCATTTTAGGGCCAGTCCTCTTCAATGGTTATATAAATGATTTGGATGTAGGACTAGAAGGTGTTTTGAGCAAATTTGCTGACGACACCAAACTTGGAGGAGTTGTGGACTCGGATGAGGGTGGAAAGGCCTTGCAGAGAGATCTGGACAGATTGGAGAGCTGGGTGAACACCAACCACATGAAGTTTAACAAGAGCAAGTGCCTGGTGCTGCACCTGGGACGGGGCAACCCTGGCTATACGTACAGACTGGGCGACGAGACACTGGAGAGCAGCCCTGCAGAGAGGGATCTGGAGGTTGTGGTTGACAGCAAGTTGAATATGAGCCAGCAGTGTGCCCTGGCAGCCAGGAGGGCCAACCGCATCCTTGGATGCATCAAGCACGGCATTGCTAGTCAGTCGAGGGAAGTGATTGTCCCGCTCTACTCTGCGCTGGTGCGGCCTCACCTCAAGTGCTGTGTGCAGTTCTGGGCACCACAGTACAGAAAGGATGTGAAACTGTTGGAGAGTGTCCAGAGGAGGGCGACGAAGATGGTGAAGGGCCTAGAGGGGAAGACATATGAGGAGCGGCTGAGGTCACTGGGCCTGTTCAGCTTGGAGAAGAGGAGGCTGGGGGGGGACCTCATCGCAGTCTACAACTTCCTCACGAGGGGCAGTGGAGAGGCAGGTGACCTATTCTCTGTTATCACAGTGACAGGACCCGCGGGAACGGTGTTAAGCTGAGGCAGGGGAAGTTTAGGCTGGACATCAGGAAGAGGTTCTTCACCGAAAGGGTGGTTGCACACTGGAACAGGCTCCCCAGTGAAGTAGTCACTGCACCAAGCCTGTCTGAATTTAAGAAGCGATTGGACTGTGCATTTAGTCACATGGTCTAAACTTTTGGGCAGACCTGTGCGGTGCCAGGAGTTGGACTTGATGATCCTTATGGGGCCCTTCCAACTCAGGATATTCTATGATTCTATGATTCTATGAAATATTTTAATTTTTTAAGAAATGTTTCAATATTTTAAAACATTTAATAAAGACACTAACCTGGCTTTATGGAAAATTACAAACATATAAGAGCTCCATGGAAGATACCATGAGTGTTCTGGGTTAAAATATTCCTCAAAAGATTCTTTCAGGCAGAGATAGAAAGGAATTTTATTATTACATGATAGGGAGAGAAACATTTGAAAAATATCAAACCTAATATTTGAATCTCATAGAAAGCAACTAGTTGTTTAAGGAAAAGAATGATGGAGCATTTATAAGGTTTTTTTGTTGGTTTTGTTTTTGTTTTTGTTTTTGTTTTTTTTTTTCAGAAAGCCATTTCTGTGATATGCAAAGAACAGAAGATAAATCTGATGGAAGAACCTTCAGACATCAAACATAAAACATATTTCACACTATAGAATAGAAAAATAATAAGAGTCCAGGGAAAACTGAGTTAATAAGGGTAAGAAGGTCTTTTAAGTAATTGAATTAGAATCCCTACATGAGGATTTAATGGAAATAAACTGGCACATCCATTTGTCTGATCTACTTAAGATGTCTGGGAGATGTTACATTATCAGTATGAGATTTTTTTTCTAATGACTAACACTGTAGACATCACGTGGTAAATATCAGAAGTTAAACAAGTTGTAAACATTTAAGTGAAGAGGAATAGAGGAAAATGATAAAAGTATTTGTCTTTTAAGACAAATGCCTTAAAAGAACATTAAGATGTTTGTAATTCTCTCTCCACTGGAAGCTGTTTGATGGGTAAGGAACAATTTTGTAAGGCTGACAATCATAAATGTATGAGATCAAAGCTGGGACATCATTTTGATTAAATACTGCTCCTCCTCTTTAATACTGCCCTCTGGTAAATATAAATAATAAATAAAAAAGAAATAAACAAATAGAACACTTTCAGGAGATTTCTCCCCCCCCCCCCCCCCCCCCCCCCCCTTTTTCTTTTTTCTAGATCAAGATTGCTGTTTTCTCTGCTCTTTCTTTTGGGGATTTTATGTTTCCTGCTACTGATTGCAAGGGGATTTTGTGGTATATACATCACTATTTTTCCTGTAACAACCAAGAAAAAAACAACCCTCTAGAGCTCTGATAGAAAATTGTTATAAAGCATTTGAAGAAACGAGAAAACCTTTGAATAAGGCAAGACATTTGTTAAAACCTCAGGATTTGATAGATTATAAAAGGAAAGTATATTCAGCCTCAGAGGGTTATTAGAAGATCTAAGAAATCATGCTGGTAAAACTTCTGTAGCTGCATTAATCACCATACTTCAGCAGAAAAGTCATGGAATAAGATAAAAAGAATAAATGAGAAAAGGGCTAAACTACTGTTGATTCACTTATAAAAAAAAGTTAACTTGCTAGGTGGGTGTTCTGCTAATAGTGGTGACAACTAAAAATTGATTTTATCTGCGTCAGAAAAGCCTTTATCGTGTGATTTTTTGGTTGGGATTTTTTTTCTGTTTTTCCATTTGAAACACACAGTTACGTTCTGGAGGGCTGAAGTGAGACTGCTAATGCCACAGTATAGGTTTTCTAGTTAAATAACTTGGGTTATTTACCTCCAGTCATAAGATTCACAAAATTTAAAAAATGCAGAAAGTAACAGTTTTAACCGAACTTCACTAGAATTGTTTGAAGATATAAAAAAGAATTTTTAATTTCTTTGGACATTTTCAGAATTTAAGTTTTTTTTTTGTTTTTTTTTTTTTTTCCTTAAGAAAATGTTATGTATTTAAACATGGAATATTTTCTATATAGTTAAATCAGGCTGTGCTTTCCATGGCATAAATTCTTTGTTACATTACATAGGTAAGTTAAAAGCAGAGCCAATAGAGAATATGCATTTTATAGCATTTTTGAAGTAGCTTTTAAATTCTTTAAAATTCCGTAGGAAAGTGTGCGGTGGTATTACCCAGCTGGGCGGCTAAACTCCACCATACCCACTCTCTCACTCCCCCTTCTCAAAGGAGGGAGAGAAAATACAATGGAAAAAGGCTGAAGGGTTGAGATAAGGACAGGCAAAACAGAGACAGCATAAGGGAGATTAATGTAACTTATTGCTTGTCACTAGCAGACTAAAGCAGTGAGAAACTTAAAAATAAAAAATAAAAAATACCTGAACTAAAACCACCTTCCCACCATCCACCCTCTTCTACCTCCTTCCCCTAAGCAGCGCAGGGGAACAGGGGAATGGGCTGCGATCAGGCTATAGCGCTTTGTCTCTGCTGCTCTTTCACTTCACTCTCTTCCCCTGCTCCAACATTGGGTCCCTCCGATGAGATGACGTCCTTCCCAAACTGATACTGTGTGGGCTTCCCACAGAAGCTCCAAAATGGAGCTTCAAGAACTGCTCCCACACGGCTCCGTACCACGGGGTCCATCCATCCCCCAGGAGCAAACTGCTCCAGCACGGGTCCCCCACGGGCGGCAGCTCCCCCCAGACCCCCTGCTCCTGCGTGGGCTCCTCTCCACGGGCTGCAGCTCCGGCCCGGGGCCTGCTCCTGCGGGGGCTCTCCATGGGCCGCAGCCTCCTCCAGGCCACATCCACCTGCTCCACCGGGGGCTCCTCCACGGGCTGCAGCGTGGAGATCTGCTCCGTGTGGGACCCGTGGGCTGCAGGGGGACAGCCTGCTCCACCAGGGGCCTCTCCACAGCCCGCAGGGGAACTGCTGCTGCGTGCCTGGAGCACCTCCTGCCCTCCTGCTGCACTCACCTTGGGGGCTGCAGGGCTGGTTCTCTCACATTTTCTCACTCCTCTCTCCCAGCCACTGTCACACAGCACTTTTTCCCATCTTCAATCTGCTCTCCCAGAGGCCCACCCAGCATCGCTCACTGGCTCAGCTCTGGCCAGCAGCGGGTCCCTTTTGGAGCTGGCTGGAGCTGGCTCTGACCTGACATGGGGCAGCTGCTGGGCTCTGCTCACAGAGTCCACCCCTAGCCCCCTGCTACTAAACCCTTGCCAGGTAAACCCAATGCAAAGAGTTGTCTTCTTTGGTTGGCCCTTTATCAGAAATGCACCTGTATATGTTTTTATCATATAGCTGATAACAGAACAAAAATGTAGTTAGAAGTCAGGATCCTGACCTTTCAAGTTATTTGAATATTATGCACCACTATGTTTGGGTTTCCTAAGAAAAAGAAAATCTTTCCTCCTTGTGAGAAACTATTATTATTATTATTATTATTATTATTATTATTATTATTATTATTATTTATTTTTATATACAACCTTTCTTTTTACTGTGGCTTCTGGGAACCTTGAAGCTCATCCCCGTGAGAAAAGGAGACTGGAAAGCATTGCCTTTGCCTTTTACCTTCAGCTGATCGACTACTTTCTGAAAGATCACCAAGGTATACATCAATGTTAACCCAAGACATCACAGAAGTCCTTAACTCCTATTCATAAATTGTTAAAGTAGACTGCAAACAGCATACCACATAATGTTCATTGCTTAATGCATTTTTTGGTTATTATTTTTCTCTTAAGCAGACATCAGAGTATTTTTCAGTGATTCAGGATAGTATTCAGCCATGATATGGATATAGTTGCTCAGCTACTTCTCTGCCAAATGAGGTAAATTATGCTTCTTGAAGGGATATGGAAAAGATCGAGGAATTAATTTCTCTCTCCTGCTCTTCCCTTTAGCAGATCTGTCATTTTAATAAGTGAATTTGCATTAGCAGTGTTTCAGATAATTACTTCAAGACTCAAGTGTTTGTGGGTGACTACTTGGGAGACAAACTTTCCATTTCCATTCCAGTATGGAAACATCCATAATTTCTCTGGACAACCTTTTCCAGTCATCAATCACTTTCACAATGAAAAAAATGTTTCCTGATGTTCAGGAAGAATCTCTTGTGTTTCATTGCCTCTTGCCCTGTCACAGGGCACTAGAAAGACTCTAGCTCCATCTTCTGTATGCCTTGCCATCAGGTATTTAGACACTTTGATAAGATCTCTTCTCCATGATGAACAGTCCCAGCTCTCTCATCTTTTCCTCATAGGAGAGATGCCCCAGTCCCTTAATCATTGTTGTGTCTCCTAGCTGTACTCTATCCAGTATCTCCATGCCCCTCTTCTACTGGGATGTCCACAACTGAACACAACCATCCAGGTGTGCCTCACCAGGTCCGAGGAAAGGGACCTTCCTTGACCTGCTGGCTACATACTTCCTAAACCAGCCCGGGGTGCTGTCATCCTTCTTTGCCACAAGGGTACATCACTGGCCCATGGTCAACTTCGTGTCCACCAGAAATCCAAAGCCCTTCTCTGCAGAGCTCCCTTCCAGCCAGTCATCCCTCAGCAAGTACTGGTGCCTGGGGTTATTCCTCCCCAGGTGCAAGACTTGATAATACCCTAGATGAACTGCACAACAAGAAGAATCTGCCCAGTTCTCCAGCCTGTGGAGTCTCCTTTTAAGGTAACACAACCGTCTGGTGTATCAGTCACTCTTCCTAGTTCTGATTCATCTGTAAACCTGCTGATGGTGCACACAGATACATCATCCAGATCATTAATGAAGATGTTAAACAATACTGCTGTTTGCCTTGTTACCTCCTCTCTAAAGCAGGGAATATCTTCCTGACTAGGCAGTTTATAGCAGACACCCACAACATCACTGACATTAGTCTACCTAATAGTCCTCACTCAGAAACTCTCAGCTGGCTCATCACCTGTCCCAAGGCAGAGATCCACACATCCCCACTGCTCTCTCATAAAGTGTGACTTCCCCTCCTCACTGTCCCAGCTCATACTTCCCCAAAAGTGATATTATCACTAAAGGACCTTAGGAGGTCTCTCATAAAAACCCAACCTCCTCAAAGCAGTGCCAGCTCTGGTGTCACACCCAGCCGCTCTGGGCTTTTCCAGTACAGTCTCAAAAACCTCCAGAGGCTGTGCAAACTATTGGAGAAAATGGCTCCACTGCTCAACTCTCCTCATGGTGAAAAAGACTGTTTAATCTCAATTTACAAAACCAAAATGTTTCATTTTAATAATATTTAAACTTTTAATTTGATAGATATAAACAGCTTTGAAATATTAACAAATTATACAGAATGTTTTTATAATACATTATTTGAAATCAATATGTTTACATGTATTCTAAATTTAACTCATTAATTTTCTGCTAGAAGATTTTCCTCCTGAAATTCTTTCCTATCAATATATCTGTAAGCGTTTTCATCAATAAGATCTGTTGAACATGATATTTCCTCTCCTGAGTTTAATTTTATATGACTAAATATTTTAGTTTTTTCCCCCTTCATTTGTTTTTGGGGAAAAATATAATATTATTTTACAAGAGAGGATTTAATGACTGTGGCTGATGCATGACTTATATGTTTCTTCTCATTTTGTTTTCTGCCTTTATTTAAGAATTTTGACAGGTTCAGATGGATTACTCCAGAGGGACAAACTAAGGGAAATTCCTCGTTTCCTGGAGAGCAACTGCTTATCCTAAGGGCAGAAATCTTCAACACATCAGGGCTTCATAGGGAAGACAGCAATTGATGCAGTCCCATCAACAGAGCTTCTCTGCACACCCTGGGTGTGACAAAAAGAGAAACTTCCTAGGGACCAGCAGACTGAAGAGATCTGATGAGGTCATTTGAAATAGAAGTTCTCAAAGAACACAGTCAACAGTTAGTTATAGCCCCCTATAGCCCCCCCCCCCCCCTTTTTTTTTTTTTTTTACTTTTTAACTCATAATGACCTAGTTCTTATATATATTCTCTGTATAGAATGTTAATAATCTTGTGAATAACCCAATAAAATTTGAATTTACTGAGTTTAAAAACTTCTTTTTTTTTTTTAATCTGGTATCCTCACAAGAACAGGATCTAACTGACAAAAACTTTTGTTTCATTGGAGTAACTTTGAAAGTTATTTCAGTGAGTAAAACTGTAAAGATACATGAAGAGTCATTAGGACTTACTACATAAATGATAAAACGGTAAAAACTGGGGGGAAGTGACTTTGATTAAAAAAAAAAATCCGGATAAATGATTTCTTTCCTCAACCCCTCATACTGAGAACATTTATTTATTGAGAATGAGATGAATGAACCATTCCTTATAAACAGATTATGTACTTTTGAGCCCTCTAATGTATAAATGAAATAGAATAAATGACTTGCCTATTACTAGATCCTTCTTAAAACCTCTATCTTCCCATCTATAAATACATACTATAATCAAGAAGGTAATTAAGCCAATGTACCCATGAATCTGTTCTTGCAGCTCTGTACAGACAAATCACCTATTTCCAGAAACAACTATAAATAAATGAACAATTTATAGCAAATAGGTCAAATTTTGAAGGAAAACTAGGCATAAAAGACAGACAGACAGATGCTTCTTGTGAAACAGTTTTTCAGGATTCTTAAATGGACAAGTAACTACATCTCAGGTCACCATAACTACATTTAAATCCCTTGAAAGCCCTGCCTTTATGTGCTGAACACCTCTCCCAGAGGTCTAAGTTATAAGCAGATTTATATTGTGTGATGCATAGAAAAATATAAGCACAGTAAGAGGATAATTGAGTTTGCTAAAGACTTGAATTGCCCTTTGGAGGAGCTGATCTTTTTATTTCAGCATAAAGGAATCCAAGGGCCAGCAAATGTGTTGAGATTATTTGTGATATCAGAACCATGGGTCCTCTGCAAGGCAGAACCAACATTACTACTAGGATAAAGACATTTACAGCCTGCACAAAGAAGTGGGTCAGCAAACAGTACACACTAGGGAGGGCAATAAGAGTATTGCACTCAACTTTGCCCATCTTTACAGGAAAGTACAATACAACACTGAAATATATAACTAGTCTCAAACAGTAAAATTAATCTAGCCACGGAATTGAAATCTCCAGATTGGCTCATGCACCTGTCCATAGCATTTTTCAATAGACTTTACCTTCAGTTCAATACAGAAATGTTGCTTTATGATCTCCAAAAATGTACATGTAACCCAGTGCAAAAGAACATAGTTCTTTGGCAGATGCAAACCAGTTTCAACATCATTGATTGGGCTACCTGCAATATTAAAGAACTGGTATTAAAACCAGCCTGTTTCCCATATAAGAGATATTACGTGCTGCATACAATCATATTTCTCTTCCCTTTCATATAAAGTCTTTGAAACACTAACACAGAAGTAAATAAGCTACTTGGCATCAGTGAAGCATATGTTACAAATGCTGTTGTATATGTTTGAACACTTTGAAATTGCTGATCTGCTGAATTTAATATGCCAGGACTCTGGAGTGAGATTTTGTCTTTTAATGATCATAGACCTTTTTATATAAATTCAATTTATTTGTTACTATTGAAATCTTGCCAGTCTATTCCAATGAGAAATTCATCATTTGTGCCTCAGTTTTACACAGTCTTTTGGGTCTGTATATCTATATCTGATATATAGATATGGTAATATGTAAGAGGATAGGGTTTTGAAGATTTGCCAGCGCTCATATCATAAGCATAACACTTACATTTTCTTTTGTAGAAGGGAATGGTTTATACAAAATGACAGTTGTGAAGTTTGCAAGTTACTAAGAGCTGGGTAAATCTGGCTGAAAGAAAATCTTTAGTTTAGCAGTGGTAAACCTCAGCAGTCCACCAGGAGAAGGCTTATCTGTGACAACTTTAAGAACAGGCAGTGATTTATTTCACCTCAGGTCAAGCATTTTAAGGCTACATGATCCTAAAATTTTACTCAACCTCCCCAGTCCTAATATGAATGCATGCAATGAATCCTACTATCAACCACATTTCAACCCTACCATCTATCTTGCACTGCGCTGTGGGATGCACTGCTGGTTATCTTAGAAGCCAGAGGACTGTGACAGGACATACTGTGAATGCTGTAGAAGTAGTTTGTATATTTATGTGTTGATGTAAAACGGAGGGGTAAAGAGCAACAGAAATCTGTTTGTATCTGAGATAAACCACTTCTGTGATATTATATTCAGGTAATTCTCACAGAAATGAATGTCTGTAGCTGATGCACTCCAAAGAGCACAAAAGGAGAGGGATTCATGTGGGAGTTCTACAGCAGAGTTTGCATTAGTGCCATTTTCTTGCCATTATCTTCTGGGTAATTTTAGCTCCACAAATTAAACCTCTGATTTATAAGACATCACTTGTAGTTTTTAAAAGTTCACCGGCACATAAGTTTTGATTATGTGCTCTGTGTGGATATTCTGCTTCCCTGCTTGCTTCGGAGTACTGCACAGAGTAACAGAGTATGTAGTCAGAAGTCTTTTGCTCATTCTTAATGTTTGCCCTGTCCCTTGAGCACAGCTGCTTACACAACACTACAGCTACACCTCAAAGTCTTATTCAAATCTTCACTACAACGTTTCTGTTTGTGTCATATAATTTGTCATCAGGATTTCACAGTAACTATGTAAAAAACAAAAAATGCCTAGAGATATGTTTTGCTAATATCATCTGAAGAAGAAATTCCCCAGCAGACCAGCATATATTCTGAACACAACTTTCTTGGGGATGCAACCTATTTGTACTGTTTTGCCCCCAGATTAAAGCAGACTTGTCTGTCTTCTCTTCAAGAGAACACATTAAGATATCCTTGTATACTAGAAAAGTGGTTTCACTGCTTTGGTACCAAAAGGCAGATCTTGTGAGTTGCCATGCGAAGTGACTTTATGGTGATTCTCCTGAGATGCATTTATGGCATTTATTGCATTATTGGACGAGGGAATTGAGTGCCCCCTCAGTAAGTTTGCAGACGACACCAAGCTGGGGGGAAGTGTCGATCTGCCAGAGGGTGGGAAGGCCCTGCAGAGGGACCTGGACAGGTTGGATCGATTGGCAGAAGCCAATGGATGAGGTTCAACATGGCTAAGTGCCAGGTCCTGCACTTTGGCCACAACAACCCCATGCAACACTACAGGCTTGGGGGAGAGTGTCTCGAAAGCTGTGCAGAGGAGAAGGACCTGGGGGTGCTGGTCGATGCTTGCCTGAACATGAGCCGGCTGTGTGCCCTGGTGGCCAAGAAGTCCAACAGCATCCTGGCCTGTATCAGGAATAGTGTAGCTAGCAGGACCAGGGAGGTGATCATCCCCCTGTACTCTGCTCTGGTGAGGCCGCACCTCGAGTACTGTGTTCAGCTTTGGGCTCCTCAGTACAAGAAGGACATTGAGGCCCTGGAGAGTGTCCAGAGGAAGGGCTATGAAGCTGGTGAAGGGTCTAGAGCACAAGTCTTATGAGGAGCAGCTGAGGGAACTGGGTTTGTTTAGTCTGGAGAAGAGGAGGCTTGGGGAGACCTTATTGCTCTCTACAACTACCTGAAAGAAGTTATGGGGAGCTGGGGGTAGGCCTCTTCTCGCAGATGACCAGCAATAGGACTAGTGAGAATGGCCTGAAGTTGCACAAGGGGAGGTTTAAGTTTGAAATTAGGAGACATTTCTTCTCAGAAAGAGCAGTCAGGCATTGGAATGGGTTGCCAAGGGAGGCGATGGAGTCACTGTCCCTGAGAGTGTTTAAGGAAAGGTTGGACATGGTGCCTAGGAACATGGTTTAGTGGGTGATATTGGTGGTAGGGTGATGGTTGGACCTGATGATCTTGGAGGTCTTTTCCAATCTTAATGATTCTATGAATTGTGCAAATTCAAGCAATGCAACCTACTGTGCAATGAAACACAAGAGGAATAGTGAGATAAGAACAATGCTGCAGACTTGTCCCAAATTCCTCCCTCTATATACCCACTGAGATGCTAAAAATTAAGAAGTAATGTTAATATAAATGTTAAGAACAATGTAATTAGCTGTTAGCACTAACTGTAGTTTTTAACTGGAGACTGAATTTCATATGTCCTATCTATCACATTGTACAACAATAGTCTTTTTTAAGAATTTACTGGTGAAATTGCTTTGACCGATTTTGATTTTGTGAAAATTGATAGGGAAATAAACAAAACTAACAAACCCTACAGCAGAACAGCAGGATTGTATATAAAGACCAAAGCTGTAGGGATGGACAAATTTCTTTCACATGAAAGCATGGCCCCTTGAATAAAAATGCCATTCTGGTCAGGACCAAAACTACTTGTTAATTTCACACCAATTTAGTGAATAACTTGAATAGGAGAAAACTAAGGGACTGGTGACAGTACTTGTAATACATTTTTCATTCTTTTTCCTTAAGGAAAAATTAATATTTTCATTTTATACAATGTCAAAATATTAAATTGCGTAATGTGAATAAGATACAGGAGAAAATAAACATTTTGCATAACCTAGGTATTTATTTTCTGTTTTACTAAGAAAAAAAACAAAAACAAAAAAACTATGAATCAAAGTAAAGCAGAGTGAAGCCTATGAAAAGGGAAGACAGTAAAACAAAGGCACGATAGGTTTCAATGATTTTTTTTTTTTTTTAAGGAAATTATAGTCAAAGTTCAAAATGCATCATATGTGCAAATCCCAGTGTAGTCAATGTATTGTGATTTATGGTCATATGTTACCGACATCCTCAGACACACAATGGTTGACGTCAGTCCCTTAATTTAAATGAGATTCTACTGACAAGAGGTGCTTCAACTGAGTGAGTACAAAAGTTAGAATACATGTTTTGGGGTCACTGATGCTTGGCACTTGATTTTTTAAAACATTTTGAGTATTTCAGCCACAAACATGGCAGAATTAGTCTCTGTTGAATAGGACTTTTTTCCATCATCATTGGAATTCAAGTGCTAATAACTGTAACTCTACTTCTTTCATTTTGTCATTCCCTGGTGGACTGGCACAAATCTCTGCTCTCTTTATCAATATCCATCCTATCCCAATTTTTACTGTCATAACTACTTCCATGGGAAAATTGTTTCCTTTGCAGAACTGTAAGGCTATCCCTGCATTACACAAAATCACAGAGAAAAATGAGTTTATATAGGATTGTGGGAAAGAGTGAGTAAGGTGGAAAATTCACAATCTTTCAAAAAGTCTTTCAAGTCAAAGATTAGATAACAATCTTTGCCTACTTTTATTCTTTTATTCCTAGAGTTAGTTATGAGGAAAATAAACAAACAAAAACGTAGAGGGGGAATCTTGCCTTTAGTTCTGATTTAGACAAACATTTCCTGCGTTTCCTTACTAGTTACCAGAACTGAGATGTTAAAAATGAAAAATTGCAAGAATGTATAATTTTAGGCTTCTCTCTCTCTCTCTCTCTCTTTTTTTTTTTTTTTTTTTTTAGGGTAGAAATGAGGGTTTATATTTTCTTATACACACATACACCTGATTTTTTTTTCCAGATATTTAAACTCAATTAAAGAGTTAAAGAGATGTGAGTTTTAATGGTTAAGAACTCCACTTCATATCAGTTGCTGCTGCAGAAGTGTCTTAGCCAGATAAACTACGAGTTATTTCATATGTAACTAAAAAAGTAGAGATTAATGACAGAAAACATTTTGCCTTAATTCTGGACAAGTGTCTCCCAGGTATGATTGACTAAGTTTAAAGAGCATGTTTGGAAAAAAGGACCACGGAATAATATACACATACTTCCTCTGCCTGATCAAATAAAATTAATACAGTTAGTTTTATTGTGGTCAATATCTTTAAATCACTTAAGCTCTGGCTTGACTTTATGCATGTGAGAGATTCAATTAACTAATGTCATTAAATTGGTAAAGTTTCACTAGAATAAAAATGAGGTAAGCAAGAAAAACTATTCTTAGTGTATTACACTCAATAAATGTCATAGAAAAGGGACAGAAAGGCATAGGAGAGACTGCAGAGAAAGAGGTGATTTCTAAAGGACTCTGGTGGGAATCTTTATAGATACAGCTATTTGGGAAAATTACATGGCTGCACGGGAAATGACTAAAACATCAATTAAACTGGCAATGTCACAAGGTCTTTTTGTCATCACATAATGTAAAGTTATTTTTAAAAAAAGTACAGAGCTTCACAAAATCTTCATTCCTGCTCCTAGAGAATTCTTTTTTATTATTATTATTTCAGAAGTCTAAATATTCTTCAGTTGTTAAGTGATTTATTAAAGCTCAGAATTATGCTATCTCAAAAAGAGTATGTCTAAAAAGTAGTAAAAAATTGTTAATTGTAATAGTATGATATAGGCTACTTAAAGTAAATGATGAAGTAAATGTTGTCTTGTGTAACCTGAAATGATCAGGAATAAACATTAATAACAGCAAACACATTCTGTATCTAGCACAACTTACTGAAAAGGAAAAAATAAAATTGATGTAAGCATTTGCTTGTTCAGATGCTCTCAAACTTTGTTTTGGCATATTTGGAGATAAAATGCCAGGGTGATGTTTTTGCAGTCATTCTCACTGAAAATAGAGCATGTTTACTGTAACAGAATGACATTGTTTGCTGAATTCTGTAATGCTGCTGTTGCTTGAGAAAGGAGCAAACATAAAAGGAAAGTAGAATTGTGTTTTGGTTCAGAGGAGTGGATTAGTGATCTGTGTAAATACAATGCAGTGTTTGTTTAAAGGATTTCTGATCTATAAACACATGAGGCCAAATCCTGATCCTATTGAAGTCAATGGCATAACTCTCCCTTGACTTTAGTAAATCCAACGATTGGCTCAGTGCATGTAAATATCATAACATTTCTCACTCCGAGAGAAAACTTGACTGGAAAGACTGTTTTCACAACTCAACTTTTCTATATCCCAAAATCATTGATGTGAAGAGTGTGTCTGAGCTCCCCTTGTATAGACTTTGCCTCTGAAGAAACAAATACCCCAGAGTCCACATGCACAGTATTTCTTCCCAATATTTACTGAGTAGATTAGTATCATTCCATCAATAACAGATGCACAGTCTTTCTGATTTTTTCCCAAACAGAATTATCTGGTAATGTGTATTAACTTTTTAAAGGCTAGGCAGCAAAATTACAGCTTCCACTGAAAGACATTTGTCCTATTTATTTACTTATTTTCTTATATAATTTCCTATTCAGTAGTGAAGGAGAGAGAGAAAGAACGAACAAAAAAGAAAGAGAGAAGAAAGGAAGAACAAACATATAAGAAGGGCCTATATTTCTTGACTACCTTCTTTAACTGTAACATGAAATATTTCTGCGTCCTTGGTACTCACCAGAATTTGGCATGCTCCTTCATAAAGTTACCACATATTTCCATTAGGTAAGTCATATAAATCATCAGGTATTTTTGCATTAACACATAGCAACAATGATAAAGTCAGCTGCTTCAAATAAATCCACTTGGTGCCTTTAATAGGCCTGTAGATTCAAATTATAATAATCTACATGCCTAAAAATGTATTAATGAACCGAGACAAGCACAAGATGAGCACAAACCCAGCTGCTTTTCCAAATATATAGTGGCGACATTCACAGAGTCATGATCTCAGTTGTTATCCTGGCACTTGCTGGAGGCCTCAGGCCCTTCCTTAGTCTTATCTTCCACATCTCAAACTCATGAATGTTACATCAAGAAAGCATGTGAAACTAAAGTACATCTCACACAACTTAGCCTGAACACAGATCATTTCATCCTCCTAGCTCACCCTTACTTTCTAAACAGAACTAGGAATCATGGAGCTTGGTTTTGTCAGCAAAGATGAACACTGAAGGAGAGATTTTCAAATCTGGTTGCCCAGTTTCCATAAAGAGGAGCCACTTTTGTGTCTTTCATATTCTTCCCTACTGTGACGTAAGCCCATGTTCAGGGTGTCAGAATTTCTGACCACGTTTCTCCTGCTGCGTGCACAGGGATAAAATGAAGAAACACTTCATGAAAACAGTGTGACACAGATGTATGAAATTGTAACAACAATATCAGATGTATATATTTTTAAACATGGACTTTTCCACAGCAGCTCTTGTATGAGTTTTTAACCTGAAAGTATCTACAACTTTTTACTGCCGTTAAAGACAACAAAAAATCCTTTTACAAATACATCAACGCGAAACGGAGGACTAGGGAGAATCTCCATCCTTTACTGGATGCGAGGGGAAACCTAGTTACTAAGGATGAGGAAAAGGCTGAGGTGCTTAATGCCGCCTTTGCCTCAGTCTTTAGCGGCAATACCGGTTGTTCTCCGGACACCCAGTGCCCTGAGCTGGTGGAAGGGGATGGGGAGCAGGATGTGGCCTTCGCTATCCATGAGGAAATGGTTGGCGACCTGCTACGGAGCTTGGATGTGCGCAAGTCGATGGGGCCGGATGGGATCCACCCAAGGGTACTGAGAGAACTGGCGGAGGAGCTGGCCGAGCCGCTTTCCATCATTTATCGGCAGTCCTGGCTATCGGGGGAGGTCCCGGTTGACTGGCGGCTAGCCAATGTGACGCCCATCTATAAGAAGGGCCGGAGGGCAGACCCGGGGAACTATAGGCCTGTCAGTTTGACCTCAGTGCCAGGGAAGCTCATGGAGCAGATTATCTTGAGGGTCATCACGCGGCACTTGCAGGGCAAGCAGGCGATCAGGCCCAGTCAGCATGGGTTTATGAAAGGCAGGTCCTGCTTGACGAACCTGATCTCCTTCTATGACCAAGTGACGCGCTTGGTGGATGAGGGAAAGGCTGTGGACGTGGTCTACCTTGACCTCAGTAAGGCTTTTGACACCGTTCCCCACAACATTCTCCTCGAGAAACTGGCTGCTCGGGGCTTGGACTGGCGTACGCTTCGCTGGGTTAGAAACTGGCTGGATGGCCGGGCCCAGAGAGTTGTGGTGAATGGAGTCAAATCTGGTTGGAGGCCGGTTACTAGTGGAGTCCCCCAGGGCTCGGTACTGGGGCCGGTCCTCTTTAATATCTTTATTGATGATCTGGATGAGGGCGTCCAGTGCACCCTCAGTAAGTTTGCAGACGACACCAAGCTAAGTGCGTGTGTCGATCTGCTCGAGGGCAGGAAGGCTCTGCAGGAGGATCTGGATAGGCTGGAGCGATGGGCTGAGGTCAACTGCATGAAGTTCAACAAGGCCAAGTGCCGGGTCCTGCACCTGGGCTGCAACAACCCCAAGCAGAGCTACAGGCTGGGAGATGAGTGGCTGGAAAGCTGCCTGGCCGAGAAGGACCTGGGAGTATTGGTGGATAGTCGGCTGAATATGAGCCAGCAGTGTGCTCAGGTGGCCAAGAAGGCCAACGGCATCCTGGCCTGTATAAGAAGCAGTGTGGCCAGCAGGTCGAGGGAAGTGATTGTGCCCCTGTACTCAGCTCTGGTGAGGCCGCACCTCGAGTACTGTGTTCAGTTTTGGGCCCCTCGCTACAGGAAGGACATGGACGTGCTCGAGCGAGTCCAGAGAAGGGCGACCAAGCTGGTGAGGGGTCTGGAGAACAAGTCTTATGAGGAGCGGCTGAGGGAGCTGGGCTTGTTCAGCCTGGAGAAGAGAAGGCTCAGGGGCGACCTCATCGCTCTCTACAGTTACCTGAAAGGAGGCTGTAGAGAGGTGGGGGTTGGTCTATTCTCCCACGTGCCTAGTGACAGGACGAGGGGGAATGGGCTAAAGTTGCGACAGGGGAGTTTTAGGTTGGATGTTAGGAAGTACTTCTTTACCGAAAGGGTTATTAAGCATTGGAACGGGCTGCCCAGGGAGGTGGTGGAGTCACCATCCCTGGAGGTCTTTAAAAGACGTTTAGATGTAGAGCTTAGGGATATGGTTTAGTGGAGTACTTAGTGTTAGGTCGGAGGTTGGACTCGATGATCTTGAGGTCTCTTCCAACCTAGAGAAATCTGTGAATCTGTGAACTTAAACTAGAATTTTGCACACGAGACTGTTGCATTAGCAAAATGGTGTGTAGGGATTCAGATCTGAAAGATTCAATATTACGCATAGTTATTCACACTCTGAAGGAATATCTAAATGATATTTTTTGGTCATGAGAACACTTAGGTAAGAATAAAAGAGAATTTCTAGATTCCAGGTAGTTATAAGATATGAGAAAAACATGGAAATGTCCAAGTGTGCTGTCATATCTCTTGGAAAAAAAAAAAAAATATATATATATATATATAAATCTCTCCATTTCTCAGAGTTCAAAAGAATGAGGAAGCTCTTCAAAAATAGGATAAATTTGGTCTGTGAAAACATTACTATATGAAAGTACTTGCTTTTGCTTCTTCTGCCAAAAAGGTCTTGCTGGATATCTTTAGTATGACAAGAGAAATTGTGAGTATTAGTATGAGGGATAGATTTGTGCTAAAGATAAGAGAGAAAAAATCTGTTCACAACAAGTTATAAGAGCTAAAAAGCCCTTTTACTATAGTTTCATGCTGCAGAAATTTCTTGCCATCAAAAATAGATTTACAAAGCTCAATGTGAAAACACCATCCAGAGTTTAAATTCACACAAATGAAATCAAACAGCACGAGAAAATGGCTGAGCATGGTGATAAAGTGACTGCAAGGCAAGCTGGCAGAAAAACACTTTTCTATTAATGAGGAAGATGCCCTAGGTACAAACACGCTAGGCAGATTATTGGCAACAGTACACTCCAAGTGTATAAATAAAATTCCTCTGTCACACCTTTTGCTGCCAAATTAGTACAGAAAATATAGTCACTGATCCTTGCTTTTCATTTCATATTATAACTTAGTACCATGACTGATGCAAAAATAAATAAATAAATAGATAGATAGATAGATAAAGCTATACTTTTTGTTTTGTTTTGTTTCTTTGTGAGACTACTTTTCCTCATTAAATTAAAATTAACTGACATACTTTACACAAGGTTAACAGTGTGCCTCTCTTGTACCAACATTCAGCAACCTACTAATAGTCAGATTTCAGTCCTCAAAAGTATGTTATGACTTGCTTCTTGGTTCCAGCTGTTTGTCAGATCATGCTTTTAATTCACTCCTGGATTCCAGAGGAAGGGGGTTTGGCTACAGCTCCTTGCATGACGGTCTTCCATTATAAATCAGCTAAGATATCTCAGCCCCTGAGTCCATCTCAGTGTTTTTGTTTGCAGAGTATGTCTCTTCCAGCTTCTAAGACATTTTTATATTCCAGAGCCAAAACCAATATGGTGTTATTATAGTTTACTACTGCTGCGTAATTCACCACTGCACTGGTTTCAATAGGGTCATCCTAGTATGGAGCTGCAGCATTCAGAATTGTTATATGAATTTTTCAGTATGCATTGCAGCAGTATATACTCCCAGAACACATTATTTTTCTCACATTGGACAGCGAAAAGAACAAAATAATACAGCATTAAAGTCTTCAAACAGACTTCTTTTGGTGTTGTTTCCATCGAAATGACAACAGGAAGAAATCCTAACTTATAGGATACCACTAAGAAAACAAGAGGCACCTTTGGGTTAATATCTACCACTACTGGTTTGTTTCTGTCTTAGCTACAAGAAATATTGTTCATTCAAGTCCCCAGAACAAGTAAGTGATTTTGTGCAGATTGCCAAATCTTTTGCTATATAATCCTGGTTTTATGTGATTTCATAAACATGAAAATCATTGTTTACTTATTGGTTATTTAATTTGTGATTACTTATTACACTTTCAGGTCATTTTAACAGGTAGTAAGATTTTATTAGCATAGACAGGTTTCTTTCAGTTTCAGAGATGATGGTAGAGAAACTCTAGTTACCTGAGTCACATATTATAGAAAACTTCCTATGTTCAATTATTTTGCCTTACTACATGTTTCTTCCCTTACAAAACCTGACCACAGCCACACCACTGTACTTTCTATATCTTTGAAACTGTAGCTAGTAAGAACTGAAATATCCCCCCAAATATCACCACATGTATACCACCAAAGTTATGCAGAGGTCTTGCCCTAGATATCATTTTGCTGCAAATGGTTTCATTTTTGTCAACCTTAGATTTCCTGTGCATCTTGAGAATTTGTTCTATCCTCCTATATATTTCCTGCGTTCAATACATAACAATCTCTTGTAGGAATTTGCAGTATTGCAAGTTCACATAACTCATCCCTCTTCAGACACTAAAGCAAGAGAGGTTAAACCTTTGTTACTTGTTTCTTCCCCATGGACAAAGATAAAACAAAAAATGCATTTGTTGAGATTCATTCACTTGTACTTAACAAAACTATGTTTGTTCTAATGTCAAAGAATTATTTTGCGGCAATACACCAGTTCAAGAGAATTTAAATCTTACAGACACAGGAAAAATCATTTTTCCTACTCTTAGGAAGACATAGGTGGCAGAGTTCAGGAAACATGGAAAGTGTGGTTTCCCTGGCATGATAAATGGTTACTTTGGCCTTGGCCCCAGACAGTGACACTGATCTACTTAATCAGCAATAATTCTCACAGTTTGGAGCTCCTTTACTTTCACAGATGAGCTCCCGTGTAATCCTGAGAGAAGGGCTGCTGCCTGCACCCAGGTCACACATGGCAAGGTACCTTATTGGCTCAGAACTTCTGAGTCAAAAAGCCTATGTGCTGAAGTATCAGAAGAGTAGGGCTTAAACAAACAAACAAACAAAACAAAAAAAAATCAGAATGAAATTGTTGTTGTTGTTGTTGTTTTCCACAGAGAAGTGGCAATAATATTTCATAGATGGAATTGAAATCATACAGGGAAGCACATAAAACTGGTACAACTGAAAAAACTCTTTGTGTAATTATTGTGTCAATGTTCTTCCCAGACCTTAAGCTACTCAAAGCCACACGAGATCCACACACTGATAAAGTGCTAGTTCATTGTAAATTAGATGTGAGGTAAAACTGCTTGAGGGGTACCACCTTGGAAGGATATGACAATGGACACTATATCAGACCTGAGAAAATATATTTTTGCATTTCAATACAGAAAGTTGATATTTCCATGGAAAGTGTCATGCACAAACATGGAGCTGAAGTTATAGAGCGCTCTCAGTAGGATAAAATATGCCACAAAGTGAGAATATAAGTAGGTATGAAGCTTATTTTTAAGCTGGAATGTACAAAGTGGTTTTTAATAGACTTTGGGGGATCTTCATCAGCTTCAGAGCCTTCCAATATCGCTTATATGCTTATATTGTAGATGAAGAGAGAAAGATTATGAGCATTATTCTTCTTCTATCTCAGCCATCTATAAATATCTGGTATGCCATTATACACCCACAAAAAAACTAACAGTATGTGAAAGGTTCATCAGTTTAATATAGTGCCCTATCCCACTTGAACTCTGGCATCACCAAAATGTTCTGGTATCACCAAGTGAAAGAGTAAAAACAACCTGTATGGCTTCTGAACTTGCGAGTGTTGGAGAGTGTAGTGTGGTGTTGGATTTTTTAAGCAAAGGGAGTACACTAGAGTTTACCAGGAAACACTCTGCCAGGTACACTGTGACTGAGCTACTGCTGTAAACCAGTCAGCAGGGTGTACTTGCAAACTGCATCTTTTGACTGCAATGCAGAAGAGAGAGCTGTTACTATTAGAATGCTTGTTTCTGTTTCTAAATAAGAAAGGGCCCTTAAGGATTATTTCTGATTTTCATCAAGTTGCTGTTCAAAATACACTTCACTAATACAGCTTCTCGTTTTCCTTGTGCCCAGGTACTCCACCTTCATAACAGATAACAATGATCAATATGCTCACCCACCAATGAGTTGAATACTCACAGCTGCATAAGAGCTCAGCTGTAGCAGGAAACCTGAAAAACATTTACCTCTCTTCACAAACCCGTAGCTGTGATAGCAAAGGTACTCCAGTGAGGCAGGAAAAAATGTGATTGAAGTCACTCACACACACCAGGGAATAGGACAAAGGTCTGTCTCTGATTAGTGGGCTGGAAGACAGTTAGCATTACGGTTACTCTCACAGTGTTTGTTACATTCAAAGCAAAATTGCAGATAACTGTCTACAAGAAAGATGCAGAGCTATAATTCCCAACCACAAAAAGTCAGTTCCCCTGCATGTTTCTGGAGACAGGGAGATATCAGTACAGCCTGGTGATTGCGACTTCCTATGGGCTAACTCTAAGCAGCTCTTTACTTATTGTAGAGAGTTAGGTAAATTATTCTGAGAAACCTAACTTTCATCACAGGATATATATGGGATGCTGGAGTTTGAGATGGGATGTTGAATTGCAGTCCAGGCCCTTTGATTTGTCCTTGTAAGGTAAGTTGTGCATCATCACACTGTGAGAGTCTGTGTCATGTCTTGTTTTTAATCTCCAAGTGCCTACAAAGTGCTTCCTTGTTTTACATTACACTGTTTTTCTTGTTTTACATTTCATATTGGAATTATATTTTTTTTTTTCTTGCCAAACATTTCACTAAGGTTTTATTGTTGTTGTTTTTGTTTGTTTGTTTTCCTGGGAAAACTAACACAGAAGCCTAGTCCCCTGGGGAAAAAAATCATACAGAGTATGCCCTCGTAAAGGCAATTTCATTTATAACAATGACCTCTAAAATTTCATCAATCTCTACACTCTCTGGGTAATGTAAGTGCGCTGACATCTTTTCAGCACATTACACCCTCAACTTCTTAATTTAAAGCTTCTGATTATCTTATGAAGGGCAATGATCTATATCTAGATTTTTGTTCTGCTTAAACTTAACTTCCATATGCATGTCTTTCTACATATTTCATGTTGAGGTATAGAGGTCTGGTAAGGAGATTTATAGTCCTGACACACACATTTGTTGGGGAATAATTATATGAGATAAAATCCTCTTCTGGCTACATATCTGCCTATTTTCAGCCAAGAACTTTTTCCAGTATGTACTTAGTGCACAGCTCCTTTTTATTACCCACCCTCTCCCCAGTTCTCAGGCAGAGCTTAGCTGCTTTGAATTGCTAAGAATTGACCTCCTTAACTACAGCATGTTCATTGTTTCTTTGCCTTGCTACCAGGTGCAGAAGATCTTACTTGGTCAGACAAAAAAGCAACCTTTCTCAAGCAAGCCATTAAATTCCTGTTCCCATCAAATATAATCAAAATATTATTTTGGTATGGGTGTATAATATATCTTGTGCGTCTGAGAGTTTGAATAGTAAGGAAGTCAGCAGAGCTGCTGTAGATGCAAATTAACAAGTCCACACGTTTCCCTGCAGATAGGAAAGAGGAGTTAAAATAGGGAACCATGTAGACTGAACTTTGAATTATCTTAACTATATTCCTGTTTGCAGCCAGTCACCAGTAGTTTGCACTTCTTACTGATGCTGCAGCTGTGCTCAGAGAAAGATCAGCGCTTGTCGCAGTACACTGTGCCCCTCTTACCCACAGGAAGGCAGGCTGTTGGTTGGTCACAGCAGGACTTACGGTTGTGCAGCAAGCACACCAAATAAAACTCATGGCCTGTAGTCTGTCCATTCTCAGCATATTTCACTGATTCACACTGTCTATAAGGAAATTCTGTTTTCTGTAAAACAGGCTATTTATGAACTGTTTTCCTTATTATTTTCATTCAATAACAACATTTAGCTTGTTATTTGACGAATGCTTAGTGAAAGCATATCATAGCCTACAGATGACCTGGAGTTATTGTTTGAATAGTAGGAGCTTATGTTTGATATTCATGCTGTACAATTAATCTCCTAAATCACATATTTCTTTTCCCTATCATATGATTATTAAGCCTACATAGAGCTTTCAAAATGGTTTTGCAGAAATCTTCCTGTGTGAATGAGTGTCTGAGAGAATATTTGCATGTAGCTTATTCACATCACAGATAATTCAGATTATAGTCTTCTTTCTTTCTTTCTTTCTTTCTTTTTTTAATAAACAAAAGAAATATTCTCTCAGAGATTTTGAATGAATATTTCTGAATATATTTTTTCAGTGTTTTCCCAACTTCAATTTTGATGGACACTGGAGTTAATTACATGATTAATACCAGATAAACGTTTCTCTATTTCCCGCCTTCAAGCATCTTCCCAAACATATATAAATGTACACATAATTACAGCAAGTGATTTATTACAAAATCTACCTTGATATCCAGTTCTTCTTCTTCCATATCTCTACAAGTCTTCCATATTGTATCTGTAAGAAACTATAAACATATTGCTTTAAAATGAGAATCATCTATTGATAAATCAAAACCTTATGCATCTGTACATATCCAAAGAGAACCTCTGAAGCAAGCTGCCTCAGCTAATTCAGTGAATTAGTGATGTTTATTCATTTCCAAAGCCATCAAAAAAAAAAAAAAAGAGAACACCCAGCAATTTTTTTCTCTCTTTTTTAATGCTTCCCTTGTTCAGCACATTTATAATGGAACACAGGGAAAGTTCCTTCTAATATTTTAAATTCTGTCCCTCTCTTCTGCTGCTTATTTGCACCTATAGTTGTAGGGCATATATTAGTAATAATTCCACCTCTATTTCTTTTTTTTTTTTTTTTTTTTCCCGGTGTATCCTGTCCCCTTTCCCTAGCTTCCAAGTTTAGGGGTTCAGTCCCAGAAAGGAAGAGAAGTTAAAATGAAAATTCTGAGACCCTACTTTTCTGTCAAGTAGGTAGGTTCCTTTTAATATCAGTAGAGGGAGATCCACTCCTCTTAATTTAATCACATTTTAGTGGTTTTCCAGGGATTCCTGGAACATCTAGTTTGCTTTTATTATTATTATTAATATTAATAAATCTACCTTTTTCCTGGACAGATTTTTGAGCTCTGAGCTCCAAATGAGATTACAAAGTCCAGTAAATGCCCACCCTGGCTCTTGCCTACTGGGCTCTGAGCTTTATGCAGGCAACATAGGACTCTCTCACAACCCAGAAAACAACCATGATTTGCAGCCAGTAGCTATGCTAAGACCAAAATTTTGAAATATTCATGGTCACTGCTTCCAACCTTGGGCACTACTTTCAGTATCTCAGCACAAGTGCTGACTATTTGTATGCAAGAGAGGTAGTGAGGGAACTTCCAGATGAAACAGGAAGGTTCTTAACAAATGTAGGATCTTATAGGATTAGAGAGCCACTGTTCTAGAGATCCTAACTATTCTAGGATCTAGGATGGAGTGTATAGTCTGGCTGTCCCATCTTATCTCATTAAGCAGGGACAAAAAGAAACTTTCAATGTTAACTCCTATTGCTTTGTGATCCTTTCTTTCCTCATACACTTCCATCCACCAGAGAGTATTACCACCATAAGGCTCCCTGTAGGAATGCTGCTAAATATAATGAAAACCTTAAAATTTATGCCTATAGAAGAGTAACTAAAATACCTAAATAAATAACACCTGACAATAAACTTGTCAGTTATTGTGGATTACCAGGAAACAGCCATCCTGAAGTTCTCCCAGGTGTGAATGCTCTACCCTGGCTACATGCTTATGCTCCCCTCAGTAGCACACTTACCCTGCAGTGGGTGCCAAAAGCTTCTTGGTTGCAGTGTTTCTGCCCTTCCATAATACTTCTGCTGGAAACGCTGCCAGTAGTGACTGTAAGGTCCACATCTCTACCAATACAATGATTTAATCATTGTTGCTACCTATTTTGGCAAGTCAAAAATATTTCTTACTCTATGTGCACAGAGCTAATTGGGTTTTGTTCTTGTCAATATACTCACTGCTGCTTATATAAGAGGTCTTATTTAAGCTTTCCCTCAAGAAGAACTCAATAAAGAGGAATAAAAGGCTATGATTCAATCATAAATAGTAAAATATGCTTTAGATGGGATGAGAGCCCAGATATATCTCAGATATAGCTGGAATCCAAGGAAGTAAAACCAAATTTGGTAGGACTGTTCATCAAGCAGCACATATGTTCAACTAAGCAGCAGGGCTGAGAGATTGAATCATACCTATAGCTATAGGCACTGGCATACAGATATGTCACAAAGCAGACTCGAGGTTGATCAAGATTTCCATCTCTCTGACATCATTTCATGCACCTTTTCCCTCTCCCTCACCCCTTTCCTCTTTTCCATTATCTTCATTTAAAGTGCTTAGCTCGTTGTATTGGCTGCAGCTTTTGTCACATTTTCAGCACTTTGAAAGGCTTCTGCAATAGCAGTAAAAGTTTAGATGAGAAGAAGAGGAGCAGAGGAAAGATGATTTTATAAAGAACTGATTATAGTTAACGTTATACAGGCATCTAATGCTGGATAGAGAGATAGTCATGCTCCATGAAGGCAGTACAAAGAAAAGAAACAGGGCAATTTTAGCTAAGAATTAATAGCTCTCAGCCATGATAAAGATTCCTATTTCTTCTTCTCCTCTCATGGATACATTTTAGCCTCAAGATGAAAATAAAAAGCCCATTATTGCCCACTGGTGGTGGTGCTCAGATATGCCAGCTAGCAGTAGAGAATCAGTGTTTTCTATGTTGTTATTGAAATATCTCGATAAAATGCAGTAAGAAAGCAGCTACTAAGCAACATGGTCTCAGGCTAGTGTAAAACAGCTTATGGCTGTGATTTTCTAATAATGAATCAGTAGTCTTACTGTGTTTGCAAAGCCATGCATAGCAGTAATATTATCTCCAGAGACCACAGGGTTTGTTACACTGGTAAGAACAAGCAGAAAGAAAATGCAGACATTAAATCTAGATCTATCTTCAGGAGAAAAATACTCATTTTTCTTCCATATTTTGGCTCCTGAAACAGCAGTTATTAAATGTAATCTCAGGACAAAAACACCCCTAGATGCAGATTTCCTTTCTGTCAATGCCAGGGAGAGGTTATAGGTACCTTATTTCACAAACATCCATATTTTTCATATTTATATATATATCATAATTTGTTCATAGCAAATTTAGTTCTGGTAAATTCCTGAAAGCCATCTATTTTCAAAGCTTCTGGAACTTTATAATCTATATATCAGGGTTATAGATTATATTCAAAAACAGATTAAATCTTTGCAACACTGTATTTACTATGGTTATGTTCAGAAACTGACTTCTCTTCTGTAACCACAGTCTTACTATAAATAAATGACTATATACAGACTACAGATTCAGCAGTTACTAACACCAAACTGTGAAACTACCTGACAAATACAATCCTTATAGGACTAAGATATCATAACACAAAATTAATTTAATTGTTTTACCTGTCAGCATTATAGTGTGTTAGTATATTATTCTTATTAATTTTTTTTCCCTTTCAGTGATGTTCAACCTACTAGGTGATTTAGGAGCTTTTAAAAATATGGAATGATATTTACTGCTGAAACTCTTGGTGCGTATGTTAATTCTTAAAAAATTCAACTCTGGATTGTGTGCTTTTAGCTCAAATAATTGTTTGTTGAAGAGTTGTGAAATATGCAAACAAAAATGTAAATATATAACATTAAGATCCAGAAAATAACTAAATTTAAGTTAATTGTGGTATTAATCTTTTTCCAAGAAAAATCCTTTCTTATTAAGATAAAATTACTTTAGATCAAAAATAAAAATCAGTCATCCTCTTTAGTAATCAAGTTGAATAATTATCAGTTTTTAATTTCAGTTCTCTCTCTGAACGTTTAATATTGTCTGTTTCTGAAAGAAACACGTGAACTGTGATTTATCATCCCTTCACATTACAAGTTATAGTTCTGTGACACCATAGTAGGGGTACCATTTCTATTTTAACATATTTTTAAAATGTCAAGGACTGTAATCTTGAAATGTAACCTTCCCATTTAACATTATGGGCCTCTCAATTTTTTAATCAATACAAATAAATTCTCTGAAAAATTCTGCTAGGAATTATAGAGTGCAATTACTGTGGACTGAAATTATGGGGAACACAGATAGAGTTCTGCACATGAAGGGCTTTTAGAAATAGCCCTCAAGGAGACGAGTTTCAGCACTGAGTCATGCTACTCAGAACAGCCCCTTCTAACCAAGCAAAATTGCAATTCTTTTCTTGTAAGGCTTAACAATGGTATTGTGTTCCAAGAGCTGATCATTCAAGTACAGACAATTTAAACAGAGAGCTTTAAAGCAAAAAGGCTGTGGAAGAATAAGTCCTGTAAAGTGAAGGTGAAACAGCTAAGTAGAGAACTTTGTATTTTCAATACCAGCAACAGAATATCATATTTTCCTTCTGGCCCTGGTCCTCAACAGAATATTAGCGAACAAGCAGTGTTGCCATCACATAGCCCTTTGCTTTTACCTTCTTGGAATAAGCCAGAGGCGCATCCCTGGCAAACATAAGCTCATCCATGTCAGAAAATAAATAAATAAATAAATGTTTGGACTATTTTTGTCAATCTCAGCAGAATAGAGCAAAATAGAAAGAGAATGGCCCAGACAGCATTCAAATGAGAACTAAAGCTGGGCAGAACGATTGTGCATGAGCTCAATTTCTCACTCAATGAGCTGTGCAAGGAAATGACTCATGGCCACCCATGACAAACTATATTTTTTTGTTTGTGAGTAAAGAGATTTAAGGAAACAAAACTTTAAGGGGAGTCAGGGAAAATAAAGAGCAGTTCAGAGAAAACTAAATTAGCAAGTGTCTTTATTAACCTCCCCAGGATACCAGTCTGGAGTCCAGACTTCTCAGTGCTTTCACCAGCTAGTTCCTTACTTACCCTCTTATTTCACTGTGATTGCCACAATATCTCCGTTCCATCCTTGTCATGACAATGACCAAGCTTTGCTCGCTTTTTCCACTCACCCTTTACTGTTCTTCAGGGAAGAACCAATGGTAAACAGGATCTTTACTCTAAATCTTTGTACTAATAGGAAACCACTGCTGGAATTCTTTCCTCCCACTGCTGCCAGGGGCAGCCTAGCCAAAGGGACCAATAGAGCATATCAACAGAGCAAATGCAGTGTGAGTAGGAACACTATTTTACCTCTAAGAAGAGTATAACAGCATTTGAAGAAAAAAAAAAAAAAAGTTACCCGGATTGTACCAAAAACACCTGTAAACTGATCCCTACAAGAGTAACTAATTACCTCTTTCTTGTAAGATTACCTCTCAGCAGAGGTCTTTTGTCCAGGCAGCCTTCCACATAAGCTTTTCTCACCTGTAGTTTTCCAATAGCATTTATTTACTCAGCAAGAAGTGTGAGTAGTGAGCTCCCCAGATATAAAATGATTCAATAGTTCTCTATTTATCAGCTTTCTTCTAACCCTGTATGACTAGAGAGGATGTAACATTCTCACTAAAACAAATGGCAATGGGACATCCTGTAAGTGTATACACTCTTGCCCAGTGCAGTAAGAAATCTCTCTTAAAGAAAAAAAATATTTTGGAGCATTTCATTTTAATATTCACCGTATTCAATCTACCAAGATTCTTTACAGTCAGTACTCACCTTCTTAAATTCTGTACCACAGGTTGCTCTGTGTGTATGTGATATTTAATACAAGTATTATGCATAATTAAAACTGATAAATAAGAATTGGCAATTAGAGGAACCTTAAACAATTTTTCACCCTATCTGAACAAAATGACTAAACTACAAGTGACAAGCTTGTAAATTAAAAATCTCAAAATATAAAAACTTTATTACAAGTGTGTCATTTGTGAATCATTTAAGTGGCATGTAATTAGATATGCAGTCACTTTATTATGGTTTATTTGTTCCTGGCTCGTAAAGACTTTTTATCATGAAAAGCACTCTGACTGTGACATTTACTATAGAGTGGCCATGAAAAGGAAGTGTTGAAACTTTGCCACTAAAGACTTGTAAAACTACTTGAGAGAAATTATTTAAACACACTACCCTAGAAGATACTTGCAGGAGTGACATCTGGAAGTGGTACAAACAGTTTCTGAAAGCAAGTTTTCTATCATTGGAAAAGAACATTTGCTTTTACCCTTTTTGTTTTAGCTTGTTACACAAATCATTTAGCTTCTCCTTGGAAATGAAAGAGTATTTAGTTAAGGTAATGATGGCTAATGTAAAGTTTCTGTATATTAGACTCCAGCTTGAGACTTGGGGGTGAACTCGCTGACCTCCTCAGATATAAGAAGCAAAAGGCACTAGGAAAAATGAAAGCTTCATAAAGACAAGATATAAGCTAAGCCTTGCTAAATTAGTCTTCCCAAGCTCCCTGCTGGAACTGTTTGTGATGAACTACTGCATTCAGCTCTGGATCCCCCAGCATAAGAAGGACATGGATCTGTTGGTTGAGGATGTCATGAGGATGATCAGATGGCTGGAGCTTCTCTCCTATCGAGATAGGCTGAGAGAGTTGGGGCTATTCAGCCTGGAGAAGAGAAGGCTGTGGAACTTTTAATGGTCTTCCAAAGGTGGCCTACAAGAATGTTGCAGATGGACTCTTTATTAGGGACTGTAATGATAGGACAAAGAGTTTAAACTAAGGTTTTAAACTAAAAGAGGGTAGCTTTAGATTAGATATAAGGAAGAAATTCTGTACTCAGGGAGTGGTGAGGCACTGGAACAGATTGCCCAGATAAACTGTGGATGCTCCATCCCTGGAAGTGTTCAAGGTCAGGTTGGAGGGGGCTTTGAGCAGCTTGGTCTAGTGGGAGGTGTCTCTGCCCATGGCAGAGGGTTTGACCTTGAAGATCTTTAATGTCCCTCAAAACCCAAGCCATTCTGTGATTCTATAACTATATTGGGTTTACATGACAAGGTTTTGGTAGCAGGGGGGACTGTATGAGTTGCCTCTGTGAGAAGAGACCAGAAGCCACCCCACATCAGACACAGCCAGTTCCACCAAGCCACAGAGGACCACATACAGACAAATCTGAGACAATAATTAACATTGGTTGTGCTTCTGTGATAACATGCTTAAGAAAGGAAAAAAAAAATGTTGTGAGGCAGCTTTGAAAGGGAGGGGTGAGAAAATGTGAAAGAAACAACTCTGCAGACAGCAAGGTCAGTGAATAAGGAGGGGGAAGGAGGTGCTCCAGGCACCAGAGTAGAAATTCCCGATGGAAAAGACCATGGTGACACAGGTTTTCCCCCTGCAGCCCATAGTATAGCATACCAGAGCAGTCATCCACACTAGAGCTCAAGGAGGAGCCCATGCTGCGGCAAGTGGGTGTGCTCTGAAGGAAGCTGCAGCCTGTGGAGAGCCCAACTTAGGAGCAGAGTCCTGGCAAAAACTGGCTGGTGGTGTACTGCACTGGAGCAGTCTGTTCTTGAAGAACTGCAGCCTATGGTAAGCCTACGTTGGATCAGTTCAGGAAGGACTGCATCCCCTTGGAGGGTCTCCATGCTGGAGCAGGGGAGGAGAGTTATGATGAAGGAGTGGCAGAGTCAAAGCATTATGGACTGACCACAAGCTCCATCACCCATTCCCCTGTGCTGCTAGGGGAGAGGGGAGGAGGTAAAAGAATCAAGGTTGAAACTGAGTCTGGGAAATAAAGGGGTAGAAAGAAGGTGGGTTTAGTTAGATTTTAGTTCTCACCATCCTACTCTCTTAATTGGCAATAAATTAAATTAATCATCCCCAAGTCAACTCTATTTTAATTATAATGGTAATTGGTGACTGTTCTCCCTATTCTTATCTCTGTGCATGAGCTTTTTCATTGTATTTTCTCCCCCAACCTGCTGAGGAAGGGGAAATAAGAGAGAAGCTCTATGCATATCTGGTGGCCACCAAAGGCCAGCACCACCACAGTGAAATCCTGTACGTTTGCCATATGGTGCAGACATATTGCACAAGAACACCAAAATACCAAAAAGCTGTTATTGAAAACACTCTCATAAAACAGCATAACACCATAGATGCCTTCTCAGATTAGATCAGTTGTACATCTTGTACACATCTGCCAACAGTCTTTCCCAAAACTTTTCAAATGCATAAAAGGTGCCATTTAATTCTTAAGTATGAAATAACATTTTTTTTTTTGTTTCTAACAGTGCAACAGACGAGTGCGCTGTGTAACATGAAGAAATACATTTAATTTAAATTTAAAATCCTTCTCAAAGCATATTTGAATGTATTCCACTTTTCTACATAAATGAATTCTAGATCTTACAGTCTTATTTTAGAAGAAAATATTTCCAGACTTCTGGTTTTCTTATCCCCCCTTGCAGTCTTCTTGCAGCTCAGGGACCACACTATGGCCATGCTAAGCATTGCTTCCAGAGCTGGCCACTGAGACTATTGCAACCAGTTGTACATTACAACAGTCCTCAGTGTCCTGTAAGTGAAACCAGTTTCCAGAATTGGAAACAGTTTTTATATTGAGTAGGTGAACATATGAGGTCATCTGTTTACTCCAGCCTATTCCAATTCCTTTATGCATATGAATGTATATTAAACCTTAGTTAATATCATCATTCTCTTCCAGTAAATCTGGAATGTATTACTTGTTCAACATTTCACCTGGATATTTACATATTTCATAACAGTCCTGTTGTAACCTTAATAGCTATAATTTCACGTTTAGTAAACAACTGCAAAGCACTAAGCCATGACACAATGTGGGTTATCAATAACATCTACAATACTATCAATCTGAACAGTTAAATTGGGAATACTTTTCTCACACAGTCTTATTATACAGTCTCTGTGATTAGGTGACAAAAGCTCTTAAGGATATGAAATGAAAGCAAAACACACTGTAACAAGACGTGACAGAAAATAGTGAAGAATTATCTCAGCTGCTGATAAAATTAAATATACTCAGAAAAATTGTGCTTCTTTTCCTCTTTCCATAAATTTAGTGTGCTAATTGGCATGTGAATCATGCTATGAACTCAAGGAGAAATGCTGAGAAAATAAAAAGAAAAAAAAAGGTATATGTATCCTGATTCATGCCACTGAGGAAATAATTCCTGAACTTTAGGTTATCAAGATTCGTACGTTCCTCTCATTGCGACTGTAGTCTTGCATGCTCAAAATCATGAGGACTGTCCTTCCATAAATAGCACATATGTGAAAAATCACCTCCTGGTCCAATTACTTTCATTACATGCATGTTTCACCTAGTGTCCCTTTTTTTTTTTTTTGCACTGTTTCAATGACAGTGTCGACGTCAGTTTTCTGCCTCATAGTGATTTGTAATTTCATATATAATATGTTTTCAGCTTTTGCTAGTAGTTTTCCATGCACCAAACTGAATGGCTTTTTTACCCTGAATAAATACCAAGTACTTATTATAAAGTGTCTTGTTTTTGTCTCTTTTTTTCCCTGATAATTTTTTTTTTTTTAGTATTCTTCAACATTATCTTGTATGGTTCTATGATTTTTATTTTTTTGCCTCCCTACATAATTCTATGTTTTATTACCATTAACAATTTAAATTAAATTAGTAACAGTTTAACAGTTGATATATTAGAGTGTGTTATTTCTGTTTAGTTCCTTTTATTTGGCCAGGGTGAAAAGTAAAATTGAATTGAAATCTGAACTTAGATTTTTTTTTTATTAACTCCAATCTGATTAATTAATTTATGTATTTATTTATTTATTTTGCTTTTAACTCTCAAAGTGACTTATTAACATGATATAGTACGATTGCAATCTTAGAGTGCTGAAAAAAAAAATGGAGCCTTTCATTTAGGTGCATAACATTTAAAAATCATGAAGTGAGGAACCGAGAGTTCAAAACTGGGAACTGATGTGATTTACAGCCCAAATTCCTTTCTTAGGGACTTAAATTATTCCTTTTAGAAATGCAAAATATGTCACTTTTGCCTTTCTGTTTGGTACTATCCTGATGGTGCACTGTATGTTAATATATAAGAACTAAGAGAAATCTCTGTAGAAGTGTGAGATTTGGAATCAGTTCACTTCTCAACTTTGTAGGTTTTGAACTGACATTTTCCATCTCCTGGAAGAGGTCCTACTCAACAGGCTGTGGGTACATATGCCCCCTCTTTTTCTACAAGGAATGAGAGGAAGACTTAGTTTACGGTCAATGATTACAGTGAATCCTACATTCCGCTCCTGGTACACTTTGTGCATTTTATTCAGACTATTTCATGTAGAATGCAGAAAAAAAAGATCTGGTGATACAGAAGAGCAGAATAAATAAATAAATAAATAAATAGTAATCCAAACCTACAAAAAGCCTCTGAGTTATGATGACTATCCTAGTCTGACCCTGAAACTACCTACTTCAGAGAGTAAAAGCTCTGACTTTTCCTGAGTTCAGACAAAAAGTGTTGTAGCTACAGTGTTCTGTTAAACCTTCCTCTACGAGAAGAAGGTTTAAATATGCTTATTAAAAGGGGTGGAGAGAATGAGAGGTACCACAGTCCTTCTGTCTGGAAGTAGATCTGAGTTTCTGCCTGCATGATTTGTAGGCACCTAAGAACTAACAGAGTAGACTTAACATTTACAAACACCTGAGAATCTGAAGCCAAGTCATAGTAAACATTGTCTAAAAAAAAAAAAAAGAAAAAAAAAAGAAAAAAAATAGTAGTTCTGAGTTTTAGCCAGATTTGTTTGTTCATTTTTAATCAGCTGTTGTCAACACAGTAAATTTGTTTTTCCCACGATTAAAGATTGATTAAAGATTATCACAAAGCTGTTTTTTTGTTTGTTTGTTTGTTTGTTTTTTGCCTCCTGTTCTCAGAATACCTTCATTGATCAGATAAGTTTTATTCTCATGCCTGGTTAACTAAGTTTCCTCTAAGTTTCTTAAGTTTCTTTCTGTTGTGAAAGCTGCTGTTCAAATGCTTTCTCATAAGGTACAGCTGGTGTATCAGCAAAAAGAGATGTCTGATTTCCTACAATCCCTGAGGGTCTGCATGTCCACATTGCATCTTTATCAATAACGAAGCTCACACTGGTGTACATCATTGGTTCCTAGATAGCTAAATGCTGGGTGACCTGGCATTCCTGCTGTTCTCTAGGTGATGCCGTGGTGTGAAACTTCAGGCTAGACAAAAGTAAAATTCTCAAGAAGAACCTTTCTTCTACACTAGAATCCACTTACAGCCCACACAGACAGAAAAAGTCTTTAATCCGTATTTTATAATCTTCCTATATACATGTAATGGAAAACAGTCCAACAAAGGTGTAACTAGGAAATAAAGTATTCTGTGTTTTACTCCTTGTGACCTGTGACAAGGACCTGTCACAGCGGACAAAGAAACTCTACAAACACCATTAGTTTAAAGTAATGATTTTATTGTCAATTGTTCAAATGTAAAAACCTATATTTGAAAACCAGACCAGAAGTCTAGCATTTCTATAACTCAAAATGAATTATAAGCTTCTAACCCTTCTAAGCTCACATGAAATGTTTTGCACGCCAAATTAAATCCCTACTGGCTTGTTATTTTACCAAGTATCAATTAGTCTTCAAACAATTACTAATCAATTACTATCAGGCTTCCAGCTTCCTACACCCTACACACACACACACAAATCTAATATCTGATTTTGAAAGAAAAATTAAAATACAAACTTACTGGAAATAACTATACCTTGTTGAATGCGTTAGTTATAACTGCCTGAGCACGCTATTTTTATGACAATATTCTCTTGCATAGGTAAAAATTAAAGAGACACAAATCCACTATTTGATATGTGCTGCCATTCAGAGGGACCTCGACAGGCTGGAGGGTTGTGCTGAGAGGAACCTCATGAGGTTCTTCTACAAGGGCAAGTACAGAGTCCTGCACCTAGGGAGGAATAACCCCAAGCACCAGTACAGGCTGGGGGCTAACCTGCTGGAGAGCAGCTCTGCAAGAGAGACCTGGGAGTCCTGGTAGACAGCAGGCTGACCACAAGTCAGCAATGTGCCCTTGTGGCCAAGAAGGCCAACGGTATCCTGAGGTACATTCGGAAGAGTGTTGCCAGCAGGTAAAGGGAGGTGATCCTCCCCCTCTGCTCAGCCCTGGTGAGACCTCACCTGGAGTATCATGTCCAGCTCGGGGCTCCCCAATACAAGAGGGACATGGAGTTACTGGAGCGGGTCCAGAGGAGGGCTACTAAGATGATTAGTGGACTGGAGCACCTGTCATATGAGAACAGGCTGACAGAACTGGGCCTGTTTAGTCTGGAAATTAGAAGAGCGAGGGGAGGCCTCGTTAATTTATGTAAATATTTGAGGGGGGGTTGTCAAGAGAATGGAGCTGGTCTCTTTTCAGTTGTGCCCAGAGACAGGACAAGAGGCAACGGGCACAAACTGAAGTGCAGGAGGTTCAGGATAAATATGAGAGGGCACTTCATTACTGTGAGGGTGACAGAGCACTGGAACAGGTTGCCCAGAGAGGTTGTGGAGTCTTCTTCTCTGGAGATATTCGAAGCCCACCTGGATGCCATCCTGCACAGTGTGCTCTGGGTGATCCTGCTCGGCAGGGGGGTAGGACTAGATGATCTCCAGAGGTCCCTTCCAACCTCAGCCATTCTGTGATTCTGTGATTCTATGATTTTGTGGTAGGGATCAGATCCACCTCTAACCATTGTGTGAGATGTCTGTACCGAGCCTTTTCATTTATTATTTTAACCTGCATTTGGCAAACAAAAATACTAACTGTATGCATATTGAAAGATAAATGCCTGTCAACAAATGACAGAATCTCAGTGATGATACCCTAACTATTTGCATGTAAAGACATTTCAACTCTATAAAGACCTTTTATTTTTTATAATATAGTATATTTTACAATATAGTATACATTTCCATATATAGTTATACTGTGATGCATGCAAAGTTGCTTTCTCCTTTTATTACATTCTATCTTCATTTTCTTTAGCAATGATAGTAATCAGCTGACAGCATCAAACCTTTATTATTGTTATTAAAAACTAAGCAGTTTTTTTAACCCCTTTGTTTTCAGTTCTTCAGATGAGTAAATAATCTGTTTATCATTTGTAATCTACATTGCAAGTAGATTGACTATCTGTATTATGTTGTTTGTATCAAATGTTGGATAAACAATTATTTGTTTTTCTATTCTAGATAAATCATTGTAAATAGCTTTAAAATATATATGTTTTTAAATCAGTCTGGTATTTTCAGTTACCAGACAGTTTACTATGTTTAAATAAAAAGTTGTAAAAAGTCTTTCAGTACAAATCATTTTTTCACTTTTATTTTGAAAAGTAGTTGTGCTCTTATATAGAAAAATAGATTTGATATCTATTAACTCATTCCAAAAGTGTAGGCTGATTACTATATTTTACTGAGTCTCCAGAGAAAAATTCAATTAACTTGCTGTTAAGGGCAAAAATCAGCTGCATAAATGTAGATGACTAGTGATATTTTCAGTGTTGTGTGGTATAGAGTTGTCCATTCCAGAAAAGCACGTCCCCAGTAAGTCCCATATCATGTAGCAGCCACCAAAAATATTTCAGATTCCTTCAATAATCACAAGATAGCTGAGTTTGGAAAGGAACTCTGGAGGTCATTTGGTCCAACATCAGCCACCAGCCCCATCCCAAACTCAAGTTGGGCAACCTATAGCATTATGCAGGGGAATGTCCAGATATCTTTTATCTCCAAGAATGGAGACTCCACAACCTCTTAGGACAATCTGTGACAATGCTCAGTCACCCTCACAGTAAAGAGGTGGTAAAGTAAAGATGTTCAGAAGGAAGCTTCTGTTTTTCATTTTGTGCCCATTTCCTCTTGTCCTGGTACTGGGCACCAGTGAAAAGAGCTTGTCTCTGTCTTCTCTGCACTCTCCCTTCAGGTATTTATAGATACTGAGAAGATCGTCCCTGAATCTTTTCTTTTCCAGGCTGAGCAGTCTGAGCACTCAGCTTTTCCTCATAGGAGAGATGCTCCAGTCCCTTTGTCATCTTTCTGGCCCTGAGCACAACTCGCTCTGGTAGCTCCATGTCTCTCTTGTACTGGGGAGCCCAGAGTTAGAAACATTACTCCAGATGTGGCCTCACCAGTGCTGAGAAGAGCAGAAGGATCACCTCTCTTGACCTGCTGGCAGCACTCCTCCTAGCACAGCCCAGGATGCTGTTGGCCTTTGCCTCTGACTCACATCAAACTTGTTATCCCCCAGACCCTTTTTTGCAAGGCTGCTTTCCAGCCTGTACTAGTGCAGAGGTTTGCTCCTCCCCAAGTGTAGGACTCTGCACTTCCCCTTGGTGAATTTCATGAGGTTCCTGACAGCCCATTTCTGCTGCCTGTTGAGTTTCCTCTGGATAGCAGCATGACCCTCTGGTGTAAGAGCCACTCCTCCCAGTTTTGTGTCCTCTGCAAACTTGATGACAGTGCACTCTACCTCATTGTCCACATCATTAATAAAGATGTTAAACATTTTTATGTTTAACATAAAATGTTAATCTCAAGAAGAGAATGTTAATCTCGCAGGAAAGACATTTCATTTTAAAAGCTTATCAAATTACTCAGGTAGGGCTGAAGTAGCTCAGCTGGGAGAGCATTAGACTGAAGATCTAAAGGTCCCTGGTTCAATCCCGGGCTTCAGCAGTGTTTTGAGAATCATAAAATATCCTGAGTTGGAAGGACCCATAAGGATCAAGTCCAACTCCTGGCACCACAAAGGTCTGCCCAAAAGTTTAGACCATGTGACAAAGTGCACAGTCCAATCACTTCTTAAATTCAGACAGTCTTGGTGCAGTGACTACTTCACTGGGGAGCCTGTTCCAGTGTGAGACCACCCTCTCAGTGAAGAACCTCTTCCTGATGTCCAGCCTAAACTTCCCCTGCCTCATCTTAACACCATTCCCGTGGGTCCTGTCACTGGTGATAACAGAGAATAGGTCACCTGCCTCTCGACTCCCCCTCGTGAGGAAGTTGTAGACTGAATCATAACTGTGAATTGTCCCATACAAATTAGGAAGGACTCCTCTGAACAGGTGATGTGGCCCATAGCCCAGCTGAAGTGCATACACCAATCCATGCAGCATGAGAAACAAGCAGGAGGAGTTGGAAAACACAGTGCAATTAGACAACTATGATCTAACTGCTGTAACAGAAACGTGGTGGGACAAATCACACAGCTGCAACATTGGAATGGAGGGCTATAAGCTTTAACAGGAGAGACAGGCAGGGAAGGAAGGGTGGGGGTGTTGCCTGCTATGTTAAGAAATGAATAGATGGTGAAGAGTTGATTCTGAGAAACAGCCAAGAGCAGGTTGGGAGCCTTTGGGTAAAAATTAAGGACTGGACCAACAAAGGACCAGATATTAGAGAAACCAACCAGAGGAGAAGCATTGCCGGTGCATGACCTGGTGCTCAACAATGCGGAGGGGCTCATTAAAGAGGTTATAATGGGAGGAAGCCTGGATTGCAGTGAACCCTGGATGAGTTTGTGATCTCAAGGGAAATGGGCCTGGCTAAGAGCAAAGTCAGGATCCTGAACTTCAGAAGAGCCAGCTTCCAGCTGTTCACAGAATTAGTGGATGAGATCCCATGGGACACGGTCCTTAGGGACAGAGGATCTGATCGGAGCTGGCAACTCTTTAAGGATATTTTCCTCGGAGCACAAGGGCTCTCTATTCCCATATGTAATAAATCAAGCAGGGTAGGCAGGAAACCAAAATGGCTGAACAAGGACATGCTGGTCAAACTTAGGCAAAAGAAGGAAATGCACAGATGGTGGAAACGGGGCCATCTGGCCTGGGAAGAGTACAGAAACGCTGTCCAAATATGTAGAGACAGGATGAAGAAACCCAGGGCACTGACAGTACTAAACTTGGCGAGGGATGCGAAGAATAATGAGAAGGGGTTCTACAGGTACACTGGCCACAAAAGAAAGACTGAGGAGTGTATACTGCTTCTGACAAACAAAGACCAGAGCAACTGGTAGCAATAGATATGGAGAAGTCTGAGGCCCTTAACTTCTTTGCCTTGGTCTTCACTGGTGGTCAGGCTTCTCACATCTCTCAGGTTCCCAAACCTCTAGAAAGGGGCTGGGGGATCAGTGTCCCTCCCACTGTAAGCAAAGAGCAAGTTCAGGACCTCCTGATGCAACTGAACAGCTACAAATCCATGGGGCACAATGACATACATCCCAGAGTCCTGAGGGAATTGGCTGATATAGTCGCCAAGCCAGTCTCCATCACATTTGAAAAATCATGGCAGTCAGGCAAAGTGCCCGGTGACTGAAAAAAGGGAAACATCACTCCCATTTTTAGAAAGGGTAGAATAGAAGACCTGGGGAACTACAGACTAGTGAGCCCCACCTCTGTGCCTGGCAAGATCATGGAACGAATCCTCCTGGATGCAATATTAAGGCACATGCAGGACAAGGAGGTGATATGGGACAGCCAGCATAGCTTCAACAAGGGTAAAACAGGCCTGACCAATCTGGTGACCTCCTATGATGGGGTAACTGCATCAGTTGACAAGGGAAGACCAGCTGATGTCATTGACCCATATTTCTGTAAGGCCTTTGACACAGTCCAACATGACATCCTGATCTCTAGATTGGAGACATGGATTTGAAGGGTGGACCATTAGGTGGATAAGGAATTGTCTCAATGGCCACACCCAGAGAGTAGTGGTCAATGGTTCTATGTCTAGGTGGAGACCGGTGACAAGCAGTGTCCCTCAGGGGTCTGTCTTCGAACCGGTGCTTTTCAGTGTCTTCATCAATGACATAGATGATGGGACTGAGTGCACCCTCAGCAAATTTGTGGACAACACCAAGCCGAGTGGTGCAGATGATACCAAAGAAGGAAGAGATGCCATTCAAAAGGACCTGGACAGGCTGGAGATGTGGGCCCATGTGAACTGAATGAGGTTCAACAAACCCAAGCGCAAGGTGCTGCACCTGGGTCCAGGCAATCCTAGACAGGAGTACAATCTGGGAGAATACATGGAGAACAGCCCTGTGGAGAGAGACCTGGTGGTTCTGTTGGACAAAATGCTCGACAAGAGCCAGCGGTGTATGCTTGGCGCTGAGAAGACCAACTGCATCCTGGACTATGTTAAAAAAGGTGTGACCAGCAGGTTGAAGGAGGTGATTGTCCCCCTCTACTTTGCTCTCATGGGGCTCCACTTAAGAGTGCTGCAACTAGGTTTGGGGCACCCAGCACAAGAAGCATGTGGACCTGTTAGAGAGAGTCCAGAGGAGGGCCACAAAGATGATCAGAGGGCTGGAGCACCTCTCCTATGAAGAAAGGCTGAGAGAGATGGGGATGTTCAGCCTGGAGAAGAGACGGCTTTAGGGAGACCTCATTGCGGCCCTTGAAGTGTTCTTATAAAAAAGATGGAGAAGGACTCTTTACTCGGGTAGATAATGGTAGGACAAGGGGGATTGGTCTTAAAGTATAAGAGGGGAGATTTAGATTAGACATAAGGAGGAAATTCTTCACTGTAAAGGTAGTGAGGCACTGGAACAGGTTGCTAAGAGAGGTCGTGGATGCCCCATCCCTATAGGTGTTCAAGGCCAGGCTAGATGGGGCCTTGGCCAGCCTGATCTAGTGGGTGGCATCCCTGCTTAAGGCAGGGGGCTTGGAACTAGATGATCTTTAAGGTCCCTTCCAACACGAGCTATTCTATGACACTCAAGCATGGCTTTTTATTTTTGAATTCAAGCTGGCCTATCACTTTCATGTGCCTGCAAATGGTTTTCAGGATTAGTTGTTCCATTACCTCAACAGTAAGAAAACTAAAAAGGAACTGTTTAGGATAAGAGTACTAGCTAAAGAATAATTTAATTGTACCACTTATGCTAGCTTATATTTCTGAAAGAAAGAGTTCTCTTGACTTCATTGGACCTATAGTAATTTTTACCACTTAAAGAAGGTTTGGATTTGGAGATCACTAATTACTGAATCCATTAGTCCTTCTTCTTCCTCATTTGCTCACCTTTTAAAACAGCTTAATGTTTCATAATCTCAAAAAGATAAACATATTTTCAGGTGTTCTGGTAATGAAGTCCCTAATTATCATATATTTATAACAGTAGGGTGAACAGTACTATCTAATACCATTAAAACAACAACAATTAATTTTCCACTGGGCTGCTGATATTACTGATGTACAGTGAAATGCATACCAAAACATTTATGTTCCTAAATTATAAATAAAGTTTCACAAGCTATTCTGGAACTTTCTAATTAAGAGCACCACCTTCCTACCCTCTCCCCCTTCCTCCCACCTCCCCATCCAATGCAGTAGTTATATGCTTTTAAAATTACAGATTTTCACTTAAATTATCACTTAATTTGTCTTCCAAGTACATCTTAGTAACATTTAAGAAGATATTTTGGCTATTAAAAAAAAAAAAAAAAGGAATAAAAAAATCATATTGCAGGATTACATCACACTGCTATGTGAAACACAAAGGAGACTTGTTTTACAATGATTTGTCTATAATATATATATATTATATATCTTTTCACAGACTCTTATAAATTTACAAACTTTTTTTTACCTTGGAATGTTTCTCACCTCAAAGTGAAGTGACTCAAAAAATTAAGCTATTATTTTACCTGTTATTTATATAAATACTTAGTGATAACTTGGTATATATCAGACGCTTGCAAACACATTTGTCACCCAATAGCATTACTACACAACAAATGAATGAGATCACTCCTGCAATTCACTTAAGCACTAAGTTCTACTAAAAATAATTATAAATAATAATAATAATAATAAAGCAACGCCTGTGTACGGCAAGAGGTAGGTTTCTTTTAATGTTAATGATGTTAAAAGTTAAGAATTATTTACTTTCACACCCTTTGTTTATGAATTCAATTCTCATGATTTAAGGAACCTTAAGCATTTCTCCTAAAATCAACAACCATAGTCAAAAACTGTGAAAGAAATCCTTCCTGGTGCAATTTGCAAGTTTGGAAAATATTCAGATCTCACTGATTTTGCATTATTTTGATCTTGTTTCATCTCCTGTTAAATGATTTCCTCCCAAGTGACTGCATTTTTCTCTACAGTAGTTCTTCATTTAGATAGTAGTTTAATCTGCAAAATGTTATGTATAAAAATATATCCAAGGCCAGTAGGCATGTTTTGCTGGAAACCGGCACTTCAGCATTTAAGAAAGTTTCACAAGCTTCATGGGTCACTTAGGGATGTATTCCAGTTCACCCTGGTCTATCTCACTAGCTTTCTAAGTATTATAAAAATCATAGAATCATAGAATAGTTAAGGTTGGAAAAGACCTTCAAGATCTTCTGTTCCAACCACCACCCTACCAGCAATGCTGCCCACTAACCCATGACACTAAGCACCAGGTCCAACCTTTCCTTGAACACCCCCAAGGACGGTGACTCCCCCACTTCCCCGGGCAACCCGTTCCAATGCCTGACTACTCTTTCTGAGAAGAAATGTCTGCTAATTTCTAATCTAAACCTCCCCTGGCGCAACTTGAGGCCATTCCCTCTAGTCCTATCACTAGTCATCTGCAAGAAGAGGCCAACCCCCAGTTCCCCACTCTTCTTTTCAGGTAGTTGTAGAGAGCAATAAGGTCTCCCCTGAGCCTCCTCTTCTCTAGACTAAACAAACCCAGTTCCCTCAGCCGCTCCTCATAAGACTTGTGCTCTAGACCCTTCACCAGCTTCGTAGCCCTTCCTCTGGACACTCTCCAGGGCCTCAATGTCCTTGTACTGAGGAGCCCAAAGCTGAACACAGTACTTGAGGTGCGGCCTCACCAGAGCAGAGTACAGGAGGACAATCACCTCCCTGATCCTGCTGATACAGGCCAGGATGCTGTTGGACTTCTTGGCCACCAGGGCACACTGCTGGCTCATGTTCAGGCAAGCACTGACCAACACGCCCAAATCCTTTTCCTCTGCACAGCTTTCGAGGCACTCTCCCCCAAGCCTGTATCACTGCATGGGGTTATTGAGGCCAAAGTGCAGGACCTAGCACTTAACCATGATGAACCTCATCCCATTGGCTTCTGCCAATCGATCCAACCTGTCCAGGTCCCTCTGCAGGTATTTCCCACCCTCTGGCAGATCGACACTTCCCCCCAGCTTGGTGTCGTCTGCAAACTTACTGGAGGTGCACTCAATCCACTCATCCAAATCCTGAATAATGATATTAAAGAGGATAGGCCCCAGCTCCGACCCCTGGGGAACACTGCTGGTGAGTGGTTGCCAGCTGGATTTAACTCCATTCACCATTACTCTCTGAACCTGGCTGTTCATCTAGTTTTTAAGCCAGCAAAGAGTATACCTGTCCAAGCCATGGGCTGCCAGCTTCTCCAGGATAATACTATGGGAGACCGTGTCAAATGCCTTGCTGAAGTCTAGGTAGACTACGTCAACGGTCCTTTCCTCATCCGACAGATGGGTCACTCGGTCATAGAAGAAGATGTGTTTGGTCAGGCAGAACTTGCCTTTCATGAACCCATGCTGACTGGGCCTGATCCCCCAGTGGTCCCACATACATTCTGTGATTGCATTCAAGATGACCTGTTCCATCACCTTTCCTGGCACCGAGGTCAGGCTGACAGGCCTATAGTTACCCGGTTCTTCCTTATGACCCTTCTTATAGATGGGTGTCACATTAATAAGTCTCCAGTCATCCAGGATCTCTCTAGATGACCATAACCGCTGATAGATGATGGAAAGTGGCCCAGCAATCACATCCGTCAACTCCCTCAGCACCTTCGGGTGGATCCCGTCTGTCCCCATGGACTTGTGACAGTCCAGGTGGAGCAGCAGGCCTTTAACTGTTTTCACCTGAACTGTCCAAATCAATACTAAATCATGCCTAGCTGGTAGAGATTGCAGAGTTCAAGGACTTAAAACAAGCAGACAAGAATCATTCAGCAAATAGCTTCATTGGAGGTCTATAGAAAAAACATTGAATTAGGTGTTAGGGTCAGAGGGGTCCATAAACATTAACTAAAACATTAGCAAATAGAATTTTAGAACTAGTTTATATCAGGTCATTATCATTTAATTTCACATCCTTTCATCTACAGTATAACCCCTTGTTTGGGGAAAACAAGCTATTTCTTCTTTCTCCAGCAGTTTGAAATAAATTGTTCTTAAATACACATCCCATTTTAATAAATTCTCTATTTACCAACTAAATTTGGATCCTCAATTCTGCATATTTGCAACAGCCAATATCACGGGAGTAAATTTGTTTCATACCTTTAAATTCTCTGTGGAGGAAGAATATTGTAGATACATTTGTAATCATTTTGAAAAAAAAAAAAAAAGAAGAAGAAGAAAAAAAAGAAGAGACCTTTAATCTATTTCAGGGTTTTGTGCTGTATTTGCCAGTAAAGCTTATGCTGCAGTTTAACCTCTTGAAATATATGTTTTTAATGCTCAGTGATCTACAGCAGTGAAATTATCAGACCAGGAGAAATGAGATAACCTGTCTCATATAGTTCACCAATATATTTGCAAACATTAACAGGTTTCATCTCCTGACCACCTTCTTAGAAGATGGTGAAAACAGTAGGTGATTCTTACTGCATTCATAATCATTCACTGTGGTGAGCAAGAGATATTAACAACAGTCTCATTATTAAGGAGATAGAATCAACTTTAAGTTTCAGAAAAAAAAGAAACAAAACACAACAGTCTTTCACAGGGAAATGGTTGGTAAAGAAAAATCTGCAGCTGATATTGTGAGAATGATATTATGCTTAGCAGTAAGGCAATGCTTTAGTAAAAGTCTATTTGGACTAACAGAAATACGTATTCAAAAAAGAGATGATGTTACCCCAACTTTGATCAAGGACATAGAATGAAATTTTACCAATCTATTGGTAAAAGAAATAGAGACAATAATGTCTGGTATATATTGCAGTCTTTCTAGGGATTACTAAAATTACATTTTTGCAGCATATTCTGTAATAGTTTTGTCTGTTTCTTTCCAATCTCTTTGACTTGTTCTTTACAAAGTTTCCTTTATCTCTTTTTGTACTACTTGAGCCTATCTCCCACAATTCCTCATAGCCTTTTCAAAGAAAGCTTCTAAGGAAATGTAGATAAAAATGAAAGCAAGCAACTTCTTACATTCTCATTTCACAATTGCAGTATGCTTTCTCTATCTTTGTGGAGGCTATGGTGAGTTTTTTCCAACAGGAATTATGTCAGTGCAAGCTCCCCATGCTGAGCCAAAATGATATTGCTTGTTAGGATTGAGAGAAATTAAATTAATTGAAACAGAATAGAAGAATTTAAAGAAACAAATTATGTAGTTTATTCGCTTCATCCTGGGCATCTGTGGACCCTGACCTCAAGAATAATGTAAGGCTTTATGAAGATTCCTTGTTTTGCCTTGCTTGCACACATGGCTTTTCCTTTACTTAAACTGTCCTTATGTTAATCCATGAGTTAAAATAACCCATCTTAACACTTTTACCTTTCTGATTCTCTCCCCAGTCCCACCTTGAGAGAGTGAGCAAGCAGCTATGTGGCACATAGCTGCCTGCTGGGGCTAAACCACAACAGGCACAGAAAGCCATTCAAACTTCCCTAACTCTGACGTGAAACAAAATTTTAAAATAATCTATCACTATTAATGACTTAATTTTCTTACTAAAATTTTTAGCAAGGTATGTGATTAAAGATTAAAAAAAAAGTCTTCTAAATATATTAAAATATTGAATATTATTGAATATATTATTTAGGAAAAAACACACCAAAAATATAGTTTTCTCTTGTTTTTTGTAAATATATATTCCTGTTAAATAAGAAATTGAACGACTGCTTTTAATAGTTAACTGTGTACAAGTACATTTCCAAATCAATATCAATATCTTCAGTATTGTTCATTAAGCAAGTATTTCTCTGTCATCCTGACATTCATTTACCACAACACCTACATCTGTGTGATTTGTTTATTACAAAAGAAGTATGTTATTATTCTAGACTATTAAAGAACCATTTAATTTACTTGCTTTTCTAAGCAATTCACCTGGCAAGAGAAAATCTTTAGGCTCTGCCTGCTGAGGCTTCTTCTCAGCTGGAACTTTGGAGCTCACCTGAGCAACTCCTGCACCATTGCAATGCCCAGTGTTCATGGCGACAGAAGGAAAGGTGCCTTGTGTTGGAAAACAATGCACAAGGGTAACAAACCTTCAAAATAACATGGAGGAAAAGTACCAAAGAAAAAATTTAACAATTACAGAAATTGGCAGAGTATCGTAACACCTTCAATGATAAATATTTTTTAACATGAAGTTCAAATAGGAATTTGAATTAATAAAAAACCCTAGTCAGATATAGAAGGAAAGGCTGAGTATGTAGTTTTGATGACCATGTAATGACCACTACTGTACCCTAAAATGATCACTATGCAGAGCATTAAATAGAATATTCATTTTATGTTCCATAAGATTTTAGAAATCATTTAACAGTATCAAATGCAGAATATTTATAAATAATACATTATGCCAGCAGAAGAACCACTGATATTATAAAGGTTGTATCTAGAGATACAGATAGTACAGCTAAGGAAAATTTACACTAAACTACACTTTGATTTTAGGTGTTTATCACACACACAAAAAAAAAAGAAACAGTTTAGTAAACAGGTTCAGGTGATGAAGGAAATATTTTGCCACTAAGAAGCCTTGCTGTCTTTTATGTGTAAAACATGTCTCTTTAAATAATTTTTATTACAAAAGTCAGTCTAAAATTTGCAATGCAGACACAGATAAACTTATAAATTCATATATATCTCCCTTACATAAATTGGATTAAATATAGATACTTCAATATCCAAAACTTTTCACAATGGGGCACCAAAAATTGCAAATGCATGAGTTAATAGAAAGCTAAAGTAATAATCTGTTATGATTAATTATTAGATTTTTCAAGTTTTTCAAACTTAAAATCTAGCAATAAACTAATGAATCCAAAAATTAACTTTAAACATCAAATAATTTTACCGATTTAGACAACATCTTTATTCCACAGAAGTCAATGACATAAAACAATCTCCCTTTGTTTTTAAAATTAAGTGGTCCAATTCTAATTTTATTTATTTATTTATTTATTTATTTATTTTAATTAGATATAGCAATAGTAGTAGGGGGGTTGGACATGATGATCTCTGGAGGTCCCTTCCAACCCCTACAATTCTGTGATACTGTAAAACTATGCATACTAAGCTCAATTTTCCAGATGAACTTATATTCCCTCAGCACAATGTGAAATTTCATTCTTAGAACTGAAACACAGAGAAAAAGACTGCTGAGCAACCAAAAGTGATGTAAAAGCTAAATGAATGAAATTGAAATCAAAGGGTTTGCTCCACACTTCTGACAGACAACTTTTACAACTGGAAACTTTAAACAGCCAATTAGTTAACGTACTGCTCTTTGCTCTGAAATGACATGTTAATGCTTCAATTTTGACTGAAACACTCTTCTAGATGTAAAATCACTCAAATTTTTCACCCAATACCACTGGCATTCACCAGACAAGGAACAGAAAACCAAATTTTTGGTCCCATGTCTTTCAGTTTGACCGTTTACATGGAGACCAATGACCCTGAGATACAAGCCTGCATGCAAGAACCTTGTATCATTCAGAACTCAGAAGTGATCTGCTTGTCTCCCTGAAGTAGTTTTTAAAAAAGTGTGCTTAACCTTAAACGTTTATGCCCTCCAGCAAGCCTTGGGCAGAAACCAACCATGGAGGTTTTATAGGGAGCAAAACAAATAAACCTGAATGCCTGAGTACATAAATGTTTTTTGCTTTATTAACATACTCCACTGGGAGAACAACATTTTCATTTTGTCTATGCTAGAGAAACAAAAAAGAGATTAAAATATTGGCCTGTTCACTTTGTGTCTGTAATCTTCTTTGATTTCTTAGGCCATTATGTCTGGGTGATTTATATAAATGGCTACTTTCAGAGATACTGAATTAGCTTGCACATAGAATCATAAAACCATAGAACCCAATGCTTTGGTTTGGAAGGGACATTAAAAATCACCTAATTCCACCCCGACTGCCATGGGCAGGGACACCTCCCACTAGACCAAGCTGCTCAAAGCCCCATCCAACCTGGCCTTGAACACTTCCAGGGATGGAGCATCCACAGTTTCTCTGGGCAACCTGTTCCAGTGCCTCACTACTCTCTGAGTAAAGAATTTCTTCCTAATATCTAATGTAAAGCTACCCTCTTTCAGTTTAAACCCTTATTCCTTGTCCTGTAACTACACCATCTGACAAAGAGTCCATCTCCAACTTGTAGGCCTTCCTATAGGCCGGACTTCTAGGTACTGGAAGACTGCTTTAAGGTCTTCCCAGAGCCTTCATCCTCTTCTCCAGGCTGAACATGAAGTGCATTTTTTGTTGTTACTGTTCATCCATATAGTGGCTTATTCCTGTTCCTATTTAAGTCAACGAGAATAATTGTTTGGGTTTTTTTTTGTTTGGTTTGTTTTGTTTTTTTCCTCCTTACCTGCCACAAACCCCTTCACAGGCACCTGTTCTGTGAAGGGGATTTCTGCAGGGACTCTTTTTGTGGTGGTAGAGTGTGGAAGTGAAACTATATGTTGCAGCAGGAGTGCAGCTCTGAAATGATTCCCCCTTATTTTACTGAAGCAGAGGACATGGTCTACTGCAGAGATTAATTCTGTTCTCATTTATACTCATATAAATCCAAGGAAATAATAAATGAAAATGCAATTCAAATAGAATTATCTTTTATGGGATCCTTTCTACAATTATTATATGTATCACTCAAGACCATATGTGGATGTGCTCATTCTGAACACAGTCAGTTAAAAGAAAAGGAAAAAAAAAATCCAGTGGAAGCTAAAGAAATCTCCTTTTCTTCTCCTTGGGGAAGTTTTTATTTTAAATCTTGTTCAAAGACTTACAGGAATAAGTCCGTATATTAAAGGCTAACCATTAATTATACCTGAAAAATAATTATTGATCTTGGAGCTAAGTTGTCCCTTAAAAGAGCTGAACACCAAAGGAAACACTAAGGAAATCTGAATATATACAGAGACTCAGATACTGCATTCATGATATTTCAGTTGAATATTGATGTCTCAGTAGCAATGCTTATTCTAAGCTGCAGTGAGTCCCTGATTATAACCCCAAACACTGCAGATGCGTCATATGCAATACATGCCATTTTGCACTTAATTTTCTTCCAGTGACTTTAAACTGAAGTCTGATGTTAGTTCTCTTCCGTGGATTGGTGTGAAGAAGTTATAACTTTACTGAAGTCCAAAGTCACGCTTCACAAAGAATAGAAAATTAGACTTGTCCTTTGTTACACCTGCAAAGCAATAGCACAAGGATAAGAAACTAACACAAGGTTTTGTATTGCTCTTCGTTGTTGTAACCTATAGTTTTCTGTTTTCAAAGCAATTTCTGTATGATGGAATTCAACCTTAAGTTCAGCTTCAAGCTGTGTCTAGTGCAATTCCAATACTGCTGGTACTTTTGGAAGAAAGCCCAGGTGGTTTTAAGCATTGTATACTGTAAAAAAAAAAAAAAGTAATTTGCTCTGCACACTGTATGAGATTAGGTATTGCTTGTTTCCACAAAATGTTTAGTATTTATACAATAGACTTTATTTATCTTCCCAATTTTTATTATAGAGAGATACAGAAATAAACATTCTTTGCTAAGACAAAACTAACCATCTGATATATGGGTAAAAGAATATTGTATTTGTAGATATGTAAATTGATCCCTTCCCACTTAATGAATTGAAGTTCCTCTACATTTAAATGCAAATATTCTGTTATCTAGCATATCACTTTGAAATAGAGGTTTCCTTCAGAAGCACATTCTCCTGTGCACACTGGTTCAGAGTGTCATCTTATTCCCTGGTTTCTATTAAAAACAGTGCTTTCCAATACAGCAGCCATAAAGCCCAGACAGTTGTTTTTTTTTCCTTTGTTCTTTGGTGTGTGTTAGTAGCTGAACTGAACACGTATCTTTCAGTGTCAGAGTAATGCTCTGCAAACCCTTTCCAATCCTGTGAGTTGGAAGGAATATCACATTTGGTTTAGGTTATGAGAGTTGATAAGGTTCCTTAGGAAGAGGAATTCTGAGCAGGCTGAAAACTACAGGAAAGAAAACAATGCAGTGAAAGGATTTAGAGCTTTTTAGCACCAGGTTTTGAAACCACTGTACTAGTAGAGTAGTTCCTAATACTCAGAAACAATGCACTAGGAAAAAAAACCACAAAGCTGAGGTGGAGGCAGAAAGCTGGGAAGAGGGATGGTGCAGATTGGTGGATGTAGGTTTGAATTAACTGTTGGCATACCTGTGAATTAATGACTGTTAGAAGAAAACAATCTGGAGAAACAAGAACAGAACAGTAATTTTTAAATTTTTTTTAATTTTTTTAAGGAAGAGAAAACTATGGCTGACAGATGAATAAGCCAGAAATAGAATAGAATTATATTCTTTAAATATTGATAACTAGTGCTATCTTGATTCCCTTGGATGTCTAGGTCCTCTGTATAAGCCTAGCAGATATGATGTGTAACCTATAGAAATTTTCTGAAACTTTTTGGAGGCCAGATTGGAAAATCTATATTGTCTCTGAATCTCACCCAGAAAGTAAAATACTTTTCCATTCTTTACATTAATATTTCCAAGCAAGGATCTTAGCATTAAAAAAAAAAAAAAAATCTAAAAAAATCTAGTTTGTCCTGACAGTCTCCTTATTAGCTTTCCACACCTTCCCCTCTTAAGAAGCATGGGAAGATTGACAACTTGTATGAAAAAGTAAAAAGATTAGAGTAAAAATTTCTCTCTATTTATTTTGTGTTCTGGCAGCTCTTTCCGTACCTTAAATCTTTTGCTTATCCCTTTTGCTTTCTAAGTCAGAGATCCTGGCACTGCTTCTAGGGAGGTTTGTATTATTCTGTGACAAAAATAGCAGTTGGATAACAAAAAAATACATAAAACTGTGAATAACTGAAAAACTGGAAACTGTTTCAGAAAGGGTTATTATTTTTCATGTTTTTTCAAAAATTCTCTCATTTTAATTTTTGTATTTGCTATTGGAGCAGTTCAAAGAATGTGTAGGAAATCTTACAATGTGATTAAAACTAATAATTCTGTTACAGATATGGACGTATGAGATGACTCAATATACATAGTGTAACAGAAACGTGGCCATTTTTGTCTGACAGGAAATTGTCTAAAATTTAAGATAACATGATAATAGTCAAATTGAGGGATATGAGCAGAAAGACAGTAATATGGCACTCATACTTAAAAAGGAGTTAGTGGGTAATCAGATATTATTATCTCTTGATTAGCACAAACCTTCCAACACTTAAAAAGAGATAGGAAAGATGACTGTTCATCTAAAATCAAAACAATTATACTCCCATTCTGAATGAGCACACATCAGTCTGGTACATTTTCTTACTTTGCATTCACGTCCTGGAGCTTTATCAATATGTTCTGAAATAAATTTTAATAGACACAATATTAAAATGTACATATAAGAGTTTTGATGAAAAAAATAAAATTTGTGCATGATAATTTCTACCAATCTGAAATTACGCCCTTTATCTCCTGTGCAGTTACACTTTGTCCTTTGAAAAAAACTTTTCTAAATGACTCATTTTCCAAAATAAATTACAAATCATTTTATCCATCCTCAATTCTTTTAATTTTAATACTTTCTAGATGATATATGGCTTAATGCTCTGCTAAGCTCCATGTGTTTAGGATTGAAAGCATACATTTGTGACGAGGACAGAAAAGCCAGAGCGGTCAAGCTCATCTATGACTGCCATATGCACATTAGTCATCAGACAATTCAGTCCCAACAAATGAGCTGTTCTGCTCAAATTTAATTTGGTATATGCCATTGTTATTTAAAGAGGCTGTTCAGAAAGATCCATAACAAGGTTTTTCATTACTTTGGGGAAGGAGGCATATGTGTACTAAAAGTGGATTACAAGCAGTTAAAATTAGTTTTCCACCCTGCAGGTGGCCTTGTAAATTGTTACAGTGCACTCTCTACATGCTAGTTTACTTTAACTTCACCTCTAAGGAAAGTGAGTACAATTTGGGCAGTTTTGACTAAGTGACTAAAAAAACACCGTATATTCCAGATGGCTGGTAATGGGAGATTTGACTCTAGCACTTGAGTTACTGCTAATGAAACTATACACAGACCTACAAGAGATCAACAGTAGTCAAGCCTACTGGAGTGACAACTCTTGCAAGAGCGGCATCAGAGAGGTCACGTTGAGATGTTGGTCAGGTTAAGTATGTTTGTCAGAAAAGCTCATCTTACAATTTGCAGAATTATACTTGTCATTAGACGTAAGAATGTAGCATATTGCAACCTTGAACAATATGGACATAAGGAGTCATAAATTGGCCCATAAAGCATGGCTTCCATCAACACAGACCACAAAGTACCAGAGATATGTTTCACCTCTGCAACACACAGGACTGATGAGACAAATGGAAGAAAAGTATCATAAATGCTATACCTCACTACAGCCCTTTTATATTCAATGACTGCAGCAATCACTGGCTATATTGACAAGTATAATCAAAGCACAATGAAGTGAAGAATGAAATCATTTTATCAAAAACAGGTTGGATAGTAATCAAATCCATTAAGAGAATGTGACTGATCATTCATGAGTTCATGTAGCTCTCTATTCCCTGCAGACAAAAGTGCTTTACAATAAGAGTCACTGGAGTCTGGTCCAAAAGAGACTGCCTACCTTGACTCCCAGCTGTGTTAATATGTAAGTCAGATTTCAGAGTTATTCAGCCAGAAACCAACCTTTTCATATTGTGATAAGTGGCAAAAGTCCGCCAATGGTCACAGCATTTGTTTATCATTTTGATTTTTATTTTTTTCTCTTGCCCCCACATTGCAAACCAGCATGTTTCACATAATAATAATAATAATAATAATAATAATAATAATAATAATAATAATATAAAAAGCAGGGTCAATAGCAGATTTGACAGAAGATTGCTTTATGTGTGCAATAAAATATGAGTAGAGCACATCCCCATTAGAACCAGACTTTCTAATCACAAAAAGGGGAAACTTTTGCCTATAGTGGGAAACTTAATGGCAAAAGAAACGTGACAACCAATTAAAGGACAATTTATAGAATCTTAATAGACTGTGATAATCCTCTGTGCCTACAGACCTTTCTAACACACATCATGTTTACAGTTCATCTGCTTCTCACAAAACTGGTGTTGCAATGCATCAAGTAATAAAGAAAGGCAATGCCCTCTCAGAGATGGCTTCTTTTGCAGATTTATGGATGTCATAAATCCTCACTGCAGTTAAACTTGTAAGGACTGTTTTCAGCAGCTCAAAGGTCTTCAGACATGGAGAGGCTGGGACCTCCTTTCCCAAAGAGACATCATTTTCCGTGAATCTTGTGTGAAACCTTCAGTGTGGATAGCACAATATAACCATCATGACCCTCATTGTGCCACAGTTCCTGCAAAACCGGATCACAAACAGCTTTGATGGGGCCCTGAGCTCACACAGCATCAAAATAAATTGTTGGCTGACTCCAAGGGGGAGTCTGATATCCGTATTTTGAATAATCTATGATAAAATGGTAGAGATCCACTCCACATGGTTTGCAGTTTGGACTATGGTTTCTTGAATCATTTTGGTCTGCTGGTCAATGACTGTGACACATCCTGGTTCAAGCCACACACAAAACTCCAGATTGCAGTATCAGCTCAGCCTCATAAACAAAACTTATTCCTGCATGGTTAGAAATTTAGTTATTCTAAACATTAGCTATCCTAAACAGATTTCACTGCAAATGTTAAGTAGTTTTCCTAGCCACAAAGACATTACTTTCATTTGCTTCGATGTTTTCCCTCTGCCATCCCCAGTGGAAATGTTATTTTCTTAGAATTTACACAGGAGAAAAGTTTTGTTTGTTTTCTCAGGTCTCCTTTTCTGTAACACAGAGACAAGACATAACCAAGCTTCTCAAGCCCCAAGAGACAAATTCTGAAAGAGCTTTCTTCATGACTTTTACATGCCCATTCTCCCCTACAGACATGGACCCGTAATGGTTCTTATGCTTCTAGCTCCATTTCTTCCCAGGGACAACCCACATTTTCCCACATCTATAGCATGTGTGGAAAACAAGTATTGAATACACCCACATGTTACCACCAAGGAAATGGACCACATAACATCTGTTGGTTAAGATATAGCAAAGCAACAGATATAGACCAAGAAGTAAATAACACACGGGAAAATAAAAATGTAAACAAACAAACCATATAACTGCAAATAATACACATATGAAAAAAGAAAAAAAAAAAAGAAAAAAAAACGTGGCCATACAGGATTTCCCACCACCCCCTATAAAAAGAGATTTATTACTTGGTTAAAAATACAGAAAAACAAGAGTGATACATGGCAAAACAGTTCAGAAACAGAAACAAATGTGAGGGGTGAAGGCAAAAGAAATCTAAGAAAAGTACATGAGGTATATACATGAAGTATCATGTGACCATAATTATGCTGGCATCATATACCTTTGATATGACTAATAACTGAATTTGGCCTTTACTGGAGGGGTTCAGAGAAACACCTAATACTACAGCAAGATTCAGGCATGCAGACTTTGTTAATCCTCTTCCTACCTTTTCATACCACCTGTTTTTACTTACATGCTCTCTAGCACACTGATATAAATTCTTCAGGAAGCAAGGACATGTCTCTTACTGTTGTGGTGTGTTTAAGAGAAAGAGGCTGGGAATCTCTCACCTCAAACTCACTATCATCCCAAAGTGGTTAATTACCTTCATATTTAGTCTGAGTCAACAGCTAATGTTTAACAAAATTTATCCTATTCAGAAGGTTGTGTGACATGTATATATGTTCAGATGGATGCAATGTTTAAAAAGACTGAATCTGTGTGAACCTATAGAAGTGTTCAGATGGAAGGCTGGTCACCAGAGCCACCCAGCAGGCAGGCAAGGACAGCCTGAGAACTGGAAGATGAAGGGTTTGTTCAGAGACCGGCTCTTGAAGGTGTTTTTCAGTGGAGCGTCTTTGAAGGATCTTCATTTAGGAGTTCTTTGAGGGAGGAATCCAGCCAGCTTTCTAATAATTGCAGCCTGCCTGATGTGTAACACACAAAAGCCAAGACCTAGGCTGCCACCTGATCTGAAAGAATACACGTCTACAGAGCACGAATGACTTCTTTACTGCATTCCCAATTAACTTAGTTTGTGCATAGTTTTTTTCTCTCATTTCCTCATCTAAGTCTTTCAAAAACTTTTGCATTTGTTTATAGATGCTATGAGCAGGATCAGAGTTTTCTTCTGTGCAAATTTGTCTGGATGGAAATTCTGGAAAATAGCATTCAGGTCTAACTACCCACCTACTCAGAAGTGCCCTTTTCAAAATCAGTTCCATGCTACAGCAGGCAAAGCTCAGGATGCTTACATGGTCTTTTTCTATTCTTTATTTCATTGTCCTTCAAGAATCAAATAAAAGCTGTATAGAAGCAGAAAGTGGGAAAGGAGCTTAAACTACATGCCCAGAGAAGCTGTTGTCCAGAGAAACTGTGGATGTCCCACCCCTGGAAGTGTTCAAGGCCAGGCTGGATGGGGCTTTGGGCAACCTGGTCCAGTGGGAGGTGTCCCTGCCCATGGCAGAGGGGTTGTAGTTAGATGATCTTTATGTTCTCTTCCAACCCAAACCATTCTATGATTCTATATGACAAAGTAAATTCATGGGGACCCCATCCAGAACACTGATGTGGATAAATAAAATGCACACAGAAAAGTAAAAATAAGAGAGACTGTCCTGGTTTTGGCTAGGATGGAGTTAATTTTCCTCCTAGTTGCTGGTATGATGCTGTGTTTGGGATTTAGGATGAGAATAATATTGATAACATGCTGATGTTTTAATTGTTGCAGAGCAGTGCTTAAACTAAGCCAAGGACTTTTCAGCTTCTCACGCTGCCCTGCCAGCGAGCAGGCTGGGGTTTCACAAGGAGCTGGTAGGGGACAGACCCAAGACAGCTGACCCAAACTGGCCAAAGGGGTATTCCATACCATCTGACGTCATGCTAAACAATATATAGGGGTGGCTGGCCGGGGTGGGGGGCCGGCTGCTCGGGGATAGGCTGGGCATCGGTCAGCGGGTGGTGAGAATTGCATTGTGCATCTCTTGTTTGTACACATTATTAGTAGTAGTACTATTATCATTATTATTATTATTTTCCTACATTTTCTATCATAACAAACTGTCTCTATCTCAGCCCACAAGCTTTCATTTTATTTTATTTTTTCTGATTCTCTCCCCCATCCCATGGAGTGAGGGGTGGGGTTGGGGTGGTTGAGTGTGAGCAAACGGCTGTGTGGTGCTTGGCTGCCGGCCGGGTTAAGCCACTACAGAGACCTAGTCCTTTTTGCTACTCATCTCCAACCCTATACAAGAGCAGATGCAGCTGCCGAAAAGTCTTAAAACCGCCTTCAAAAATGTGCATTCTGAATGGGAGCGCCTGCTTTAATATCTCTAGGTTTTGGGGCGCTGGCCCTAAAAATACATCTTGCAGTAAGAGATTTACAAATGACATGACAATACTTTAAAAAAAAAAAATGGTAACACTGAAATGAGTGCCAAAATTGAATATGTACACCAAAAATCTCATTAAATTCGGTTGTGTTTTATCTGTACTTTCTTTTTCTTCACTGCTAATGATCAAGAAATATGTGTATCTTAACAACATTTTCTCCTTCCTAATCAGTCTGATCCTTCCAACTGATACCATGTATTAGCTTGTACTGGGCATTATATCAGCGCTATCATCTCTGTTTGAGTACTGACTACTAGCTGATAATTTAAAATTCATTTTAAAGTAGACCTTAGAGCCTTGTCACGGTTTAAGATTGAGATAGTTTGGTTTTATTCAAAGTAACATTTTCTGGTTATTTAATATAATACTTTTTTTTCTTCTTCTTTTTTTTTTCCCCTTCATCCTTATTGTTGCACATGATACACAATGGCAAATGAATAGTCAAAATTAATTGTGCATGTATGAAGACATTTAAGGCACGAACAAATAGTTCCCAGCGTTGTATCTGAATTAATTTCTCATGTCCTTCAGCTTAAATCATGCTTTCAGTGCAATTAGAATACATTTACAATACATTTTCAATTGTATTCAAGCACAGACAGTGGGATACTCAGTATCTCTAGGAAGACAGAGACAGATGAACATCCTAATGAAGTATATAAGTTTATACCAAAAATAAATAAATAAATAAATAAATCCTCTGTGTGAATTTGTTTTCAAGCTACTTAAACATAATGTATTTTTCCCTTTTTTTTTTTTTTTTTTTTACTAGGTTGTTAAGGAGCAGATTTTTCTAAAAATATATCTATGTATTAATTTTTATTTTTTATTTTTAAATTTATGACATAAAGAAAATGGTATCCTCTTCATTCCCATTTCAGGTCAAAAACTAATTTCTGCTGAAGATTTATTACAATTATTGGTAAAACAATTTTCAAATAATTAATGTCAAAAGGTAATTTCAATTAATTTTTTTGAATTATATATCACCAATAGATGATTCTGTGTGATTCTGTGTAATAATTTTTTGGTTGTATAAAAAGGGACCACCATGTCCAGTCATATGTTCATGCTTGAATTATGTTTCAGTAGGCCAGCATAGTATAACCTATAATCATTTGGGAGTAAATTTTTACAAACATAAATGTAATTTATGAAAAAAAAAAAAAAGAGAATAGTGAACACAAATAAAAAAGGAAACAAAACCCCAAACCTTGGTAAAGATGACAATGTGAGGGATTACTAATTAAGGTAATTTGCAAATTGTATGCAGAACTGTATTTTTTCACTAAGTTGTTACCCATAATTTTGCATGTAACTGAAATTTTGAAATGAGATGACTGTTGAACAATCTTTTGTGTAAAAATCTAAATATGAAGAGAGATTCTGCAGAACTACTAAGGAAGGGAATGATACGCAGTAGGCAACACTTAGAAAGATGACAGTAAAATGCATACAATATGGGAAATTCTCATGTGTTTTGGAAAACTTCAGTGTGTGCCATTCAAAATATATATGACCCAGGTAAACATCATGCAGGGATCAATTGTGAGTGTATATGCTAACACAAGAACTGAGGATTGTTGCTGTCTTTCCAGTGTGTTTTTTCGGTTCTTACTCCAGCACGTATAGAGTGACAATACTGTTGATTATGTGAACGTGCTGTGGTTAATATCTTTGTACATCAGACTTGCAAAGTACTCTGATAGCAGCTGAGTAATATATGGAAACTATTTTGCTAAGCAGAAATATTGTTTTTATTGTAATTTCTTGTAATTTTTGTTCAAGTTAAGGACATTTTTAATGTTTAAGGAATTCCCTGTATTTTTACTTCAATAATGAAGAAATAAAGGCATATTTTGGACAACAATTACATGGGCAGTGACAATAGAATATCTTCTATCATACTGAAATCTTGGTATTGGGAAAGAATAACATCTTTCAGTAGATCCTAACTGAATTTGTGAATTTTTTCAGTACATCCTAGCAAATTTGTGTCATCTTGCACTTCTGGGTGAAGCCAAGATAGATAAGAATATGGAAATACATAGAAAAATTTAGTGAGACATGTTCTACTCTCCTGGCTCAGCACAAGAAAAACTTTCCATTGTATATTTTATGTTCTGGAAATGATAAATAAGCCAAGACTTGCTGTTGAGCATTTCTAAATGACATGTTTTCTTGCTTGTATCTTCTGCTGAGAAGAGTATAGAGCCAGATTATTTTCAATTAAATAATAAATAAATAAATAAGAGAAATTGCAATAGCCTAGTAACTTTTATTAAATGCCAAATGTATGTTTCCAAAATTTAGGCATTGCAATGTTAGTTCTTAAGAAATAACAAAAAGAGTAAAGTATTGCTTCATTAATTTTCAGTGGCAACTGAGTTTATAACTGTTAATTATTAGATACAACTTTAAGAACTCAGATGAATTTCTAGTGTAAGATTATAGCATTAAAATTTATGATTCTCATAATTCTGTGAGCATGTTTCCTCTCCTGAACAGAAAGAAACCTTAAATTTGAAAATAATTGCAAGTAATTTTGCAAGTTCACTAAGACAGTAACAGAAATCATGATACTAACCATGGTACTAACAACAAAATTGCCTCAGGACCACTAGCTAAATTGAACCACAAAGTTCTCATCTTTGGTCTCGAGCACTAATTAACTAATTTCATATTAGCTGTTATCAGTTATTTATCTTTTACTTTAAAAGAAATATCCTCAGTTACTTTCACAGAAGATACATAATGAGTATTTCTATTATTTTTTCAAACAAGCTGTACATACAAAGTCAAATATTCCCGTGAGTAGCTGTTTGCTCTGTTTGTCCCTTTCCTTTGGAAGCAAGGAAGAATACTTTTCTTTTCAACTCTCTTTTGTCTTGAATTCATGTTACACAGTAATGCAGTTTAGCTTTTATAGCTCCGACCAAAAGGAAGATGAAATTGAAAGAGATTGATCCAGTGGAAGAGGACCACTTCTGTTTATCAGATTTATGTCTCACTTGCATTACTACCAATTTACTCTTTTTCACTCTACCAATTCACTGAAAATAAACAAACAAAAACACACAAAAAAAAACTTCAATTTCCCCTGCCAATACCTCAACACCTCCTTTCTCTTTTGCTTTCAATGCTTCCTCTCTGCCTCAAGCATAAATATTTGTAAACTCATCCCTGGCATAGCTGCACAAATCAAATGGAAGAATAAAGATCCTGAGACAGTCATTCAGTGCACTAGGACCTACGTGCTACCCCTCCAGCATAATTTTTAACCACCACATCTCTCCTAGAGAATAATTTTTCAAAAACTGGAAGTAGAAGTAACAGTTGTGACATACTTAATCTATTATCCAAGTAGAATAGACTACTTCATGGTCTTTTCTGCCTGGAGCACCATTATCCAACAGTAAACAGTTTCAAAAGCAGCATAATTAGTGCATCAGAATCTGGCACAGCCTTACTGCCGTGACCTAGAGGCATAAAGCAATTCAGTAAAATACAGAGAAGCATTTGAATTCCTTTTCAACTTCTATAAAAGAAGTGGAAATGCCTGCTGAGGTGCTGCATGCCTTCTGAGATGATGCTTCCCAACACCCTTTCTTGGAGATGCCTGTGTGGCATAAAAACAACCTGAAAATATCCTTAGACATCACCCTGTACAATGATTCTTTGAAGGCCAAAGGGATTTTAGAGGACAAAGTGATAGCAGCTTTGCTCAGACAAATTTCCATCTTCCAAATATCTTTAAGATTTTGTCAGGGCACCTCTGGGCTACCCATGGGTGCTCAGGAGCCCTCAGAGCATGCCTCAGGCACTTCCCTGGGGACAGGGACAGGCTGAGGTTGGGTCTGCGAGTGGGCCCATCTGGGCAGGGGCCATGGCCAGACAGGGCCAGGCTGTGGGGAGCTGGATCCTGGCCACGCTGCAGGGGCAGGGGCTGGTGGCACCAGGGCTGGCAGTGAGTGCCTGGGCCTGGGCAGGTCAGGGAGACCTGGGGGCTGATGTGGGACAGTCAGGGCTGAGGGCGCCTTTGGGGACATGGTGGGTTTAGTATTTCAGGAACAGTACGATAATCAGACTCTGAATAAAAAAGGAAAGAAAAACAATTTCCTCCTTCTTATGCATGTCATTTTGTATATGGCATTTTTTATGTCAGTCTGCCAATTTAAGAGAGAAAAAATAGTAATTGCTTTTTACTTTTGTACATGCTACAAAGTGACTAAGAAGTAAATTAGATAAATTAGATGATGCTACCCTGTTTCAGTTTTGTCGATAGCACAATTCTGTAAATACAAATCTTCAAATCCTGGATTTATTATTATTTTTTTATTTTTTTTTATTTTTTTTTACCTTTGACTGAAAGAAAATTCTTTCATCCATGGTCATTGAAAATTGAAGCAATACACAAAGGAAAGAAATTATGCACAGTTCTTTCACTTCACGTACAAGCACTTAGTACTTATTAGTGCTTAGTACTTCTGTAGTCCTAAATGAATGAGGTACAGAAAGGTGTTTTCTATTTCCTTTTATCCCTTTATTCTCTTTGGATGCCAGAGTCACTGACCCCTGGAATATGTCAGTACAACAAAAGATAGCATAAGGTCTTGTGCCAGGATCAATGTCCATGAACTGAAATGTGCATGGCTTCTTGAATTTAATTATTTTTTAAAGTAACTCATAGAATGATACAAATATAGACATATTTATAGAAATATTTTATTTAAAAAAAAAAAAAAAAAGTTCCCCAGGTCTTCTATTCTACCCTTTCTAAAAATGGGGGTGATGTTTCCCTTTTTTCAGTCACCGGGCACTTTGCCTGACTGCCATGATTTTTCAAATGTGATGGAGACTGGCTTGGCGACTATATCAGCCAATTCCCTCAGGACTCTGGGATGTATGTCATTGTGCCCCATGGATTTGTAGCTGTTCAGTTGCATCAGGAGGTCCTGAACTTGCTCTTTGCTTACAGTGGGAGGGACACTGATCCCCCAGCCCCTTTCTAGAGGTTTGGGAACCTGAGAGATGTGAGAAGCCTGACCACCAGTGAAGACCAAGGCAAAGAAGTTAAGGGCCTCAGACTTCTCCATATCTATTGCTACCAGTTGCTCTGGTCTTTGTTTGTCAGAAGCAGTATACACTCCTCAGTCTTTCTTTTGTGGCCAGTGTACCTGTAGAACCCCTTCTCATTATTCTTCGCATCCCTCGCCAAGTTTAGTACTGTCAGTGCCCTGGGTTTCTTCATCCTGTCTCTACATATTTGGACAGCGTTTCTGTACTCTTCCCAGGCCAGATGGCCCCGTTTCCACCATCTGTGCATTTCCTTCTTTTGCCTAAGTTTGACCAGCATGTCCTTGTTCAGCCATTTTGGTTTCCTGCCTACCCTGCTTGATTTATTACATATGGGAATAGAGAGCCCTTGTGCTCCGAGGAAAATATCCTTAAAGAGTTGCCAGCTCCGATCAGATCCTCTGTCCCTAAGGACCGTGTCCCATGGGATCTCATCCACTAATTCTGTGAACAGCTGGAAGCTGGCTCTTCTGAAGTTCAGGATCCTGACTTTGCTCTTAGCCAGGCCCATTTCCCTTGAGATCACAAACTCATCCAGGGTTCACTGCAATCCAGGCTTCCTCCCATTATAACCTCTTTAATGAGCCCCTCCGCATTGTTGAGCACCAGGTCATGCACCGGCAATGCTTCTCCTCTGGTTGGTTTCTCTAATATCTGGTCCTTTGTTGGTCCAGTCCTTAATTTTTACCCAAAGGCTCCCAACCTGCTCTTGGCTGTTTCTCAGAATCAACTCTTCACCATCTATTCATTTCTTAACATAGCAGGCAACACCCCCACCCTTCCTTCCCTGCCTGTCTCTCCTGTTAAAGCTTATAGCCCTCCATTCCAATGTTGCAGCTGTGTGATTTGTCCCACCACGTTTCTGTTACAGCAGTTAGATCATAGTTGTCTAATTGCACTGTGTTTTCCAACTCCTCCTGCTTGTTTCTCATGCTGCATGGATTGGTGTATGCACTTCAGCTGGGCTATGGGCCACATCACCTGTTCAGAGGAGTCCTTCCTAATTTGTATGGGACAATTCACAGTTACGATTCTCAAAACATTGCTGAAGCCTGGGATTGAACCAGGGACCTTTAGATCTTCAGTCTAATGCTCTCCCAGCTGAGCTACTTCAGCTCTGCCTGAGTAATCTGATAAGCTTTTAAAATGAAATGTCGTTCTTGATAGATGAGAGGGGATCGGTGGATACTGCCTATCTAGATTGCTTGTTTCCCATGCTGCATGCATTGATGTAGAGGCATTTCAGCTGGGCTATGGGATGCATCACCTTTTTAGAGGAGTCCTTGCTAATTCATATGGGATAATTCACAGGTGTTTCCCTGCTGTTTTCTATAGTATTGGCATTCAGGGGTTCTTTTGTGTCATTTACAGGTACATCCCCTTCCCCCACTGAATCTAGTTTAAAGCCCTGCTAATGAGTCTAGCCAGCCCGCTGCCCAAAACGCTTCTGCCCCACTTGGTCACATGCACCCCATCCCATGTCAGCATGCCCTGTCTCTCAAAAGCATGCCCAAGATCATAGAATCTGAAACCCTGAACACGGTACCAGCTACGCACACAGTCATTCACCTTACCCATATGCTGCCTCCTCTGTGGGTCCCAGTCTCTGGCTGGGAGGACTGAGAAGAACACCACTTGTGCTTCTGATCCCTTCAGCATCTTTCCACGAGATATAAAGCTCCTTTTGATGTTTCTGAGTATCCTTATCACAGCCTGAGTTGTCCCTACGTGAAAGATCAGGAATGGGTGATAGGCCTCCGGCTTAACTAAGCGTGGTAGTCTCTTTGTGATGTCACAAATGAGGGCCACAGGCAGGCAGCAAACCCTTCTCTAGGGCTTGTCTGGGCTACAGAAGGGCACATCAGTGCCTTTCAGAGAGGAATCTCCAATTACCAACACTTTTTTTTTTTTTTTTTTTTTTTAGAGGAAATGGTTCTTAAACAAGCGGTATGCTGTTCTACATTTTTGCAGTTGCCATTTCCTGGGTCTTGACCATTACCATAGTTGTTGTTGATGCTCTCTCATTTTTTGAGCCCCAGAGCATCATATCTTTTGCATAGGGGCGTTTCAGGACAAGGGGAAGATTCCTCACTCTGCTCCGAGCATAGGACTTCTGATCTGAGGAAGTCCTCCCCTACACCTGTGACTTTTAATGGCAGAAATTAAGCAATTGCTTCTGTATGGCACACAGATGGCTGTCATATAAACAACTCCAACAAATCATTTTACATTTTATCACTTACATTTTCATGGTTTTACTACAAATTCATAATGTATCAATTCCATTAAAAAATAAATATAAATACCATAAATCTCAGCCAAGCACGCAGAGTGAGCTGTAATCAGTGTGAGATGATACAACAGCTACTTTCTGATATGTTTTTAATCCGGAACTGCAAATATTTTTCAGTCAGATATAGCATGTAATTTTTAGTAGATGAATTACTTCAAGTTTGATGAACTGGCCACATTCAAAACTATTTTGCAGGTGTTTGAAGAGGAGGACTTAAAGGCCAATTCATTCTTCCATTGTATAGGTGCTCTAACCACTAAAACAAAGAAAAATGTTACAGATAAAATGGACATCTCTTAGGCTTGGAGAACATATTCTGTGCTCAGTTCTACTCGATTTTCCAGAAACACTTCTAGGTACTTCTAAGGAAATAGCCCTGACTGTGTATGGGAGACCAGCTCTGAGAAGGGTAATACTGGACTGGGAAAAACTATGATTTCTTATACAGGCCGGATCATAAAGTTCCGTACTGGTCAGATGGTTCCAGGCATGTTGCCTGCTGGGACACTTAGCTCCACTCTTATACTGCAGACAGAAATTAGGTATTTCATGCAGTGTCCTCCACTGGTGAAATACCAAACCAATATTTAAATATAGTATGATGCTAGCAGCAGCACAGAGTAAATATTGTATGCTACTTTTTGCTTCAAGTTACCATTCTTCTTAGACGACTTTTATTTAAACAGGCTGCATCTTCCATCTGACATAAAAAAGAAGTCTTGACTGTGCATGACATGCATTTAAATTTAATGAGTACAGATAAGAATTTTGTTCTGAAGTCTAGCAAGAAAGAAATGTTAAACCTGATTTGATATCCCTGATAAACATGTTAGCAATTGTGACAAAAGAAATCCTGATAAAAAGTATCACTGCAGAAAATACTGAAATGAATAAAAGAGGATAAGAATCAGTTCTTACATATAGTAAATGGATAGTAAGGTGCCAAATTTATGATCCCATTACCAGAAGCAATGTTTATCAGACATCAAAACCAGACACAGACTTTATATATACATACATACACATATATACAACATAAAGTCCTAGAAAAGTTATTTATGGTTACCTAAAGAAAATATAGTTATTCTAGACCCATTTGTAATACTGCGTTTAGGAGGCTGTTAAATAACTCACCACCATATTATTTGTCAAATAACTTGTTCAACATACTTTTCAAATAGAGTATTCTTGGAACATTTTGCTTTCATTAATTCTTAACACTGCTTATGAAATTTCTGATATTAAAAAAAAAAAGAGTTTATCACACTGTGTTTATCACACAGGGTTCTTATTTGTTTTTTACTGGCATGGAGGTTCAAGAACATTTTATGGGAAAAAGGTGGAAGGCATTCAGACTGTTTTGCAGTCAACTCATGCAGTCAAGACTGGAGTCGAGTATGTCTTCACCCCACTGTCAGCAGTGCAGGCACTTCCAGGGAGCATATATGCATAGCGCACCTGAACCTCAGATGCCTGCTGCACAGAGAGCTGGTAAATCTTTGAGATAATGTTGAGAACATGGAGGTAGATTCCTGAATCTGTAGCTGCAGCTATGATTGAAATTTACTACATTGTGTTTTGTTTGTTTGTTTGTTTTTAATTGTTATTATTATTTGACAGAATTTCCCAACAAACTGCACAACTGCTGGGAAACACTGAGACATAGTATGATCCCTGCTCCTCGCCTGTTTTCTTTAACTCCATTCCCAAAACACAACATAAGTCAGGACCCCTTATCAAAATGTACTCTCAAAGATAATGTTCTACCCTGGGAAAAGTTCTACCCTGGGAGGAAAACAAATCCAAAAGAATTATAATGAATTAACTATCCTTCCTTGTGAAATAAAAAGGTATACTGTCTCCATTCCCTAGGATTCTGTTTTTCTTCCATCTCATTTGTTTTGTATATAAGTGACAGAATATAGTTAAAAAATGAAAGATTATTCATATCTTATGTGTATACCTGAGATATTCAGTCTTGATCATATAAACTAGTCTTTCAGTTATACTACAACCAAATTACATATAATGGTGAAATCAAGTGTAAGAATAGGTTTGAAAATGACAAAATGAAGAAAGACTGAAACTGTATTCAAGACAGGAGAAAGGTTGCAAAACACTTCTGACAAGACAAATGACTAGTAGAGTATTAAGTATTTTCTTGGTGATAGAGAAAAATATTTAATAATTCTAGTCTGTTTTGTGTTTTCCTACAAAACCACCCCCAAGAAGGGAATAACTGTCTCTGGAAGACAAGGCAAGGTTGAGCCTAGAGAATTCCTGCTACTCAAAAACATAAAACAGGAAACTGCAGATGGAGCAGAGTCTACAGTATTAGGAAATTTGTAGCAAGGAAAACATTTGGTCTTTTCACAGGAGAGGTACCTTGGGATGTTTTTTATCACCTGCCCTGTAACAAAGAGTGTCTGGAAAATCTAGTGCGTTTCATAACCTGTCTCTCTCTTCATGAAGAAAGACGGTACAAAAGAACAGAATACTATTAAGTTCCTTATTCTTTTCCAATTTCAGGCCCAAAGTGTCAAACATATTTCAAGTATTTTTCATTTTCAACACTAAGATAAACTCTTATCTATCAAAGATAAATTTTAATTTTAAGAAAAGGAGACTAATTTATTACAGTTGTTCACGTTTTTCCATATTTTACCAGAATAAATAATAATGTTTACTTTTCATATTCTTGTACTATTGAAGACCCAGACAGGTCCACAGCATCACTTTGTTCAAATATTCATGAATTCCTTATAGGAGATCATGTCTGATTGTGCTCTAATCTAATCTAGATCATATTTCTGCATTTTCTTAAAATTTATGACATTATCTCACTGTAAAATCTGAATGACAAAAACACAACAGACTGCTAGCAAAACCTATTCATAAATAAAAGTAGCCCCAACATATTTTACATAATATAATTTAAATCTTCTATGCCAAATATGAAAGATTTCACACCTGTCCGAGAAAAACAGGATTTCTAAACATTCAACAACATCTTGAATCTATTAGAATCTCTTTTTTTCTGGTCCATATCTTATCCTTCTTTCACACATAAAAGTAAAATACTGGTATCCTCCTCTCTATGGCAGGCAAACATAAGTGATAATTGACTGTGTCAAAAGAAGCAAAAAGCTTGAAATTTACAAGTCATGTGGCTTGTCAAATCCTAATATTTTATAATAATAATAATAATAATAATAATAATAATAATAATAATAATACACACCCACAAACAAACAAAAAACCCAACTGGGAACTGTATGTCCAGTTTCAGTTACTTTTTTTTTTCTTTTTCTTTTTAACCTTATAACTACTATCTTTTTCTTGAGAAAACAAAACAAAACAAAACCTTTAAATGGCATTATTCACTTTAAAGTATCTGTTTAATTTCTCATGGCTGTGTAATCAGGCAGCCTCTATCCTTTAAACAAGAAGATATCAGAATCAGGGTATATTAGAACTTCTTGCTGGTAAATCAGCAGAATTTATGCCATAAACTGATATTCTGACTATGAAAGTAGAAAATAATTGTTACACGCATAGATGCAAGTGTGAGAACATGCATTAGCAGGAAGAGCTTTGGGTGTAACAGGAAAAGATATAATAGTTGAAGTTGATGAGAAGCTTATCTTATGAAGCACCAATTTCTGGATTGATTTTCTTGTAGAATACCTCCTGCAACACACATACACTTTATCTTATTTGGCTGCAAGGTGTTTTGTTGTTGCTGTTGTTTTGTTTTGTTTTTATAACTGGTGAAGACAATTGTTGAAGACATTTGGTTTAAAAGTTGTTAATCCCTAATGCTATTTTTAGTTAAGTAAAATTCAGTTCTATGTGTAATTCAGATCACTTTCCAGAGCTTTCTTTGGGAGACAGATCTCCTTTATGGAAAGCCTGTTTTTCTCCTGTTTTTTAGCATTATGATCCCATCATTGCAATCACATACACACACGCACACAAGATATTTTCAATGACCGTAAAGGAAAACTACAGCAAATATTATTAATTTAGTATTTTTGATTTCCGAAAGAACTTTGACTACAAATCATAATACAGGTAAATTCTTGAAGGTTTTGACTGCAATGTCTGCTATTTTATGCACAGTGGAGAGAATTGACAGAGAATTACATTTGCAAGTTTTCTTTTCATAGGCAAAGTTTAAGGACACATTAATGACTTTGAAGAAAGACAAAAAGCAGTTTCCTGTTAGATCTCTGAATTGTATCTGAGTTAGGAGTAAATGTTATGTTTACTGAAATATTTCTGAGGCTTCAAGATATTTTATTTTCTTTATTTTTGCCTATGTGAGGAAGCACCTCCAATGTGATAAAGTTACTTCAGTTCATAAATTAAGGAAGTCTACAGGTTATAGCTGTTCTGCTGTTACTAATCTTGTACCAGCTTATTCTCAACAAGCACTGATCCAGCACATCTCACAAGAAACAGAGCTAATCCTTAAACTGCAGGGGAGGGAGAGAGAGAGAGAGAGAGAGAAAAGGAGAGAGAATACAAAGATTCAGCATATTTAACACAACTTTCAAAGGATTTGGGATTAAGCATTTTGTTACGTTGATTTATAAAAGACCTTTACAGTTTCCTAAGTGTTATTTCTATAGCAATGAATGGAAATATGAGATCCTACTTTTGCTGAAAGAAAAAAAGAAAAAAAAAACATTCCTACAGACAGGAAGTCACTCTACAGTTTTCTCAACAGTCTCTGACCAATATATATATTGGTCAGAGACTGTTATATATATTATTATGTTATGTTATGTTACATATTACATATATATAACATATACATATATTACGTATACATATATATATTACATATATATATATATGGTCAGAAACTGTAATATATATATATAGTTTCCTTTTATACGGTGTAAGCTTTGTAGATGAGCAGTGGAAATTTACATCCAGTATCAATCTAACAACACAAACAAACAAACAAACATCCTGTGCCTCACAGTAGGTAGGTGTTTCAGTTCAGATTTTGTAGGAAATAAGAAGAGTAACTGTACTTTTCACTGTTCCACACAAACACACACACACACACACACAAAAAAAAAAAAAAACAACTGTTGAAGCATGCTGATAAAGACTTGGTTGGACTTTGAAGCTGCGGTAATGCAGCAGCTGAAACTGCAAGAGCTCTGCATTTGAATTTAAGACACTGTGTGACTGAAAATAACTGAAACATAAAAATAAACTGATGGATTTTCAATATGCCCTTAGCTACAGAAACCAAACATTAAAATCCCAGTGGTGTCTTTTGTGAGGCAAAGTGATAAAAACCTTTCAGTGACTGAGATGGAATTTGAGGGCATTTAATTTAATAATAATGTGAAATTGGATCTAGTTTTTAAATAACAATTTGGAAGATATTTCATTTTTCTTGTTATGCAATGTTGTAAGATTTTTATAATGAAAGATTTAGCTCTGCTGATTGTGGCTAAGGAGCACTTCAAACTAAAAACTCTGAAAAGCAGAAAGATTTTGCAAAAACAATTTATGAAATTCCTATTCGTATACTTAGACGCAAGGACTGATGTATTCAGGTGACTTTGCTCCTCTTCCATTCAGCAAAACTAAGGAAAGCTCTATCTCAGTAAAATGGCTTGAAAAAGCCATTTGAGTCAAAACTCGAAAGTCATGGGTTTTGGATATAGCAGGCCTAACACAAAATCTGTCTGGTGGAAAATCTTTTCTGGTTGAAGCCACTCATTAAGTCCACTGCCTCCTCTCTACTGTTACGTTCTGTGAATGTCTTTTTCTCACAGCTTGGAGACCTATACAGGGCTTTCAGTGTCACCAGAAAATCCCAGTCTTTGCTTCCAGCTCCAGAGATATAGGCAGAAAGATGAGTCAGTTGTAATCAGACCTGGAGACTGTGAAATCATATTCCATGTACAATCCATCTAATTCTCACTGGAAAAGTGCTCATTTCTCTTTCCCCCTCTCTATTTCTCTGCATCTTCTGATCTTCCATATTCATACACTTTAGCAAATGCACAATAACACAGCAATATGGTTGATATGACAGAGTTAGGCAGCTGACAATTTCCTACATTCAAGATCACAGTATTATGGTTTCTAAAATATGCAAAGCAGATAAATAGTGGTTATATATTGCTGATAATGGGGAATAGTCTACTGTTTTTTGTTATATCAAAGAATGACTTTTCACAATAAAGATATTCAAATCTACTTTAAGTTGATTTGACAAATGATTGCGTTTATTTCCTCTTTGCATTTTCTGAATGTTACCAAACTTCTCTAATGCTACAGCTCTGTTCCACACCTATGGAATATTTGATGGTGTAATATCAAGATTTTATGGAATAGGAATTTGGGATAATTACTTTAATCCCTAGTAAGAACAACGCAACAAGACATCTCCCAAAGAAAGCAAATGAAAATTTCATGCCATACTATGCAATTTCATTCCTATCCCATTCTGCAGCAATACATATGCTACAAAAATAAAAGCTATTTTAGGTGCAGATTTGTTGCATATGTGACAGGGTATTGTCTTCTGGATTGTATATACTTATCCACAATTTAAAAGTAATAGTTTGAAAATAACGTATTTGTAATATTTCTGATTTTTTGAAAGATGTGTAGGAAATGATATTTGGATTAACATTGCTGAAGTACTTTTGTCTTTTGTTCTGCCCCCTCCCCCCACCTCCCAGCAATATTCATCATTTCCAAAACATAAGGTTATTTAGGATATTTGATGACTAACAAGATATTCAAGATGAATACCCATTTGAAACAACAGCTTTAAGATGCACTGCTTCACCATATATCTCTAGAATATGACAGTATTTCATCTGCAAGATATATGCAATATCTATATGTATATACTTAAAAATATAGGATGCTTTTATTTGTAAGAATTATTTCTACAGCATTTATTTAATCTATTCTGTGCATGGATTTTTTACAGTGTAAAAATGTTTTCAGTTTAAATAAGGAACATTTGATCCTGAGGGCAAAACAACAAAGACTTGATGCAACAATAAGAAATCAAATATTTTAATTTAAATTTGATCAAAAAACATATTGTAGCTAGTCCTCTTTTCTAGTCTGTCTCACACATGGAATAGAGACTTGAAGTTTTAAGTAATCCAAATCCTTAAGTAATCCAAATTACAAGACTTTAAAGTTGTGACTGACCTAATTTCTGAAGACATTTTTCATCAGCATTTCAGGAAGTATAGATAACACACATGGTTCTTACGAACTTTGATCTTTTTAGGGCTTCTCTCTTTACTTATTGTGACCATTTCTTCTAGTCCAAGCTATAACATTTTCCTGTACAACCAGGAAGAATTTAAGATAAATTTTCCACATTCATGAACACAGTTCTATGTGCGCTTCATTTAATAAATAAAAAGTGAACAGTCCTTGGATAGTGGCATATCTTAAATTGTGATTTAAACACTATCAAGGAAAAAAAAAAAACAAACCAACAACACATCATTCTTTTCATCCAAGTTTCAAAAAAAAAGTAGGGTTAATTCCTCCAGGTAGTTGGCAACAAATTCAGTTAAATGAATATTATTCCTAGTTATTAAAGTTGAATTTCTATGTAAAGAGCCCTTTTATAGGATATAAATCCTCTGTATCTACTTTTGGATCAGCTTCAGAAGAAGCAAATGACATAAAAAGAAAACTTTGTGCAAGCAAAATAAATATTTATGAGGGTCTCAGAAATTTATGTTAAGAAAAATTAAATAAATTTTATAGAAAAGACATGAACCAAAATAGTCAGAAATGAAGTTTGGATTTCTACTCCCTCTGCTCAGTAAACTTTGTCATGCTATGTATGCACCATTGAACTTTGTTGTTGGAAGCAGTTGCATATAGTGTCATTGCTTTCACTCACCAAACAGAACAGGGAATATTAGCACAGACTTGTGAGAAGGGAATACAAAAATATATGTGAGATATGAAATAGTCATTGCTGCAGTCACATGAAAAACATCCTCAGTGCTGTTATGAAAAACATAGTCATTATAGGAGAGTGACCAAAGTGAGGTTTTTGAAAATTGACTTTCAGATTTATATATGGTGAGCAATAAGTGCTCTAGGAATATTGAATATGAGTATAATATCACTCTTATTTAATATTAAGATAAAATGGTGTTTGTAGCTGCTTGAAAATAATCACTGTTCAATTATACTGTTGTAGCCATGTCATGACTCATTATGAAATTCAGAAAAAAAGGTTTTATTTAATATTGTATTTATTTTATTTTATTATTTATTCAATTCTATTCTAGGTAAAAAGAAAACAAACAAACAAAAAAACTAACACTATAATCTTGTAATTAAGTGATAACAGAATTCTCAAAGGTACACAATTCTTCTAGATAAAGGATTTCTGCCAAGAATGTCTTGTAAGTCTTACATAGCTTGATAAGTGTTGTTTGCCAAGCTGATGTGATTTTTCTCTCACTGAAACTGTTTCATTAATTTGATGTGTGAGAAATAAATATTTGCTGTGCAATTAATTGGAGATTATTATGGTCTAATGGAAATTTCCCACACAAACCGATATTTGGCCTTTTAGATGCATAAAATGCATATCAGTACTTGGTAAACAGAATGAAGCTGTGGGAAAAAAAATGTGAAAGGCATGTAACTGGTGAACAAAATCGATGTTCCTGTAATAGTTTTGTTCACTACTTTAGTTAAGTATTAACTGAAAATACAGTTTCAGTAAGTCAAAACCAACCAACCAACCAACCAACCAAACAAACAAACAAAAAAACATAAAACAAAAAACTTCCACCAATAAAACAATTACCATGTGTGCAGATATTTGCCAAAGCTATGGAAATGGTAATGACAGTACAGACAGTAAACGATTATTTTATTTTTTATTTAACAAAAATATATAGACATCCTTGCTTTCAGAGTCTCATGCATTCATCTTATATACACAATATTTTATATAAATAAATATATCACTTTATGTTGAGTAAAACAGAAAGTGAAAACAGACACAGAAAACTTTGGGCCAAAAACTGTATTACTTAATAGCAAAGATATTTTTGTCTATGCTATAGTAAGATATATAGATCCATTCCCCGTATTATCTAGACTGAAAATTGCAGGAAAGATAAGATAGACCTCTTGCTCTCGTATCAACACTTAGCCACATCCCTACTGAGGGATTTGATCTAATAGTACTTTTGGTAGTAGCACAATACATAGCTCATAGTTCAAAAGCTATGATTTATTCAATTAACATAAGTAAGCTAGTAAGTAAGTAAGTAAGAAAGCAAGTAAGTAAATACGAGGAAGTCCTGAATGGTAGCTGTTCCTAAGGCTGCATTTCAGAAGCAGCACATATATAACAAGACTAGTAAGTGTACTCAAAGTGAAAATGTATGCAGAAAACTAAGAAACTAGATAAACTGAGAAAATATCACGGAGAAATTATAATTGATTGTATCTCTAATATACATATGGAAAAGTTCAGCAAGGTTATTCTAGATATCCAGTTAGAAGTCATTGTCCACCTCTTTTAAATCCTACATCTACTTTTTTGTGCTTTACATTCATGATAGCCAGCACAATTGCTACAAGACTCCCTACAGTACTAGTCCTTCCCTCTGTAGGATAATTGAACTTTGTCTGAGAAACTAAGGAAGTGCTACATCCAATAGAAGCTAAATAAAACTAGAATAAAGGTAGGCTTGAATCTTGATAAATATTTCTCTTGCAATTGCATGGAACACTTGAAACATAAATATGAATATAAATATGTAAATCGAAATCCAAGTCTATATCTGAATAAATATGATGAATAAAATGGGTCAAAAGGAAAATCTGGGTTCTACATCTGAAAGAGGTGCAATAGGTTTTCAAATACCTTATTTCTGAAACTTCTCTAAATGTCTGGGTGTTTTGTGTGTGTGTGTTTGTGCTTTCATTGTTGTTTGATTGTTTTATTTTTTAATGCCAGCCGCCGTAACAGGAAGTTCCTTAAAAGTTTCTAGATTCAAGAACAGATCTTCCTTACAATAGAAAAATAAATTTCAACATCTTAGGAAAACGTAGTCAGAAAAAAGATACAAATGTATGTGCCTCATGATTCTTGAGAATAATGTTAATTAATTTTGTTTGGAAACTCACTTGTTAGTGCTGTGAGCTGTTATTCTGGCTAAAATGCCAAGGTATATTACAATATCAAACTGTGTTATGAATAGGCTTTAAACTTTGGTCTTAAGGTTCCTGTTGGTACATAATCTTTAATGTCAGTTATATTACTGACATATATATAATATTATATTATATTCTTCAATATAACTATGAAATTAAATGGAAAGTAAATGCATTAAAGGAATATTCTGGCTCCAAAGGTCAGCATTCTAAGAATAAAAACCAAGCAAATGAACAAATAAAAAAAAAAATTAGATATCACTGTCTATCTGTAAACTAGAGAAAGGAATAATATTTATTTTTATTCTCACTGCTCAATAAGCAAACTTCTTTCCCATTAATTCTGTAGCGACTATCTTGTGTGCTGAAGGCCTAATTAGATCAAGAAATGTACATTATTTTAGTGAGATCTATAGGCTTCAGAAAGCTTAGCCAAAGTGTTCTGTTATGTGAACAAAAGCTAACTCAAAACAAGGCACAGATTTCTATGCCTGAGAGAATCTAGAAAGGCAGAAAATATCTGTTCTTTATAAAGTGTAGGTCTATTAAATGATAGATTAGGTTTGTTCTGTAATGTATTTAATGCATAAATGGCAAATGTAAACATAGAATAAAGCAGAAACACAGATGAAGAAAAACAGGGTCAGGTGAATGGAGCAGTAGCAGGAAAAGGGTCTTGCTGAATTATTTAGTATCATTAGAGAGTATCATTACTCAATTTAGATAGTATTAGATAGTATTAGATAGTATTTAGATAGTATTAGATAGTATCATTACTCAACACGATAGCGTAGTTGCAACATGCCTTTACTACAAAACACCACATTGGCAGCTATGGGAGGTTCTTCCATAAATCTTTCTTTAAGCTATAGTAGAGAATACATTTAAATGACAAGCTTTTATCCAAAGGTATCTACGGACATAGCAAGGTATTCCCCAAATACATTCAATATCTAATCTCGGAGCACAGGGAAGGAAACTGAAACAGAATATTAGGCCTGGATCTCAATATCAGAGGTGATACCACTTTTAAGGCAATTCACAGACAATTGCTTTCCCCTTTCTATTTAAAAATTTTGGTAGTATTGGAGCAAGCAAGCTTTACTTACCAACCCCAAGTGCTCGTAACCCTTACTCCTTGGTGCTTTTTCAGTGCATTTCTGGCTGCTTGCATGTTCTGTCAATTTAAGTGACATGCATGCAGAGTGCAAGTGTCCCAAGCTTCCTAGTGAGCAGCTCCCAAGGAGTATTTCCTTTCCTGACATTAACTGCTCTGATCTCTGCCCTGAGGTGAGGTCAGGTCCAGGACCATGGCTGGCTGTAGGGGTCAGCTACACGGAAAGTGCTAAAGGGAAAACATCCTGGTAGTTACTCTGTGAGAGATGACAGAAGAGCAACATCCTCCATCAAAAACAAATATTGCAGTAAGGGATTTGCCAAAGCCAGCAGCAGGCAACAATAACTCTTCCAGAGTTTTTTGGTCTCTTGTGAGAGTGGTACATTAGCTTTTGCTAATGCTTCTCAAACAAATAAGAAACAGCAGCATGAGTCCTGAAAACAGGGAAAGGAACAGCAGCGAGTGAGAAAGCTGTTGATTCCAGGGTGACATCTCTATGAAGTCACACAAAAGCACACACGTGGCTTCAGCTCTACATTAAACCAAAGTAGTAATGTCTCACCATTGCTTCTTCACAGTCAGAATCCCAGCCACAAGCAATTTGCTGAGCAAACGTCATTCTCACACCAACCATTGCTGATGATGCAGTATAGGTGCAAAGATGTGGAGAGTTTAGAGGGCACATGTTCCTGAGGCAGTTCTTGCTGCAAAGGACAAACAGGCCTATTAATTTTCAACTTTTTTTTTTTTTGCCACAAAATTTTACAGATTATAAACAAAATGTCTTCGCCGTTAAAGGGCCCTGTTAAAAAGCCCTTTATAAGGCAGTGATATTAAAAAATATAACACCATTTCCTTTGTAATAGTACTCTGCCATAGAAGACAATGCAAGCTTTTGTGGTATTGTCATTATGATGAAGTAGCCACAAAACCAATATTTCATCTTAGGGAAAGATAAACCCTCTGCAACATTTTAAAAGAACCTGCCTGCCAACTGTAAAAACAGATAGTCTAGCTAAAACTCGAAAGGAAAACCTTCTCATTTAGGGCCCCCTGAAGGCCATGTGGTTTCCTTGGTTAGCAGTGTGTTTCTTTTGAGGGTTTCAGAGACACAAATGTTTTCTTTCTGTTTACATTTGTTGTCACTGGGAACTACATTCCTCTCATTTCTCAACTACTAGTAGTAATAAAATAACATAGCTGGGGGCAGGCTGCCAATTGAATAAGATTGTAACAGTCCATATTAGAAAATGTTAGGGCTGTTACAATGATGATCAAAAATGAAAGAAATATTGCAATAAAAAGTAGTAAAAATACCCAAAACATAATTGTTCATAATCAATGGCAATAACATTACACCAAGAAAGGTTATGGGCAAAGGGTAAAGAGCTGAACTGAAATTATGGCTAGTGGAGATTTCTTCAAACAGCAGAATTTTTGAAATTTTTTACCACCTGCTGATTCTGTCTATCAAATCATCCTCAGAAAAGTACATCCTTTGGGCAGTCTGTCAGCAACCTCTTACACTGAGGAGAAGCTTGCCTTAAGACATATCAAATCTTTAACATTTAACCTTGCCTTTCTAGCTCTGAAAATGAAATTTCACATATCTCTAATGAAAAATATGACTGCATACTTAATAATATTTGAAAAGTTTAACACTTTTTCATTTTCATCACAGCAGAGGGAAATGGAAAACTTGAAAAGATACTTTAAAACATTAAGCTTCCCCTTAACACACTGCACCAACATATGACACAGAGGTGAAATTGAACTTGCTACTTCTTCCTTCATGGCCCTGGTAATTTCAAAATGATATGTCAGTTCCCCATCATGCATAATACATTTTTTACTTGCCTCACCTCTCCCTCTTCTCCTTCCCCTTTAGAATGCATAATCCACCCTGTAAGATAGTAGGGACACTTACATGCAATTTATTATCTATATTTTTATTAAAAGACCCTTCCATGCTGAACTAACAACTAAAAAACAAACAAGCAAACAAAAACACAACTTAAATGAGCTTTGTTGAATGTCAGCATGTGTACAATAATGGAGAAAGATGCTGTTATGACATGTATTTGTTTGGATCTGACAGCTGGTTTAGATTCCACCTGCTACCCTTTAGGGATGTCATCTGACAGTGATGTTACTGATACATCATGATGGTCAATTGCTGCCATTTATCCAATACTTATGGTTCAGCAAATAGAAGTAGAACTTCAACAACAACAACAAAAAAGCATTTTGCTACTACAGGTGCTGCATAAAACTGGGCTCCTAACGTGTCTGTTTCTATGAAGTAAGAAATTCCTAAATTCTCGAGGGCAGGAAGACTCGATGATCTTGAGGTCTCTTCCAACCTAGAAATCTGTGATACTGTGATACTGTGAAAATATTTCTACCAGAACAAACATAATAGTTCAGTGTTCTGACCCTGGACACACCCAAAAGTGATAGCTGCACAATTTCCTAATCATGTATGCTACTCTGAGATTTCTTCTATAGCTTTAGACCAATCCTTCACACATGCTCAGAGTATTCTTAATACATGTGGTCAGCTCTCAGCCCATCTCAACAATGCTGTAATGAACACATTTTTTTCTGACGTTATATGGCACTTGCATAAGAAATGGAAAGCTGCAGTTCTTCCTCAGCTTATCGATGTGAAATTCTACATTTCAGAAAACTCCACAGAGTGCAGTGTGAATAATGCTATTATAGAGTCAAAACACTCTTCTTTGCCTTTCTCTACATCTTTACCTCTCTTTCTCTCCATCCTCATTCCCTTTGCTCTCTTCTGTGTTGAAAATGGAGAACCACACTGAAGTTGCCCCTCTGGCCTGGAAATACTATTTTCTGTGTTAAATTGAGGAAATTTTTACTACTGTGTATTTCACTGTCTGCTGCTGTACCATAGACGGCAGAAAGAAAACTATTTTGGTCTTTATAGATCAATATCAAACCTTTAAAATCCACACTGAAATTTAAATGCAGCTAGTGCAAAGAACAAAATATCATGTTTTCTATTCTCACTGAGAAATCAATTCAATAACAAAGCCACATATTTTTATGCATGTTCTGGTTTATAAACTGGCTTGAGGTGAAACTACATTTCGGCTGTTCTGCAGTCTCAAACTGCAAACACAGGAGTTCCAGTAAACCAATGAGAATATTTCTTAGCAAAGCAACAACAAAGCAACCCCCTTGTAAATCTTGTTTTTGAAAATCCTGTCTGCACAATGATGATATGGCTGCAATATAAAGTGACATTACAGTGGGCTGGAAATCTCATTGTTTGACCAAAAATGTGGCAACTGTACACCCCAGAGAAATCCTAACCTTGCCTTATGTTTTGCTGCTTCTACCCCACCAATTACAGGAATTTATCTGGACTGAACTTCACCAGCCTGGCTATTACCTTTTCATTGGTTAAGAAGGTGACAACATTTGTAAGAGTTTCTCAGTCTCCTGAGTGCTATCACTATAGTGAAAGCATCAGAGTCAATTCTCCTACACCTCACAGTCCTGCTGGCCATAGACTAAGCTAAGTATAAGACAATCTGTACGTAAAATAATTAGTTATCAAGATTACCCTTTCAAACATCCAACAGAAAAGATGAAACCATTTCAAGAGTAGCTCTGTTTACTGCTAAATCAACACATCTTTATGCTTTCCCATATCAAAACTAAGCAACACACTTATCAAGTTTAATGTAAGTATTCTTCACCTGTTGGCAGGAAGAGTTTAAAAAAAGATGTAGTCTTTCTACACTATACATCTGTTTCAACTTCTTGAGACATATCCACTTTAACTGGAGCAATTTGTTTGACTGAATGTATTAATTTTCCCTTTAAAGAAATTATTAACTTTAATGTTAACATTACCTAGCAGCAAATAGAAATCCTTCTTTTTATTTATTCATATATGTATTTATTTATTGTGCTGCTAATTTCATAAACAACCTGAGGTGGAGGATATAAGCCTGAAATATGATTTTTCCCTGAAGTATAGCTAGTTGCTCTGGCACTTATGTCAGTGTTGGTGTAATTGGGTTGAGCAAAACAGTTGCTTGAACTTTGAAAGCATGGCATTAGCTCCTTTCAAATCCTACTTACTTACATTATTGCAACATAGAGATTCTACGTTGGTATCAAGCCATGAACTTTTATCTCTACAGAAACTATATTTCATGCATGGAAATAGAAATCTCAAAGTGTAGAGGTAGAAGAAGAAAATGCTAAAGGGCGGATGAAAAAGAGGAAGAGGATATCCTAAAGATAAATGTAAAAACACTATCATATTTATGTATCTTTAGATTAGTGTGGTGTAACTACAGCTCCCAGACAGGATGCTTCCTATAAAGCTCTTTGATGTTTTTGACAGCTGCACAAATGAAATTATGTGATGAGGATTGTTTACCATATAAGAAAAAGCTCCAACTCCTTACAATAATTTTGCAGTCAATAATGAAAAATTATGAAGCTAATAACATTTTCCTCTTGTGATTTTTCTGTAAACCAGTAATCTGTATTGTCAAAAATTACATTGTTTCATTTACATGTAAACATGGAATTCTAACAATCAGTCCCCTTCCCTTCCCTTCCCTTCCCTTCCCTTCCCTTCCCTTCCCTTCCCTTCCCTTCCCTTCCCTTCCCTTCCCTTCCCTTCCCTTCCCTTCCCTTCCCTTCCCTTCCCTTCCCTTCCCTTCCCTTCCCTTCCCTTCCCTTCCCTTCCCTTCCCTTCCCTTCCCTTCCCTTCCCTTCCCTTCCCTTCCCTTCCCTTCCCTTCCCTTCCCTTCCCTCCTTTTCACATCATCTTTCCAAACTAAATCTTTTCCTATGTAAGTGAGTCCCATGAAGGGTCCCGTGCAATTTCAGAGCAGAATCAGCCAAGGTGACTGAGTTCAGCAGCAGCACCCATGGCAACTTTCATTCACTAACACAGCCAGAGAAAGGGAAGCTGCTGCAACTCATTTGTCATAACAGCCAGTTTCTAGAGTGTCTTCAGATGAAAAGGACTGGGATTCCAGCTTTCAGTCTGAAACGGCTTTACTGTAACTCAAGATCTGGCCATAGACAACTCCCTGTCCTGGTTAGGTTAAAATAAATCTGGAACCGTATGAACCAAGAAATACATATATATATATATTAAAGTCAAAACAAAATATTTAAAGCAAACCAAACAATCATTTTCTGTCTCCAAAAATCTCACAGCATTGTTAACCATTCTGAACAGTATTTGTTGTTTGAAGTAAGAACATCTTTAAAATGTCTGCAGGTGTCTACTCCTGTGCTTTCAACAATGAAACTAAACAAAATGGAAACCATCCCACTTTTCTCCATTGTCCAGTGCTTCTGAGCACCAGAAATTTGAAGGCCCAATTCTCTATTATGTGATCTTGGTAAACAGGCAAACTGTTTCAGAGTCTAACTTTATACAACTTTTGAGTGTTTAAGGCCAACCACACTGAAGTCTTACAGGGAGGATCCTAAAAGGAAAATGTGATGCTTTGATTGTATTTCTCTCTTTTGCAGGATCTCTCTGTTCTGTCCATGATGAGCACACATACATTTTCCATTAGTATAAAATTGTTGATAGCATCAGCATCTCTCCTTGTGCTTCAGAAGCTAAGGCACAGATTCTTCTGATGTTTGCAAATCCTGCTTTTGAAAAAGAAACTTGGGAATTTTTCAAATTCTCTTTAACAACATTGAGTAATGGAAGGTGGTTGACCAATTCAATGCCAAGTAAGGTAATCATGTGGGGGATGACTGAGGAGATGGGGAAAAATAAAAGTAGACAACTTCTTCACTTATGCTTCTCTCCTTCTCTTTTTCCCGTTTTGAATTCATTTTGTACTTTGTATAGGATGGTAATTTCCTGTTTGAATGGCTGAATGTCAAAAGAATTATTAAATTGTACATAGTTATCTTACTCTGTTCTCTTACATCATGAGTTTTCTCATTATACTGAAATCTGAAAATCCTAATATTAAAGTTGTGCAATTACAATTTACATTTTTTAGGCATAGCACATTATGTTTTTATTAAAACTCATCCAACGTGATCACCTATAAAATATTTAGAGTATGATAAGAAGTATTGCTTAATCTGCTTTAATTTATGTCTTACGTACAACTAGATCTACAATTATATATACATATTAAAACATCTAATTTTATTCTACTTGCTTTAATCATGTTTATTATTGTAAAAAATAGTGGATAATTATCTGTGGAAGACATGCAGGGAAATTTCATCATAAGCAAGTAACTAAGGATCAGAATAGGTATATAACCTTTATTAGCCCTCTTAAAATTTATTTGTTTATTTATTTATTACCTTTTACCTTTGTAAAGTTGGAGGAGTAATCGTTTTGCTTTCTATTTCCATTATATAGATTTCTAACATAATCACTACCTCTTGTTAGTTACTTATGTAAAGTAAGAAGGAAAATCTTTCTAAGGTCGTGATGGCATCTAAAGATCATGGGTAACCTCTACTGGAACAAAGCTGTGTATGTAGGTAGGGGAAACCAAGCTAAGTCTGACTTTTCCTAAAAGGCTGTGCTCTAACAGACCTGTCACTGTCATCAAGTCAACTGTCTGTTTAAATTGGCAGTTTCTCAGGTTTTGTTGTTGTTTGTTTTGTTTTGTTTTGTAGGATGGGAGGAGACCATTAAGTTAGCAAGAATAAGACTGTGGAGTTTAAAATTGTTAGCATTACAGTTAAATTATAGTTGTTACATTCCCAAAAAACACTTCTGAATGCTGCAGGGACTGTATTTGAGAAATGTCCAACTACTTAGCATAGTAAAGATTCACAAAATAGGTATTGATGCTGCAATATAAAGCACTAATCCATGTTCTTAGGAAGTTATTTCTAACAGGAATGACAGAGGAGATTCTTAAAAGACTATAGTTAATAGTCCTGAGCCCAAAGTAATTTAATTTATCACTGCAGTGCCAGAACAGAATATCATTTTTGTCTTCGAAACTTGAATCAAATACTATTTTCACATTAGAAATACTTTACAGTATCACAGTATCACAGTATCACAGATTTCTAGGTTGGAAGAGACCTCAAGATCATCGAGTCCAACCTTCGACCTAACACTAAGTACTCCACTAAACCATATCGCTAAGCTCTACATCTAAACGTCTTTTAAAGACCTCCAGGGATGGTGACTCCACCACCTCCCTGGGCAGCCCGTTCCAATGCTTAATAACCCTTTCGGTAAAGAAGTTCTTCCTAACATCCAACCTAAACCTCCCCTGTCGCAACTTTCGCCCATTCCCCCTCGTCCTGTCACCAGGCACGTGGGAGAACAGACCAACCCCCACCTCTCTACAGCCTCCTTTAAGGTAACTGTAGAGAGCGATGAGGTCGCCCCTGAGCCTCCTCTTCTCCAGGCTGAACAATCCCAGCTCCCTCAGCCGCTCCTCATAAGACTTGTTCTCCAGACCCCTCACCAGCTTGGTCGCCCTTCTCTGGACTCGCTCAAGCACCTCCATGTCCTTCCTGTAGCGAGGGGCCCGAAACTGAACACAGTACTCGAGGTGCGGCCTCACCAGAGCTGAGTACAGGGGCACAATCACTTCCCTACACCTGCTGGCCACACTGCTTCTTATACAGGCCAGGATGCTGTTGGCCTTCTTGGCCACCTGGGCACACTGCTGGCTCATATTCAGCCGACCATCAACCAGTACTCCCAGGTCCTTCTCCGCCAGGCAGCTTTCCAGCCACTCATCTCCCAGCCTGTAGCTCTGCTTGGGGTTGTTGCGCCCCAGGTGCAGGACCCGGCACTTAGCCTTGTTGAACTTCATACAGTTGACCTCAGCCCATCGCTCTAGCCTATCCATTTTGATGCAGGTAATGATGCAGTCTGCTAGAATTTAGTGTCACTATCCTGCTTGGGTTGTTTGTTAAGCATTTAACTACTATTTGTATTTCTCTGAACTAGGTCCAAGAAAAGAACTCCCAGGAAGGGTAAGTCATTTTAATATACTGTAGAATCCCTGCTGCTGGTCAACAGAAAGATCCCATAGAATCCACTGGATAACCAGACTGCATTTCCCTTGATGGTGGTGTCAGCTGTCAGCAAAAAGAGACTCAAGATCATTCCACTCCTACTGAGAGAATATGGAAAAGTCTTCCAGAATGCACAAGCACACTTCACTGCACAATTAAAAGCAGCTCTGCATGTGGACATACCCAGGAGATCAAGAAAATGTTAGCAGGTTCCATATTTCTCTGCGTGGAAAATCTCAAATTCCTGATCAAGCTAGAAGAAAAGATGCCACCCATTACTGTTTATTAAAGTGTTTTCTTAATCACACATTTTTAAGTCCAATAAAGCTATTTTCCCCCAATCATTGTATTTAAACTGCAATTAATTTTTTTAAACTGCAATTAATTTTTTTATTTATTAGTAACACACAATACTGGGGCCTGAAATCAGCTGACTTCATAAACAACTTGCTCTAAATTCAACTTGCAAGCTGCAGATCCGCTACTGATATACACTGTTGGCAGTTACATCCTTATCAATTTATGGAAAGGAACAGTGAAAAAATTTGGTCTCCAGATTTCAAATGATTAACAGCACTTTTAATTCATATTGGTTACTAAAGAGATTTATACACATGGTAAATATTCTGCTAGTGCTGAAATTTCCTCTCTTGGCTGTAAGAATTAGGAATAGTTAAATAATTAAACTAAGGTAGTAGTTTTGGTCAAGAGATCATGTACTCTTTCCACATTTCACCTGTCATATCCATCTAGTTTCTTTAATTGTGAATGAGGGTACAATTGAAGTATTTGCTTTTCATTGTGAATTTCATTTTTGCTCCTGTTTCGTTCTGCCTACCAGTAGAAAAGATTCTGCAATGCCTTTAACTTCCTACTAGGCTAAGCAATGCCTTACTACGGAGACACCCAGCAGGAGTTTACAGAGTCTGCATTACCTGGGCAACCTGAAGATTTTCTCTTAAGTTTTCAGCAACAGTCACTGGATATAAAGCAGCTTTTGATGTTCTCTCAGTCTGTGCTAGTGACAGCCCTCCTCCATCTTGTACATCTGATTAGAAAACACAGAGAAACCTCAAGACCATAGGCAACAGTCCCGGATAGGATCCACTGCTCCCATGTCGTTCTTGACACTCATCTTTCTCAAAGGTCTCCAGCCTCCCCAGAGAATCTATTCCAGAGCTCTGCTACTCTTACCATTAGGAAGCTTTCTACAATGTTTACCTGCTTTCTTGGACTCTAGGTTTATGCTGAATAAACCTAAACAATAAACTGGATGCAAGTCATCTTACTTGTTTAATATATGCTAAGGAGATGTCTGCTTCAAGCAGTTTTACATTGTAAAGTAGCTATTTTTGGGTAGTCATGAACTACAAGGCACTCTTTTATTTCACGCTGCCATATTCACCTGCATTTTTATAGACACTCATAAAATGCTTGATTGCTTTTCAGGGCTAAATACCTCCAAATAAGGACCGGTGAAGAGATATCACTCTCAGATTGTTTGTATCTTCCCTCATGTCTTATTATCTATTTTCATGGCTTCAGTAGAAATTTGCACAGAATTTATTTTCTCATCTCTTGGTGATACCATTATAAATTTTCAAAACAGATTGTGTATTTGGACTTAATTTAGAAATTGCTTAACTGTGCCATTCCTCCAGGCTGCAACCACAGAGCAGTGAGACATCTGCACAGTTACACTCTCAATTTTTCCGCTTAGCATAGTGAAAACAACTCTGCTAACAGAGAAGCTACAGCCTGCTAGGTAAATCTATCCATCTTTTTCTTCCAGTCCTGTAGACAGACAATAATCAGCTGGGATCTAGGCCTTATAAATATGTATTGTCTCTATTATAGTCCTAAAACTAATCCTCATTTCAGTGGATAATTAAAAATATAATTTTAGATAAACTCAAGTTTCCAAATTCCTTGAAATTATAGCTGAAGCTGGTAATAAGAAACCACAGAGGAGTGAAAGAAGTCTAAAAGTAAGTATGCTTATATGTTGGTATTGTTCTGATATTTTAATAGAGATGATTCTTATTTTCATCACTGTGGGATAGTCCTGAAGAAGACCTACATCTCAGTCACCATATCCTTAGGTTGTGTGCTTCTTTTTAGAGAAGAATGTTAGAAGGTCATTATACAGTTATTAACTTAAGTTTCAAACTTTACCTATGTCATGTATAGGAAGAATATAAAACATTTAAAATTAATCTCTCTCCAATGCTAGAGAGTAAAAACACTTTTATGCAGCAACATTTCAATATCTCCTATTGTATGTCATGACGTAACATTTCTAGATTTGGTCTTTTTTAAGATCTTAATTATTTCAAAACCTTTGACATGTTTTCTTGGTCACAAGTTTCACTCACAGCAACTAAGCAGTAAGCACAAAAATCATCTGATTTTTCATGAATGTGTTTATGTCACATACACATCATTCCTATGAGACACAGTTTCTTTTCAAAAAAAATATTACTGAATAGCAATAGATTCAAGCTTATTGTTATATATGAGCATAAATCTTTTGGTTAGCTGAAACTCAGAGCTCTCGCAGGACTTCATTTCACTAGGAATTTTGTCTATCATTTGAAAGAGCTGTATACTTTTTTGCATTGTATAGCATTAATACCTAAACTTAAGGCAATTAAAACAATAATTTCTTAATGGATTAGTTAGTTACAACTGTAGGCAAGCCTTTTTGTTTGCCTTTTGTTGCTTAGCCAATAAACTAATGCTTATTTACATCCCGAAGTTCTACTTTGTAGTATAGTTCAACATTATCGTAATTACATATGATTGTGGAGTCTCCTTCTCTGTAGATATTCAAAACCCACCTGGACACCATCCTGCGCAATGTGCTCTAGGTGATCCTGCTCAGCTGGACTAGAGGATCTTCAGGAGTCCCTTCCAACCTCATCCATTCTGTGATTCTGTGATTAAAACCAGGTTAAACTTTAGCTGAATCCAAGTCATTAGAACAAGATACTGAGATAAACACTGTGTTAAAATATAGAGTAACTCTATCAAATTAAATACATTAATTTTCTGGAAAACAAAACGAAACAAAACAACAACCTTCTGATACTGGATAACTGCTCAAATGTGTGTGTGAATCCTGGACCAGCTGCATTAAATTCCTTATGCTTGCCTTTGATCAGTTTTTTCTGAATCATTTATTGCTTATTCAAACCAGTATCTTAAGGGCTTTTATCACTGTTGTTCAAAATGTTATAGCTAAAAATAGTGTTATATGGGGAGTTACTTCCTAGAAGCAGGAAATTCAAAGAATTTTACATTTCTTTTATTTCTCTCTTTAACCCGATTAATATCAGATATGATTTATAAGAATAATATCCAATTTAGCTGTTCTTTTTACACCTACTATTTAATTACCAATTTTACTTAATATTGGTAATTAAATACATATGTTAATCTGCTGATAAAAAATGAGGTAAAGGTTGGCATAGGTTTAATAATACATTCTCTTTAAAAATTCTTTAAAATTATTTTTCTATGCTTTTTTTTTTAGGGAATAAGAGTTATTTTTTATCTTCTTGTTGATATTATTTCCTTTGTATGATTAGTTAGCTATTTGGTGTCTCTAGAACACAATTTTTGCTCTATTTTAATTTTAGTTAATCCATTGATAACAACAGTAAATAATGTGTCCACAAATGTAAGTTTAAATAGTCTACAATTTTTATTTATTTATTTATTTATTTTCCTGAGACATACATTTGAATGAATGTGGATTAGGGGGATGGAGTTCTTTAAGAAATAGGTGAAAATAATAAAATGATTAGAGTATACAATTAGTGTTTTAAGATCAGCTTAGCAAACATTTCTAAAAGTTGTTGTTGAGGAGACAAAATATATTATGCCTACTGGAAAGTTAGAGGTTTTGGTTCTAGTCTTAGTGCTATTTATTGAAAATGGAATATAATTGTACTGTCTTAGAAGGCAGTGATTCTGCAAAGGCATTCAACATTTCAAGTAGACAAACAACTGATAGTGACCTCCCAGCAGGACCCTGCGGAGGAGTATCCTCGTATCTGTAAACAAGACAGAGGAGCAGAAGAGTAGAAATTTGATTTTAGCTCTATAGAAAAATGGTTTTAAGGTGTCTATATAGAATCATATATATCTTATTCAAGGACTGGAGAAAATGTCTTATATCAGGAGCCTTGAACGCTTTTTTTTTGATTTGAAAACAAATATCAGGATGTTATCCCATATAACATCTTTAAAAGGGTGGGAGGGGGGAGCGGGTGGCAAAAAATGGAGATAATAAAGTACTCATTAAATGTAAGGTGAAGACACGGCCTTTCACAGTGAGAATCATTAGTCATTTCAGCAACAAGCAATTGAGTTTGTAGATGCATCTCAATGTCTTCAAATCAAAACTAGATATTTCCATAGAAGTTATCTCTAGTCAAACGCAGACATTCAAATCCGTGGGCAGTTCAGTGTGATAAAATCAAGCTTTAGTAAAACCCAGGGGTAACTGTGCAGGATGAAATTTAATAGTTTATACAAGGAGCTACAAGGAGGTTAGCTGATCTAATGGGCTTCTGTGAATTCCATAGGTATGTGTTAGGGTGGTAACTACATTGCTTTCTTTGCCACATAATGGTTCTTGGCAGCTAATGTTCATGTATGGTGGATTGCATGATGATAACTAGACATTCAGTATCACTTCCGAAAAAAAAAGAAATTATGTTTGTTTTTATTTTTTATTTATTTCTGAAACACTCTTGTGGTATGTTTTATTTGTCTAATTGGACCAAAGCTAGATAGAGCAAAGTCGCCTTCGTCCTTCTGGTACTAAAGGCTTAAACAGGTCTTTCAGCAAGAACATCAGAGAGAGGTGTCTGTTGACATGTTTGTTGTATTATATTGTCACTGTTGCTACCAATGATTTATTTCTGTTTTTGTCAGCTTTGAGTAAATTCACCACAGAAAACCAATCCTCCTCCTAGTTGTCTGAAGAAAATACTCAGAATGTAAAAACAGTCACGGCAGAGTTCAACTTGAAACTACAATATTAGAAGTCAATCTGCTGCAATGTCCGGGATGTGTGAAGGCAGATAGGCAAATTGTTACAGTGAGTAAAACCACAGGAACCTCCCCTTAGAAACAAGGTTAAAAACATGTTTTTAGGAGAACTTTAATTTATTTTTCAGCTAGTTGCTGATAGCTGTGGTTTTAGCAGTCTCAGTTGACCTTTTAAAACTTTTCATTGGCAATTCCAAGAAAATGATGCTGATTGGTGTATTAATTACAATGTCTTACTTCGTTCACTTTGCAGGTAAGTAGTTTTTTTGTTTTGTTTTTTAACCTCAAAATTCTTAAAAATCTAACTTTTGAGAAAATCAGTGCTAATTTTTAATCAAGGATGAAAGTGTCAAAAAATAAATAAATCTGACTGACACATAATAACAAAAAGAAACAAGAGCAGGTTCACTTTTGCATATTAGAAATCTGTACTGATATTTTAATATTTAGGTCAATAACTTTATTTCAGGATTTTAGTATAAGTGGGTCTTGGAGTACTTTTAAAACTATTCACTTACACTAACAAATTTAAAAGGTAAGAAATATAAATTGCATTTGGAACTGTTTTTTTTTTAATTGTATAGTATGATGAAAATGCAAAAGATATTTCAGATATGACACATCTTTTTCTTTACACTAAGTTGTTTTCCTTCATTGAGTATACTGAAACTGGTTTTACATGGGTTTTGAAATATTGCTATCAATGTGCTGTATTGATTTATTTTTTTTAAGATGATAGTTATTTTTCAAGTAAATGAAGGATACAGTCTAGAAACTTCCTTCACTCCTCTGGATTATATCCATTTAAAAATCTGTTCCATGTTATATTTCAGCAAATCAAACCTCTTTCAAGTACAGAACAGTCATTTCTGAGCATACATTTCTTAGTACGTGTGCTCAGATGACAAGAAGTCTAAAAAGAATTACATAAAAAATTAGAGGTAACCAACTATTTTGAAGCATCATATTAATTTGTTCTAATATTTTTAAAAGCATGTGTTGTTTGTGCTTAGTAATGACTTTCCAATTTTTTATACTTAGTATAAAAATGCATATGTAACACTTATGTAAGACAAATGTTTCATTTCAAAGCAATTCAATAAATACAGGATTGTTAATGGTTAAAGTCTAGTTGCAGTTCCTCAGACGGCAAAGATTCACAGAATTCTGAATGTCTCTTTCATGAATTTATTACTCTACATGAGAAATAGATGTTCTTATAGTAAAGTAAGTAAATAAATAAATCATTCAATCTGTTTAAACCTTTATTGTGGCATTAAATCAATCTTGCCTTTAAATTATTATTTCAGTTTATTGACTAAAAAGGGAGAGTAAGGTTAAGTGTTGGAGTTTCAGTGTGGTTATATAAAGTTTAAATTACTGACTTGAAAACAGATTAATCTCGTGTGATTTATTAGTTACAATCTCAAAACACTTGGGATGAGACGCAAATGCAGATAAAATTTAGTCATATAAGGTGCTAGAAATAGTGAGATGTCACTGCCAGCTGATCTGAGATGGGTGTCAAGTAGGGATTTTTCTGTTATTCAGAAAAAAAAATTCTCAGAGTTCATCATTATGGGTCCAGAGGAGGGCCATGAGCGTTATCAGAGAGCTGGAACACCTCTCCTATGAAGAAAGGCTGAGAACATTGGGGTTGTTCAGCCTGAAGAAGGGAAGGCTCTGGGAAGAATTTACTGCAGAGTTTCAAGATATAAAGGGGGTTTATAAGAAAGGTGGAGAAAGGCTTTTAACCAGGGCCTGGTAAAGGTAGATTTAAAGAGGGTGGATTTAAAGAAGTTACATTTAAAGTGAGCGTAAGGAAGAAATTTTTCACAAAAAGGGTGGCAGAACACCAGAACAGATTTCTGAGAGAAGCTTTGGATGCCCCATCCCTGGAGTTCTTTAAGGCCAGTTGGATGGGACTCTGGGCAACCTAGTCTAGTGGGTGGCATCCCTGCCCATGGCAGAGGGGCTGGAACAAGATGGGTTTTAGAGGTACCCTAATTATTGTATGATTCTACAACTACGCGTCTTGGAAAAGCCTCTTCACTTATTTCCAAACTAGTAAAGACTTACTTGCCAGTTTGGTATTGACTAAGTATTAACATTCTGGGATTCTTTACCTTTAATGAAAGATTGGTCTCTTGTGGTGTATTCTCTTGTTCATTGCAATCTTATTTTAATTAACAGTTTTATTATTATTATTATTTTAGTTCAAGGCACAGCAACAGATTTATTTCAGACATATTCCCAGTCCTTTATCTCATTCTTGCCTGCATATATGCAAAAAAATTATCCCATATTATCCATCTATGGTCTCACCATCCTTCTGCATTAACTCTATAGATAATTTACATGCACACAGTATCTGTATAAATCTTTACTGCATATAGACTTGAAGAATTAAAAATAAAATAAAAAAATAAAAAATATATTTTTAAAAAAGGGCCCTGGAATGTGATGTTAGGAATTATCAAAAATATTATTTTTAATACAAAATATGATAAAATATAGAAATTGAAGACTCGTATTGACATAGAAAAAAGATTTTGACATTGGAAAGAAAATATCAGAAAGTGAGTAAACTTAAATAATCCTTATATTTAAAACAAGAATAGAATTTCATTTTTGCTAAAGTTTTTGTTACTTTTTTTTTTTTTTTTTACTCCATTTAGATATATTGTGTTTCCTTGTTTTCCAGGATTCCTGCACAAAACAAATTGCATGTCAATATTTAAATAATGATGTATTGGACTAATAGGATAATATTAACAGAGCATTAACATTGCTTTTAATAAAGGTGATTATTAATTAATTGATAATTACAGCTAGCAGTAGGCCAGAGCTCTCAGTTGTGCAATACCCTGAAGATGCCAGTGTGCTCATTAACTCCACAACCTGGATGCTGTGTGTCTTTGAATACCCCAATGACGAGAATGAGGAGCCAGTTGTGTACTGGAGGAAGGGCCCCAGCTGCAACAACCAGCAGAGTCTTCGGTCAAGCTCAGGCACCGACAGACCACATACACACATTACAAAGGATGTGTTCAGGGGATACTCCATCTTAAAACTGAGCAATGTTGACCAAAATGCCAGCAACTTTTATTTCTGTGATGTGACGCTAACCCAGAAAACCCAGGGCAAATGTGGAAATGGCACCAAGCTGACAGTACAAGGTAAGAACTGTCTAATACACAGAAACCGACTTGATATATCCAAGGAGAATTAAGTCTTCCTTAAGTTTTACTGTCTTCTCTCCCACCACTCACTGCTACCAGACGAAGGTTGGGGAAAAACAGTCTACAATCATGAGTAGGGGAGAGAAGGTATGAACAGTTTATACAGCCAGACTTCTCAGGGACAGGGACTTTTCTTTGCATCTGCAACAGAACACTGAATCAACATTTAATATATTCTATAAATTTTTGATATTTTGCATATTATTTTATTATTTTAATTAATATTCCACATTAATATATACATTACACATTTAAAATATTTTTTCTTATTATTCTGCACACACATTTGATGGATCTTTACTTAGCTTCATACAAAAAACAGAAATCCATGAAAATATTTTGTACCATTTTTCACCATTTCCCTCAGTTCTTGCATGCCAATTGTCTTTTTCGAAATATGCAGTTCGTGCTTCCCCTTCCAGTCACTGAAAAATGAATAGTAAATTAAGTACCGTGGGTATTTTTAGAAAGAAGGTTTGTGAAAGTAGGGATACGTAGGAGTGGGAGTTTCTTTCTGTGTAATTATAAAAGCATTTGCATCACCTTATAACTCTTCCCCAGTCCTCAAATTATCTAAATAATTTCTGTAATCCTGATGGGGACTGTGAACTCAGTGACTAAGGTACACTATTGTAGCGGAGCCAAGTTTTGTGCATGTAGACTTTCCAGGCAAATCTAACTAGCCGTATGCTAGGTACTGCAAAGAATTTCACTGTTTCTAGATTTCACTTTATGTATAACAATTGTCCAATGCAGTGCTTTTAAGTTCCTAAAGAAAAACAGTTGTCGATGAAATTCTTTTGACTTACACACCATAATCATGTTTGGTTTAGTTTAAAAAGCTAACAAGCAAGCAAAAAAAAAAAAAAAACACCAACAAAAACCACCGCAGGCTTTTTTATCATTGCATAAGTGTGTGCTGTATAACAAAGATGTTTTTGTATATCCCACTTTGAGCCCACTGAGAATTTTGTTTACTTTTCATTTTATAAATTGCTAAGAACAGTTTCAAAAATTTCGTCTGAATAACAAAGAAGACAACAGTTCTCAAATGAGAGGCTTAACCTTTTAGCCTGAAAAAAAAAGAGTGAAAGAAAATGTGATAAAAATGAAGACAGCTGTGCTGACTAATCCTCACTAATCCTTCAATTGAAATTATATCAGAAAAGCAACTTTTTTTTTTCCAGGTACTTATTTTTTGTTCTCTTCATTTCAGATTTCAAATGTAAAGACTGTACAAGATCAGAAACGACCGGGTGGTGGTGGTTCCTTCTTGGATACACCATCTTTGTCACCACAGTTATCATGGCTTTTGGTGTAAGTAATAACTTCAAAAATAAATACTACAGACCTAAAGAAGGGTGGCATCTTTTGATGGAAAGAAATGATAAATAGATTGTGCAGCTGCAGCAAAGTGAAAACTCAGTCTATTTTCTGTTAACTAAAGAGCTAGAGGTAGAACTCCCTGCCTTTGGATGTTTTGAGAGCATGACCATAAAAGAAACAGAAAGCTGTGGCAGTGGAGATGCACAGAGAAATTAAATCTGTTTTCTAAGCTTGCTGACAACTGGGAAGCTATTGTCTATGCTGGTGGTTCATCTAGAGTTATTACTTTTACCTGGAAAGGAAACAGAATTAGAAAACAAAACAAAATAAATAATAATAATAAAAAACCACACAATCAGCATTTTAAAACACATCCTGCTTCCTCCACATTTCTGGGCTCCAGCTCCTAATGAGCTCCACTGGGCATACATGGATGTCTGCTCATCTTTCGTTTTACTCATGTTTCAGTCAGTCAACCAGTCATACCAGGGTTTTATGTCCACCCTGACCCCCCAGCTGATATGGGTCCCTGCCTGACATTTTCCTGGCCAGCAGTGAAGCACACTGACAACTTGAAAACTTGAAAATATTTTCAAGAGAAGGAGAAAATACTTTTTTTTTTGATACAAAACTGTGTAAGATGAGAGTGATTTCTTATGCTTCCTATATATTCTACAAATCCTTCTGTCTTCCCTAATCGTGGCTCTGTTCCCCTACTTATAATCATTTTAATCAATCACTTTTTACGGAACAAAAAACTAAAAGGCAGCTTTCAACTAATAGTTTTACTTTGATCATATTTGGAAATATCTTTTATGTGAAGGAAACTTTGCATAAGGAAATAAATCTGAGCTGAAGAAATCTGAGCTATGTCATAACTTGATGCAAATGAGCATTACACAATCTTTGAAGGCAGGGACAGTGCTACAATGTGCTCTAGTTATATTTACAAGCTCCTTACTTGCAAATGTAGTTCAAAGATTATCATTTATGAGACATAAAAAGTTCCTTGTGCTTCACCAACAATCTCCCCTCTCAAAAAACTATATTGTACAGTCCCTTAGAAGTTAACAAATGCAGTTTAAATTGGACTAGGAAGGAACAGACAACAAACTTAGCAGGCTTTCTCAGCTTGTGAAATCTAAAAGGCCTATTTAAGCATTAGTGAACCTAGCATTATGGCAACAGCTCTCTCTACTGATGCTACTCCACAGTGGAGAATTTCATTATGAAAAGACTTGACACCAGTGACATAAGTTACAAGACCTACAAAGATATTTACGGTATCTGGTTGCCCTTCTGGGTCAAATAAGGTTTGGGTTTTATTTTCTTTAGAAACTCAGTTGTTAAGTTCTGTTACCTCAAAGCCACATCAAAACCAGAAATGTTCACACAATTCAGGCAGTTGGAGACAAAGGATGTGTGGTTAGACAGAGTCAACTCAAGCCAGAGAGAGAAGTGGTAAACAACAACAACAACAACAAAAAAGAAACAAACAAACAAAAAAACTCGCTGAGATACAATAGCACTTTGCACTACCAAGGTAACCATTGCTCAGAGAATGGCTTGGCATTGGTCTGCTGAAGGGAGCTGGTGAGTGATTTCCTGATTTCCTTTGCTTCGCTTTTTTTTTTTTTTTTTTTTTTCCTCTTTCCTTCACCTATTAAACTGTCTTTATCTTGATCCTGGAGATTTTTCACTTTTGTTCTTCCTGTCCTCTCCCCTCTTCTGCTGGGGACTGGGTTGTGAGCAAGCAGCTCTGTGGTTGCTTGGCTGCTGGCCAGGGTCAACCCACTGCACCAGCTAAAGAGAAAGACACTGAGATTTACAAAGTCAGAGAGTTTAGAACTTCTTATGGGTCTTTTTTTTTTTTTTTTTCACTAAATGACAAACGTTTAACATCATGAAAATATGTATCATGTCAAAATCAGAGCGTGCAATAATGAAAGAGGGACTGAATCACTCAAAGGCCCTTCAGCCCTTCTAGGCCACTGGTTAAATCTGGTATGTCATGGTTGGCTGAACCCTTCAGGTAGCTTCTGGAAGGAGCTGCTATCTCAGGAAGAGGTATGACTCACCTTTTCTTAGCCTAAAATTCTCTTAGCTGTTCCCTTACCTCTGTCAAATTTTTTCTGTGCTTCAAAGTCTACAATAGGGCATCGCAATGCACTTTTGCAGTGAAACTTGCATGACAATTGTGTATACTTTATGGAGAAACCATTACAGCTGTTGGTTGTTTATTTTCCCCAAAAGATACCCATCTCATCCACTCTCCAAAAAAAAAAAAAAAAAAAAAAAAAAAAAAAAACAAAAAAACACTGATTTAAATTACATAAGAATAAAGAATAAATAAATTATTAAACAATAATAATCTCTCTCCCCCTAACCTATGCTCTATTTTTATAAAGTAGCAGCATGTATGCACCTTAAGAGATAGTATTGGGAATTGGAGAAGTATTAAATGAAATCACTGGTATACAGTTGGACACACTTTCTACCTACTTTTATGAATTACCCTTATTCTGCTAACTGTAAAGTCTTAGAATTCAGCATATAAAAAGCTAATCAATCAATTTAATAATGTTTAATATTAGTTCTTGCTCTTATTTTAAACTAAAACATACCATAATTGTTTTACTGTATCATAATTGTCTACAGTTGACCATATAACACTTAGTTAAAACTATACAGGCTATGAAATACCAACATGTTAGTTACTTAGGTATTAGGGTCTTAGCTAACATACCACTGAAATTTATTACGAATAATACTGAATAGTATGTCAGTTCATGAAGTTGCATTTAACATTAGTATTTCCATGTTTACTTGTGCTGTGAAAAGTATTATAACTTTACAAACAACTCACAATAAATACTGGGTTGCTATCCCAGTAAAGCGAGGAATATGATCTCTAAAAAGATGAGTATCTGATGGAAACACTTTTTTATTGCCTAACAATATGTTTTGTGGAATATTGAAACAGATTTACCAGTGCTGTAAAAAGTGCAAGAATGAGTCAAGAAATAGAGATAGCAGCGCTACCCTGAAAAGTGAATGGACTTATGACAAGCCATCCAGAGCAGTTAATAATGGGTTTAACCAAGAATATGAAGATATGTCACTAGTAAGAACTTTAGTCACATTGAAAGGAAAATGATATGAAAAATAAACCATACAGTTGTAACTGTAAAGATGTAAGTATCTGTGATATATACTACTTCGAAATATGGAAGAAATATACACACAAGACACTTCATTAGCTTGGAATCTTCCTTGTTCAAGACTCTTTTCATTTGTTCATGTATTTATTTCAAACTAATGAAATAACGGTCTATACAGCTACAGATACAATGAGCTTTATTGTACACAGCTAGCATCAAAATACTGTAAAAGTTAAAGATATTCAAACTTCTTTTTAATGCCAACAAGTCTGACCACACATACTGAATTTTTTTTTCCATTTCAAACAAAAAGACACAGTTGGAATTTTGCTTTTCCTTGGCTTAAGACAGTTTCTTTGCTTTACAATAGCAATGCCAAATTCTGTAATATAGTATCTGTCCACGGTAGTGATAGATTGTGATGAATTTAAAGAGTTTATCATAGAGAAATTTCTCACATGCTCTTTTTGATCTTATTTCTAACTCCCTATACAACCCCCATGTTTATAAATCCCTGCAAAGTCTTCCACACTTAGTTTTGTAGCCACCTATGCTACTCAGATAACGTGCTTTGGGTACATGCATCTCCCAACAGAATGAAAATAATGTGTTTTTGAAAGTTTTAATTTCTGAAGAAAAATATAATCGCTTCTGTTGTAGGGCTTGTCTTTGCTGCCCATGTGCAATACCTAAAATTATAAGATAAGCTATTTGCATAAATAAGTGTCTTTTAAACTTGTTTGAATTAGAATACTTTGGAATTCATGTAAATAACAATAGAATTAAGTTGCATAGAAAAAGCTTATCGTAATTTGTGTAGTAATTAGGCACTTGAGCAAGTAGTGCCATGGAATACTTATGTATGCTTTGACTTTAAGTTAATATTTTGACAAACTACATAAATTGTTGAAAATAGATTTTTTTTCCCTCAAATATTGCAAGCACAAATATTGTGTTTCCAATTTGCTTACCACTGAAACTACACTATGTGAAAAGAAAAAATTCATAGAATAAAATGTCAGAGATTACAGCCTTACACATTAATTATGCAGTAATTATAAAAAGTGAGTAAACTCTTTTTTACTTGGGGGGGGGGGGGGGAGGAGGAGGGAGACCAATAAGTCACAGTTGATACTCAAAACTGTATTTTAAGAAGTGGATATACATTGCTAATAAAGTTCAGCTTAAACTTCATCACCGGTGTCTTTTTCTAAAATATCAATCACCAAAGATACCAATTAAAATCATTTTCATTTAAGAAATTCATCTCACTATTTGACTCCTTTTGGTGAAGCTGTTTGATACACTTAGAGAAAGTTAAACATGACTTACAGAGGGACAGGCAGACTATGCTTGAGCATAGTCCAACCTTTAAACTAGTACTGAAGTCTGCCACTAAACCATGCTAGACAGCAGGAACTAAATAACAGTCTTCCCCACTCCTCTACCCAAACAGGCATAGATATATAAGTTTCCAGAATCAGGAACCCAAACTCTAATTGTGGATGTAAATATGTGTGTCTATTTTCCAGAGAAATTAGCTCTTCAGAAGCACCTCAAATTTCATATTTTAAGCATCTTTAAAAATAAAAGCCTTGTTGTATATAATACATGTCTAACACTTCATTTTAAAGTTAAAATTTTAAATTGGGTTAAATACAGGGCATGTTTATACATTTCAACATGTAGCTTTAGAGAGAGAGAATGTCAATTCATCCTTTACAGTGCAAGGTGTTAAGTCCATCGGAAAGGAAGATTCAGTTCTGTGAAGAGAACTGAAGGCAGGAGTCAGTGAACCAAAGTCACCTTCAAGTACAAGAAGCACAAAGAGGTCAATGCATTCAGTGAAATCTTCCAACTCTGGCATTTTGGCAAAAATAACAAGAATTCATACCTACTCTAGCAGACATAACTAGAGCGCAGATTTAAAAGGCATCTCATTCAGATAACTCACATACTTGAATGAGGCTGTTTTCTTTCCACTTCATAACACTGACTCCACTCTGGATCAATGGCCCTTCAAATGAAGGTCAACACAATTTTGGCACTTTTTCACACGCTTCTCAGAAACAGCCAAGGTATTTTCTACGTAATGTTTCCGAAGAAGTTTATGTCTAACTTTCAGTGAGAAAGGTTAAGTACTTTGAAAGTTCAGAGGAAATAAAAACAAATAATAGGTAATATGTGCCACTATCTAACACCAATAGCAATAGTAAAAAAAAAAAAAAAAAATTATGTTGAAGTCAGCAAGGTCGTGGAAATTTTATGGCAGCTTAGAACAGAATGACACATCAGGACTGAATTCAAAATGAGTTTATAGTGCAAGCACTTAATATTAGACATATGAAATATTACTTTTTCCAATTTATGCTTTAAAAAGTCAATGTTGTAGTGTAAGGAATGTTAATATTTATATGTGTATTCGGTTTATGTGGCCAGGTTTTGGTGGGGGGCCTGCAGGTGTGGCCACTGTGAGCAGAGCCCAGCAGCTGCCCCAGGTCAGACCAGAGCCAGCTCCTGCCGGCTCCAGAAGGGACCTGCTGCTGGCCAGAGCCGAGCCAGGGAGTGACGTTGTGTGGGCCTCTGGGAGAGCAGATAGAAGAAAGGAAAAAAACCTGCTGTGCAACAGCAGCTGGGAGAGTGAGGAGTGAGAACCAGTCCGGCAGCCCCCAAGGTCATTGCAGAAGGAGGGCAGGAGGTGCTCCAGGCAGGCAGCAGCAGTTCCCCTGCGGCCTGTGGAGAGGCCCCTGGTGGAGCAGGCTGTCCCCCTGCAGCCCATGGGTCCCACACGGAGCAGATCTCCACGCTGCAGCCCGTGGAGGAGCCCCTGGTGGAGCAGGTGGATGTGGCCTGGAGGAGGCTGCGGCCCATGGAGAGCCCCCGCAGGAGCAGGCCCCGGGCCGGAGCTGCAGCCCATGGACAGGAGCCCATGCAGGAGCAGGGGGCCTGGGGGGAGCTGCTGCCTGTGGGGGACCTGTGCTGGAGCAGTTTGCTCCTGGAGGATGGACCCCGTGGTACGGAGCCATGTGGGTGCAGTTCTTGGAAGAGCTGCTGCCTGTGGGCAGCCCCCGCAGGCTCAGTTCGGGAAGGACGGCATCCCGTGGGAGGGACCCCATGTGGAGCAGGGGCAGAGTGACCGTGAAGGAGCAGCAGAGATAAAGAGTTAGGCACTGACTGCAGCCGCCGTTCCCTATGGGAAGGGGAACCTTTTTAGCTTGCTTTTAGTTTTTTGCTGCTCTAGTCTACTAGTGATAGGCAATAAATTATATTAATCTCCCCACTACTGAATCTGTTTTGCCAGTGATGATAACTGGTGAGTGATCACCCTTATTTCAACCCCAGACCTTTCCATCATATTTCCTCCCCCTTTCCCTTTGAGGAGAGGGCGAGCAGGGTAAAATCATCACAGTATCAAACAAATTCTACAGTAAATCACAGAATCACAGAACCATTGGTTAGAGGGTACTTCTGGAGCTCATGTAAGCCCAATCATCCTGCTTAACCAGGGCCACCCATCACCTAAAGCAGGGTACCCAGGCCCATTGTCCAGGCAGTTTTTGAAGATCTCTAAGGAGAAGACTCCACGACCCTTGTGGGCAACCAGTCCCAGTGCTCTGCTACCCACACAGTGAAAAACTTTTTCCTTATGTTCAAAGGGAAGCTTCCATGTTTTAGTTTGTGCCCATTGCCTCTTGTGTTGTCACTGGCCACCACTGACCAAAGCCTGGCTCCATCTCTTACATTCCTTCCCATCAGCTATTTATACACACGGATAAGACCCCCCCCTTAGCCTTCTCCTCACAAGGCTAAACAGATCCAGGTCCCTCAGTCTCTCCTCATATGTCAGATGCCCCAGACCCCACTCTTTGTGACCCTGCAGTGCATTCTCTCCAGTAAGTCCCTATCTTTCTCATCCCGGGGAATCCAGCACTGGAGCCACTACTTCAGATGTGGTCTTACCAGTGCTGAGTAGAGAGGAAGGACAGTTGGCAGCTTTTCTAGAGTTTATTTTTGGTTTAATGAGAAAAAATGGAAAGTTACCACATTGTTTGTTTTCACACTGAAATTCCGGTTTTCTCAGTAGGTGTCATGTTTTATATCCCTAGCAAAATTAAAATGGAAGCCACGAAGTCCTGCACAGCTGTCCAATTCACAAATATGGAAACCAATTTTCTTGGGGCTTGTCTTTCATTAGTACATCACAACTACACAAGTTCTCTTCCGTGTAATTACCTGAGTGATTAAAAAACTCGCATTTCAAATTTTCCATTGCTTTGTGGCATGCACAAAAAATGCCACAACGACCTGCCTGAAGGAGGAACAATACCTCCATATAGCTTACATTCTCAAACACAAGCCTATTCATTTAGGAAATACAAAAAGGATTTGAGAAAAAAAAAAAAAACAACACTGACAAAACAATACCTAAATCATATGAAAAAAAAATATCACATAAAGCATATCTCCAGAATACAACAGTATCTCAGACTAGTTTCCTAAAACCAGTAAAAATATTTCTGTATAAAATGACCCATACTGCCTAAAACACACTTTACTATCTATATGCCAAGAGAGAAAGAAACAGATGCAGTACAGAAACAAATTTTCTTAATAACCTCTTAGGATTTGTATTTCTTGCCTGCTTAAACATACCTCTGCATTTAAATAACAAAAGAACAAACAAACATGAACAAAAGCACCTTAGCATATCCTTAGCATAACCTGAATAACCTCAGAACAGATATACTAGCATTGTGCTTTATCACAAAAATATGTTAATCTTCAGAATATTATCTTTGTCTGATTTTCTAGATTTGACCGTATTGATACTAATGATTTTCAAAAGAATTTGTGAAATGTGAGTTTAAAAAGAAAAAAGTTTCCTAGACAATGTGACCGGCCGAGACAGTAACAAGGTTTCAGCAGAAATGGCATGTATATATATATATATATATATATAATTAGTATTGCTTGCTATTATCTTCATCACAACCACTTATCAGCAGCATCAAGGTAGAAAATAGATATGAGATTTAGCAAGTCTAATTTCCTTCAACCTTTTAAGATATTAATAACATTTTCTAAGAAAGGTTATGCAGCCTATTTATGTAGCAAGTCCATCAGAAGATGAAATTCTAGCAAGTGCAGATTATGCTTTCAGCCCTCCAAGGACTTCACCTAAAACAACCCTTACAGGAAATGAATCTATTTAAGAAGTATTCTTCAAATTACAAATTAATATATTTGATTTTGGTTTGTTTTGATAAAGGAGATTGGTAACTGCTTTTCAAATCCATTTATCCGCTACTTTTTGAAAGAGGACTCCCTACTGCCTTAGGCTTTTGAGAAATGTTAAGAAGGTAGTCAGAACCTTTCTCAGTATAACAGTTATGATGCTCTAACAGAAAATTCCAGCTATTAGTCAGCAAAATTAGCCAGAAAAGATCCATACAAAACTGAAGAACCTGCAGTGTTGTAAAACAAACAACTACACTAAATTTCCTTAATGCAGTAAAGCTAATATTCACTTGAGGAATATCACTGCTGATAATACAAGAAAGCTTAAGACAAGTCTGACTTCATTAGATTTGTGTTTAAAGAGAAAATATTTAAAAGTGTATGCATGTAATTGCCCAGTAAGACCATATACAGAAGAGATTTAAAACAGAACTAAGGTTTCGGTTAGGAACATACACAGCCGTATGTATCTCCAACTAGGAGACCTGGGACAGGGTATGGACAGAATTAGTACGACTACAGATGAAGACAAGCAGGAAATTAGCTGAAAGGGATCACGTCTTTTGCCATGAAGCAGACTGACCTAAAGGTACTCTTACTAGTCTTCCTATCCTAAAGGCAGCTTTTACAAACATTTATAGGTTACCCCTCATTTGTGTAGCGACAAATGGCATGTACGTTCCACAAAAACAGAAACTGTATTCCCCGCATCCATATGGGCTCCCCTACGTTGGATTATTTTCAGAAACAAAAACATTACTATTGCATTATAGATACTTTTAAATTAAAGTTTTGAAGTTTATGAAGATAAATAGAAGGTAACTGTGACCAATTCACACAATTTTGGAGACCAAACCAGTATGAAAACAAATTCATCTTTAGTAAGGTATGTCTCTATTGCAAAAGCACTACTTAGCTTAGAAAAAATAAATTTACTTAAAACTCTACATATTAAATTTTTAAGATTATACAGCTGCATGTGTTTGAAGGAGGAAATAAAATGGGTAGTACTAACAAAATCTGAACGTACAGAAGCAGACATTGCTTCTTCCCTAAAACAAAGAGATTGCAACTGTCCTCATGATTTAAAACTGCCTTCTGCAAATCCTACCCTGCAAGCCTATTTGATCAAGAAACTTTTTTTTTTAAGAAGATTTAATTTTTTCCACACAAAATGGGTTCAAACGTTGGCTGAGGATAATGCATTTCTGAATGTGCTTTACTATGCTCTTTAGGACCAGATGAACAGCTTAAATACAATAAGACAATAGGCTTGCGTTCTTCTGCTTTTGGTAGGTCATACACAATCAGAAAATATTTATAAAATGGAGGTAATAAAAATCTCTGAGTCTTGCTGTTCAGTACCATTCTGAACATTGGTGTTATGTCTGAACAGACTTCTGTTCTCATTGAAGTTTTATGCTCCAAGATATTAAAAAAAAAAAACACAACAATCCCCCCCCCCCCCCAACAACAAAACTTCATCTTATCTTTATAAACACTTCTGCAGCTTTTCTCTGCTTAAACGTAATTTTATTCTTCCTGAAAAGTGTTCTGTCAAATTATCATAAGCCTCTGAAGGTCAATTTCTAAAGCACTGAACATTACCTGTAGCTCTCAGAGTTCAGTGAACAGGATATGGCATATGTTCCTGTCTGTGACATTAATACATGCAGAAAGAAGTCAGATTTTCCTAGACTAAAGAGCATAGCAAACTGTGACACTCCATGCTCAAAACCAACATACGTTAAATGCAAAGTTCATTTACTGATAATAATCTTCTTTAAAAGCAACTCTTACAGAACTGCATCCAGATAAACAAGCTTTTTACAGGTTTTCTAAATACGCATGGCTCCATTACTGCTTAGGAAGGTAACCGAGTGGAGCACGTATGCTGTTTCCAAAAGCTTGTGAGTAGCTCCAAACCCTCAGAATTCTAAGTGAATAAGTTTCTGCCATACTGACAAAACATCATTGAATTAGAAACTCAGGCTACACCAGATCAGCGTTAAAGAAGAAATTTTTAATAGCATTATTCACATTTCTACTTATGCTAAAAGTTATCCTTTGTATAAACAAGTAAGCAAGTAAGCCAGCCACAGGTGTTTTGACAGCACAAAAGTAATGTACCTCATTTCTACCTGTAGAAATGCTGTCGTACAGATCTGGAAGTCATACAGCTATCCTATTTTCATTGCATACAGAACCTAATGCATCTAAAAATGCTGGTGCAAAACTTTCTGTTTTAATTACTTCTTTTTCTAACAAAAACAGTTAATAGAATAATTCAATCCCTACCGCATGAATCCTAGATACAATCTATGTACGAACAGAAATACATGGTTATGTGCTGAAGAGGCTTTTAATTATTATTTGTTACCTCCCTAGATTTTCCATCATTTTGAGTTCTATAAAGTTTTGTAAGTATTAAGAGCTCAACTTAAAAAGCACATTTAAAAACCTAACACTTCGATTTTAAACAGCTGTGGATTTTAGGTATTAAGACTGAAAATTTTGAACTTGCACTTAAGGAAATCAATACAAGGTGAATAGTAACAGAACAAGATATTAGTGGGTTCATTACCTGCTGACTTACTTCAACTTATTTCCAACTGACTATTTTCTGTAGACAATCAGATTGTTATAGCATTCTGAGAAATTCATAAATGAGCTCGACAAAAGTTTCAAGAAAATATATTTATTCAATTTTAGCAAAGGAAGAAAACATAAAAAATAACTATTCCTATGCACAAGATATTTTAATATCACAAACATCACACTTCTGTTAAAAAAAATAAATAGTATTTTAAATTTAGAAAGACTGCATTCACTGAAAAGGGCAAGAGCTTTTATTGTTTAAAAAAATACTCAGAGTAAAAGTGCAAATATTTTATTTCTTGTGGCTAGCGCTGAGTTCAAATCCTCTAGAGCATTGTAGAATGTACATTAGACTAGCAACATTGTAAACACCTGATGAGCATGCACAACAATTATACTAACTGAAGAATACAGACTGTAATTTTTCATGATACAACCATGATGAGTCTCTCAAATAATATCAGATAAGACTTCCAAATTTCTGTAATTATGGTAACACAAGCTCACCAAGTTAAAGTCCAGTGCTGCAGCAAAATGGATCTAAATTTGAGTTACCTCAAAACAAAACAATTACCAGGCAAGTACAGTTCCCATTCTGACGTGTTTATACAGCTCTTCGGGATGGAATTGATACTTTCTTGGCAGAAGCTGAAGCAATTCCAGCTGAGATTTTTATTTCGATAAACAGAAATTGTGACAGCAATCTAGGATAGGTAAGGATACCTATAGCTGTGCTTCAACAGCCACCAGGTTTTATTTTCTATGTGCTGTCTATTCAAACCAGTTTTCTTTTAGTAAAAAATGAACAGCATCATCAAATCCATTTTGGTACAGTGATTCCATTTTCTCTTGGTTTGGTGGGAACATAGCTTGATTAAGTCTTACTAGGTTGGCCAGAGACAGCTGCAACAGAGAGAAGTGATAGAAATTAATATATTAAAGCAACTTATGTTAGACTTGACTGTGTTTCTGTTCAGTTATCTGTTCCATGTAGCATATGTAAAAACAAAACACCAGCATGGCTAAGTCTATACTAGTAAATCACACATGTTCAGGTACGTTGCTGAGAACCAACACAAACTGGCACAAATTCATAGCCTCTAAGACAAGCTATCTGACTGTAAAACTGCCCAGAGTTTCTGAAACATTTTAAGTACGGACGCATTCCAGGAACTGTCTCGGGGAGTGGTAGCTGACACAAGCTAAACTTGTGTAAGGATTTTGACCGCTTCCTAATGTGAACAATCACATTCTCCAGAATATGGCATAATAGAGGGTGGTGAGGCCCTGGAACAGGCTGCCCAGAGAGGACGTGGATGCCCCATCCCTGGAGGCATTCAAGGCCAGGCTGGATGCGGCTCTGGCAGCCTGCTCTAGTGGTTGGCAACCCTGCCCAGAGCAGGGGAGTTGAAACTAGATGATCTTTAAGGTCCTTTTCAACCCACAGAATTACAGAATCATCTAGGTTGGAAGAGACCTCCAAGATCACCAAGTCCAACCTCTGACCTAACACTAACAAGTCCTCCACTAAACCATATCACTAAGCTCAACATCTAAATGTCTTTTAAAGACCTCCAGGGATGGTGACTCAACCACTCCCCTGGGCAGCCTATTCCAATGCCTAACAACCCTTTCAGTAAAGAAGTTCTTCCTAACATCCAACCTAAAACTCCCCTGTCGCAACTTTCGCCCATTCTCCCTCGTCCTGTCACCAGGCACGTGGGAGAATAGACCAACCCCCACCTCTCTACAGCCTCCTTTAAGGTACCTGTAGAGAGCAATAAGGTCGCCCCTGAGCCTCCTCTTCTCCAGGCTGAACAATCCCAGCTCCCTCAGCCGCTCCTCGTAAGCCTTGTTCTCCAGACCTCTCACCAGCTTCGTCGCCCTTCTCTGGACTCGCTCAAGCACCTCCATGTCCTTCTTGTAGCGAGGGGCCCAAAACTGAACACAGTACTCGAGGTGCAGCCTCACCAGAGCTGAGTACAGGGGGACAATCACTTCCCTAGCCCTGCCGGCCACACTGTTTCTTATACAGGCCAGGATGCTGTTGGCCTTCTTGGCCACCTGCGCACACTGCTGGCTCATATTCAGCCGACTATCAACCAATACTCCCAGGTCCTTCTCTGCCAGGCAGCTTTCCAACCACTCCTCTCCCAGCCTGTAGTGCTGCTTGGGGTTGTTGTGTCCCAGGATGCAGGACCCAGCACTTGGCCTTGTTGAACTTCATGCAGTTGACCTCAGCCCATCGCTCCAGCCTATCCAGATCCTCCTGCAGAGCCTTCCTACCCTCAAGCAGATCGACACACGCACCTAACTTGGTGTCATCTGCAACTTACTGAGGGTGCACTCGATCCCCTCATCCAGATCATCGATAAAGATGTTAAAGAGGACTGGCCCCAGTACTGAGCCCTGGGGGACTCCACTAGTGACCGGCCTCCAACTGGATTTAACTCCATTCACCACAACTCTTTGGGCCCAGCTATCCAGCCAGTTTTTAACCCAATGAAGCATACGCCAGTCCAAGCCATGAGCAGCCAGTTTCTTCACAAGAATGCTGTGGAAAAGTGTCAAAAGCCTTACTGAAGTCAAGGTAGACCACATGCACAGCCTTTCCCTCAACTACTAAATGCGTCACTTTGTCACAGAAGGAGATCAGGTTCGTGAAGCAGGACCTGTTGCCCATGCTGACTGGGCCTGATCGCCTGGTTGCCCTGCAAGTGCCACGTGATGACACTCAAGATAATCTGCTCCATGAGTTTCCCTGGTGGTGAAGTCAAACTAACAGGCCTATAGTTTTCCGGGTCTACCCTCCAGCCCTTCACGTAGATGGGCATCACGTTTGCTAGCCGCCAGTCTACTGGGACCTTCCCTGATAGCCAGGACTGCTGAAAAAATGATGGAAAGTGGCTTAGCCAGCTCCTCCGCCAGTTCTCAGTACCCTCGGGTGGATCCCATCCAGCCCCATCAACTTGCGTACATTTAAGTGTTGTAGCAGGTTGCCAACCCTTTCCTTGTGGATTGTGAGGGCCACATTCTGCTCCCCATCCCCTTCCACCAGCTCAGGGTACTGGGTATCCAGAGAACTTGTCACTGTGATAATAGAATCACAGAATGGCTTGGGTTGGAAAGGTCCTTAAAGACCATCCAGTTCCAACCCCACTGCCATGGGAATGGACACCTCCCACTAGACCACATTACTCAAAGCCCCATCCAGCCCAGCAAAACATTCCCAGTCGATGTTTTACGTATGAGTACAAATGCAGCTTCTTACTTCCGACAAAGTAAAAATTACTTAACATCTTAAAGGGTCACTTTGTTGACCTTCCTGGTAAACTAGGAAGATTTTAGAACTTTGTTTTTAAATAAAGACATTATTAAGTTGTTTACAGGAAAACTACAAACAGATTTAATAAAGATTTAAATACTTCATTTATATGAATAATTTAATATCTACTTTAGCCATATACTTTATCTATAGAAATATTGCAACACAGTGCCAAAATCATCATCATTTGAAAAAAAATTTACATTTTGACACTAATAGAGGGATGATGTTCAAAGAGAGAACACTCTTCACATTCCAATCCAGATACAAAGACAGATAGACAACTCTTCATTTTATACAGATTATGATATTGCTGAAAGAAAATTTTTCTTAGTTCACATTTTTACAGCTCTAAAACACAAGGGTGCTTTAAAAAGAATATTTTAAACGTTGTACAAAATTTTACACAAGTCTGCATTTGGAGGATCCAAGCAGCAATGCAACTACGCAATTAATTCTCAAAATTAATCCACTCATCAACTCATTTTCTTCCTCTAGATGCATCAGATACTAGACACAAGCCGCAACCAAGAAACAAACTATGCATGTTATCAGTAAAATAAGTATTCTCATGCTTTATGATCATTTACCAAGTACTATGATGCTTAAAATCTCTGTGGAACACTACAAAGATTCAGAAATTGTCACAGTCTAGGACACCAGAGAACATTATTTTTTACTCAAATTCAGAAAACACATTAAGAACTGTCAAAGTGAAACTTAAGATGTGTAGCATATATTGCTAAACATTTTTTCTTTCTAATGAAATTTTGTTGATAGTAATGATAAGTCTACTGCCTTCAGTATTTTCTTTCATCATGACAAAGGATGCAATACTGTGGTAAAAGTTTGTGAGAAAAAGCTTGCAGAGACAGAAATGTCAACAATGAAAAGGAGGTCATAAAAATCAGTCTAAGCCTTAATCATTACACACAAACATTTTTGTAACATCAAACAAAAATTCGGGAAAAGTGTAGTGGTTACAAGGTTCAAAATCTTAACATAAGCTCTCCCGAGCAATGAAGTGTCAAGTGTATATCATTTCAAATGTACAACTTAAAACTCATATTTTAAATTCAGTTAGAGCAGCTCATTTCAGTATGTTTGAATGGATGAGCTAGTTTCCCTCTCCTGAGGTGTTTTAGGGAAGTCTTAAGTTTTTTTTTCTCTGTAAACACTGCCTAGCCAAAGACAAATGATATGTAAAGCAAGTCTAGATTATTTAAATTGAATAACCTGTGACATACTTGCTCTATTTTGTACTAGATAAATACTTTTCAACCCTTCTGACAAAATTTATTCTACATTTTTCCTCTCCCTTCTGTTTAAGGGAATATTTACACTCCATGTCAAAACAGAAAATGCCAAAAATGTTATATAAAAGTAATGTATATACAGAAAACAAACAATCAAAAATAAGCATAAACTTAACTACTCAACTACCTTTTCTTCTTCTGAAGTTATTAAATAAACCAGCAACTCACCATTAAATCTTGTTTTGCAAGTTTAACATAAAGATCCACGCGTCCTTTATCTTGTGGACAGATATCTAATCGACCGCTGAAAGGAGAAATTGTCACGGTTCGTCCAGCAGGCAAGATAGGAAGGCCATTGGTAAGGCCACCATCAACCCACTTCTACTGAAAAATAAAAGTATTTTCAAAGTAGCTTTAGTACAATATGGTAATAATCAAATACTTCATCCTTTCTGTTCCAGTCTCCTCGACAACCACTTTCAAGAAAATTAGGAATTTTTCTTCTCAGAATACCATGAGTAAGCAACTTGGAGGATAAGAGGCATAAAAATCAAGGAACTGACAATGTACATACACAGTGTTCAACAATGTGTAAATATATTTATAAATTCTCCAGACACCTAAATGTTTTAATCAAGCTAAGGCGGCTTGTTTAGTTGATTAACAAAATGCCCCACAGAGTTTAAAAATACAAATTTTATGTCAACAGGTAAGGAAAAGGTAAGATCATTACTACGACACATGAACCATTCCAGGTAAGGTATACTCCTGTCTTGCAAAGTAGAAGCTGGACAATGTACATATATGCTGGTAAAGTGACTGCATGAGCTGAAACACACATTACTTCTCTTACTGTCTCCTAGAGTCTCATGTTTCCTTACATCCAAAAACACTATCATGCATCACACCACAAAGACAGCAGTAGATGGAAAACAGAGAATAAAAAAGTGGGAAGGAGCTAGACATCCATGGCAAACCGCAGGGAGTAGACACCAAGTCTGCTACAAGAGTTGAGTATAGGAGAGAACAAGCAAGAAAAAACAAAGCAACCAATGAATTTCTTGCAGATTGTCACATACTTCTTGATTCTCAAGACAGTCCAGAAGTACAAGACTGATTTTTATAGAGGCCACAGCCAAATTCCATCCCAGCATAACCAAGGACAGCTGCAAACTTTACCCCTAAGTCTTCATTTGCATGAACACCGTGTTGATTTTGTTGGTTGTGTAACTTTTAGCTAATAGGTTTGTAGTTAGGCACATGAAATACTATTCTGTTAGTGTTCAGTTTTTACACTGACCCTACTTGAATCATAAACAAAGTGAAAAAGACCTGAATTCTGGAAAATCACCAACTAAAAGTCAATTATCTCATGATACTATAGACAGCGATCTCAAGCAAGAACTACTGGAGTTCTTGCTCCAGAAGCAGTAGGCTGCATGCTCAGTCTCCCCCTGAGCTGGGACACCTGAGATAAAGTGCATCTGAGGGCTGACTCCTCGAGGATGAAGCTCATCTATGGACAAACACTGATGAGGAAGAATGGTGAGATTCTCTCCTTAGGAGAGAATCATAGAAGTATGAGGCTGAGTTTAGAAACTCCTAAGACCCTGCGGTAGTCTCTCGTGTGAACCTTGCCATTTTCAAATCTTTAACTAAGTTGCTGCTTCTATTATAGCAAATTCTGCTAAAATCATTGTTTTAAATTGTCTGATACTTAAATGCTAAGTGCTGTTAAAAATCATACAGTATAATCTTGTTCTTTACCATAAAATTATATAATAAATCCTTAATTACTGCTACATTAAAGTTGTGTAAAATCAATTCTGTGACACTAGTGTAATCTACTTACTTACCAGTAGATTGCTTTTACAAAACCATTCTGTAAAAACTAACTACAGTGATACAACACTATAGCTTCATCATGAGAAACAGTCAACTCAGTCATCTGAAGATCTTTATTTAGCTCAAAGATTAACCTTGCCAGAGGTTCAGAAGACACCAACCCAACTCAAATAAAGGTTATGGCACTTGGAGCACGTTTGGTCCATGTAGAAGTGTACAAGAAATGAGTCCCACTGCTTCCAGGAAACGCTTGTTTCAACAAAAGACAGCATGCACAAGTATGCATAGCAGAGGGCCTCTCTGCTGTTATTGGAAGTGTAGTCCATGGGCATCATAAATACCCAATCCAGGTAAAAACCTAGCCCACTGTGGTTAAGATCATTAACAGACTTAAGTTCTCAGATGCTCTCTTTGTATTACACACCCTTTTCCTTCAGGTTATTTTTAGGCCTATCAAACCAAAACAAAACACACTATGAACAGATCGTTGCAATGGCTACACTACCGTGCAATTTACCCATTTCACCCCAGACATCTAGTCTCCTGGCATGCTTTGTGCAGATATGCCAGCTTATTCTAGCATAAGCCAAACGCTTCCTGACAAAAAGAAAACTAAAGTGCAATGCTGGGAACAATTCCCACCAGGGTTCACTCTCTACAGGCAGTATGTACAAGATAATAGGTTTGACTCCTTTTTGATAGTATTCCAGCAAAAGTGCATCAACATACTCCCTTACATATCACACAATGAATACCTCAGAAAACATACTATGTTTTAAAAAATTACTCTCAGACAACTTGTTGATATCTATTCAGGTGACACAGGTAGCCCTGCAATGATCCCAACCAACTGTTCTAAAGCACACATACAGCTAGTAGACACAAGCAGCTGTCAGGGCACAAGCCTGATTCCATGCTGCCATGGGCCATATGGTCTAGGGAATTTCCTCCCTGAAACTAGTGTAAATGCAGACAGTCAGAATTTTGATCTGTTACAGCAGAACTTCCAGAAAACTTGGAATACGATGCTAACATGACAGGTGGGCTTGCAAAGCCTAGTCAATATCCAATCCATCGTACAGGCGTCAGTGCTTACCGCATCGGGATCACAAGGTGCCGTTCCACATACCTGGCTCTACACTGCACACTCTAGGACGCCTACCCACACAACCTCATCATCCACTATTCCGAGCCACAGAAATACAGTTGCAATAAAGATTCTAAGGTTTTTTGCTCTCGCACTGCTCAAAGTGTTTTGGACCAGAAGTCACTTCTATTTACAGGCAACAGTTTTCTCAGATAAATAAAAGAATCCCAAACCACAAATGCACTGTATAAGAAGTCAGTGCAGATACACAGAACTAATCCATTACAACAAATAAAAATAAATGAAACCAACCTATTTCCCAGAAACTACCTTTGATGAATCTGACTTAATGAGAGTAGTAAGAAGCTTTGAGAATGACAAGCAGCTTTTAAATAACAGAAAACTAACTGCCCTAAAATATTCATTGATTTAACTTCTGAATACAAAAAATAAAGCTAGGCAGGAATGAGAACTGTCCACTAAGAAAAGGCTGAAGGTGTTTCAGTAAATACCACAAAACCCAGGCAAATCATAATAGCAATGTTCATCCAGTAAAACAGGTTTTAAATCAATTTGGACAAAACTCTGATCCAACTTTTCAATTTGTTAATTGACAACAATGTAAGAGGTTTAACAAAGACACTCCCTTCTCTTTAAGTAGTGGCAGAATGAACCTCAAACATCCATGTATGTCTCAGAAACATACAAATACTCCAATCAACAAAATCTTGAGACTCTGGCAAGCTGCAAACCAGTCTCCATTTAACTCAAGCAGTCGGGCATACTGATTTGAACCCTAGAGGCATTTTAGCTGATATCTATTGCTGTATAAGTAATTCTAAAGCTGAAAAGCTTTCTGACATTCAAAATGAACTCAGTCCCTAGATAGAAATAATTTCTAGGGACAAATGGGTACAATTTAGCAGTGATGGTTTGTTGTTGGTTTTTTTTTTGCATGGTGGTCATGGGGATGAATGATACTCTGAAGACATCACTTTGATGCATATGAGTGTGCTGGGTCTGGCTGGGATGGAGTTAACTTTCCCTGCAGCAGCCCATACCGTGTTGTGCTCTGCACTTGTAGCTGTAACAGCACTGGTATCACTCCAGTGTTGTGTCTATTGCTGCACAATACTGGCACCACATCAGGACTCCCTCCAAGCCCCCAGGAGCCAGCAGTCTGGGGGTGGGCAAGTGATGGGGAGGGGACATCGCCAGGGCAGCTGACCTAAACCAACCATAGGGATATTCCATACAATATGATGTCACACTCAGCAATAAAAAGTGGAAAAGGGGAAGCAGTGAGGGGGCTCTCGTGGTGGAAGCTTCTGTCCTCCTGAACAACCGTTAACATGTATTGCTTCCCAGGACGTGGCCGAACATCACTCATTGATGGGAAGTAGAGAGTAACTTTTTTTTCCCTCTCTCTGTGCTTCCGCATGGCCTTCCCCCCCCCCCCCCCCGCCCCTTTCCCTTTAATTAAATCATCCTTATCTCAAACCTTGAGCTCTTTGTGTCGTATTTTCTCTCCCTCCCTCTTTGAGGAAGAGAGCGGCCGTGGTGGAACTCAGCTGCCCGCCTGAGTAAAACCACCACAATGAGGAAAAGAAAGGAAAAAGTATAGTGTATCTTAAAAAGAACACAAAATTTTTCTGCGTCTAGTGATTACAGACTAAATCAAATTTTTTTTACAATGTAAATATATTTTGTAAAAAAAAAAAGTTTTTGGAGCTAAGTAAGCTATAGGATAAAGGTAAAAAGGTTTTCCTATAGTAGTGTATGCCTTTCAAAACTTCATAGCCTTGCATGATAGGGAGAATATAAAGATTATTCTTTAATGTTTGTTCAGAGCTAAGAGTTTTGGAAGTGCTTGGTGAGGCATGTTTTCAAGTTCTCAACAGAATTATAACACATACATAGACACAGGTGCTTCAGGAGTGTACAGGCTGCCAAGACCTCTCTTATCATTCCTTCCATTACACAGAAAAGCAGAGTGATGATTCTTTTAGTTGCAGTGTTTTAGAGTTGGCAACACAGCTTGTCATAAGAAGCATCTTTACTAAGGGAGACTTCTTCTCATTGTAAATGTTAAACATATCGAGGGAACAGCTCCACACTGAAGACATCACTTCAGTCTCAGCACTCCTAATTTTTGAAATAACATAGGAACAAACTCTTACCATCTTCCACGGTGTTAACCTCCAGTGTCCATAGAAACAATAACTTCTACAAAATACAGTACTGCAATCCCCACCTAACTTCCCTTAAGATTAAACAATTATACCATAAATGAAGGATGCTCTTGAAAAAAAAAAAAAAAACAAAAAGAGAAAAAGAATAAAAACAGAACTCAAACATAATGAAACATTACCTCTCCTTTATATTCCACTGGCTTCATTCCTGCATACACTGGTATAAAACTACTTGCTAGCAGGACCTAGAGAAAAGAAAAGGAGGAAGCATAGAGGAGGAGAGTGAAGATAAGGCAACAAAATAATTCTGAACCAGTAACTATTTTCATACCTATTTATCTCTATTAAAGAATATAGCAGTAGCAAATAAATACATTAGTTTTACATATAATCATTACCATCTTAAAAAGTCTTGCTGCTGGGGGTTCTCAAAACGTGATTAAAATAATTCAGTAGGTTTAATGATGACAAGGACAATTTTCAAAGCAAAGTTATCAGAAATTGATTGACTTATTGATTAATATGATACAGGAGTATGAATTTAATCTCACACAACGTCAAGTAAATCTTTGATTTTGCAGAAATGCATATATTCTAAAAAAATGCAGTACAGAGTATTGGCAAAAAAAAGAAGCCAATCCAATCATTCTTCTGGCATGTAAATGCAGTGTTTAATAATCTAATAAATCAGATTTTGAAAGTAATTCAAAATTTCCAAAATATTACAGACAGCCTGAAAATTCACATATGTACATCCTTCATGAGTTTAATACTTTATATTTAGTATGTTCCAGTATTAACAAATTCCTACTTGTTCTTCTGCAAGCCTACACTGTTGTCTACTGCAGTTCTCAATTTTTTTTATTTATTTATTTATTTTTATTTTTTTTTTTTAAGACCGGGACACCTCTTCTGTTAAGTGTAGATGTGCGCACACATAACTTTCTACCCACCATCATAGATCCACACAGGATCTATGAATGTGTGTGTGGCATGCACCTACTTATATGTACATGTACCCAAACATCCATCTATAATCTACAAAACTAGTATACTACACCTCAAAGACGCTGAGGTGTATGTCAGAAATTTTAATATAGCTAAATATGGTCCATATGCATGCCATGTGCTCGTGTGTGGGTATGAGAAGCAGATCTGAGGAACAGAAGCAGGTTACAAACAGCGGTATATACGATGTGAAAGGCAATCAGGTGCAAACAACAACAACAAAAACAACAACCCATGAAGATTACATAAAAAATGCCCAACCTTTCAGCCACATCTCTCCTCCACAAACAAATATGGATTAAGGCTCTATATGAAGGCTTTAACTCTCACTTTGACAGCTCTTTTCCTTGCTTATTTCTCTTCCCAGTGATCTAAAGCACCAGAGATTTGTCTGAACTTGCACAGAAAGGCTGTGTCTTCTATTTTTCAAAAGTGAAACATTAGCTATTTCTCTACCAGAAAAGCCTTCCCATGACAAAACCCTAAGAAAAGGTGTACCTCAAACCCACTTCTCTAAGCATCTAGAAGGACAGGGAAAGAAGGAATTCCTCTTCAAAGCTTCCTGCTTATTTTATTTTCTCCTTTATTCTGCAATATCTTAGTGTGTTCTATTAAAATGCAACCAATTATTAGAACATTTTCTTTACACGCACCTGAATTCCTCCTACTGTTTTATATCAGCTTATGTTTACAATCATGATACAGATTTTTAAAGACAATATGACTACTCTCCAAAAACTGCCTTTTTTTTTTTTTTTTAAAGACAGGAATTCTTTTTGTTCGCTTTCTTTTGTGATTGAGCATAGTAAGTGATATGAGTGAAATAAGAGATGCAAAAATGACGAACAGAATTGTTAGAAAACTTGAAGATTCTCTATTTTATTCTAACCTACTAAGTAATTAATCATTAGTTACTCTGTTGGTGTTGGTTTTTTTTTAGTAGGCTTTAAAGTAGTACAAGTGGTACTAGCACAAGGTAGTACTTCTAAAACAAAGAAAGGAAACACATTATAAATACATTTTAGCAAAATCTCTGAAACTTCGGAATCAAATTCTGCTTGTTGTCATACCATTATAGTGTAAGTGAGCACTTGACTAAAAAATCAGTTATTTATTGTATACCTAATAACATACTCCTATGCATTGAAGAATCTCATGCATTTTTATTTAAAGCAACTACATGCAACTTCATTACCTTAATGAGGTCCTCTCTGGAGGCAAAACTTGAAAACAAGTAATTTTTCCCATTTCTCACGTTGGTGACTGACACATAGAGACGATTTTCAGCTATCTCATGTGCATTAGAAGGAAGAATAGACTCTATGCCTTCCCTAGAACGAAGAAAGTAGTAAACATTATTCATCACTATTATTTAAAGATCTTGCAAATATGTTACAGGATAAAGAAAGAAAGCTGAGCTCCCCACAGCATGGAAAAAATATGCTTACCCTCCATTTTTATTTAGAAAGCTTCACAAAAATATATTTAATAGATACATTAAGTCTAAGTACCTAAGTCTTTTCATAAAATCATAACCAGGCGTTACTGCACCGAAGTCCAATTTTCTAATTTCCTCTGCAAATCCATAGGTAAACTGTTCACATTTCTGAAAATTAAAATATTCACCATTAAGGACGTTTTCATTACAGAAAGTAAATTTAACTGTGGTATCTAGAATATACTAACAGCTAAGACTTTAGTCAATATAACACCATATTAAGATATTTTCCTGTATGTGCTTGTAACAAGATATGTATAACAAATTGTTGATCTTGTCATAAGAACTAATTTGTAAGAAAGCATATATAACAATTCTTAATGAAGCAATAACAATAAATAAAAGGAAAACAAACAACAAACACGACACCAAACAAAAACAAAAACAAAAAACACACCTCCCTATGAGTGAAATACTACATTTACTACAGCTGATGGAAGACAAAGGATCAAAAGACCAGCTGAAGAAAAACAGGTTATAGATTCCACAGCACAGAGAACATTTTTTTCATGAGCTGAAATGCCTAGTGTTAATGACTGTGGAAAGATAGCTTGGAATGTGAGCTATACAAACTCCAAAAGAAGTAAAAGAATATGAAATGTTTATTTTTTAGCAAAAAAGACTCTTAAGCCCTGAATTTAGGAAAACCCTGAAATACAATCTTATCCAACTTTTTGAAACTGGTACTCAATAAACACACTGTGCGTCTATGCTTACAAGACTGTAGAAACTGTCTATAAATAGTTTGGGGTTCTTGGCTTATTAGCTTCTTGCATGAAGAACAAATATATTGATAGCAACAAAATAAATGATTGACATGAGTGGTGAAATTCAAAAAGATGATAGGTGAATGTGTTGTGTTGAGGAGGGAGTATATGGAAGAAGCAACAGGGAAAGAGTTGGGGTGAGGGCCAGCACAAGACGAGGAGCGAGCTGGCTGGGGCAGTTTAACTCCCTCACATCACTTGAACTCTCCTAAGTACGATAGAGCACTTTCCTAAGTGAAAGGTAGAGATGTGGTTCTTGCATCCACTTTTCCTGTATGGCCTTCTAACAAATGTATCAAAAATGCTAGTCAGGATTAAGACTTCTATACCTCTTAAAGCAATGATCCCTGTAAAGACTCATGCTAATTCATTAAACATAGGTTAAATTTGAACTTTTACTCTAGGTGGAACTTCACTTACCAAGGACAGAAGAAACCCACAAACTTCTACAGATTATAGAAGCATCTCAGGAATACTATCTTTAGATCTAAAATGTCTTAATAAAGTGACTAAAGTGACAGGGAAGTAGGAGTAATAGGGAGCTGGACAACTCCAAATGAATGACAGAACTTCTTTTCATACTACAAATGCTAAGAAGTGATCATACCTAGACTCTCAATTCTTGCTGTCAAAAGGGACGACTTCTTGCAGCTATAAATTATTTATAATTTTTAGTGCCAGAAACTTTAAACAGTGCATCTAAATTTTAAATAGGGACTGAGGACATGTTTAGAAATGGTAAGTACTTGTATTGATTTAAGCAAACTTGACATCTAACATGATCAAGTACTTCTGAAAGGAATAGGTAATTATCTGTAACTGTAAGCCTTCATACATTTGAAAATCTGTCCCTAGAATTCTCAAGTCCCTTGCCTTTTCAATAGTGACAAAAATCTAAGACACATCAGAAATGCATTTACAAGCTGTCATATTAGAACAGCAATAGTCAAAACAAGAAATCCTCAGTGTTACATTGTCTCCTAGTTCATAAAACTTTGTATTAGAGCTTTGAGACCATGAAATGGAGAAAACTCCTAATTACAGCTTGTGTAACACAGCCATCACTCCGAAAATAAATAAAACCTAATAGATGTCAGAATTACAATAGTGGATATCAGATATTTCAACAGTTAGAAATACATAATAAATGTAATAATATATTTATGCTGATATGAAAAGTTAGTAGAAATTTCAATAAAAATAAATAAATGATATTAAAATGCAGTATTTTCTATTCAGCACACAACACTGCCCTTACTTAAATGCCATGAGAATTAGGAAATATTTCTGACCCACCTTTAAATATTTCTCAATTTTCCATTCAAACAATATAATAGAATAACTAAAATGTCAGTAAGAAAATTAAAGGGCTAAAAAGTTTAGACACACTTTTCAGTTTATGCTAAAATGGTATTTTCAAGGTAAAGCCCGTCAGACTCAATGTAACGGACAATTTCCACAAAAATAAAAACCAAAAATTCTTCGCATATATTTGCTTAGAAATATCTTTGTAACCTGTATCAGGCTGGGAACAAATTCTCCTGCCCAGAACCTAGAATAAAGTAGAAACATTTCCTTGGGGTAATAAAAGGCTAGCTGCTTACCATATGGGAAATTAGTACTTATCATATAGGAAAACTGGGTTAGAGGTAAGTATTATACTAGGTGAAGTTGAAACTGAACTACTACTAAACAAAGGTTACAGAAAAGGAAAAAAAAAACTGTATAGAACATATATAATGTTATCTTCACAACAGATTGGAACTTGGCTAATATCAAACCATACAAAGAATGCACTTGATGGGGCAGGGGTGGAAAGAAGCCAAGGGAAGAACTTACTGTTGAAAGCAACAGAAGTATAGCTAACTCTGCAAGCTAAATTTGTGTCATAGCAGAAACAAAATAAAGAATTCAGTGGCAAAACACAGTCTTAGCTGACACCATTGTTTGAATCAAAAGCCATTAAAGTCTTTACAGAGTCTTTACAGAGAGGCATAGAAAAAGTTATCTGATGTTCACTAGATTGAAACCTAAGGGTACTTAGAACAAATAAATTATCTAGCAGTCCAACCCCTTCCAATAATGCTGTTTCTGATCACTGAAGAATATTAAAGAAATATTAACATTTCAGCAAGGCAGAGTCCTCTACATATATTAAAGCAAACTTTCTACAGGCACATCAGGAGGGTGAAGCAGCCTTAAGCTATGGGGAAAAACAATCAAACGTAACAAAACTGGATAAAAGGTAATGTTTTCACAGAAAGCCTGTTATAGAGCAGTCATTGAATATCACTTTGCTGTCTTTACATTACACCACATCCATGGTGAGAAAAGAGTGACTTAAAACCATTGCTCCTTGTCCTGTCACTACAGTCCTTGGTAAAGTTTTCTCCACCTTCCTTATAAGCCCCCTTTATGTATTGAAAGGTTGCTATAAGGTCTCCCTGGAACTTTCTTTTCTCCAACCTGAAAAACAAAAACAGCTCTCTGAGCCTTTCTTCATAGGAGGGATGTTTGAGCCCTCTGACTATTTTTGTGGCCCTCCTCTGAACCTACTGTAACAGGTCTCTCTCTCTCATATACTGGGGACCCCAGAACTGGGTGCAGTACTCCAGATGAAGTCTCATGAGTGCAGAGCGGAAAAATCATCTCCCTTGACTTGCTGGCCACACCTTTTTTTTTTTTTTTTTTATATGGGCCCAGAATACAATTGGCTTTCTGGGCTGCACGTGCGCACAGCCATCTCATGACGACTTTTTCATCCACTAGTATCCCCAGGTCCTTCTCTGCGGGGCTGCCCTCTATCAATTCATCCCCCGGTCTGTACACCTCTGCCCCACACAGGTTGCACCTGGCCTTGCTGAACTTCATGAGATTTGCATAGGCCTCATTAAGCCTGTCAAGGACTCTCTGGACGCCATCCGTTACCTTTCATGTATCAGCTGCACCACTCAGTTTGATGGCAACCGCAAACTTGCTGAGTGTGTAATTAATCTCACTACCTGTGTCACTGATGAAGATATTAAATAGTATTGGTCCTTGCACAGACCCTTTAGGGACACCACTTGTATCTGTTTTCCACATGGACACTGAGCTGTGGACTGTAGCTCTTTGGCTTAACAGCCACATCCAATTCTTTATCTAACAGTCCACCCATCTAACATACCCCTCCAATTTAGTAGCAAGGATGTGTGGGACCATAACAAATGCCTAACAGAAGGCCTAACATGTATGTGACATGCTAGAACAATAGCTTGTAAGGGTTAATCCTCCTTTGGTATACAGTGCTGCTATTGCTACTTAGCCCTGAGTCTAAAACTGGTGCTGTCTAAAGCTCTCTAATGGAGCACAAACTGCAAGGAGCCCATGAAAATGCGAGCCCGTGCGTGGTGTTTTGACTTTAAGAATAGTCATCACTCATTTTAAACTCCTCTCACAAAGGATGGTGCCATACATTTGCTTAACAAAGCCTGCATCTAGCCAAGAATGCACAATGATTAAATAAAATACAGACACATTTTGTCATACTAGAACTGAAATATATCTGGTTGCATACAACTCAGCATTCAGACACACACTATATTTACATAGCTTAAAATATACAGTCCACACAATTTTCTACTATAAACTGAGCACCAACTTTTGTCATAAATTCTTACTTCATAAACATTTTTGTCCATGCTTCACAGATTTTGTTAATGAAAACACATAAATGAGTCCTGTTTCTTTACAAGAAGCAAGAAAAAATATTTACATTTAAGCAACTTAATGGTAGATGAGTATATTTTTAAAATATTCTTTGAAAATGATCATGTCCTATACTTATGAGTTTATTAATTTACCTCTATATTTTCTGGTACTGCTAATAGGACAGTGGCAGCCAGGGATCCCGCAGAAGCTCCAGCATAATCTTTAACAACTTTCAGTAACTTCTTACCATGTCTGTAAAGAGCAGCTGCTGCCCCCAAGTGGTAAATACCCAGAAACCCACAAGCTGCAAATGACAGATTGATATGTTTCATTTTTGCTGTGGAAATAAAGTTTTGCAGTCAGGAAAAGGACCAGTTACTTTTATCTTATAACACAAACCTATTTTTTGGCAAAGAATACATAATATTTAATACCTATATAAAAAGCGGTTTATTTTTAAATCGTAAGCACTTTTGATTACCAAATATCTCAAATAAGTAGCCATTCAAGTTTATCATCCCCAAAAATTGAGAACCACCATTCTAAAATCCTTAGCACAAATCCCTTTTTCAATCAGGACATTAAAAACCCATCTATATATAACATAACTGCACATTTTCGTATAATTTGTCAAAGAAATATAGAAGTAGCAACTTAAAAGTATTAAAAGTTATGCTGGAGAGAGAACACAGCCCCCCCCCCAGAGTCAGAATCAAATTAATTACAAAACTGCTGGCCACTCAAGTATCATCATTATCCCCTTATATGTACAGTCTTGAACCCAATATAATTCTCCAGAGAAGCGATTTTTGTCCTTCCATCTTCGGAGTTCATTTACTTACTAGTACTAGTATTCAGTAATTGACAAATTCTTATGAAGCCATTTCTTATTTAGAAAGGAAAAACACAGAACATATCACTGGTACTATTAAAAAGAAGACAGAAAAAACACTGAGGTAAAATATAAATACGAAGCAAAAGTTTTCTCATGAATGTGTGAACACACTCAAAGCATCAAGCACAGAAAAAGAGAAAGCATAAGTTCAGATTGTTAGGGGTGGTTTATTAAAAAAGAAAAAATGTAAGGCTATATATTTTATTAGCTCTTTTTTTTCTGCAAATAATTACAATTGTAAGAGCAAGATATTCTACATTTGCACAGATTCACAAGACATTGTACAGGTTATCTTCGTACTGAATTTAAAAATAAAATCTTGTACATTTGGGTACACATCTATATGAATGGGACTAAATACATCAGTACACTCAGGAATATACCTGATTGTTTCGGTTATAATAATGAGATAGCTGATGACATTTTTATTTTGGAAACCACCTACAGACACTCTGGTGTCAGTTCTGATGAAGAGAGGGAGACATACAGCAACAGATTTTTGGCTAGGTTGCTCTTCAGCTCAATGATGGGAGGAGTAGAAAAGATGAGGGTAAGCAGAACTTTCTAAAACCAGCAGATACGGAGACATGCTAAACTTAACTGCTTTACCTACAGTATGTTTAAATTCAGACTGCAAATGGGCCTTTCTCTCTGTTTAAGCATAAGGATTACTATTTCCCTTTAGAAAAAAAAAAAAGGAGAGTATCAGGGCATTCCACTTGCTGTTTTAGGACAGTCATTCTGCTAAAACACCACACTCTCATAAGGTAATTTATCAACTGCATTTTATCCCCCTTTACACAGGAAACACTTGCATATGCATTAGCGAGTATGAACACCTGTAGCTTGCATCTAACACATTCAGTACTGATAGCATGGAGTTCAGGGTGATTTTTGCTTTGGGAATATGAGAAAAAGGCATTTGCAATGAAGCAAATGATAGACCATGTAAATTCTTCTAAAAAACGCTCTTTAAATTACAAGAAAAAAATCACAGCATAGAAGTTAAAAAAAAAAAGTTTGGTCAAGATTTTACTGGAAAAAAAGAAGCAATACTAAAAGCAATCTTCAGAGTGAAAACTAAAATAGAAATATGATTCCATGATGTGCTTACTTTTAGGCTAGTTAAACTCTTGGAAGTTTAATTAACTCCTGCAGCTGTTTCCATGCCCTCTACAAATATGGGGCAAAATGCTTACATCAAGGGCCATTCTGACAAAATGTGACATGAGTTAAAGCAATTTTATTATTAGGTAGGAAGAAACCCAAGTATGGAAAAGTTAACTCCCATTTTTGTTCAAAAAAGATTTCAGGCTCAGTAAAACACTAATGTGAAATATTACATTAAATAAGGACCACACTTATGTAGTTGAATAGTCATAACATTAACAAGGAAAGCAATAGTTCACAAATCCCAGGGATTACTTCTCAGGGAAGTTACATGAATCCAACAGGTGACTTAAGTCAAGACTTCAGCAAAAACTGCTGAAAAAATACTGACTGAAGTGAAATGTCCTTGCCTTCTCTTATAAGGCTTCTTAACAAAGCTTCATCTTCCTATATGAGCTTCAGTTCTATTGAATTATCAGTTATTGTGAGTAACCACTGTTCTTGAATGACACAGCATTACTCTACGACAAGTTATTTTTTTAACAGTTAGATCCCATACACTCCTCTTTCTTCATTCCCCTCCCAATGGGCAGAAAGGGAAATTACTGGATGAGTATTTACATCAGTTTCTTGACTGACAAAAGAATTCAGCATGATATGAACAAGCAAGAAGAAAAAAATAGATTTCACATAAAGAACTACTGTTGAAGACAACTGCGGAGCCTGATACTCTGTTAAGAATAAGTTGATTGCCAGTCCAAACGGATAAAATGAAGGCATTATTCTAATGCAACCCCAAAAGCAGTCAAAAACAATTCAAAAAGAAAAACAAAGAACAAAACAGAAGTACCTGATACACTGGGTTTGTATGTCTAACATTACAACAATGCTTTACAAATTCCCCAAGAAGATTTCAAATCAACACTAGCAACAGCATTGCTGCGTTATCACAGCACTGCATTTTTATTAATTTGGGTCAGTTCCCAGGTCTACATTATATATTGTTTCATATACATGAAATTTAAAAGTACTTCAGAACAAACATTAGTTGGCAGATTACACTCGGGTTCAAGAGGCAGATCCAGTTGTTAAAGCTAGCTGCATGACTGAGAAAACCCTTCAACGAGGAAAAAAATCATTACAAATAATCTTAATTACAGAGAAGAAATAGCAGAAGAGAAAAATCTTATTCAGCAGTAGGCATCTACTTGCAGGGAGGTTTGCACACTGAATTGAGGGCCTCTTAAAAAAAATCCTACTGAAAAAAAAACAAACAACACATACGTACGAACAAACAAACCACACTGCAAGAAGAAACCTATAACAAAGCAGTTAACCTGCAAATATGATACAGATGAATAGAAACCATGGTTCTACCACAGGCTATCTGCCTGACAGATGCAGTTAAGCAATGTTGTTTGACCTTGCAAAGTATTCCCTGAATAAGAGGAAAAGATGAGACAGCATTAGGTGAGTGCCCTGTAAAATCAGAAAAAGGAAACCAATATACTCACTTTTATAAGAATATAAACTGTCTCATTTCTTTTGATTCTTGCAAATTTGTCATAGTGCACTTGATTTGCAAGTTAGAATAGTGTATTTCAGACAGTATGATTCAAAAGATTCTTCTGCTTTGATGTTCGGGTAGATCAGTGTTCTTTTGATCGGAAAGAATAGTAGCGTTATAACAATTTTAAAGAGGACATACAGAGAAATGTAATCAAGTGTACAGTATAATTATTCCCTGCCAGTTTCTAACAGAACACTGGAAAGAGGAGCATTGTCACTTCTGGGCCTAGGCCTTTTTTTTTTTTTTTCAGCCGACTGAGCAAATAGCAGAAGCCTTGCTATCTTAGAAATGGTACAAAACACCTGTTCCACAAGACTTCAGAATAAATATTATTTGAGGGTTTAACAGAAGTTCTTAAAGATATTATTATCTTCTTAAAGATATTATTTATTAATTCAAAAATTATCATATTGGCATGCCTTCAGAAAAAAAAAGATTAAATGCACCTTACAAGATGAACAAACACATTTCAGCAGAGCTCTGTACAGTATATACACTGTAGAGATCTGACTTATAAACAGGACATACCAAATGCATTTGCCTGCCACTGCTTTTGAAAAACACTGTCATCTTACATGACTGGCAATTTCAAAATATTTCAGCCAGACACAGGGGCATGTATGGTTCTGTTGCCTATGAGAAAAATAAAAATTTAACAGAAGTACAAGAAACTAGAAGGAAGGACACTGGAGCTGTTCAATCTCCCTACTTCATAGATAGTGCAAAAGCATTCAGGAATAAACATACCCCTAGGACTTCTCTTTAAAAGATTCTCATATCTGCAAAACAAATTCATTGGCAATTAAAAATGTATTTGGAGGGGAATACTTTATACTCAGTCATATCTCAACCATTTCTAATGCAAATTGACAAGAAAGTGTATATATAAAGGGACAAGCTTCTACTGCAGAATTAGATTGTATTACAATATAGCTTTTTCAGGGTACTCTTTTCTTAGTTGTCATGAGCAAGAAATGGCACAACAATTTCTCATATTGATGTTCCCTGAGCAATGTAATTATATAAACAGTATATGATCCCAATGCCTTAACCAGTTGTAACTACCTCCCTGACATCCCGTTTCTAAACAAGACCTGGAAATGCCTACAGCAACTGACTGGAACCCTTTACAAATAAAAATTAAATATACACAGAATGAGAATGAATGACCAAGCACCCTGAAGCACAGGAGCTAAAAACTACCGTGAAGTAGTTTGAGATATAATGGATGACACATAGCAGGACATTTGAAAATCTGTTATTAGCTAGGAACGAGAAAACAAACAAAGGTATGGAAGAACTAGTTAGGTGAGCAGAGAGGCTAAAATAAAGGCCATGTTTGTTACTATAAAGGCACAAGAATATCTTAAATTTACCCAAATCAGAAATCAGCACTCACAAAGGAATGTTTAACTGTTTTTCATGTTTAGAGCAGGAAAAAAGTTCACTAGCACCACACACTATTCACAGCCTTCAGTAAATATTCAAGGAATTGATTTTTCCCATCAAAAACAGGCTCACACAAAATGATAACCCATCCAACAGACTGTACTCTAATTAAGGATCACCACAGTTGCTAGAATGATAAAACTAAGTTTTGCATATATCCCGTCACAATGACTAAGCATTGTACAAGTTTGATGAAGTTGAAGGAAAAAAATACAATAATTTAAAAAATCAGTATATGATCCAATCAGGCATTAATACTCTTAGGAAAATTACATGAGTCTTTGCAAGACATAAAAAAACATATATGTTCTCCTTAAAACTAGAAAAATAAATAAAACACGTGATGTCAAACTTTCAAATTAATAATTTAGACTATCTTGATCATTAATACAAGTTATCTAGAAAGGATGGGAAAAGCTTGCTTTTAAGATGGTGGGAAAAGTTTTAATACCTTCTAACTCACGTTGTCTTCCATCACATTCTTCACTGGGACTCTTTCCAGCATCTGCTTTAGTTCCTTCTGCACTAACAGCAACTGTTGTATCTATTACCGATGGTTTAACATTTACCTCAGAAACCTACAATGTTATAATAAAATAGGAATATTTAAAACTGACAGAACAAGTATATATAAGAAAAAAAAAGAATTATACTCAAATAGATTTTAAAAGTCTATTAAAATAGTCATAAAACCATCCAGAAGAATTTCTCAGAATTGCTTAGCCCTCATTTAACTAGTTGAAACCACAATCTATTATTTATAAACTATGTGCAGCAATTTCTATTTTAAAGATAAACTTAATTAGACATCTAGATAAAGAGAAGCATTACAACTTAGAACAGTCAAGTCTCTGAGATTAGCCTTAATTTTGTGTCCTTTCCCACAAAGTTTGTTAATATCCACAGATTTACTAATCAAATTCTTATTTTTATTTTATCAATCCAGTAAACACAGACTTGTTTTTTTCCCCTGTGCAATACTGTATTAGTAAAGATAGTTTTCTGGAGAACTTTGGTCCTATTCTTCACTAAAGGGTTTTTCAAGGACTAGTAAGGCTGTCAGCCATGGTTCAGGATTGTCTGGAGCATAACTTGAAACAAATTAATGTTTCTCCCCAGCTCAGAATTACAAGATACAAAAAAAGTTCATTCTACAACACTGGTTCTCCTGCAACTTCTTGCTGCCTGGCCCTTAATCTTTATTTATAAAAGGCATCTTCAATTCATAAAGATGTTTTTTATAGGCATCAAAAGATACCTATGATGAAAATTTAGGCCTGTAGGTTCTAAAAGAACTGATGCACCATCATTGTATCGTTGCATATCACTTATACCTAGAACACCACAAAAGTAAATACTTACCTGGCATTTAAGTCTGTCATGTGGTGCTGTTATGGTGCAATAATTTAGAAATCCAATCCAGAACTTCTGGGTTTGTGGAAATACACAACTACACAGTCTGCCTTCTTTAAACTGACATAACTGTATTTGAGCAGTACAGAGACTTCTAACAGTCCACATTTTCTTAAAAGTAACCTCTAGATCAAGATGATGACACTCTCAGAAGCTGTTTTACCATGGAGCTACACAGGGAATATCAACAGACGACCTCTTGGACACGACAATTGCACAGTAGAAACTTCCTCTCTTCTAAACATAACCTGTTTAAAAACATGAAGAAACAAAACAAAAACAGAACATGAAGTAGCTGAAAGGTAGCTGCACACCAAGGCCCTGACCCTATAAACATAGCTCCCTTCACAGCCCCCTCACATTTAGCTTTCAAGGGATCACAACCCAAAACATAGATGTGTTAACAGTTGATTTGTAAGAAAATGTAACAGTTTCAGGCAGAACTTTTCAGTTGCTACTCCTCTCTCCCTCCAGCACCCATCTAGCACTGTGCTATTCACCACCAACCATAAACTGAGTTATTCGTTTCAAAAACAGGAAGAACTACCGTTGATAATACTGCAGAGACCAAACAAACAAAGCCTCCCTTATAATTAACAACATGAACAGGTGGTTCTTTCTGCCCCTGCCGAAAAATTTGACAGGCCTGTTCCAGCCACTTAAGCCAACTGCCTTCAAAACCAAAGTGGCGATGCCGGAGCCTGGTGAGACTCAGGCTTGCTGGTCAGTACCAGAAAAACCTCGTGCTTTTCTGTGCTGCAAGGGTCTCACGGGAGTTACACACAGATCAAGCTGTAAATCTGGTTTACACCCAGCAAGACTCGGACTCTAAAGGATAATACACAGAAATACAATTGCTTAAACAGGCTATTGCCCTGACTACCAGTGCAAAACAAACAGCACTGTTCTGAGTGGACAGGGTCTCAGCTCCACATTTAATCCCACTCAGGTGAGCTTCAATTTATCTATTTCATCTCGTGGGCCGTAAATTGAGGCTTACAAAGCAATTTGACTGTTCCTCCCTCCCCCCACGCCCAGTAAACAACCGCCATCAACAAGCGACACAGAGCTCAAACTGCGAGACCCACTTTTCACGTGTGACATCTACAGAAAGCCAGCCGACAATATCAGCGATCGCGACGTTAAGAAAAGCCACGAAATCTTTTACACTCGAGCCAGAAAGCCAATTTTTCAGCGGGCCGACTGCTTTCCAACTTTAACCTTAAACACACACACACACACGCCCTCTTTTCTCCCCGCCCCTCCCTGCGGCGGAGCCAAGATGGCGGCGGGTGCCGCGGGCAGCCCGACCCGCACCCCGCCCGCGGCGCCCAGCGCCGGCCGCGCCGCCTCGCCCCGCACCTAACCTCGCCCCGCACCTAACCTCGCGAGACCGCGGCGAGGCTTCGGGGTGGGAGGGGGGAAGGGGGAGCCCGCGGCTGGGGGAGCCGCCATGATGTGCGGGTGGTAGTTCTGCCTCTGTTCCACTAATTGCTCTGAGCTCAGCACCCCACCCACAGGCATAGGGTTGTGGTGGTGTAAGTGGCTTTTCTGGAGTAGGAAATAAAAGTCTGCAGGATGGTGTATGTACGTGCAATCATCACGCAAAGTGCATATACAGAGGCGAGACCCTGCTGTAACATAACCTGGCATTGTACATGCTAGCCTATAATGAAGATAAATTAGCAGAGTTTTGGCAGGAACGTAATATTTAAAACGTAAATCACAGGGAAAAAAATAGCTTTTATTACGTATATAGGTGATCAGGCCACAACAAATGCGAACAAACGCACGTCGCTGAGTTGGGAGGTGCCGATCTGCGCGCTGCTCTTCAGCATAAGGAATAAAGGCGTTCAGTGCGGCAGGTGCTGGCGGCGTGACAGCGTTCAGAAAATGTGTCTGGAAGTGCTGTTGGCATCTTTTTGGTTAACACGGCTTTGAAATTGCTTACTGGGAGTCTGATCGGTTGCCTTGGATTTTTATTTATTTGTTTACCTATTTATTTATTTATTCTCCTGTGATAGCTCACGTTCTCAATTTATAAATTAAAATACAGCTTTTAAAGAAGGGGGGAGAGAAATTAATCAAGGGCACAATCCTATTTATCCTCCTAATTACAGTAATACAGAAATGTCTGTGTGCCATTTTCACAGGGACAAAAGGTGAATATCTTGCATTTTTGCACGAATGGTGATCTGTAAAAAGAATACATATATAAAAATATGAACAAACTCCATGGGACTGATAGAAGATACTGAAGTCTTCATGCATAAAACATTGTTTTATTTTAATTTTTCTGTGTGTTGAGGAATAGTCCTTTAATAATACTTTACAAAAGGTGTTGCGCATGGTTTTGGTGGTTTGGGAAATTACTTAAACTAAATTCGATGCACATATTTTGTATGGACAGGAAGAGGAAGCGGCAGCAACAGCAACTGACTTGCAGCCCAAATCCACATGAAAAATAGTTGCAAAAGAGGGCCCTGGGTTTGTCTTGCACACAACCAAACCATCTTATGGTGAAATTACTGCCTTCTCTTTTTGTCATCTTGTACTTTTTCCCCGTATTGACAGGACGAGGTTGAGAAGGCTGCATAAGTCCTACTAGTGGAAAAAGAATCTTTCCTTAACTATAGAGTTCTAATTTGTAGCAGACATTAGTATGGAGAAAATGTTTACACCTGAATTGATACTTTGGGTGACAGTTTAGGCAAGTACAAAAGTCACTAAAATAGCAGGAGGACCCTTGTCATTCTCATCTGTCCAGAAGTGTGTAGATTAATGTTAAGTACATTTGTTAGCCTCTTGTTCCTTCTGTTCTGAGTCTGATCTATTTATTTACTGGAAGATTAGTGACGTAGATTAAAATTATTAGATTTCTGAGTTGGTGAGAATTAAACCTTTAATCAGGGGTAGTTCCAAGTACAGGAAAAGCAAGTAATTGTCAAGGACATCAGTTAGGGAGATGTGTCTGACTGAAATGTAGCAGCTGTCACTTGTGTCTCTTTTGCCCTTTTAGAAGAAAGTAGGACTTCTTCAGCTCTGTATTTAAACTCCATCCTTTCTCTTTCCATTTCCTGTACCTAGGGTAGATCGGATCCTTACCATTAGAGTGTGAAAGTCTTGTTTATCTGCTGTGTGTTGATGTTTAGGTATAGTTATCCATATTCAGCATTTTGTAGCATGACATGTACATTTCTGTCTTTGTTCCTTTAGTGCTTGCTGTTCTTTATAATACTCTGGCCTTTTCTTAAGACTAAAATGTACAAAAAAAAAAAAAAGGCATTTGAGGCATGAATTCTATAAAGGCATGAGTTATATAAAAAATTCAGTGGTTTTGAAATGTGGTGTTTTCCAGAACAGGTATTTTAGAGCACCAGTACAGCTAAGTTGCAACTTACTTAGAAGTATGTCTAAAATCAGTTCCCAGGCTGAGCTAAAGCAGCAAAAGGAGCTTTAGGTAATATGATTTTATATTTGTTACATTTTTGGTCAGCATGAGTAAGCTGGTTAGTGGTGTGATTACTATAATGTGTCTCTGCTAGCAAGACTGAATACTTGCTTTACACATTGAGTCCTATGTGGAAAAGAGGAGATATAGAGAGAAAATCAATTGAGAGTAAAGCTTAACTTGGAAGTCTTATTATTGACAAAGGTATTGCATGTATTATTCAGAAATATATGTAGTTAAAAACTATGTCTTCTATTGAATGTCTATTTTCTATGAGCTCTGCATGGTAAATTTTCCTGGAGAATGTGGAAGATTCTTGTTTTGGATGGATGCCATTGACAGAATTAATACAGTGCTTTGCAACATTAATTCAAATTGTCCTAGATCCAAATGATGATATATGGATTGAAAACTTCAAGAAAATGCAATGATTTATTACAGCATATTAATATCTGAAGAACTCATAAGGAAAAGAGTAAGTGTTTTTTACAGGCTAAGCATGAGCACATAGGACATTACATTTGGGCAACCTATGGGTTTTAATGGTAGCTGGCCATAGCTAATCCATTTCCTTATATCCACTGAAATAGTCATCAGTAGATGCTGAAAAGGAATGTAACTCCCTCTCTTGAAATCTGTTCAGTTGTCTGTGCTCTAAGGCCTGTTGCTGATACGGCATACACGTCTCAGACGGAAACTGCTAAGTGGCGAAAAAAAAGCCGTTAGAAAGTGTAGATTCTTGTGAGATAAAAGAGCTAAATTTTGATACATTTAAGACGAGGAAAAGTGCTGATATGAGCAAGTATAAAATCATAAAGAAAAGACAGGGTGTCAGAAGATAGCAGTTATGCAAAACAGAAGCTGTGCTCTGGGGAGCACATGTCCCTTCTCAGGACTGGTTGTTTGGCTAGCAGTGACTCTTTGTGCCTCTTAAAAGAGGTGGTGAGCATATTAATACTTCATCTAGTAGCTATTATTTGTGTATTATAACCAATAAATTTCTTTACACTTCTAACCTGGGTGCTTGCAGAATCACTTTCTGTGTTTAAGCTGTCCAAAGAGGTATGATTGCAGGAGGTAGAAGTTTGCAGATAGAGCAAATGCAGGAAGTGTACCCCAAAAAATGAGTTCAAAAAGTACAGAGTTATTTCCAGATTAGAAACAATCTGTTTTGAAAGGAGGCTATTGACTTCATGGCAGAGGGAGGAAGAGTTAGGGTGGAAATGTATAGCTGCAAGGGAACTGTGAGAGAAGTGTGTTAAAGAAGCTGAAGATACGTGTTGAGGCTCATGACAGAGAAGAACAACAGCAGAAGGCTTTCAGAACGCAAAGTTCAGCATCTGGCTTGCAAAACAGCTATGATATTAACAGCTGGTTTTATGAAATTTTAATTAGCAACCTATAGCAAAAATATTAACAATGATACAGACATTTTTTAAAAAAATATTTAATAAAAAATAAAAAATTAAAATTAAGTTGACTTTGTTAAAAGGCATGGTGAAAATAGATCCAGTACTTCACTGAATGCTGACTGAAATCCTTCTCAGGTGTACTTCCAAAAAAAAAAAAAAATACATTTTCAGTAACTACTTGCAAGAATTAAACGATAAGAACAAAAACAGTGACTATAAATAAATTTGCTGGAGAAGGGGAGTTTGGGGCATTATATGGGAAGATCATTTCTCAGAGCAGAGAGTGCAGTTATTTTTCTTAATTATTTTTTTTTCCTGTTCCTGTCCTGTCTTTTCAAGTCTGTGGGAAACAAAACCAGGACTACATCTTTGCTAGTGAACTTTAGTAATGTTACCATTTTCTAACAAAGTCAACAGTTAAGGAATAGTCCATGTTTAAGAGTGGGCTTGGATTTTATAGAACAGGTACAACTTGCATTAATTGTTGGGCTTGTCATAGCAAACAGAGAGTTTAATTCTAAAGAAAGTAAATAAAGATATTTAAAGTTCTTAAAAACTGTACCACATATCATCCAAAAGTGTGAGGAGGAAAAGGTGGAATATAAATATTGGAACACCAAAAAGTGACAAGGAGGAAGAAAGTGGATTTAAAGAAGCTGATATCTTAGAATAGGGATTACTCTGTTATTGTATTATTAATTACTACTATTACTATCTACTAGTTTCTAGCTATTGTTTTGACTATAAGCTGAATAAATTGCAGTGTCTCCCAGTATTTGAGCCCAAGTTTCTCAGCAGTATCTAAGCAGATGAAAAACATTACTCTCAGATGGGCAGACATTGCATCATTAGTTTGCATAAATTCTAGAAAGCTAAAATATCTGTTATCCTTTAAATATAAAGCCTTGACTGGTGAATAAGGCTTTATCATAGAATTCTGAGTAAATGGGGGAAAAACCTTACCCTGCCTCCTTTAAATTGTCCTTAAACATGTTTTAATTTTTTTTTATAGTCTATGAAATCAAAACCTATCTTAACTTGCAATTTGAACATAATACATTGCAGTAAATAGGACAGACTTACTAGATACAGCCCTTTAATTTGACCCCCTCAGGCACAATCAGAACACACATACAATGGGAGACTGTTGTCATACTGAGTTCATTTTAGCAAAGAAAATCATTCAATGCTGAAGGCTCTGCCTTTCTGAAAAAAAAGGTAGTACGTAATATAGTATGTAGGTAGCATGTCATAGTTGGTTACCTATGCTGAACCTTACCAGAAGTTCAGTTCAAGCCTGAATGATTTTGATTGAGTTTAGTCATACCCAACATAACCTTTTACTACTATATAATATGATTTGTGCACTGACCAGTCTGTAGTTGATGTGAGCTGCAAGTGAGGCTGTGATCGATGTAGCTAATTAAATAAAACAAATATTGTGAAGAGTAACCGACATTGCATGATTTGAGGGTCCTTAAACAAGATGGTAAGATCTTATTTAAGAGGAGTACATACCACTAGTTTATCATGGTTGTATCTGTTAAAGCTTGTCATTATCTTTATTTCTGCCTGTTCAAAGTTCTGCCCCCAGTTTATCACTTGGTTGCAACTTAAATTGACTTTATTGAAGGTGAATCGCAAGGTACACTTCATTTTTATTCCCATCTTTATCTAGAACATTCTTTCAATTAAAGCTGAGTAACACCAGCTAACAGAAAGACTGGGGGTAAAATTTCCCCTGGGTTGACTCACAGCTGCTATCTAGTCCTAAGATGACATGTTCGAGTTACTTTTCAATATCAAAGAGAAAATAGTTCTTCTTCAGTTTCCAAACACCTCATCTGTCTAGATTAGCGTTATGTAAATCATGCGTTAAATCTGATTCTGCTTCCTAGACAATCTACTAGGTCAGCCTTTTAGCAACTTTACATCTCCCAACAGTCTCTGAGAGTTTAGTTTGGGTCTTTACGTGTTTACGTTATCATCTAGTTGCAAGATTAAAAAGTCATTTTCAGTATTGATTATTATCATGTCACTGATGGAGGAAGTAAGATAAGAGTTTGCTTGTCCTTTGTGGTATGCAGCTGACCATTTTAGATGAGAAAATTTTCCTTCAGTGGCAGTTAGCCTGTATAATTAATCTTTGATTTTTGTTGTCACACATAGCAAACGTGTCAAGAAGGCTGTTCAAAAAGAGTGGTAGTGAATAGAGGCACTTCCTGTTTTCTGTCTAAGTCGTATTCATTCTGACCCCCCTAAAATTTATTTATGTCTTTAACATTGACTTGCCTTCACAGTAAGCTAAATCAGCTCATACCATATCTTAAGATGAAGTGTCTCACCCTCTGAATGGATGTTCTTTCAGACATGTGAGCTGGTTGATTTAGAAGACCAGCTGTCAGATGGCTTAAACAATTGCATGTATCCTACATTTAGTTGGTTGTATATTGTTGGAATACAGTCATAATTTTACAAGAGGAGAATCTAATGCTTACAGCTTTTTAGGGCAGTGACTTCAGGACTCACTCTAATGCTTGATTCACTGGTGGTGATCTCAACAAAAAATTTGTAATACACTCATGGATACATGTGTCTCCACATGTAACACACCTGAGGATTAAGAAAATCAGCATGCAGAGCAAGAACACTGTAGGTTACTCATTATCTGGGTAATAGAAGAGGAGTTTAGCTAGTTATAAACTGGAAAAATACTCCCACCCCATCAGGTCATAGGAGTTTCTGTAATGTCTGAACAGTAGATGGCACTGCTGGTTTTGTCTTGTCTTTATAGATCAATATTGTCAACATAAATGTAATTTGCCTTTTCAAGTTCCCATTTTCACAGTACCTTTGATCTGGCCAAGGAGTCAAGCAGAAGTCTGAAATGCAAACCTTTCCTAAATAAAAATAATAAAAAAATGTGTTCAGAGGGCTTGAGCACCTCTGCTATGAAGACAAGCTGAAAGCGCTGGGGTTATTTGTCCTTGAGGAGGAAGATCTGTGGAGGCCTTCTGGTACTTAAATGGTGCCTAAAGGAAAGACTATCAGGGAATATAGTGATAGGACAAGAGGCAATGGTTATAAACTAAGAAAGAGTAAATTTAAGTTAGACATAAGGAAGGAATCCTTTACACTCAGAGTGGTGAGGCACTGCAACAGGTTGCCCAGAGAAGCTGTGGATGCCCCATCCCTGGAGGTGTTTAAGGCCATGGGGCTTTGAGCAACCTGGTCTGGTGGGAAGTGTTCCTGACCATGGCAGGGGGGTTGGAATTAGATGACTTTTAAGGTCTCTTCCTATCCAAACCATTCCATGATTCTGTAATATTGCCAGGTGATTAATTTGAGGGAACAGAAAACAAAAACAAAACCAACAAGAAATCGTTATAAATCTACAAGCATAAAACAGATCTTCGTCATATGTTGCAAATTGTCTTTAAAAATTTCCTGGCAGTCTTATGCCCTGTAGAACAAACTGTACTAATATTTTCTGAAACGAGTAGTCAGAACAGGGGTAGTGGTTTTTCTTTTTTTTTTTCTAATTATTTTTGCTAGCTTTTGTTATAGTTGAAAAACCTAGTTGAAATGACCTAGGTGACAATAAAGATATTTGTTCAGCAATCCAGAACTGCTCTTGGTCTTTATTCTCCCAGAAATAATGATTTTTTATTTATTTTTTTATTTCCCACATAAAAGTAGCCCAAATATATGCATATTGTTTGATACTGAGTTATCTTTCATAAATGTTCATACCTTTCCTGAAAGGCACAGCAAATTTGGGTGTGTTTGTTTTCATATAACCAGGCATTTTTATATTTTGCCTCTCAGTTTTTGACATCTTGGGTGGGATTCATCAAAGGAAAGCAGGCGTAGGCTAGTCTAGACGTGGATATTTGAGCTAGTCATTCTGAGCTGCCTCGCTGGTCAGAGAGGAGAAACAGGCATTTTTGGAAAGAGATTTATTTCATCCCAAATTAGAATTTTAAAGTATGCTAGATGAATCACCCTCTAAAACCGCTTATTTTTTCTTTATTGATATTGATGAAGGTCTAAGAAACTTCTTCAGAAGTAAATGGCTTCAGTTTGGCAAAATGAACCTCTGTCCTGGCAACAGTGTACACTCACTCGGCTGCCAAATGCTGAGTCTGCCATCATTTGTAATTCTGAGGTGAGATGAATTACTGTCTGAAAGCCAGACAGCAAAACCTGAATTCATCCATTAAATAGAAAAAAGGAGTCAGAAAAATGGACACCATAGAAAGGGAATGGCACATTTCTGTTAAATCACTCCATCTGTGTACAATTTGTCTCATTTCATTTCCTTAGACATTATTTAGTGTCTACTTTTGCACTCCATCTTTTTTCTCTTGTCACAGCCTGCACGGGTGACTATGTTCAGCTTCGCAGATGACATGCCCATGTTCCTCTCCATACTGCTCTCTGTGCAAACCTTTCTGTCAGTGTTGTTTTGTTGTTTTCTCTATTAAATATGAGGATCATTAGAGGAGTGAGAAGAGAGGTGTTTTCAGACAGTAACAGCTCATAATCATCACTATTGATGTATAGGCTTCTGCAATTCCTCTCCAAGGTCCAGTTCAATACCCAGGTAGCTAGGTAGATAGGTGGCATCTTTCACGGGTCCTAATATTTAAAGTCTAACAGATTGATAAGTTATGAAATTTTTGCCTGATTCTTTCTGAATTTATCTTATTTCTTTCCCAGTTCCATAATACCCTTGGAAAAATAATATGTGTATTTATGTAATTAGAAAATATTTTAAAATCTTTGTACTTTTGATACTTTCCCTGTATTGCATAATGTATTGCATGTGCAGTTACCAAAAATCATCCATTTCATCTGCTTTTTCTTTTTTTTTTTTTGCCGGCTGTCTATTTTTGACCCTTTAACTTACCTTCCTATCATTTTATCTTGTCATCTTTATATTTCACTTTAAACCAATTGAAGGCATGTAAAGTGGAGGACTTTGAGTATGCTTACATCATACCTCTTTATAAATATTTCCCATGAATCCACTACATTTTGCATGTGACATTTCTAGAAATAGCATTACTTCTAAAAGCATTTGCCTTTCTGTGACTAATTAAGCAAATTACCACTATATGTTTTGTGATATGCTTTCTATCAGTATATTAGTCTTATTAAACTTTTGTCCATGTAGAAAAAGTAAAGAAAACTTACCTAAATAAACTAACGGTGTGAATATGACGTGGATTAGTTAAGCCACATTAATTCTTTGTAGCTAGTGGTTCAGTATTAAAATGGTAATAAGTGAGTTTGTATAAGTAAACAATGTTTGGATGTTAAAATAAAGTTCTCAAAACATATTAATACATTTTTTATCTTTTTTGTTTGTTTTTGTTGTTGCTTGTTTCTATGAATAGAAAGGTAAAAAGTACAGATAAGATTGATTCCTGTATTTAAGCAGGAGTATGATCATTGTAGAAATCCAGAAAGGAATTGAGCAAAAAGATGGACTCCCTGAGTAAAGACATAAGTGACCACTTCAGCTCTTGGGGGCCACTTTTGATCTTCATGTGAGCAATTGTCTCCCTTTCCTGTAAAAATATACCATCCTCTTTCCATGCAGGCAGTATGCGATGGATTAGCACAGCCCCTAAGTGCTCACAAATGACATTTAATGACTGAAGTGACTTGTCCTTTCTTTCACCAGGTAACGTACCACAACAGCATATGGTACTGTCTACTGATACTCTATAACTGCACCAGCACTAACATTTAACTTAAATGTTTTATTTTCTGGAAACGAAGGTACTAGTTTGTGAAGAGAATGTAATTTGTTGATTTGCTATGATGAAATATTCTTCTTTATCTAAAAGTAACCTCTTTGTAAGGAATTGTGGCAAGTTCAGTGCAAAGTAAGGGAAAATTTGTTGAGCAGGTCAATAGTAAAGGGCTTGGTGAGACTCTTCAAGGAGGAGAGATTCCTTACACAGGAAATGACAAGGCAAATTTAAGATGAGATCTTAATTTGTATTCATAGGATCTATTTTGGCACATTTGGTATTAGATCATTTTTTAAAATATCATGTCTCTCTCTTCTGAGTTCTGTTTTAGCTTCACAGCTCCTTCAGCTCTAATTTTCACTTTATATTTTATGTCAATATGTTTTACTGGCTAAAATCATCTCCAACAATGTAAAATGAGCAAAAGACATTATTGGAATGATACTTTGCAGTAGTACATTAAAGCTGTTGAACAACATTTGCATAACACTTGCTAAGAAGCTCTTTCTACATTACTGTAGTATATCAAGGTCACATTTAACTTCTACTCTACATTGGAGATAGAGCAAAACTGTAAATCTGACTAGTTTGCAGGAGCTTTCCTTTCTGAGAATTCTACCACCATTCTGATACAACTGCATGTTTATAGTAAGTATGCTCTTGAATGACTTGGAGGTCTTGTAATAGCCATTTGTTTATAAGGATGATGTAAAAGCATCAGTGCATTCATTGGCTGTATGATGTTGTTCCAAGTGAAATGTGGGAAGTGGTGGAGTCCTAGTTCCTCGGGGTATATAAGATATATGTGGACAGGGCACTAAGGGACATGGGACTTGGTAGGTCAGGCTAATGGTTGGACTTGTTGAACCTCAGTGTCTTATACAACCTAAATGATTCTATGATTACTGCAGCAAATAGTTAAAAAGGAGGCAAAAATTGATGTAACATTTCAGTCCTTCAGAGCAACCTGCATGAAATTCATGTCCCGAATGTTTTTGTATGCCCTCCATTTTCCCACCATGACTACAAATACTGCTAACTGTTACCAGCTGTTCAATGTGAGGAACTGAAGCCAGAAGGGGGGGGGTTGTGAAATATCAACGGTTTACTAATGTTCACTTTAAACTATCCGATGTCTTAAAAAAATGGAAAATTGAATCAAAACTTTCTGGAGTATCTTTGCTATACCTGGCTGCTGTAATAACCTTTTTCTGTCAGATCCACTGAATCTTTCTGGAGAAGTAAATGTGAACAAATCAGGGTTATTCTGATAACATCATCTACCAGGAGATCAAGTTTTTGTCCTACCAAAGCATAGTTTTTGATTTCGGTAATACTGTTTTCTGCATAACGTAAGATATCCTGAAACAAGTAGAAAGCTTACTGCTGTGGCGTACAGTGAACATGAGGATCTAACAGCCTAACTAGTCTAGCTCTAGAACAGCCTAAATATGACTTCTGTGAAAAAAAAGTTAAAGAAACCTCTCTCCTTACAACAGTTAACGTATGTTTTCAGTGCTACTGTTTTTATTTCCAAGGTATGAATTCTAGACATAAAAATTCCCATTTGGTCATCTTATTTCGCATATCTGACTTTTTTTTTTTTTCTTGATACATGGATTACATTCTGTAGGCATTTAAATGGCTTAGCTCCAGTAGAAAGTGTGGGAATATACCTATCCTGAAGTAGCTAACTGGTGAAAAGCTCATCTGAGGTGAACTCTGTTCCAGATGTGGCAGAACTGTGCTTAGAAGGAAAACCATGAAGACCCTCTGAGGAGAGGCCTTGCTCTTCTGCCAGAAATGCCATCCCAGACCTGAGAATTTTTAAATAAATTTTCACTTGAATGTTTTTACTGCTATAGGCAAAAACAATTTGTTGAAAAATCACTGTGTTTTTGTATGGCAATCATGCCTGATTATATTCTCTTGCTGTGTAGCCTCAGGAAGAACCTTTGCACAAACTTCTTGCATAAGCAACCTTACAGAGTGTTCCACTGCAGAGAAGGGGAAGTGTCGTGTCTCTCAATCCCTGTTATGTGTGGCAGCAAGCAGCAGAACCAGATGTCAAATAGTGATTTCCTGACCCTGGTTCCCAGGAGTCCTAAACATGAGCAAGGAGGTCTGCCCCCAAGCAAGGAGACTGCATGTCTCAGCCCAAACCATTCTCCCACCCTGGCAGGGAGCTATCACTGCTGTGAAGCCTGTGGGAGACCAGAGCACTTTTGGAACAAAAATAAATAAATAATTTCAGAGTGCCTTCATTCATAGGTGTACCTTACCTTACAGGTGACATTTGAACAAAAAAAATATGTCTTTCCTTAAAAATACGCTTAAAAAATATCACAGTGCCTTCAATATAATTTGCTGTTTCATGAGAAGTCTTAAATGCTGTAAAATGGTCCATGATGACTTTTCAATGTGTAGTGCATCAATGTTGGCAGAACATGGTGTCTGAATGTGTCTCAATATTGTGATTTGTCTCTGAATTACTGGCACTCATTTATTTCTTCTATGTTTTTGTATCTTATAATATTAATATAAAATATTAATATTTTGTATTAGCTTTCCGGAATTAAATTTTCAGGAATTTCAGGAATCGTATCTCATGGTGTTTCCTATTAGTTTTGATCATAACAAAAAATCCCTAAATATTCAGTAAAGTTAGTAAAAAAAAAATCCATTTAAAATTCAGTCTTTTGTAATTTACAAGACAGTGAATAGATATCTCTGAGAACTTGTTGAACTGCAGCAATAATACCAAGTCAAATGTGCAAATATGTTTTTGGAATAATCATTAGAGATGGATGACAAGTGTTTTATGAATAATTTGAGCATAAACTATTGAAAGCATCTCATAAAAGTTCAGATAGTTAAAGAAACATGAGACTAACTCTTACGTAGTAGAAATATTTCATTTCAAACTTTTTCTTTGTCCTTACTGGACAACATTTCTCCTTGCAGGAAGTGTAAGTGACAAAACATACACAAAATCTCTTCTGTCAGTATTGTATAGTGAAAAAAATAATTCCTGTTGATTTTAAAATACATGAAAGTTGTGTATTTTTTATTTACATGAAATCATGATTCTTGTGAGAAATACAATTCGTAGGCAAAGATGCTTACAGAACATACAGGAAAAGTAATGACAGCTCAGAGTTAGAATCCCTAATGAACATCTTATACATGGTGGCTAGAGGATGTGACCAAAAGAATGTATTTTTACATGTTTTTAAAAGAGACTTTGGCTTACATGCCTCTTTCATTTGGAGAATAGATGAATACATAGCTCCTAAACTTGGAAGACAGGCTATTTGTGCTTTTGTCTGACTGCATGGGAATTCATAGAATCTAAGAAAGAATGGAGTTGTATTTTTATTTTCTCTTGATCAATCAACACAGCTGTCAGGGAACAGTATATTTTATGATATTTTAATAGGTACACAGCCTTTAAATGCATATTGAAGAATTTTTGAAGCATTCTTTTCCTTGAGCAGTTTAAAGTTCTATTAAAGTTCCAAAGTTCTTTATAAATAATAAAGCTATAACTTTGGAATTATATACATTGGTCAGTCTTTGAACCTGCATGAATGTGTAAGCTTCAAAAAATTCTCAGTTACATTTAATTGGGTTCAATGTTTTCAGGAGTGCTAGTTGACTTTAAAGAATGGGAGGGCAAAAGTAATTCTTTGCCCTTGCATCCTCACTGAAGCACAAGGTTAGAATCATAGAGTATCCCCAGTTAGAAGGGATCCCCAAGGATCATGTAGTCTAACTCCTGGCTCCTCGCAGGACCACCCAAAAATCAGACTCTATGTCTGAGAAGCATTGTCCAAACGCTTCTTGAGCTCTGCCAGGCTCAGTGCTGCGACCACTTCCCTGGGGATCCTGTTGCAGTGCCTGACCGCCCTCTCACTGAAGAACCTTTTCCTAACACCCAGCCTGACTCTCTCCTGGCACAGCTCCGTGTTGTTCCCTCGGGTCCTGTCACTGTCACCAGAGAGAAGAGGTCAGTGCCTGCCCTTCCACTCCCCTCATGAGGGAGCTGCAGGCCGCCATGAGGCCTCCCCTCAGTCTGCTCTGCTCTGGGCTGAACAAACCAAGGGGCCTCAGCCACTCCTTGTATGTCTTCCTTGCCCTCTAGACCTTCACCGTCTTTGTTGTCCTCCTTTGGATGCTCTCTAATAGTTTCATATCCTACTTATATCGTGGCACCCAAAACTGCACACACTACTCAAAGTGAGACCACACCAGAGCAGAGCAGGACAATCCCTTCCCTTGACCAGATAGCAATGCCATGTCTGATGCACCCCAGGGTATGGTTGGCCCTTTTGGCTGCCAGGGCACGCTGCTGGCTCATGTTCAATTTGCTCAACCAGAACCCCCAGATCCCTTTCTCTGGGACTGCTCTCCAGCCTCTTGTCCCCCAGTCTGGGTATCTAGGGTTGCCCCTTCCCAGGTGCAAAATCTAGCACTTGCTTTTGTTAAAATTCATGTGGTTGGTGATTGTCCAGCCCTCTTAATTTGTCATGATCTCTCTGCAAGGCTTCCCTCTACATTTGAGGGAGTCAACAGCTCCCCCTAATACAGTATCATCTGGAAACTTACTTAGTATGAATTCAAGTCTAGCATCCAAGTAATTTATGAAAACATTGAAGAGAACTGGCCCTAAAGTGGAGCCCTGTGGAACCCCACTAGCAGCTGATCACCAGAGTGATGTAACCCCATTCCTTCTGATGCTGCAGAAGAAATGAAGGCAACACTTGCACCATTTCAACCTGGGTGGAAACTTCATGGATAAAGACTGTGATAGCACTCTGTTCAAATCAGTGAATACACTGACTGGTGTTTTGTTAGGAGTTAGATGAAACTCTAATTAAATTTTCAGTTGCTGTTTGGTTACAATTCCATAGTTGTCTTGGTTAGTATTCCTGTTTCAATTAGCTTTTTAAATGAGGGAATCTTTAATTATGACAGCCCATGTTCAGATAATACACGTGTGAATGGGAGTTTTTGGAGGGTAACCTGTCAGACAGTAAAATGCTGTAAATCCACCATGTGGCCATATAGACCTTGTGCTACAAAAGCTTCAAGTTAATTCAGCAAAAATCTAACATTCTTGTAATGATGTAGAGCAGAAATAATCTTCTTGTATATTACTTTTTTTTTTTTTAATAAAAGTAATTTTAGTACTTTTTGCTTCAGGCCTTTTTACTACAAAATAATATTGCATATCATTCTTTAGAGTCTGATTTATTGAATTTTAAATTAAGATTAATGGATAATATTTTGTCAGTTTCTAGATTTTTATGCTTTCAAATAAGATGAATCCAAGGGGAAATAATTATTACCTTGTAATTATGAGTTGTGCAAGATGAAGAAATTTACATATGCATGGCTCAGATTGTGAAGTGCAAATATCCTCAAATGAGGAAAATTTCTATAACTTTAGCCTTTTGCTGAAATAGTTCAGTCTGAGTCATAATATTCTCAGGATAAATGCATTTGACTTCAGATTGGCATACCTCCCATTATATTTCCCTTTTCTGTGCAACTGATCTCTGCCTGCCTAATTTCTATGATTTAAAACTGAAAAACTGTCATGATACTGTACATTTTGCAAAACAAAAATAAATTAAATAAATAAATAAGATCATATATATATATGTGAAGCAAAACGGAATTTGGATTCAGTTCCGAACATTTAATAAGAAAAAATTACCCCCTTAGTAAGAATGCCAACCAACACCAGAAATAACAGCAGTTATTTCAGTTTTTGATGTCAGATAGTGATCTGTGTATGGCGCACTTCTAAGACTGTACTAGCTTAGATCTTAGACTGTAGTAGCTGTTTTATTTAAAAAATAGGACCTTAGCACTATCTTTCTGGGTGTTCTGAAAGGCTGTACCTCTATATAACCTTTACTGAAGTTCCAGTTTCCTCTCCTTTAGTGTTTTGAATAAAAAATAGATCAAAATTTAAATTAAACCAAGCAAAGGATATTATGGAACTAGATTACTAGCTCTTAAAAAAGTAACTCAGTCCAAAATTCCAGTATTCTAGAGCAAGAGTCCTGCTTACTCCAATTACTATCTTTGAGCTGCCAAATCTCAATTTTCAGTATTAATAAAGCTAGAATGAAACACCTTTTTAAATGTTTGATTAATTTTCAGCACTTTCAGTCAGAAAGGACAGATAGATGCCTTCAGGATGAATTCAGACAAATATTGGTGTTGTCTCCAGGGAGATTTGTGAGAAGGAAAACACCAAGTGCTACTTTTTTTTTTCCTTAGGTTTATTGTGATTCAGAACTGTAGGTAAGTGTCTTTTTTTCTCTCAACTGATGGAACAACACAACCTTTGAGCTGTTTGTGTGCAAGAAAACAGTACGTACACCTTATTCAAATGAAACTTTTTATAATGATTTTCAGAAAAAGCATTAGAACTTTACAGAACTTGTCTTGGATAATGTATTAGATACCTTTGCTGTTTCACAGTAACCTTACCCTCCCATCTCTGAGCATTAAATGTCATCGTTGATGTCATATGTGTTTACCAGATGAGAAGCAGAGGTTAACCTAAGATATGAATATAGTCCCAGCTTTTGTCTGTCTCTGAAAAGGAAAATATAGATTGTATTTTATATGCACCAGCAGAGAAGCAAATCTCCATGAGTCAAGCATATGAAAGTAAAAGTAACTACTTTTGTTTGCTTCAGTTCTTTAAGAAACACAGTCACAATCTTCTGAAAACTAAATACAACCAAATTATACTGGAGTTTAATTTATAGCATTATGAACTTTAAGAAAGTTTTTATGATCTGAAAGTGATTATTATTTCAGGCAACAATTAAGCTGGATATTGTCAGTGAGGCACAGGGAAGGTGATTCACTTTCACCCACACGTACCTTAAAGGATTTAATTTCAAAGACTTCCAGTGTTATGACAAAATATTAGTGCTGTGGTTAATAATGCATAGTTGCTGAACTCAAACATAGCCTGTGGTCCATTTTTATTAACTGATTATGGAAGGATATTTGCTTGCTAATCTCATGTCTCTCTTCATCACTGAACAGAAAGGATAATAGACCAGCCTTTACCTTTCATTCTATTAATTTATTTGTTTACTTTTATATATATATATATATATTTTTTTAATGTGGTTTTGTGTTCTTGTGTAAGAGTCCTTAAGTAAGCTAGAAGCTGGTGGACGAAAAGCTCGACATGAGCCAGCAGTGCGCACTTGCAGCCCAGAAGACCAACGGCATCCTGGGCTGCATGAAAGGAAGAGTGGCCAGCAGAGTGAGGCCCTGTGCTCTGCCCTTGTGAGGGCCCACCTGAAGTGCTGTGTCCAGGTCTGGGGCCCCCAGCACAAGAAGGATGTTGATCTGTTAGAGCGGTTCCAGAGGAGGGCCATGAAGATGATCAAGGGGCTGGAGCACCTCTCCCAGGAAGAAAGGCTGAGAGAGTTGGGGATGTTCAGCCTAAAGAGAAGGCTCCGGGGTGACCTCATTGTGGCTTTTCAGTACTTAAAGGGGACTTATAAAAAAGATGGAGAGTGATTCTTTTCTCAATCAGGTGATGATATGATGAGTGGGAATGGTTTTAAACTAAAAGAGTTTAACTATACTCTTCTATTTCCACAGTATACATCCCTAGTGAATCTGTCATTGTTAGCAGGATTAAGAAGAATCAAATTCCACCTGGACATTTTAATTTTCAAGATAGAGATAAAGCCTAGTGCAGTTATTATATAGTTCAGAACTGAAGGACAGGTCCATATATATGTGCATATATGTATACATTTATGTGTATCTGTATCTCAGAAGATATATTTACCACCATTACTCCACTGTAAACCCTCACTTCGTAAGCTTAGGTCTCTAAATCTGAGGTTGGGCTAAATCTGCTTAGGGACATTTCCTTAATCAAATTTATGTGGCCTAATTTTATGAATATATTATCAATTCCAAAACCTGGAATATATGTCTATTGGGAAAAAAAATAAAAAAATAAAAATGGCCATCTTGATCAGCCACTACTAATTAGTAAACTGGAACAGCTATTTATATAATTGAAGGAAAAAGTTTTCAATGAAAGTCTTAGAGCTAGAATACACTCTTCAGCTCTTTCAAAGTCCACTGAAGACCTAGTCAATTTAAAGTTAGCACAGAGTATTTGTAAATACAAAAGTATTTTGGAACATTGCTTATTTTTTGTTGTAATCTATAACATACAGACAGCTTCAGCTGCAGCTGAATTACCATTCTCTTAACAGTGCCTATTTTATTTAGTGACTATATAGAAGCATCTTCATGTGAAGCCAACAGCATAAAGGCATTGATTTAGTAGTTTTTAGCCATCGTATTTCAAGCTTGTGGTAGTGGTGTGGACAAAGAACCATGCCTGCAGACTGAGATGGAAGTCTCTTTATGAATTTGTACTGTGGATTCTCTTGTATCTCTACATTGAGACTACATTCCACAAAAACAGTGAAATCACTGTATCCACCCCTTCCTGCCTGAGCTGTGCCCTTTCTGGCATGATTATGTTATAATTATTTTATGAAGCATCTGCCTAGCACCCTTCCAGAACTTAACAAAGTAGGAAACGTGACATAACTAACAATCAAATGTTACTTATCAAAACCCATGAATTCTCCTTGCTTTGTCTCCTTTTTTTGACATGCTGCCATAATGAAGCTACTAGTTTGTGAACAATTTCCACAAATTTGCCTACTTTCCTACAGTTTACCTACTTTGAACAGTGCAATTTAGGATAGACCAGTAATCACTCTAATCATGGCAGCACAGCTGCTGTTGAATGACTTCAAGACCTCATTTGGGTTTCCATGGTCCACATCACCTCCTCAGCCTTTTCAGTCATCTGCTTTATAGCTCCCTATCTCAATACTATCAAAGAGTTTACATACATTACTTGTCAAAATATGTAATGAAATATAATGGTAATCACATAAAGTCAGTGATCAAGGTTCCTATATTATAGAATCATAGAATATCTGAGATGGAAGGGACCCACAGGATCATCAAGTCCAGCTCCTGCATCCTCAAAGGACCACATTAAATAAATGAATAAATAAGTCAGATCAGGTCTCTGAGAGCATTGTCCAAACACTTGGACAAAACTCCAAACTCCATTGGTGATATTCTACTGAGTGGGGATAGCTAGTTCACAACACATATTATCCTGAGACACTTCATGTACTTTTTCTCTTCTGTTCATTTAAGAAAAACAATATCAACATGCAGATCATATTCCCCTCCAGTTTAAAACCCTTAAGACCTCCAGAATTTAGGCTAGGACAAAAGTTTTCACTACAGCATAGGTTAACTTTTATTTCCTCCTCTTTCTTCTGTTTTCTAGCTCTTCTGTGATTCAAACGAAGCTTTTCAATTAGCAGGGTTTTCAGAAGTCCTGTCACTCTCTGACTGATGAAGTGTTCCACTCCAAGAGCTAAAGAAAATGGTATGGAGAAACAGAGGCTCTTTTACACCTGCGGGGGGCACTGCAATACAAAGAAAAGGAGCAATGAACAGCGGCGAGAGACTTTTTTTTTTTTTTTTGTAACCAACTTGTCCAATAATATTTTATGACATTTGACTGTCAAGCATGGACTCTTTCTTCCTTTTTCACAAAGTGGCAATGTATTTGCTTTGAAAACATTACTGGTTTTTTTTTCTCAATTGTTTTTGAAGCCACATTAGAAGGAAGATTTAAATTATATTCTCAAGGACACCTTTCAGTATGGCACTTACTGTTATTGATAAAGAGGATTGGGATGATGGTGTTAACATGGAAAGTAAATACAAAATCATAGTTTCTGTAGTATAGAAAAAGAGTTAGCAAATGATCCACTAACAGTATTTCAAACATCTTCACAAATCTGGTGATTCTAATTAGTCTGTTAACATTATGAATATCTCACTATAATTTTTATAGCCATTATTGTATGTTTTACTATTTTCTAGAGAGTGAGAGGAAATGAGAAATGGCACTTCAGCTGGCCAGCCATTGAATATAACATGTAAGGTTATACACATATATGATAGTGCTGTTGGGTAACTTGTCACTCTTGATATAATTAATTAAATATATATTTCATTAAACATTGTTGTAGGATTTTACAGATTTATAATCTATGAGTGCAAAGCAGCTGATATAACTTTTACATTACAGATAAAAGATGGACTCCATTAAGGAAAAACATTGGTAATTATGGAACTGAGCTCCTGAGATACCAAAATATGTACATATGATTATGTATACAAGCAGAATATGATGATCAAATGGCCTGTTACACATTTGATTGGTTTGTCAATACTATATGAACCATTCTCTTTGCTTCTCACTTACGGAAAATCTTTTTCCTTAGAAGCTGACAAAAAAAAGCTACAGCTGTCAGCAAAAAGGGAAGATGACCAGACTTGAAAGCTGTCACTTGGAGGAAAAAAATTATTAGATGGATTCACTAACCGCTAAAAAGCAAGAGGCTATCCAACCTCTAAAAGTACTATAGTACTATAGCTATAGTTGTAACTGTCAGTAGTGCCATGCAATTTCAGTTTATTTTGCTATTTTAATCACTTTCACTCCTAAATTTTTTTTTTGTTGTTTTGGTCTTTATTCCCTTCTCCCAATAGCAATCAAATTATAATGACTTCTACTGTTTAGATGCAATGTGATTTATGATAACAGACTGTTATTCATTCAAAATCAAGTCAGTCTTCTTTGCAAATTTGCTTGCACCTAGTTATGCCCAGGAAAAATGGAAGACTTACTTTGAAGATACCATAATCATAGATTATGAGACTTAGCTGAAAAGAGATCATTTTATTTCCAGGATTTATCAGTAAACTGCTTATAAACGATATTGATTTACTGGCTGTTTCTTTGTAGTCTTAAAGCAAATATTTGACATCATGTTCTTGATATTCTGCATCTTATGATAAATTTTCTACATTGCACTAATCATTGTGTTCATGTGTGTTCTCTAGCTTTTTCAAAACTGAATGAAAGGCTATTAGAATTTATTATATTTTTCCTGCATTAGTGTTTCAGCACTTTTAGTAGCCCTTTGTGTAGCATTGTAGAGAGAGAAAACAAACAAACAAAAACAGTTTTTACTTCTCTTTGACTCTGTTCTAGGAAATAAAAAAAAAAAAGAAAGAAAGAAAAGAAAACGAGCATTGATGTTGCATTGCTGTTAGACGTGGCAGACTCTAGCTTCATGTAACCCCCACAAGAAGGAAAATAGATTATCCATACTAATATAGTGACATTATCTATTTCAGATGTGCACATAAGTCATACAAATTTCTTAATTCACTTAGTTTCCACATGTTTTTAAGCCAATTGTGAAGCTTTCTTACAGGTTTCCTCAACAGTTTGTTCAGGCAAGGCTGCACTTCTGTGTGTAAGTGCCTCTTCACTTAGTCATCCATATTCCTTTAATAGCCCTCTAGACTGAAAGCAGATGTATTTTTTATACTTAAAAGAACAACTGGTAAGTCTCATGTTTGTAAATTTTATGATGATCAAAGTAGCTTTCTATGACTATTTCTGAGGTACCATTTCCAAAATGAGAAAATTGAGGAAGGAGAAAGATCTTGATAGCATTCACCAAATGAAAGCTAACCAAATAAGGAGCAATATGAAACAGCTTAATTCTTAATTAGTTAAAGATTTGCTTGCTTCATCTGGACATCACTTGTTGTTGTTGTAATAATGCTTATGCTTGGAAGGACACAGATGCTGCTAAGTTTCTTAAGATGACAGAGAGAAGAGTCATCACCTCTTGACAGATATTTGTTATAGTTTCCCTTTTGGTCTAGGAAGTGTTAAAGGTCAGGCCTCTGGCATTCAGGTTGAATCTCAAGAACTCATACTTGAAGTTTTGGCTTAAAGTAAATTTCCACATTTACCACAATTTGAAGCCATTTACAAGTATTATGGGACTAAGATAATTATTTCTTTGTTCATGGAAAAGTTACAAGAACCATAACATAGAATTTTCTGGATGATGGTGATGAAATAGAACAGTATAGACTGAAGTAATGTTTTCCTGAAGCATTGCCATTTTTTATCATTTTGAAGGCCTCTTCTCCTTCTGTAACAGAAAGCTGACAAAGGCATATCAAAAATAGTACAATAAAATGAAGATAGAAAATATGCATTCTGTTAACAACAGAGTGTTTGCTTACAAATGTAAGTTACATAATAGTTTCCTCAAATTCTAGTAGCTAGGATGACATCTATTTTAAAATACATACAGATCAGGAAAAATGATTGGCTCAAGACAGTTACGAATTATTTCCTATATTACTGAATGCAAGAGGAATCTGAAAGCTCACATTAGAAAATCATAATGTCCTTAGTTACCTACAAAATGTCTGATTATTTGATATAGAGCCAAATATCATAGAATCATAATCACAGAATCATAGAATTGCTTGGGTTGGAAGGGACCCTTAAAGATCATCTAGCTCAAACCCCACTGTCATGGGCAGGGACACCTTCCACTAGATCAGGTTGTTAAAAGATCCATTCACCTGGCCTTCAACACCTCCAGAGATGGGGCATCCACAGCTTCTCTGGGCAACCTCTTCCAATGCCTCACCATGTTCTGAGTGAAGAATTTCCTCCTAACACCTAATCTAAATCTCCCCTCTACTAGTTTAAAACCATTCCCCCTCATCATATCAATATCTGCCAATGTAAAAAGTCGTTCTCCATGTTTCTTAAAAATGCCCTTTAATACCCCTTTAATACAACAAAGAGGTATCTTCAGAGCCTTTTCTTCTACAGGCTGATCATCCTCAGCTCTCTCAGTCTCTCTTCGTACGAAAGGTGCTCCAGTCCTCTGATCATCTTCACGGATGACCTCTGAACCCACCGTAACAGGTCCACATCTTTCTTGTTCTGGGCCCGCAGACCTGGATTAAGAGGGAACTCACAAGGCCAGAGTAGAGGGGGACAATCACCTCCCTCAACCTTCTGATCACACCTGTTTTGATGCAGCCCAGGGTGCAGTTGGCCTTCTGGGCTGCAAGCACACACTGCTGGCTCATGTCGAGCCTTTTGTCCAACAGAATCGCCAAGTCCTTCTCCGCAGGGCTGCTCTCAAGGAGTTCTTTTCCCAGTTTGTCCTCATGTCTGGGATTGCCTCGACCCAGGTGAAGCACCTTGCACTTGGACTTCTTGAACCTCATGTGGTTCACATGAGCCCACTTCTCCAGCCTGTCCAGGTCCCTCTGAATGGCATCTCTTCCTTCTTTGGTATCATCCGCACCACTCAGCTTGGTGCTGTCCACAAACTTGCTGAGGGTGCACCCAGTCCCGTCATCTATGTCATTGTTAAAGATATTAAACAGCACCGGTCCCAAGATGGACCCTGAGGGACACCACTCATCACCGACTTCCACCTGGACCTAGAGCCATTGACCACAGCTCTCTGGGTGTGGCCCTCCAGCCAATTCCTTATCCTCTTAATACTCCACTCTTCAAATTTCTCTCTCTCCTATTTAGAGATCAGGATATCATGTTGGACTATGTCAAAGGCCTTACGGACATCCAGGTCAATGACATTGTTTGGTCTTCCCTTGTCAACTGATGCCATCCTTCTATTGTAGAAGGCCACGAGATTGGTCAGGCATGATTTGCCCTTGGTGAAGCCATGCTGGCTGTCTCTGATCTCGTCTTTGTCTTACATGTGCCTTGACGTTGCTTCCAGGAGTATCTGTTCCATGATCTTGCCAGGCACAGAGGTGAGGCTCACTAATCTTTAGTTCCCCAGATCTTCTTTTCTACCCTTTTTTAAAATGGGAGTGATGGGAGTCACTCTTTTTCCAGTCACCAGGGGCTTCAACTGTCTGCCAGAGCTTTTCAAATATTATGGAGGGAGGCGTGGCAACTGCATCAGCCAACTCCCTTAGGACCCTAGGATGCATGTCATTAGGCTCCATATGCTTGTAGCTGTTCAGTTTCATCAGATGGTCTTGAACCTGCTCTTTGCTTACAGTGGGAGTGACTCTGCTCCCCCAGACACTGCCTACAGGACTTGAGAGAAGTGGGGAGCCTGACTGGCAGTGAAGACTGAGGCAAAGAAATTGCAGAGTACCTCAGCCTTCTCCATGTCTGCTGTTAGCAGTTCTCCCTTCCCTACTATCAGAGGGGGGATACACTCTCCTTGGCCTTTCTTTTCTGGCAAATGTACCTATAGATTCCCTTCTTGTTATTCTTTGCATCTCTTGCCAAGCTCAGTTCACCTGTGCCTTGGCTTTCCTGATCCTATCCCTGCACATCCGAACAGCGTCCCTGTACTCTACCCAGGCCACATGTCCCTGCTTCCACTGCCTGTGCATTTCCTTCTTACACCTCAGTTTGAGCAGCGGGTCCGTGCTCAGCCATGTTGATTTCCTGCTTGAACTCTTATACATGGGGATGCAAAGCTCTTGTACTCTAAGGAAAGTGTCCTTAAAGCGTTGCCAGCTCTGATCTGTTCCTCTGTCCCTAAGGACAGTTTCCCATGGGATCTTAACGACTAATTTTTTTAAGAGCTGGAAGTTCACTCTTCTAAACTTCATGTTGCTGAATTTGATCTTTGCCAGGTCCATATTCCTTAGGATCATGAACTCATCCAGGATGTGGTCACTGTAGCGTAGTCTGCCTGCAGTCTTAATCTTTTAAATGAGTTTATCTGCATTGGTGAGCACCAGGTCTTGTAATGTTTCTCCTCTGTTTGATTTGTCTAATACTTGGATGTGGAATTTATCCTTGACATACTCCAGGAGTTTCCTGGATTGCTTACAGCTTGCTGTGTTGCTTTTCCAGCAGACATACAGGTGGTTGGAATCCCTAACCAGGATGAGAATCTTGTAGCTGAAACAAGAAGACCTCATCAACAGACTCCCCTTGATAAAGCTGCCTGTAGTGGACTCCAACCACGTATCCTTTATTGGTCTAGTGCATTCCTCACCCTAGTCTCAGATGATAAATGCACAAAGGCAGTTGTGGATGCAATTTTTTGGTAAGAAATAGCTTATTACTCCTAGATATCAATTTATTATAATCAGTACCTAGAACAGTGATATCGAAAAGCAACTTTGGGAAAACTTCGTTAATTTTTAAACCTTATGTTTACTAATCAATAACCAAAAAAATCCTTAATACTGCCATGTTTTGGGACATGAGTCTTTAGTACCAGCCTGCAGAAAGACCTCTTGCATTCAGAAATTGCCTTTTGTTCTGTCTTAGTTAAGCTTGAGTTGTAAATCTTACTGTCATAATTTCAAACACCTTATTTTGTAATTTCTTGCTACTGTTATTTCCAAGGATGCCCAGATCAGCTACAGTGCAAAACACCAAATTTCTGTAGTGTTTGTTACTACGGCACTTTGAAGCAATTACTCTACCTTGGTGGTAATCCCACAATCTTGTTAGATCCTTAGATCTGCCATTCTTCTACATGCAGCCTTCCTTCCTGAGTTAGGGATTTAACAAATTCTGTTTCTTTCTTTCTTTATTTTTTCTGAGAATTCAAGGCAGACTTGATGCTGGCAAAATGACCCCATTTGCCTTCAGCCAGTCAGCACACTGAGACTTTTACTTCCTTGTTGGACTGGATTGCATGAGATGGTGATGCAAGCCAAAATACTGTGCTTTGTCTCAATTTCATATTACAAAATAGCCTAGTAACTTTGCTGAAGGGAAAGAACATGAAAGAAGAAAAGAAAGAAAGTAAGAAAAAAGAAAGAAAGAAAGAAAGAAAGAAAGAAAGAAAGAAAGAAAGAAAAGAAAGAAAAGAAAGAAAAGAAAGAAAAGAAAGAAAGAAAGAAAGAAAGAAAGAAAGAAAGAAAGAAAGAAAGAAAGAAAGAAAGAGAGAAAGAAAGAAAGAAAGAAAGAAAGAGAAAAAGAAAGAAAGAAAGAAAGAAAGAAAGAAAGAAAGAAAGAAAGAAAGAAAGAAAGAAAGAAAGAAAGAAAGATGAAGTTTACAGCATGCAATCAAGTCAGAGGATCTGGCATGAAGAAAGGTGAGAACTAACAAAGAATTGACAAGGACAAGGCATGTCAGCTCATGGGAAACACAAAAATTCAGATTTTCTCCTGTCATTAAAGTAGATGTGGAATCAAAGAAGTGAATCATGCAAGCCTCTCGGTTGTTATATGTACCTTGCAGAAAGATACTTTTTTATAGTTAGGTGCTGATGTGAAGTAAATATAGATATTCATGGCAAGCCAACACCTGATGTGATATGTTAGACAACAACAAAAGTTAACCCCAGTTTGCACAGCTTTGATTACTCATGTCTCTAGGCAATCAAGCCATGCAGTCCATCAAACTCTCTTTCAAGGAGAGAGCCATGCAGTCCATCAAACTCTCTCTTTCAAGGAGAGAATAAACAATTTCTTATACCCTCCCCCCCCCCCCCCCCCAGTCCCTTTGTTCCTTTCTCTGCAATTCTTTTTATTTTTTGCTTTCCTTGGTGTCTGTAATGCAATATCCCTTCTTCCAAGGTGAAGTATTCACTGCTGAAAGAGCCTACTAACATGGCACAGAGCAGTAGAAATGCTTTGGAAGAAAGTCTAGGTGTAGGTCCAAACACCTACAAATCACTTCCAGGAAATCGTGTGAAGTTTGCTTGGGAAAACATTTTTCAGGGTAGTAGTGATTCTTCCATTCAGCCTCATGCACAACAAAAGAAATTTAACTTGTCAAATTAGCTGGTATATTGCAAGGAGATTTCATATTTCAATATGACATATAGTCCTCCCTCTTAAAAATATTCCTAGATACCTCATAGGAAAAAATTACATTTTGCACTTTCCTGGAATATGTAGTCCCTTATTGGCCTTAAGAGCCTACTCCAGAGGCAAAACTAAGTTATGATCACATTTCCAAAACACATCCTTTAAAAAAAAAAAAAGACACATTTATCTTGTAAGCAAAGATTTTCTGTAATATCAATTGGTGACAATTTTCACAAGATAAGAGCTGTCTTATGATAGGCATATTTTGAGTATGTTTGCCTATCTATGAATTGACATTATATAGTAAAACTGCAAATATTTCCTCAGATGGTGGGGGACAGCCATAGAAGAATGCAGTCAGTTTGTGGTTATGGATTAAGCATAGGATATTCAGAAAAACAGGATGTACAACAGTCACATGTTTGTATGAATGGTGCCATACTTCAAATCTAATTTTAAGTAACACTTTCTCTTCAGAGTGGAGATAAGCTTAGCAATGACTAAAGGCAGACATTTTGGCAGTCCCAAATCATAGATAGCATTTCTTGAGCACAAAATTATGAAAATACTTGTCTTACTTGAGGTTGAAATGAAAAAGAATCCTTATTTTTGAACCCTACTGCTATTTTTCTTATAACAATCTTTCACAAAAAGAAATGAGTTTACAGAAGTGCTTTCCTATTCACAGCATTCATTTTTCAACTTTTTAATTACTTCTCAGTCTAATGACCTAATTAATACTTTTAATTAATATCAAAAACATATTATACAGATATGAAAGCAGAGAAAGAAACTTCTCATTAGGATATGTCTGATTAACTTTATTCCAGAGATCTTATTTCCTTACGGACAGTTAGGCCTTTACAGGTCTTGTTATTCATAGAATCATAGAATCATTAAGGTTGGAAAAGACCTCCAAGATCATCTGGTCCAACCATACACCTACCATCAATATCACTCACTAAACGTGGTCCCTAAGCACCACATCTAGCCTTTCCTTAAACACCCCCAAGGACGGTTACTCCACCAAATCCCTGGGCAACACGTTCTAATGCCTAACTACACTGTCTGAGAAGAAATGTCTCCTAATTCCTGAATTGAACCTCCCCGGTACAACTTGAGGCCATTCCCTCTTATCCTATCACTATTTATCCGCAAGAAGAGGCCAGTCCCCAGTTCCCTACAACTTCCTTTCGGGTAGTTGTAGAGAGCAATAAGGTCTCCCCTGAGCCTTTGCTTCTCCAGACTAAACCACCCCAGTTCCCTCAGTTGCTCCTTATAGGACTTGTGTTCCAGGCCCTTCACCAGGCCTTTTGTAGCCCTTCTCTGGACTTGCCCCAGGGCCTCAATGTCTGTCTTGTAGTGAGGGCCCCAAAACTGAACACAGCACTTGAGGTGCGGCCTCACCAAAGCAGAGTACAGGAAGACAATCACCTCCCTGCTCCTGCTGGCTACACTATTCCCAATACAAGCCAGGATGCGTCTTGTCTATCTGGGCATACTGCTGGCTCATGTTCAGGTGAGCATCAAACAACAACCCTAGATCCTTTTCCTCTGTACAGCTTTCCAGCCACTCTGCCACAAGCCTGTAGCATTGCATGGGGTTGTTGTGGCCAAAGACCCAGCACTTAGTTGAACCTCATCCCATTGTCCTCTGCCATCTATCTATCCTGTCCAGGTCCCTCTGCAGGGCCTTCCTACCCTCCAGCAGATCGACACTTTCCCCCAACTTGGTTTCATCTTCAGATTTACTGAGCGTGCACTCAATTCACTCATCCAAATCATCAATAAAGATATTAAAGAGGATGGGCCCCAACTCCAACCCCTTGGAAACATCACTCATGATCGGTCACCAGCTGGATTTAACTCCAGTCACCACTACTCTCTGGGCCCAGCTGTCTAGCCCATTTTTAAACCAGCAAGGAGTGTACCTGTCCAAGCCATGGGCTGCCAGCTTCTCCAGGAGAATACTGTGGGAGACTGTGTCAAAGGCTTTGATGAAGTTTAGGCAGACTATGCCAGCAACCTTTCCCTCATCCACCAGGCGGGTCACCCGGTCATAGGTGGAGATGAGTTTGATCAGGCAGGACTTGCCTTTCATGAACCCATGCTGACTGGGCCTGATCCCCAGGTTGTCCTGCACATGTGAAACTGTAAAGGACCCGAAATATATTAGGGACTTAAAAAGTCTGTATTCAAGTGACACTGTCTCTGGAGGAAACTTTCACAATATTTTTGGTCATCTTAAACTCAAATTGACATATCCTTAACATAATTTCTGTTCAATATGGAGTAAACTATATTGGTAAATGAAAGCTGCATCTGGCCAAGAGATCATCTGTGGTTTAACATGACCAATATTAAGAACATCTGTGTTCAACTGGAATTCTTTTTCCAAAGCCCTGCCTTAAATTCTTAAGGCAATATTATGTGTAATAAGTTTGGTCCTTGAGACAAAGTAAGGAAGTCATCTAGCCATCACCTGAATAATCCCACTGAGGTGGACTGTTCTCTTTCATCCACTTCTAGGGCATTTGAAACATCCAAAGTAATTACTTACTACTGTGAGAAGGCATACTCCTCTAGTTCCTTTTGCCAATAGGTCCTACAGTCAGGGTGCAGCCAAGGGAGGGAGCTAGGAATGAAGAGTGGTGACAAAACTAGCAGGTGTGGACCCTACCTGAGATTTCCATCCCACAGCACCCTGCAAAGGGTTCAGAACTGGGAGGGGAATGGTGACTGGGACCAGCCTGGAGCCCTGTGATCAGCTGGCAATGTCACAATGACAGGGAGGGCCAAGGTCCAGGGAGGGAGTCAGATTGCTGATTAAGGTCATAATCAGGTCTGGAAATAGGAACCAGTGAGCCCAAGGTGCTAAGCCAGGTCTAAGACCAAGCCAGGAAGTCAAGTCTGTGAGTTAGGGTCAGAATCAATGGATTACATGGCCAGGCATAGGAATGGTTGCAATGAAGCTGCAACATAGCTCAGACAGACAGCCAACAAGCTGGAGAGACTTACTTAAGAACACTTCTTACGGGAAAGTGATGGAGCCTTCACTGATGCTTCTTCCATCTTTTCTCTAAGAGCTCCCAGGCTAGCATAGGCATCTCAAATGTCTCTCTCTTTTCAGGGAAGTATCCTCCTATAGTGGAGAACAGCACTCTTAGGCCCTAATATTTAGCTTTGCTTTTTTTCCATTTCATAAACATCTATGTGTGTTTGAGCACCTTCATCACAGGGATGCTCTAACAACTAGTCAAGCCAAAACTGAACCCCTTTCCTAGAGAATTTGCTTATGCTGTAATTAAAATTATACAGTTAAAATAGAGAACTTTCAAAACAAACAAACAAACAAACAAAAAAAGTACCATTGAGGACTTTTGTTATTATCAAGGCATCCTTGTAATATAATGTAATTGGCAGTGGTTTATTATGAATCATCTTGGCAAAGATTGTTTTGCTAACCATACAGGTTTAATATCTGAGAAAAAGTAAGAAAAAATAACTAATTTGAACGTTCAATATTAACAACAAATTACAAATTACTGGGCAATAAAGATTTTCAACACTGGAAGCAAATGCTAATATACAATTTTAGTCTAGTTATCATTGTGTTTTATTTGCAAAAATGTAATTTTGAGGATGTTTTCTGCTGTAGTTTCTGAAAACAAAGGGAACTTTTGTTCCTCATAGGAATATGAATTCATTTTCTAGTTTTAAGGTCTATTGATAATGTGCTCCAAAATAAAAAAGTATGAGTCTTGAAGGACATTATAATTGATTCTGCTGCAGTTGTTGAGGAGATTATCACCACCAACAGCAAATTCAACTGTAAAGAGCATTTACAAAGCTAAACTATGAGATCTGGGATTCTATGTAAGGAAAAAAGTCTGTAAGAAAACAAAGCAAACAGACAGCTTGATGCAGTCTAAGTGGCAGAAATTTACTGTATATCATTTGTTGGTTAGCTTTGTCATGATGGCTGGCTATAGTCCAACATGTAAGCCACAAAACAGTGAATCCAAGCTTAAGAACTGTAACTATATTGATATTACAAGAAGCTAAGTCTGTATCACAGTATCTAAGAGTAATGTCAGTTTCTCAGCTCCAACTGTCTCCATCCCTAGATGAGGTCCAGCTATGTTCTGACTGTGTCTGAGCAAGACCTACAGATGCACTAGGCTCTCATTACCATATGTTCTGGTTTTCTTAGAAAGGAGAACAAGGCATCCATGCTACATGCTGTTACATGCGTAAGATATGAAAACCAGATCTCGTGATCCAAGAAAATTAGTGGCATGCCCTGGCACTTATGTGTTATTGCAGACAGAGAAGCCAGTGTTCTGCATATGACTCTTGGGAAGATACTGGTTTTGATGGATTTCTTAATAAGGAGTGGAAATGAAGATTTGGATCTCCACCTTTTAATAAATGAAAAATCAAAATTTTAAATTAATTTTTCAATCTACTTTGTTTCTTACTGACATAGTTTCTTCTTGACATCCTTTCAACTGCCAAGCCCAGCTTGATCCTGCAGATTTCCCCACTTAGTTGCTGTATCAAACAAGATATTTCTTTCTAGTGTTCAATAACTATAGTAGGAACAGTTCACTTCTAATTTAGAATAGAGTTCTGAAACCAGAAGTGCACATTATTTTTTATGTGGTATAACAGATGTTCAGAAACTGTGAGAGGCAAGAAAAATAAATGTATATTTTAACTGATCCAGAAAGAAAATATTTTGATTTTATTTTAGGGAGAAGCATATTGTCTGAGCTTGGGAATGTTTGCCCATTATATGCATGAAGGAAGTATTTTTTTTTCTTTTCATCTTAGATCTGTATATATATATATATAGATATATTTCCAAAATCATTTCATATAAAGAATTTTAGTAGCTTTATTAGTAAAAATGCTTACTATAATAAAATAAAAATATTTCAGATCCAAAGTCAAATAATGAAAGAACTCTCACACTTATGTATTTCTTCTGTACTGCTTTCAGTTTTCATCCTTTCAGATACATATGTCATTTCATATCATTAAAAAGCGTGAGAAGATGTCATGCCCCTTTTCAAAATATGACAGTGAAAGAAAATCATGGAATAGTCTCAAGGAAATGTAAGCAAAAATGTTCACAGAATGGTTTAGGTTAGAAGGAACCTTAAAGACCATCTAGTTCCAACCCTCTGCCATGGGCAAGGACAACTTCCATTAGATCACGTTGCCCAAAGCTGCTTCCAGCCTGGCCTTGAACACTTCCAGGTATAGGGCATACACAACTTCTCTGGCCAACCTGTTACAATTTCTCACCATCTTTTGAGTAAAGAATTTCTTCTGAATATCTAATCTAAATCTGTCCTCTTCTAACTTGAAGCCCCTTTGTCCTATCTCGCTATACTCCCTGATAAAGAGACCCCCTCATCTTTCTTCTGGGTTTCCTTTAAATACTGGAAGGCTGCTATAAGGTCTCCGTGGAGTGTTCCCTTCTCTAGGCTAAACAATCCCCACATTCTCAGCCTTTCCTCATAGGAGAGGTTCTCTCTGATCATTTTTGTGGCCCTCATCTGGACCTTTTCTAACAAGTCTATGTCTTTTTTATACTGCAAGCCACTGTGCCAAAGACATTACTCCTGAAACTAAGACTAAATACATGAATGTACAGATCCCCTTTGCAATATCTGTGGCAACTTCAACTCTCTAACCTAAATTCTTTTCTGGATTTTTCAAATTAGAGTTTAACTTTTGGTAATATTTACAGTTATCTCAGATATGCTTAATATATGAACAAATGATGAAGCAAATGATTTTAGGGAGAAAAAAATGCATCTGTTACATAATATTTTTGTTGCTTGGTGTTTTCTTTTTCTTTCAAAGACAGGACATGTTTTGGTTATGTTGTGATGCTTTCAGGGCTTAGTCATCCTGAAACTTATTGCACGTATTTGTTCTGAAAAATATTTTATATACGTTATGAAAGTTATATTGTCCATTTTAGAGAAGTATAGTCTTGTGATAGACATATATTAGATCTCTTATTTTTCAAGATGTTGCATTTCTAGGCAAGATTGGTATGTGGTCTTTGTTGACATCCTAATGTTGCTGAAGAGCTAATCTAGTTATAATATGTGGCTAGGTGAGCCCTAGTTCGAGTGAGTTGGTGTACTCTAGGGATGGACTTCAGTGTGCAGGAAGCCCCCAAATTCTCATGCCCTCATGACCCCCATCCACTCATGCACCATGGTTGTTCTTGGGAACCTGCTCACAGATGCAGAAGCCTTAGTCTTCAGTTTGGTAACTCTGATTTCTCATGACCCTTTGACCTTTGGGCCTTCATGCGTTATGAGTATCCATGGGAACCTGATAGGCTGTTACCCTCATGCAGCATTTGGCCTAGAAGATTTCTGAGTACTACTGAGCAATACACGTATTCAATCTGAGTATTGCCTTGCCTTTCAAAAGAGAATTATACGACAAAGATAGGATTAATTTTACCGTTTCTGATATTGACTGTATAAGGTAAATTTTAAGGGAAGCCATATTTCTAAAAGTTCGGTGTTTTCTTAAGGAACATTGAATATCCCTGCTTACCTCCCAAGAAAGTGAAGAAATTTGGTCACTGACAAAAAGTTAATAATTAAGTTGTTAGAAGAATGAAATTAAACCAAAACAAAATGTATAAAATAAAATTAGAAAAATAAAAAAGTGAATCAGATCAGTCATAGGTACTGTCTTGGAAAGCATTGACAAGACAATTCAGATAGCTAGCAATTTGAAAGAAATAAGACTCAGCAGCATACTAGCATGAGTAAAACATTAAGGAATAAAATAATTTGCTTTCTTTCCAATTAATCATTCATCTTACTAATACTGAATATTATGACACGGGGATTAAGTCTTGCTACACTTTCAATAAACTTTTTTTTTTTTTTTAATAAAGATATTACTGCCTTGGGAATGTTTATATCTAACAGTTTCAAAGAAATAACAAGATTTCTTTTACACAAATTCTGTAGAGGTATACAATTTCCATGCCTTTAGTGACATCATTTCAAGATCTGTGCTTTTCACCAAGTATTTATACACTCTGCAAGTTGTTATAGGTTCAGTTAGTCATATACATTTCATTGCTTATTTTCACTCCTGAAGCATTAATTATAGACCATGATACCCTTGCAATGAAACTACAGTAAGGCAAAACCAATTTGTTTTGGGTCATTGACCCTGATATGTAGAATTGAGATTTACTCTTTCCCTAATCCCACTTGTAGAAAAGGCTTTGGATGTTAACAATTACTATGTTTCTTTAATATAGTTATTATGGATTTTACAATTTTAAATTGCTCTTTATGGACCATGTGCTGTCTCACCCAATCTAACGCTATTACTGACAGGTATATTTCACACATTGTCTTGTTTTGGCATGTGAAATTTGATTTATTTATACATTACAAAAAGACAATTCTGCTTGTTGGGTTAAACAAGAGAATTAAAGATTCTGTTTTTGCCACGTCATGCAGTATTGCAATATCAGTTAAAATTTTCTTATCAGTGTAGGAAAACAAAGGCGTGTGTTTGTGAGATACATTTTTTTTTTTTCAGAGAGAAACTCCAGAAATGAAAGACATCTTCTATTTGAGAATACTGATTGTTTTATTATTTGTCACAAACAAAAAGAATACTGAAACTATGAATCTGCAAAAAGCACTGTGTGAAATACTCATGGTAGAAGAAGCATCTTCTACATTATTTTTTTCTTTCTTTCAAGTGTTGCTTGGTTTCCAACCACAGTACTGCTTCATATAGAATCTTTCGCCTAGTTTCTGGTCTTGAATGGTCATTGTATTAATGACATGCAATAGATACACATGCAATAGATACCCTTTAAAGTTATCAGTGTCCACAGAAGAATAGGGCTCTGTCTTTTCAGAAATATGAAAAGGTGAAGAACATAGATGTATGGAAGTATTATTGCAAAGTACAAAGGAGATGCTTTTTTTCTTCTGTTCCTTAGAGGAGCAAAAAATATTCAGGTGCTGATGTCTGAGGAGTTCAGTATATTATGTGCAGTGCAGGAACAGGAATATGTAAGAGAGAGTGTTGGGAGAGGCGGGATATGAGGATGGAGAGAAATGGAGTAATGAGAGCTGAACAGTAAGGATTCAGAGCCTAATGCCAGTGGGCATAATTCCACCAGCTCCAGTGCAATTATGATGAATGACACCAACAGAAATTTTGCCTTTAGGTTCTTAGATTGTATTGGTGGAGATGGAAGTGGTTTAAAAATTTCAGCTACTGTATCTTTTTGCTGTTGTCTTTTAATTTCCATTTTCTTCTCAGATTTTCTTTAATATTAAACTTATTTTCCTCTTTTTAAGCATTTTTTTTCAGTTTTGAGGAGAATGAAATTGTCTAAGAAGTTTTAAAAGACCTTTTACATATGTTTTTTTTGTTTCCTGGTATTGAACCTGGTATTGAACCTGGTATTTGTACTCAGCACTGACGTCGACTCTATACTTTGGAAACCATATCTCGGAAACTATTAGCAATTACACCTATTGCCTGTTTTCGTCAGGGAGCCAATCTGTGAAGGGGACAGGGGAAGACATGTTTCCCTACCTGTTCACTCTCCCTTTCTCCTTCACCACCACCCTCTTATCCCCCGAGCTAGTTACGGTGGTTCTCCGAGATGTTGAATATCCTTGGGATACTCAGACCAGCCTGCTCTTGTTGTTATGTCTCCTGAATGCGCTTCAGGTTTTGTTGAGGGTTCCGCTGGGCTTTTGGCATAGCTGCTTTGGAGACAGAGGACGTTAAACAGTTGTCTACCTTGCCTGGTCTCTCAGAGGACCCTTCTGTTGTGGGGTTGCTGAGGGTTGAAGAACAGCAAGTGCCGATCGCTACCACAACTGTGCACCGGCGGCAATATCGCACCAACCGAGACTCCCTGAGTCCCATCCATAAGCTAATTCGTCAACTGGAGAGCCAAGGAGTGATCAGCAAGACTCATTCGCCTTTTAATAGTCCTATATGGCCAGTGCGAAAGTCTAATGGTGAGTGGAGACTAACAGTGGACTATCGTGGCCTGAACGAAGTCACGCCACCACTGAGTGCTGCAGTGCCGGACATGCTAGAACTCCAGTATGAACTGGAATCAAAGGCAGCCAAGTGGTATGCCACAATTGATATCGCTAATGCATTTTTCTCCATCCCTCTAGCAGCACAGTGCAGGCCACAGTTTGCTTTCACTTGGAGGGGAGTCCAATATACTTGGAATCGGCTGCCCCAGGGGTGGAAACACAGCCCTACCATTTGCCATGGACTGATCCAGTCTGCGCTGGAGCAGGGGGAAGCTCCTGAACACCTGCAGTACATCGATGACATCATTGTGTGGGGTGACACTGCAAAGGAAGTTTTCGAGAAAGGGAAGAAAATAGTCCAAATCCTTCTGAAGGCCGGTTTTGCCATAAAACAGAATAAAGTTAAAGGACCTGCACGAGAGATCCAGTTTTTAGGAATAAAATGGCAAGATGGACGCCGTCAAATCCCAATGGATGTGATCAACAAGATAACAGCTATGTCTCCACCAACTAGCAAAAAAGAAACACAAACTTTCCTAGGTGTCGTGGGGTTTTGGAGAATGCATATTCCAAATTACAGTCTGATTGTAAACCCGCTCTACCAAGTAACCCGTAAGAAGAATGCTTTTGAATGGGGCCCTGAGCAACGACAAGCCTTTGAACAAATTAAGCAGGAAATAGTTCATGCAGTAGCCCTCGGGCCAGTCCGAACAGGACCAGATGTAAAGAATGTGCTCTACACCGCAGCCGGGGAGAATGGTCCCACCTGGAGCCTCTGGCAGAAAGAACCTGGGGAAACTCGAGGTCGACCCCTGGGGTTTTGGAGTCGGGGATACAGAGGATCTGAAGCCCGCTATACTCCAACTGAAAAGGAGATATTGGCAGCATATGAAGGAGTTCGATCTGCTTCGGAAGTGGTCGGTACTGAAGCGCAGCTCCTCCTGGCACCCGGACTGCCGGTACTAGGCTGGGTGTTCAAAGGAAGGGTCCCCTCTACACATCATGCAACTGATGCTACATGGAGCAAGTGGGTTGCACTGATTACTCAGCGGGCTCGAATAGGAAACCCCAGTCGCCCAGGAATCTTGGAGGTGATTATGGACTGGCCAGAAGGCAAATACTTTGGGATATCATCAGAGGAGGAGGTGGTTCGTGCTGAAGAAGCCCCCCTGTACAACAAGCTACCGGAAAATGAGAAGAAACATGCTGGGTAAAACAGTCTGGGCTACTCCTGCCTCAGGAAAAGGCAAACTCATTCGTGGAATTGCTTTTGCTCAGGGACCTGGATGCACTTGGTGGGTAATGCAAAAGAATGGGGAGGTCCGGTGTGTACCTCAAGGGGATTTGATACTGGGTGAGAATAGCCCATGAGTTGAATTGTAGTATGTTAATTATTATATAATACTGTATGTCATCACTACCATGATTGCTATATATCATAGATGAAAATGGTGATTAATTAGAATGTATCGGAAAGAGTGTAACCTGAGCATGACATAAATGGTATGGAATAAGGGGTGGATATCTGTCCTGGTTCCAGTTAGGACAGAGTTAATTTTCCCTCATAGTAGCTGGTAGGGTGCTATATTTTGGATTAGGACGAGAAGAACGCTGATAACATGCTGATGTTTTAATTGTTGCAGAGCAGTGTTTACACCAGGCCAAGGACTTTTCGGCTTCTCGCTCTGTCCTGCCAGCGAGCAGGCTGGGGGTGCAGCAGGAGCTGGGAGGGGACAGACCCAGGACAGCTGACCCAAACTGGCCAAAGGGCTATTCCATACCATCTGACGTCATGCTAAATAATATATAGGGGTGGCTGGCCGGGGTGGGGGGCCGGCTGCTCGGGGATAGGCTGGGCATCGGTCAGCGGGTGGTGAGCAATTACATTGTGCATCACTTGTTTTCTTACACATTATTATTATTAATACTATTATCATTATCACTATTATTATTATTATTGTTATTATTATATTCCTGTCTTAATAAACTGTCTTTATCTCAACTCACCAGCTTCACTTTCCCGTTTCTCTCCCCCATCCCAGAGAGGGAGGGGGGAGGGTGAGCGAACGGCTGTGTGGTGTTTAGCTGCCAGCCGGGTTAAACCACAACACCATCCTAGTAGATGGCCTAATGGTGGCCATTACATGGCTGATACATTCCATTTTAAATACTTGTTTGTTACTCTCTGCTGGAACCAAAGTCAACTTTTTGTAATTTCAATACTTCTTTAGGTCTGTCATTTAAATACTTAAAAAAACAGGGGATGTTGCTTTAAGTTGTTATTACAGGAAAAACTCATTGGACGAAGAAAAAAATCAGTAAAAAATTTAGTTGGCCTCCTTTAATCTTGTAATTATACTCTCACTCCTAATATGTTGAAAATAGTTTAACCCAATAAAATACAAGTTTCTTAAGTAACTAGTTCAATGATGTATTAACAATCTGTTGCTGCCAAATGGGAAAACAGTGTAAGTGATCAGACTTTGTGTCTCAGGCCTAATAAACCTTCAAAGGCCAACCACATTATTGAAGTGATGAGGTGTTTAGATTTTAAAGCTTTACTCACAGCCTTCACCATCAAACAGTCTCTGTATTACATTTCTAAAGGAGCTTTCTGTAAAAAATGAGTGTGAAAAATCTAGGTCTATAAAAAGATGGGTAAGAGAGTTGTAGGTAAGCAAGACATGAAAATAGAAGTGGTTTAATCAGACACATATGGACTACAGATTAATCTTGATATGAACTATAGAGATAATATGATCAATGCTAAAGAAATGGGGCAAGAAGATTATAGGGATATTTAGAAGTAGAGCATTGTTTTGTAAGTTCTAACGAAGTAGCACATAAATTACTGCATTTAATGGTTGTTTCTCTGGCAGCTCTTAATATAAAACAAGCTCATCAGAAGCTTTGCCAGATAACCTCTGGCTCTTATATAGATTTTTGAACATGTATAAATTGCACTTCATGAACAGCTCTGTCAGTTGAACCCCAACTGTACAACTCTATAGCTAACACTTGCTAAGCTTGTATGTTTTTTCATGACCAATTTGGTAAATTATGAAATCGCAGTAAAGGTGAGTTCCATGTCAAAGTTGTTAAATTAAAAGCTCCCTTTAACTTCTTCTCACAAAAGATTCTGGGTGAAGAGGAGTGTTGGATAACATTTGAAATAAATCCAGAGGTTGTTTCAAAGTTAGACAACTTAGAAATATTATGTTTCTAGTTCTCAAAATTCATTCTCAGTTGTTGTGCATGTCATTCCAAAAATAGTTGGGTTTAAGAGTAATTTACTGAGTAATCACTACTGTGCCAAAAGGGTAGGGATCACATACCTGAAATAGTTTTAGACTATAGCTCCCTTATTATTAACTGTAACTATAGAAACAAGGAACTCAGAACTGGCTAAAAAAAAAAAAAAAAATCATCACTTTTAATTCATCTTCAGTCAGTCTTTCAACCATTTTGATTGTTGGAAAAGCAGAGCGAAGTAGCCAACAGTGGTTTACAAGTAACTGCAGCTAGTAATCAAGCAAACTTTTCTACAACACTTCTGTTTCTGGGGATATGTTCAAAAAGTACTAAAGGGTTCTTTAAACAATACAAGTTAACATACAAAATTGTCACAGAAAACTTAAGACTAATCTGAATGAAGAATGAAGGGAAATGTCTGAATAGGGAAGCACCAGAAGGGACAGAGGGAGAAGGGCTCTATGCAGAATTAGTCTTGATAGCACCTAGAACTGTAGGTCACCAATATGTCAGCAAACGCTTGTGCTGCTTTGCAAGTCACCCAGGTCTGAAAAAAAAGAACAGCCAAAGAAATGGAAAAAAACTAGAACAGAAATATCATACGCCAATATTAAAACAAAGACCCAAGTGATTAAAAGGTGATGGAAGGAAGACAGAGTACACGGTAGGAGCCAAAAGCCATTCAGTTCAGTAAACACAATCACAATCATCACGTAAAGGGTACAAAAGCAGACCCCAAATCAGCATATGTTTGTAAACCTAAGCAAAACCCAGAACATGTCAGGATTTAATAGATGTCGTTCCTTATTTCACCTTGAGTTACAAGGAATCCTGGGTAGACTACCTGGCTCAAAGGTCTTTGTGCCTTCAGCATGGACAGGTGCTTCCTTGGTGCTAGTGAGAATGCGGGTATGGCAATGTGACTGACTGCATGAAAACAGTTTTCTTTCACTATTTTTATAACATAAAATCACCTTCACATTCCTTCAAGTCTCACTGAGGTATTGCTGTCTTGGTGTTGCTAGTTCTGTCTTCTTAAGCTTGCTCAGTATCTATGCTGTCTCTTGTGCTCCAAGGTCTTTCATGAAAGGAAAAGACATTCTTCGTACAAAGAAAGCTTACATATTTCTCCGTTGTCAGTTTCTGAAGTGAAAGAGGTGCTTATAGAGTCCCCATCAAGCACAAAACTCAGTGAAGTCTGTAAATTGCATTTAGGTAAAAGTCTCCTCGACAGTATTTGCTAAACCATGGAAGAGCATGTAGTTGAATTTGGAGAGTGAAAAAGACAAATACAAAGAGCAGTGTCTACATCTTTTTTCTTTTTTTTTTTCCATTTTTTTTCTTTTTCCCCCAAATTTACCCCATGTGATCCGACTAATTAATGTTTGATGCTCTGATGAAAATCTTATACAAAAAGCCTGCTTGACCTCTGTGAATATGTACGGCTATTAATTTGAAATAAATAACCTCTCACAGGCTCTCTCTCTTGTTTTTATAATCACTTTCTGCTGACTATCTTAAGCCTTTTCTGATTTTCCAGATTTCTTTCCTGACATCGTATGGTCTTTATTTTCCGAGCCTATCTAACAGATTTGTTCCTCAAGAAATGATAAGGTAAGTTTGTCAGGCAAATGAAAAAGAATAGCAAAATTATTGAAAATGTAAAATGCAAAACAAAACTTTGAGCACAGCTCAGCTCTGCCAAGCAGTAACTAATTACAGATGTTGCACTTCCTAGAATCATCTGTGAGCAACAGCATTGCTTGCAACAGCTCCTGCTCCTTCTATACTGTGTGCTGTGTGCTTGCAGACTACTTCCAACATGATAACAAATGACATTTTACTACATTGGGCACTTGTTCATATTTCCCCTTCCAAGACTGTGTCTGCTTTGCAGTATCCCAGTCTATCACAAACCTTCAGTTTATGTTTCCTGTCTTTGCTATTGTATCCTGTACACATGGCAGTCTGATTTCATTCATAGTGGCTGAGACTTAAAGAAGAAAATGGAGAAAGCTATTGTTCTTCAGTATACAATTGCTGAACTGACTTCCTCTCTTCCTAGCAGGTTCAGTGCTTCTGTAGAGGTCCAGCTGGGAACATGGCAAATGGAAATTGCAGACTGCAATCAATCTCTGAGCAGTTAGCCTCCTAACTCTGTCAGCACTGGCTCACATCTGAGGTATAACTCTGGAGCCTGGCTTCAGCTGAAGCTTGTAGTGGGTTGTAATGCATGGTTGCCATTTGGTGTGGGTGAATAGAGCTCTTTGGTGTCAGGGTGGTCAAAAGACATGCAGTCTAGGATAAAAATAAAAGGAGCTATTTCTCAAGTGTCTGCAGTCTGATAGCAGGAATATACTTGCTCACACTTGAGACAATGAGGTGTTAATACATTTACTATAAAATGCAAATCAGGACCCTTGAGCAGTAAGTAATCGGTTTCTTTCTTTCACCCTCTGCTTTGGCAGCTAGTCCGTGTGTTCGTGTGTGTCGTGTCCATGTTCTCCCTCCGCACCCTCCCCCCCCCCCCCAATTTTTAACAGGTCAAAAGCAAGTTTGAGTCAATTCCTAAATTAAACAAAGGGGTAGCTGTGCCTTCATTATTTGAAGATAAGTCTGGATGCTGATCTGGATGCTGGCCATAAGAAGCATGGTCCAAAAGAAGAGCTAGACTTATACTGGAGCAAGGAACCTTAAGGATTTCAAACAAATTTTACTGTGCAACTTAATAAACATTTGACATACTTAGCTCTTTACCTTATAGACTCCTCTATTATCTTCAAACAGTCACTATAGTAAGTTATTGTTCTGATTTTTTTTCCTCCACTTTCTAAAGCTCAGTATTCATGTCTTTTCAGGGTGTGTTTCTGCTTGTGCTTGATTGCTTGATTGCTTTTTTGATTGTGCTTGATTGCTTTTTTTTTTTTTCTTTTTGTACAGACAAGTCTGTATTTTTATGTATGTTGTTTGAAGCAATAATGATTTTTACATGGAAAAGTTAAATATAGTTCTTCTATAAATGTATTGAAACTACCCAGACACATAAAAAGAAGTATTATTACAATATATAAATACCTAAAATACATCCAATAATTATAAAAAAATGTACAAAATTCACTGATATGATTTCAGGTTTTAACATGTATACATAATCAATACACACATACATATGTCTAACTCTTTCTACAGATATAGAACATAATTGACCTGTACTTTACAGGTAATATAATAAATGTCATGTGTTATATGTACATACAGTACACATTTTTATTTACACTATTTATTTATTTATTTACACTATTTTATTTATCACTAACACCTGTGTGATGCTATAATAGTCTCTAATGCTATAAATATTCAAGGTTCAGCTGGAGTATAAGGAATAGTTATTAAAACATTACTAAAAGTACTAGCTTTTGTCATGTTTTTCATATGTTTGAGTTCAACTTTCTAAAAAATGTTCTTTATTCATTCTATAATGATTATACATGAAACAAAATTACATGGTTATCAGTCACATTGTATTTCAAACGTAAATGATTCCATGATTCTATGATTCTATATTAATTCTGCAAAATTTGTTACAGATCTCAGGTAATTTCTTCCAGAATTTGCAGTAGGCTGTTTCAAAAGTCTGTGATATTTTAACTCCCCATTTTGCCACATTCCCAACATTGAAATAATTACAAATAATACCTTAGAAAAAGATCATCGGATTTCAAGATTTCACTCAACAAGATTTCTGAACACAAGAGTAAAAACTACATTTTAAAAGATATGAAAATTCTTGAATATGAAACTGATAACTAAAACTTTAAGCTAAAATTATGGTTCACAGTGAAGATATGAAATTTCAAGAAGAGAACTTCTCTTCAAGAGAGGTTCAGAAACTGTAAATTTCTTCTGGAGTCAATTGTTGTTGAAAATAATGCAATAACAGGTTTTTTTTTGTTTCCATATGCTAATTAGCTACAATGATCTTCAATATTCATTTTTTTTTTCTCTCCATAGACACTGAGGTCCTTATGATAATAATATTAATTGAGATATTTCTCAGCTGTATTTTAGATTAGACCACTAAATTAGTATATTTTTTAATAGTTTGAAACAAAATGTATGAGACATCCAGCTTGTTAACTGAGCTAAACATCTTTCATTCATTACAGACTAGTTTCTATAAATATTATTTGTAATATAGGTATTTGCATATATGCTAATAGAAATATTTAATTTTCCTTTATAAGCTCTTCTGAGCTGTGTTCTGTTTCTCTCTAGAGCTTCCTAAGATTTTTTTTTCACCAGCCCAGCAGAGAAGGGAAGCAACGAAGTCTGTAAAACATTGGTCAATCAATCAGTTGGGTTTATATTGTTAAAATGTCAATCATTAATCCAGCAGTTTAGACATGGCAGGTTATTCTTTTGAATGGTAAATATTGTTAGCAAGTTAACCAAGACATGATTAGATTATTTATTTTCACTCATTTGCTTTAGGTCTCCTGTGTGTAGTTTCATAATCCCTTGGGTGTGAGAGTAATTTAAACCAAATTGTGGCATACTTAGTTAATTTATAGGGCTAATACTTTTCACTTCTGTGTCTGTACTTGTTTAAGAAATTACTGTTCTGTGAAATTCAAATTCAAAAACCAACCAAGTTTAAAAAAAATTTTGAAATTATTACCTGCAATATGTTATAACCTAAGTACATAATTGAAACTCCGTGTTTTCATGTACATTTTAAGGGAAATAATTTATTTTCTAAAGTCACATTTTACTGTCATCCAACCTGTAAATATGTTATGGAAACACAGGTAAATATAATGGTAACATTATGGTATGCATGTATGATGACATACATAAATATCAGAATATTTATATTTAGATCTTTTTCTCTCAAATATATATAAAATGAGAAATATGTAAATAGGTCTAAAGGTATGTAGGTAGACATGAGATATGAAGATGCTATTGCTCAGTTTTATGGAAGAGCATTATAAAATTCCTACTTTTTACATATTTATTGTCTTATAATTTGAAAATGAATTTATATGACTGTACTGACATTTTTGGTCTCAGTTGCTGTTGGCTTGTTTCTAGAAAATACTCATTTAAAGGTAAGTACTTCCCTGAATATCTGTTTTCATGAACCTGTAAGTACCAGTAGCACTACTTAGACATGTAGTTACATGTTAATTAGTGCATGCATATACATATGTGTGCATTAATATTATGCACTAATAGTGTATTATATATGTATTACATATACCTATCCATGCTATATGTATATTTATTATATATATATGAATGTGTTTATATATACTAGATATAGATTATGTGTGTGTTTATGAAGCTATATAGATGTAAGTATATAGAGAAAAATAAATAGCTGGATGCTTAACTTCCCTTATAATTAATTGCATAAAACAATGTATAGGACTGTTAAACGGCAAAACTGTCTTGCCGAAACACAGTCTCACTCGTAAGTCAACTTTCAATGTTAACTTTTGCATGATCCTTCCTGAAGGACTAGGTGTTTCCTTTCATTGTAGATAAACAAAGGAAAGTGTCAGAATGGGAGCTAATATTGTTGATAGTTCTGAGCAGTTACAGAGGAAGCCAATACTTTGCTGCTTTGTTACTTAACTGCTTATCTCTATTCAAAGTGAGAGAAAGTACTGAACAGTATAAAATGGCTTTAGAAGGCCTTTATTCTAGTTTATAAGATCCCTTTCTGTGTATAAGTGGAAGAAAACCATGTGCATGTACTGCTGTCTGCAGTCCCTCTTCCAAGACAGGGAGCTAAAGGCTGTGCTTCTGTCTGTGGGCCACCACATAGAGCTCAGCAGAAATTCTAGGGCTTGTGGGAGTTTCTGCAGAGACTGTGCAAGCTGCTTTGCTCCAGAGGAGACCCTGGGCACTGTGAGACACTGTTGTGGGACACAGGAACAGGGATAAACATGCTATCCAGGTTTCTGTGCATTCACCCTGACGTGCTCTAAATTTTCTTCTGAGCATCTGTCCTGGTTTTAGCTAGGATAGAGTTAATTTAGTACTCTAGAACCTAGTAGCTGGTATGGTGCTGTGTTTTGGATTTAGGACGAGAATAATGTTGATAACACATTGACGTTTTAGTTGTTGCAGAGCAGTGCTTACACTAAGCCAAGGACTTTTCAGCTTCTCACACTGTCCTGCCAGCGGGCCGGCTGAGGGTGCAGCAGGAGCTGGTGGGGGACAGATGCAGGACAGCTGACCTCAACTGGCCAAAGGGGTATTCCATACCGTATGGCATCATGCTGAGCAATTAATATGTAGGGGCTGGCCGGGGTGAGTGGGGGTGACCTCTGTTTGGGGATAGGCTGGGCATCGGTCAATGGGTGGTGAGCAGTTGCATTGTGCATCATTTGTTTTGTACACATTATTAGTAATACTATTATCTGTTCTAATAAACTGTCTTTATCTCAAACCAAAAGCTTTTACTTCTACTTTTTTTTTTTTTTTTCCCAATTCTCTCTGCCATCTTACTATGGGGGAGAGGGTGAGTGAATGGCTGTATGGTGCTTAGCTGCTGGCCAGGTTAAACCACAACAGCATCTCATAGACTTAGGTTAGGATCTGTCAAGGTAAAACAGATATGTAAAGGGGACATTTTTACTTTTAGAAGACTTCTGTTAATTCACCCATTGTGTTTAAGAATCCAGTTTGTTAGCACTTTGAAACACACAAGCATCTTCTTAGATGGCTTTTATGATTTTCTTGCTTTTTCAATGACTTCTTAAAGCAAAGAGCAGAGACACCTTTATTTCAGCAAGAATTTTTAAGGGTCTGAAGTTCGGTCTGTCACTGACGCACTAACAAGAAAGCCAGTCATGAATAAAGTCTTTTTTTTTTTTTTTTTTTGGTGGTGGTGTTTTGTTGTTTTTTTTGTTTGTTTTGCTTTTTGTATCCTCAGCTAGGAAATTTTAAACTCAGACGATAGTCTCAGTCTTTTCACTGTTATAGTCTAACAAGTTTGCTAGTCTAAGTAATAAACTAAACAGACTGAAACATAGTCTCTGGCAGCAAAGCCAGCTGGCATGAAATGGTCTGTGTCCATACAATTAAGCTCTGTTAGTCTCCAAAACAGAATGGTGGCAGCCAAAATAATTATGGGGAATGGCTCCTTGCATGCATTCATTCCTTAACCTCCAAATTGATTCGGAGGGTAATATTTACTTAATTTAAAAACCTGACAGGACTCTTCTATCAATAGAAGATCAAGTCAGAGGACTCAAATCTGAGCTCTTGTATTGGTCAGTTTGTTAGTACAAACAGAGCTTTAGTACTGCAAATATGGAATGTTTAATATTGTCATTAAAAATTGCTTTAAAAAAAAAAAAAGAGTTCGATAAAAATACAATTTGAGTTAGTAAAAAATGGGGGTTGATGATGGAATTGGAAGGCAGGAAGCTGCTGGGCTGTTTTTTGGGGGGGATAAGCTGTGTGTGTTTCAACATTTCTCTCTTTGATTAAAAAAGCATTATATTTTTTTCTCTCTGAGGGCTGAATGGCCCTTTTACTTGAAAAAAAATGGACTGTCAGTATGTAGCAGACATTTTTAGCCAAACATTATAAAACCTGTGCAAATGCTAAGCATGATTATTTCTGAATAATCCATATTCTGATCCCATTTTGCAGTTGCTTGGTTCTTTCATAATCTTCCACTCCATTTTAGGAAACTATCTGAAAAATGGTATAAAAAGCAACACTACAGAACCTTATTTCCCAGAAGAAAGCTGCATGGATTTTAACTTAATTAAATCAACTGTATAATTGCTTGCAAAATATGGATTTATTCCAAAAGTATGAATTTCAGAGAAAGGGTTCCCATCAAAGAAATCAGTTATCAGACTAAGCTTTTAAATTTTTATTTTTTATACTCAGAATATCAGTCATTTGAATATTGTTCAAGCCCTGACTGATCTGTTAAAAAGAAGGCCTCTTGCTATCCTTTATGAAACGCATTTTGTGTCTAGGAAGTCAGGTTAGATTTCTGTAAGTGTTTCTAATGAATCAAAACTGCTAATAACTGCACTTTGTTTATATTTCAACTTCAAGAATGAAGATAGAATACAGATGAGTCACAATCCCTCCACAGTGTGTTTGACACAATTCAGCCTGCAGTGGTGAGGTTTATCTTCACTCCTGTAGAGGTGACACAAATTACCTCGACGCTTCTGATGGCTGCAGTGTGTGGAGCGCAGAGGGAAGAATTTCCTGGGCAGCATTTGGCTGAGGCAGATTCACACTTAGCCTGCCAGAAGGTCACACCAGCTATTACTACCACTCCTGTCTAAAATCCTCTTTCTCCTTGCTGGAGTGCATAACTGCTTTAGAGGAGGACTCCAGCTATTTGCAAATAAAAAATAAAAGATTTCTTATTTTTGTTTCCCCTGTTATTTTTTGGTTGTTGTTGTTTCTTTTTTTTTCCTTTTTTTTTTTTTTGGTGGTCTTTTTTTTTTTTTTTTTTTTAGGAAAAACTTTATCTTCAGTAAAGCCATTGACCTGAATTCCAGTTATTTCTCCAGACAAACTCAATTTTGAAACCAGAGTTGTTCCTGATGGAAACTGATGGAAATTAAACTGGAAAAACTATAGCTCCATCAGTATAAGGACTTTCAACAGCCCCATTGGACTAAGTTTATGTGGGACTCTGATCCACCTGAGCACCAAACTGTGTGAGTCCAGGGATATGTTTTTCTACAACTTCCTTTGCAGAAAGATGATCACAAAGCTTGATTGCTTGGTGTAAATCTAGATTATATACCAGAAGATGAAATCATTACTGTAAAAAAATATTTCTAAATAAATTAAAATAAAAAGTATAGATATTTTTTGGATATCTTCAGGGGTATAATACTTTGAATCTTGTTTGTTTGTTTGTTTGTTTTCCCCAGACTCCAGTCTTTGGTTTGTTGGATCTGATTTTATTTTTGTTTCTTTGGATTGAAAGCCAGCTTCCAAATATGACGTTGTAAGATTTTATTTATTTATTTATTTATTTATTTTTATTTTTACTGGCTCATAGAATTTGTGGCATTATTCTTTTTAAAATCCTTTAAGAAATGCAATTCAAGCATTCTATGGCAACAAAAGCAAAGGGTACATCCAACTTTCATGTACCACATATCTTACTGTTAATTTTTATGAACTAAAGATTAATTGATTAATTTTACCTCTTATACAGAAATGTTTATAGACATAACAAACTTTTTTTTTTTTCCCTTTTCTTAACGAGCATCTTAAATAAGTAATGGTGACTTGGAATATAAACTTCTTTCTGAGAATGCTGTAGTGCCAGATCACTTCTCTATATTGTCGATAGAGAGAAGAGGAGGTTGGCCTTCCACTGAAACAGAACCAGATTTCAGCCCTTCAAAACATATGCTTACATCAAATATCACTGTAATAAATTCACGTAGATATTAATGCAGATTTGTATCTATTTTCAATGTGCATTCTTCAGAATAATGGAGTCCAACATACTTCAGAGGTGCTATCAAAATCTGTAGTCTTTGGGCTTTAAGATGATAATTTAAGAGTACCAATATCTTCTCAGTTACCTCATATCTTCTCAGTTACTATATATTACGTTGTAAATATCCTGTAAACTCTTCCTGCACTGAAAACCACTTTTCCCTGAGTGTCAGAAAGTAGCCCATTTCTGCTTCAGAAAAGCATGAGGAAATATTCCTGAAATTTTAAAACTTTCTTCTGTAACTAGATTCAAAAGTCTGAAGTGATGGAAACTGTAGCACGTCCTACCATGACTTATTAGTTATAAGCTGTGATATTTGACGCTGCATTGCATTGCAATTTATAGCAAATTTGCCTATGTTTATACTTTATCCCCTATTTTGTTTTCCCTGCCACCCTGTTAAAATTTGCCCGGGGACTGCAGATCCTTGGTGCTCTGCTGTAAATATTTGACCTCTCAATCTCCTATTTATCCATTTTCTCCCACTGAGTCCCTTCCTTTTCTCATGACAGTTGACTAGGCAGACATGAGGCCACCACTGGCCCGTGTGGTGCTGGGCAGCGCAGCCCCACAGCAGGGAGCATCCCAACCTGGCTAGGCCAGGGCAGAGGTAGATTGCTTCAGCCTCTCTGGGGAGGACAAGGATTCCCTTGAAACCAGCTTTTATCAGGAGAGGAGCTAGGAAACAAGGCAGATGTTGCAGCACCTTGCCTGGCTGGAATTAAAGGTTCAGCGTAAAATTTGCTCACGACATTAGCTTTCAACATTTGTTGGCAGAGGTACAATGCTTCCAAGGTATGAAGAATATTAAGAATGTTTCATTTCCCCCATGCATTTACCTCTGTTACATTGCAAAATATTTTGACCTTTAAAAATAAGATTATGGAAACAATAGTCCAATAGCCTAGAGGACTTCTGCAATACATATGTATATTTGTTCTGCTTTGGTTAATAAAACGGTTGGAAAAAGAATGAAGGTAAAGGTTCAGAGAGTTTGTTACCAGCTTGAGACATCAGATCAATTTCAGGAAGAATATCATCATCAGTAAGTAACTTAAATAAAGATGCAAAAATATACAGCCATTTAAAATGGCATTTTCATTATTACAGCAAATAGGTTAAGTGACAGATCTGGTAGATATAACACAATCAAACAGAAACAAATTCTAACTAGTATACATAGGAAAAGAAAAAGAAAAATCATGAAATAGAAACAAACAAACAAACAAAAAAACAAACTCAGAAACAAGGAAAATTTTACATTCTGTTCTTTTGAAAGCATTTTTTGTTTAGCAGCATAACTGTAGCTGAATGAATCTTTGTGTTTAGGATCAATTTAACCCTCAGATAGCTCTCTCTCACCCTTGAATTGCTGGGGCAGAGCAAGACACACTTGATAGTGGGTGGAGAAGAGCTGTTCTGACAAGTCCTTAAAGAGAACCACAAGGACCACAAGTAATCCCCAGATTTAGTGCACTGTTGGTATGGATGAGGTTTTAGAGTTCTGTTCCAAAGATGACTTCTGTCAATTTTATATATATATATATTTATATAATAATCTCATCATCCAGAACTGTCATTAATTCCCAATAGAAGAGAAAGCTTCTTATTTTCCCCATTACAATACCTCTGTAACTTGCCTTAAAATTAATGGACACTGTACCATTACTCTATTTTTCTCAGTAAATAACATGACTCTATGGTTCCTTTTGTTTCTATAAGCTGATTCTCCTCAGTAAGATTTATTTCCTCTAATCAGCATGCAGGCCTGGAGCACGTGATAAAATTGTTTGTACTGACTGATCAGTTGGATGCCTGGTCTGATATCACAAATTCCCATTACCTGCCTGGGCCAGTCACTAATGTGGAGGTTCCTGGAAGAAGATATTTGTGTTCTCTACTTCATTTTTTTTACAAGCCTTTTGTTCTTTACTGCTGATATATGGGAGCCATTCTCTAATGTCCCAGGTGAAATGGGGAATATTGCCACTATACATATAGCTAAGTGAAGTGAGCCTGACTTCATTACCTGAAGAGAGCAAGAGAAATGTTCGTGTGTCAGTCATATTGTATTTTATTGTGATTCCATCACAGTAAAGGAAGTCAGCTCTCAGACATTTTAATATAGATACCATGCTAGCAGTATTTTATGATCTCCAAAGACTTTCTAATACTATTTCTATACAGACTTTTATGGGAAATTTTGTTAAATTGGCTGCAAGCATGTGTTTTCTTCCCCAATTAAAATAGGTACATTGAAAACTGCTAATAGAAAGTTATCTTGAAAATAAAAGTGTTTTTTTTAAAAGCTTTTTTTTAAAAACATTCAGCAAAAACCTGCCTACAGCTCGTGCCATAATCTCCATACAAATAAAACTTCAGAAAAAGATTCATTTAAGAGTAGTTATTATGTATGATCACTTAACCATAAAATAAAATAAAATAAAATAAAATAAAATAAAATAAAATAATAATAATAAAAGATTTGTTAAACATTTCTGCTAAATGTAAAGATGCTTTGCTTAATTTTTTTAATAAAGTGAAGTGCAGATACAGACCAATGTATTTTTATGTAGCAAGAGGAAACCATTTAGATAAGAACTATGGAAGATTAGAAATTCATGGCTAATCCCAAATCTGAATGAAATGCATTTTAGTATGTAGCTCTCAGGGCTTTATGAATGTGACAACAGGAATTTGCGTCATGAAGAAGTCGATAAGCAAATTATATGTTTCCACATTTATCCGTATTCATACTGCAAGATTTATTTGATTGTGGAATCAAGACATCTACAGTAAAAATCATGAATTTTAATCAGTCCCCTTCACTGATAATAAAATGTCAAACAACCTGTGATAACAAGCAAAAGGGATTTTGGAATTTTCATTTTATTGAAACATATATGATAGCTTCTAATAAATATAAAAAAGAAGTGTTCTTAAACAAAATACATTTTCCAGTGCTTTGAACTCACTTATAAGTCATTTGCTTCAGGCAACAGACAAAAGTTGCTGAGTAGGCTTAGAAAGTAGATAATCATCATCTAACTGGGTTTCACTCTGCTATTAGATTACACTCAGCATGAGGAAAAGGCATTTGACCATGAGAGCTGAATGTTCATTGCTTTAATGCCAGCTGAAGAAACTCTGGGTGTCAGTAATCTAGAGGCACTATTGGAGTTGTATTTGATCCGATTTCCTCCATCAATATAGAATTTTTGAAATAGTTGTTTCTAACTTCATGGCTCCTTCTATCTTAATTAGCCAGAAAAGGAGATTAAATGGACATGCAGCTACAAACACAAATATTTTTTAATCCTTTCCATCTGTGAACCTTAGTCCACTACTGAACAGAAGCCATGGATTAGGAAAGTTAGGACAATTAGTCTCTTCAATTTTGCAGAAAACTAAGCATTTTACAGTCATGCTTCAAATTGCCTACAGACAAGCAGTATTCAGTGCTAAAATGTCAAAATGCCTTTTGGGGCACAGCTGCAGTTCTACCATGAGGCAGAAAAACAGAGAGTATCTTCACCGAGCAGCTGTGGCCAAAATGGAAAACATAAAAAGTGGACGGAATTTATGAACACATCAGTTATTAGAGAAAGTTAATCATAAGTTGTTGGTATTCTTACTTACAATTACAGAAATTTTCTTGCATGTTTTAACCTTTCCATCCCAAAGTTCTTCCTGGACGCTTTTTGAAATAATATAAACGAAAACACAAATTAAGATATAAAAGATTCTAAAGGTTCAGAAAAGTCTTCAGAAAGTCTTCCATGTGTGTGTCGTGTGCCCTAGAGACGTCATGTGACATCATGCTCTCTTGCTGCAGACCTACGCACTGGCCACAGCGTGGTCCTTGACTGCACTCAACCTATACAGATGATGCTGAATGGACTGGAGGAGTAGGTCTGGAAGAGGTCCATTCTAGATCTGTAGCTCAACAGCCCACTGTCTAAACAAGTTGGATCAGTTTGCCAGTATATGTCAAAGAAACCTATGGCTTATTCTTATTTATACGGTGTGCCAATTAGCCTAAAGACTCAGAGATCACCATCAAAGTTCATAACTGCACTTCCATCAGCACATATTACAGCTGAGAAAAGTGACATCATTTTTTTTTTCCCAGCAGATTCTTCCTAGAGATTCAGATCTCTTACATTAAGCTGATACTTCCATTGCCAAGTGTGTGAAGTAACAGATTGCTTTAAACTAGCAGAGCTGCAAAAAGATTAACTGGAACACAGCTAAGAATTGCAACAAACTGATTTTTCACTTCGGCTTTTGAGGTCCAAGCATAACAGGTGGAAAAAATAACTAGCTTTGAACAAGTTTTACGTTTAAAAAACAACTTTCTCAGTATGCTGGTTGGTGGTCCACACATTGAAATTGCTTATTGTCAGTAACTACTGAAAAGCAGAAAGTTATGCAGAGCGTACTATTTGCTGCAGTGTATCACTTACTCCCAACACTACCCTCCCAAGACTGGTGGCCGTAGCTCCAGGCATCTAATGGAGTGCCTGTAGATGTTTTCTTTTAAGACCAAATGTGCACAGACACCCTGCAGAATAACCAGCCTATTCAGACTGCAGACTTACTGCACCATGTGTGCTTCATTAATTATTATTATTCATGTTTTAATTGTTATTATTTTACAGTGCCCAAGAGGAATGTAGGTTTGTTTGTTTGTTTTTTTGTCATCTGTTAAAGACACAATTAGAAGAACTAGGCTCAAAGGAGCATCAGAGGCAGATGGTATACTGTCAGTTACATATATAAAATTATTCTCTCAAGTCTCACCAGTGAGGAAAATAGATTTTCTTTTTCTTTTCCATGAACAAACAATTTATTTCATAATGAGTCTGCAGTAGTAGAGAGGCACATGGCTGTGTCTTTCAAGAGTTTTGACAGTCAGAAAAAATCTTAGAAACTAAATCTAAATCTTAGAAACTAAAATTATTTTGACTGAGTCAAAAATCATTTATTCATATGATCTTGCCACAGAGAAACCTTCACTAGTTTCTAAAGCAAATAATATGTACCATGTGTCCAACTTCTCTCTTCTGCCTGTCACATTTCCAGTTAACCTTGTTAACCAGGTTAGTGGAAAAACAGTGGTTTAATGCAACACAGGCAGTGACCTGCCAGATGACCTATGCAGATCAGATGAAGAATATCAATTTCAGGGTTGACAGGGAGTGGGAACAGGACAACTACTGCTAATGAAAGCTAATTTTTTTTTTACGATCATGCTTCTCACAGCAGAGCAGTAGCTTTCTGAGGCACCAGGAGCTGATCTGAACTGCAGGTGAGAGTGCAAGTGCTCACATGCCAGAAGGAAAAATAAAGGTTTACTGAAAGGGCAAATAGTAAGGCTACCAGGGTGCTAGGATTACTTGTTTAAATGGCATTTTGAGTCAGGAAGCAGCTGGTCCTAAATAAGCAAATACTGCTTAGAAATGAGTACTGTGCTCTGTAAATATGCTGGTATACAGGAGTTAAAGGATTTAAAGACTAAAAAGATATTGCAGAATCTTCCAGTTTTCTGCCGATAAAATGTGCAACGTTTGAACGTTCAGGTGAAATTACATTGCAGTTCAGAAGTACTATATGAATGAAAATTGTACCCAAAATGTATTTGTTCTATTAAGATCCTGGCCATGGGCCAGATTCTGCCAGCGTACATATCAGAAAGGTTCACAATATCAGAATTTCCCAGGGGTTTGAAGACTCTGCTAAGATGCAGACTGCGGGGTTTTATTTATTTATGTATTTATTTATTTATTTATTTATTTTCAAGGACACATTATTATAGCTATGTTTGCATGGTTTCCTTTTTGTCCTTCTTAAGCCCTTACACAGAGCAGGTACCTTCTCCTGCACACTTTTACCCAAGCCTTGCAGAGATAGGTAAAAGCACAGCTCCTCACAGTCCTTTCCTCAGCCTGTGCACTGATGGATCCAGTCCAGGCTCACTTATGAGAATCTGTTCTTACTTGCCTCCAGTGACAAGTTCACTAGATCTGGAGAAAATGCATGTGTTTTGGATATTTTGAGAAAAAACAAACAAACAAACAAACAAGCAAACAAAAATACATTTATGAGTTCTGCCATGCTTTCCAATCACATTATAGAATGACCAAAAGTTTAAAAACTAATCAATAATGTAAAAAGAAATAGCTTGTTTCAGAAGAATAAGTCAGTTTTGTCTTTTCCAAGCAACTCATTTTTCTAGGTAATGGGAGGGATATGTACTATACTAGAGAAGTGATTAGTTTGTTAACTACCCCCCTGCTTCCCCCTTCTTCCACCACACACGTGAAAAGGAAAAAAGGAAAAAAGAAAGGAAGAAAACATCACTATACATTGATTTATTTCTTCAAAGTCAAAAGCATGATTAGCCTTGCATATACATAATGAAGCAGCTAAACTACCCAGTTTATGGAGAAAAAAAGAATAGGATCTTAGGTCATTACAGGTCTCAAGAGCCTGTAATCCCTTTCATAAATTCTTTGGTGTGGTGTAATGACCACGCGGACACCAGGGTTCTTTTAGGATCAGTAACTGCTACTTCTTAATTGATGATATAACATCAGCTCTCTCTTACTGAGGGCCTAACTTCAGCTCTCTTATCGAGGGCATAACTTCATTCTCTGTTGCATCCCCGTCTTGAGGACAGGCTCCCTTCTTATACTATTCGCCCCACCGCAGTCCTTTTCCACTAACTATTCCATTGGTCAACAACTTTGCCCGGCAACTGCAAACACCCAGCACCTTCCATGCCTTAACGGCTGGAGAACAAGCAACCGAGACGGCAAGGCGTCACTTGAATCACCCCTCTTTGTTCCCTCTAAACTCTTTACATTCCTGATGGCCTCATCGTTAAGAGTCCGATGTTATCACCAACCATGGGGCTTGTCGACCCCCATGGCCACACTCCCACACTTTGGCACCATTTAAAAATTGGCATACGTTTTGTCCTTATCATTTCTGTGCAAAAAACATTTCATCACTTCTGTATTGAGGTTACAGTTTAGCTTAAATAACTCATGTTCTGCCCTGGTGTTTTTGCCTCTGTCAGGTTGTCTTCAGTCTTCCCTTTGCTAAAGGACCTTGTATTTTTTTCAGTGTCCTAAGGACAATGAAAGGATTTGTTTAGGTAGTGTGTTAAGAATTCATGGTAAAGTAAAAAAAAATAACCCAAATTCTAACAAAATTGGTAGTCAAAGTCAGAATCAGACTTCTGTCAATTACACAGATCCAGGAAAGCTCCGTCCCTGCCTAGACGCCCTCCAGAAGATCATGCTAGCAGTACATTTTATGAGATCACGTTTGCTGTAAATCTCTGGAGTGTGAGCACTTCTTCTAGTTCTGGGCTTTATGACATATCTTTCCAAGTGCACAGCTCACATCTGACACCTTTGTGTGAACTCAGAATCCTATAGCTCAGTGCCTGGGCCGAGAAATCAGTGTAGGCTGCCCTGCTATGGAAAGGAGAAGCAACATAAAAAGTCACATCTGTACATTGTAATTTCATAACACGTCAGTTTAATAGTGTGATATCAGCTGGAGCCCACAAATGATGCATAGAAAGATTTCCCACATTTCCATAGCTTGTAGGAAAATAGCATCTGACAGCTTGATTATCATACATGATTATAGGCTAGAGCAAGCTTCAAGACTTGGAACCCCAGCCTAAATATATTAAAAAAAAAAAAAAAGCAAAACAAAACAAAAACAAATAAACAAACAAAACTTACATTTTCAGTTAATTTAAAGACTGTGAGATCTGTTGCAGAGTTATAAATTTTCTAAATGAATGGAGTCTGAGCATGAATGAGATAAATATCTTCATTTGCCCTGTTACGAACAAGTTCCTCTCTATTGCCAGTAAAAAGAAGAGCACTAAACAGCTAATTATATTTGTACCTTGGAAAGAATAAATAGAAATATGCAAATCCTCCACAGGCCAGAGGCTTTTGCTCAGAGGCACTGCAGTCAAGGTCTTCCTTTATTGCACAGAAGATAGAGGGAAAAAAATGTTTCAGGTTTTCTGTTTCCCAGTTCTTAAGAGAAATCTCTCTTCATCTGTTTAACATTTTTGTCAGTGACATGAACAGTGAAACTGAGTGCATCTCAGTAAGTTTGGTGATGACACCAAGCTGTGTGGCATGGTCAACACACTGGAGGGAAGAAATACAATCCAGAGGGACCTTGATAGGTTGGCCCATGCATTCTTCATGAAGTTCAACAAGGCCAAGTGCAAGCTCCTGAAATCAGAGCTGGGGCAATCCAAAGTACAAACATAGGCTGGGTGGAGAGTGGATTGAGAGCAGCTCTGAGGAGAAGGACCTTGGGCTGTTGGTTGGCAAGAAGCTCAACATGAGTCGGCAATGTGCTCTTGCAGCCCAGAAAGCCAACCGTATCCTGGGCTGCATCAAAAGAATCATGACCAGCAGGGCAAGGGAGGTGATTCTCCCCCTCTGCTCTCATGAGACCCCACCTGGAGTACTGCATTCAGCTCTGAGGCCCCTAGCACAAGACGGATATAGACTTATTAGTGTGAATCCACAGGAGGGCCATGAGGATGATCAAAGAGCTGAAGCACCTCTCCTATGAAGACAGGCTGATGCAGTTGGGGTTGTTCAGTCTGGAGAAGAGAAGGTTCTTGGCAGACCTTATAGCAGCCTTCCAGTACCTAAAGGGAGCCTACAGGAAAGGTGGAGAGGGAGTCTTTACTAGGGAGTGGAGTAATAGGACAAGAAGTAATGGTTTTATAGTAAAGGAGGATAGATTTAGATTAGAGTTTGAGGAAATTCTTCACTCAGAGGTTGGTGAGGCACTGGAAGAGGATGCCCAGAGCAGCTGTGGATTCCCCATCCCTGGAGGTCTTCAAGGCCAGGCTGGATGGGGCTTTGGGCAACTTGGTCTGGTGGGAGGTGTCCCTGCCCATGGCAGGGGGGGGCGGACCTAGAAGATCTTTAAGGGTCTCTTCCAACCCAAACCATTCTGTGATTTTATGATTCTGTGATTCATTAGATAAATCAAACTCTGTATGAACCAAACCTACTTCTATCTCCTGCTGCTTCCACATTGACTTTTGAAATCAGTCCCCAGAGAGGATTATTTCCAGAACCATAAATAAGAATTATCTTTGATAGAGCTAACCAGAGCAGCACAGAACAAGAGACCTAAGAGCTAAGTAGTGTGGATTATCAGAGATTCTGCTTTCAGGGTCCCTGCTTGATCTGACAAAGTAGGCATGTCTATTGTACACATTAGCCTGCACAAAGAACACATTCAAACATAAAGTCAAGCATGGATTTTAACAGCAGATCATCATTTTCACTGATGATACTAAAATACTTCACAACATCATAGACTACCTTTCTCCTAAAGGTAGTCTTTCTCTATGTGCAAAATCAATTGTTTTCCAGGACTTTGTGGCTGAGACTGTTATCTAATTTTAGATGTCTACATTTAACTTATTCTTCTGGATTTTATATAGAGCAATGAGAAACAGTCACTTTAAGACCACTATTCATTTTGAAGTGAGACCTACTAGAGACATACTGCATATTGCAGTATGATTGCAGCTTGTCTCAATCAAAAGATTGAGACAAGCATTTTGTTTATCATGAATCTTTTAGAGACGTCACTTTCCTGAATTCTATGAAGCAAAATACTTTTATAGTGTAATACCACTAAGAGATTATATTTTTTAATCAGTGTTAATATAAAACTGCCTTCAGTACTTTCATAATCTGTAATTGTTCCCCAGAGATATTTCTGATAATGTTGCTGATCTGTACAGAATATTTAAATGCAAACTACACACTAATCTTCAAGAAGTGTTATATAAACTAAGATTAAAAAAAAAAAAAAAAAAAGACCTGTCTGGATTAAAGTTATGTGTGTGTGTATATAACAGAAGCTTGTACCATGTTTGCAGTTAGTTCAAAGGATTGTGCATTTCTAACCTGACACCTGGGGATCCATCCATTGAGGAGGTTTGGGAATAACTTGGCTAAAATTTAATTTGTCAGGAGACACAAGGGAGTCCATCTGAGAGATGCAAACCAATATGAAACCAGACTTCCATAGTTCTGTTGATGTCTAAAAAGGCCGCAGATTTACAGCAAATGAGGTAATGTAAGAGGGACCAAATTCTTCACCTTCACCTAGTTGTCAGTAAGTAAACACTGAACTGCTGTGAACATCAGTCCTGCTCATGAGTGCTCCAAAAAATGTTTGACCTCTGTAAGATGAGGGAGATGAGGAACTTGCAGGTTTGAGGTGGATACAATGTTACTTTCGGGCCAATAGTAAGTTAACCAGGTTCTTATTCTGTCTCATTTGCAACTAAAACATGAATATGAGAGTGACTGATCATCTACCTGTGCTGTTTATACACCACTTTTCAACCAAAATGTGCTGAGTTATTCAGAACTTAATTCTTAAATTACTTAAATTAAACTAGCTCATTTTTCCCTAGCCCCGGGTATCCGTAATATACTTAATTCAAAATAAGATTAGATATTTTAAAGAGCCCATGCAATCTATTCAACTTGCTTCACCTGAATTGTGCAAAAGAGTAGTGCAAGCAAACTGGCAAGAGAGTGTGTCTAACAGCTGGAGAACAAGTGGTGACCCCCTCAGTAGAAACATCTGTCTACAGAATGCAACTGTCTGCACCCACTTTTCACATACAATCACATCCTAGAAAAGTGGTACGGGGGTGTGTGCACTTAAATCTTAGCTATCTTGGAATGAGGCAACCAGTCTTCTAGTTTAAGCACCTTGAGAGGAGACACTTGACACTTCTAAAAGGTAGTGGTAATGGTGGCAGATGCTGTGAATTAATTTACTAACTGAAGTGTGAATAAATAAACTGGATGTATATCTGTTTTGGGTGCTGTGCACTAACAAGTCAGTTTAGATGAGGTAACTAACCTTTAGCATACTAAGTTAGGAAAGTTAAATCTCATTCTTCAGGTATACTAGTTTGGCTAATTGTATCTTTATACATGAAAATACCCATAGACAGGTAATTATCGAAGATGTTTTCTCTGAAGAACTTAAAGTGTCAAAAAATACCAAAGATATCAGAAAGAAAGGTTGTATATATATCATCTCTCAGGCAATCCAGCAAGAATTAAGGAGGTACTGAATTTAAATGTAACCCATCCAGGATCTGTTCAGGAATTCCCTGACCTGGACTGATAATGAAATCATGATTTCTTGGAGTGTTTAAATATACAGTCTTTGCTTCAGAGAGATTCTTACAAGATAATCACATTTTCTCCATTTTAATCCTTCTATTCTGCGTAATAGTTTAAAATATAATTCAAGATTAGTTCAGTATGTCATTTCTATATTAACCTATATTTCATTGTGTGTATATACATTCGTTGTGGTTGGATCATATATAGTATTTTTGCTGTTGCTGTTAATAAAATAACTAAAAATGTAATATGTAGAGTGCTGAGAAGAGACTATTAATGATTGCACGTTCACCATTACCCCTAATAAGAAAATTACTGCAATTTTTTTTTTTTTAAAGATACTAGTTAATGACTGAGTCCATAGTAATTTTTATTTTTTCAAAAGGACTTATAAAACAAAGATGAAATTTATATATATTTTGGAAGTGAGAATAAGATTAAAGTTTGAAAAAACATTTTTTCATTATAATGAAACAAACAAAAAAAACCAGCAGGGATTAATGTAAGTGCAATATCAAGCACAAGGAGATAAATGATCTTGCCTTTGTTGTAACATTTTTTCTGTGTCTAATGCTTGCTCTGGAAGAACATTAAAAGACTATGAGAATTCAAAGAATTCTCACCAAATTATCTGATTGCAGAGTAGCTCACTTTTTCGGTTAGGAAAAAAAAAAAAAAAGAGACTGAAACATGACATATTTGCTACCAGAGGGTTTTTCAAATCAGCTGAAAAAGACACAACAAAATCCAGTTTTGAATTCCTGGAAGTTGGTTAAAGTTACACAGATTTAATCTTGAAATAAGATAGTGTCTCCTAGCAGCCCAGGAGTAGCAATGTAACTAAACATGACATCTTATCAAGAGAGATGGTACACTCACAATTAAGGACTGTGGAATCAAATATAACATAATTTGAAGGAAATATATCAAAAAACTACACAATTTTTTATGTTTCTTATGGTTTCATTTGCTGGAGTATACTGGGGAAGAGAGGGAAGGGAAGGAAGGAAGGGTTGTTGGGGTAGTCACTTTGTTCTTAAAATCTATGTTTTCATCCACTGCCTTCATGGGTGTTAACGAAGAGTCACCAGTGTAGAACTTAACATGCCAATAATACTTCACTTGAAGTTATCAATTACAATTAAACTTCATTCTCTAAAGCTTAATGATCCCTTTTCCATCTTCAGATGCAGAGAAGCTAACACAAATCTGTTGAAATCTTGTTTTATTTTTTTGTTTGTTTGTTTGTTTATTTGTTTGTTTTCACCATCTAGGGAATGATATATGTATTGCCAAAGAAGAGGCAATTAACTGCATAGCCTCATGCATTGAGATGTTCCAGAGAATTTTAATTTTCAGATATCTGGCTAGTGTCAAATGATTGCTGATCACCTGATTTAGTGCTGTGAATGCTATGATGTTTTTTGATAACCTTAGTTTATATCATAGATCTTGGGGAGGTCATCTGGGTACCCCACCTGTCCCTCACATGTCTACTACCTGCCTCTTGAGACTTCAGGCAAACAGTGGTCTCATCTGTTCCATTGGTATGAAGCTGTGTCCATCAAGTAATGAAATGACTTTGTGAATTTGTTTCAATATCATGCAAGTTTTCTGGATGAAATTTAATGATTTGTGTTGTTCACTAGGCCTGGCTACAATACTTTTTAAACTTCGGGCAAACTGGAAGCAAGATGTAAGAAAGCATATAGTAATAGCTGACTTCCCCTAAATTGTTGAAGAAAATTTTAAAAAGCCAAACCTTCTCTTGTTATGGAAAAGTAATGTTAATTTACCATCTCCTCTACCTTGTTTTTCCAGTGCTGTGGTCATACAGAGCTGCTGGAAAAGAAGGGTGGTAGCATAGATTCTTTGGCATCTCCTCTGGAAGTTTCTGTTTCTGGGAATAAGTATATGTTTTAAGGGTATAAAGTACTTATGGACGTGCAATGCAAAAATTAACAGCATTAGGGGGCTTTTGGCTCTGAATACCTAGGAACTATGAAAGAGAAAATACTGAACTAGATGTATCTGGGAGGGCAATACATATAGTCCTCTCATATATACAAAGATGATCATCATGCCTTGGTTCTTGAAAGAGAGTGATAATAATTTAGACTCTTCAGTTCTGATTTTTGAAGTGGTTAAGCTCCTCTTCCATGATGAGATTTGACAAGAAATTAATGGGCTGGTTGGATGAATACCGCTAAGTCTGTAGTATTTATCATTCCCTTTCCTCAGTGTTTTTTAATTCTCTTCTCTTAAAAGTCTCTATGTTCATGCCCTGTCTGATACATAGAAGTAGACAGGTCTATTTTCAGGCAAGTGTCAGCTTATATGATAAAAGACGCTAGAAAAGACACTGATGGTCTGTATGAAAGAGGCCAGCCACTCTTGGAAATCAATATTTATCTTTCTCCTTTTCTAGCAGCAGAGATCAGCATCAGAAGGAGGAAGGGAGCTGCAAGCTGACAATACAGGCTGCTGTATGTGATTATATGCAAAGGGAAAAGATCTCTGGAGATGAGAAAAACAATGTCAGAGTCTCTACCAAAGCTTATTATCGAAAGAATTCCTCCTGTGCTCACTGAGGTTAGGATTTCAGCATAGCACTCAAAGCTGTGCTGGCTGACCTGGTGTTGTTCTAGGAAGTATTATATTCTTGCTGCATTTCTCTCTTGAGGCTGGTAATAAATTCACTTCCTGAAAGAGCACCTAAATCTTTGCACTGCTAACCTTTTGTCAGTGCTACCTATGCCATGGGTGAGGGTGTGAAGGTTTTAATCTAATGAAGCAGTCTCTGAGCTCTGTGTCCTCTATTTAATCCATCACCGTGTGACAAACCCATTAGCCATGTAGCACGAGAAGGCCTCTGCAAGGCTGGAATAATAGGAAACATAACCATGGCACGACCATTCCTGTGTGGCCTCAGATGGCTGCTTAAGCACAAAGGGGGAGGTTTCTATGCATTTTAGAGAAATTAATGCTGCAGCACTTTTAAATTTATGTGCTGCATGACCTCCCAGATCAATAAATCTATGTATAAATGAGACAGTATTTACCAATCTCTCAGTGTTAGCCAGTTTCTCTTGCCTGTTAAGTCCATATGTAAGTCAAAATATGCTGGCCAGAGCATGCAGGTACATTTGTTAACAGAAAAAAAAATGAAGCTGGGAAAGGGTGTTTTTTCTCCCCCTTTTTGTGAGGCATATAACAAAACCTTCCATCTGGTGAAAACACTGTATTTAAAGGATTGTAAAAAGGTTACAGTTTAAAATTTTGTTTGAATGGCAGACCACTGATGAGTAAAATATTTCCACACTCATTGGTGAAGAAGTGTGAAGAGATACAAGAATGGTTACTGTCACTGACTTCAGTAAATGGCCCCATTTTGAACACTGTAACCTCCTCCTATATACAGAATAGTAGATAATAAATTATTGCATAGTGCAGCTGAATTTTGACAAAGATTTGCCAACATGATGGAGAATTTATTTATTTATGGATTTATTTAATTGCTACTAACATGAAGAGGTATGCATTAATCTTAACCATATTGAAATCAAAATGAGTTATGCCATAACATTAAAGGTCTGAGATTTCTCTGTGTTACTAATTAGCAATATATTTAATTATTAACTAACAGTGAATACTTTAGTTTCTTGAAAAAAAATGTATTTGACAACTTTGATTTGGCATTACGTGATTTCTCCAGTCCTTGATATTACTTAGTCAAGTACATTCATATGAACAATTTTTTTTTGTTTGTTTCTCAACAGTACTTTAAAATGCTAAAAGTCACATAAAAGTTAATTTTAGCAATATATTTCTTACCTTCTCATGTTCCTTATGTATGATGCATATTACTGCCACAGCTCCACTGAGATGAATTTGTCCTTTAGCTAGAATTACATTGGCTCACTTTCTTAGCTCTGGAAGTCCCCAGATTAAGGCCAAGGGATGATCAGTTGGATGACTTTTTATGCTCATACTTTATACCCACATATGAAGAAAACAAACAAACAAAAAAAAACCTTACAGGTGTGTGTATATAAGTACATCTATAATTTGCCTCTAGTTGTATCTATGCATTTTTTCTTACCCTCTTTTTTTTTGTTGTTGTTGTTTGTATTTTTGTGTGTGTGTGTGTTTTGTTTGTTTGTTTGTTTGTTTTGCATATAGATGAATGATACTGGCATTTCTTTGGTGAAAAAATATTGTTTCTAATTGTCCAAGGCAAATGGCCTATAATTGTGTTTAATAATATGTATCACATAATAATTTAATGAGTTCACTGTTCCCTGTTTATTTCAGAGCCAATTCTTTGAGTTCTAAAAAGTGATAATGTGTCACCAGTAATTCATCTCACAATGGGTCTGGCTGCCAGTGCTCGAATAGGCTAAAATTTTTTGAGCACAGATGGATTTCAATCCGTCCCATATTGACAGTTAAGAATTAGTATCAGGCTTCCACTTAAAAATCTAACTCTCACAGGGGCAGATTATGGATAATAATAATCCCTTTCATGAAGACACCTTTCATGCAGACTGACATTATTTCCCTTTCAACCTAATTAAGCATTGCAAAGTAAATGAAACAAGATAAACACAGCTATTTTAATTTAATTGAACCCAGAACTTGTTATAAGAAACCAAGAAGACATGCAAAGGTCTCCTGAAATAGTCATATCCAATTAATTGAACTGTATATAGACAAGAAAGGGTCAGTCATAAAAATTAACTATGCAACGTGAATTATGTTCTTATAATAATAGGTCACAAGGCAACATTTACTTTTTCTTGGTAATTGATTATCAGTGCTCTCCCCCACTTCCTGACTAACTTGAAAATACTTTGTACTGAGAATCATAGTAGATCTTAACACCCAGGGGCAGAAAAATCTTTCTGGAAGAGTTATTACACTGACCGATCTAAAAGACTTCTCATATCAGAAAGATTATCTACTAGAAAAAAATAAACCAAACCGTACGGTTGTTTAAAAACATCATCAGTGTGTAGAGATAAACGTGTATTTCCATATACATTATAAACATTTTTATCTTAACACTTAAATTGTGAAGTTTAATGATAAAAATGAATTAATCAGAGAGGTAACTGGCACAACCTGTTATTGTTAGTAGCCCTGCTACTGCCTTGGTCAGGTACTGTGGACCTGGGCCCTTCTCAAAGAGTGCCTTTTTTGGGGTCACTGTCCCTCCTTACTCTTACTTCTTGTGGAGCAACCTCATTCCTGGAGGCTCTCAGGGATCCAGAACACATGGAATGTGGTTACCCTACAGCTGTCAGGGCCTAGCACATCATTTTCATTTAACATCAGCAAAAGGTTCTTCACATACCAGTCTACTGAATGCAGAAAAAGTGGATGAGTATGATTGGTGTAGATGTGGAACACCTCATCGAGTAATTTCTAGTTCATCCATGGTAAAAAAAATGAAAACTAGACTGTCCCTAAAACTCTGTCGTCTTTCTTATAAAAGCAACAGATCATAGATAAGAAGAGGTCTTACCTCTAATAGAGTTGGACCTGCTTAGAAAAAAACATGTGGGCCACCCAGGGTCTAACAAGAGACCAGTATGACCCTCTAATATAAGAGAGACTTGTCCTGTTCAGGAGACTAGCTGAACCAGTTGCAATGGTCTCAACTAAAATTGTCCTCTGTGACCAAAAGAGAGACAATGTTATGTCTTGAAGGGCATTCAGACCCCCAAAGCTGTCTCACCATCTAACATTAATACTACTTGTGACTGGATATTGGACCTAACCTCTTCCAGTGACTTCTGACACACCATGTACTCACTCAAGTACAAATGCCTTTGACATTCTCTAGCAATGGACTGCTAAATTAAGGCCCCAATTCAGTAAATATTTTTCTTTCACTCAATTTCATTGGCATTGAAAAGTATGTATTTTTTAAAGATTCATTTTCAGAACAATTAGTATAACTTTTTTCCCAATCAATTTTATTTATTTATTTATTTATTTATTTTAAGTAGAACATATGTTGCTCAATAGCTGGACTGGATATGGGAATATGTCTATTATTAATGCATAATATGTGCTACCACTACAAACTGACTTACATTAAGAAATTCCAAAGGATTCATTAAAATTCATTAGAAACTTGTGTCCATGGTCTTCAGTGTAACTTTAAAAGGCAGCATGACACCCTTACCATTTGAGAAATTATCATCTGAAAAATGCCAGAAAGACAAAGACTTTCTCCTTCATTACTAAAGAGCCATGGAAATTATACTTTTTGAGACTGAATGAGTTTTTTTTTTCAACCACTAGGCATCAAACATGGAATTGAGCAATATGTTTGCTTTCCCAAACCATCAAAGAACAGTACTCTCAAGAGCCACATAATCAAAAAATTGGTCCCTTCATGCAGCTAGAACAGAAAGATATTCCCTCTTAATCTGTGGATTCCATTGTCAATAGTTTTAAATTTTAGTCTATGTCAAACAAAATTCCTAATTTTAATCTATCCCTCGAGGATTTTGGTGTTCTGTTTACTTGTTTTACCCAAAGATGAAATTGCATGAAAAAGATCAATCAGAGAAGGAGATGGCAGAAATCCAGGCCTACATTCTTGCTATGAGAAGAATTCATTGTGGCCCCATCCTCTGACTGCAGCTATGATTCTTTTCCAGTCTAAACTTTGAATAACCTTCATTTAAGGATTAGTTAAATCTGATTTTGAATGCTGTTTCTTTTGTTAAAATATAACTTGAAATCACTACATTTTCTGAACAGACTACTTTCTGCCAAACTTCTTCATAAACCTTAATCTTTCAAATCTCTGTAAATGAATTTATTTGTAGAATGATTTATCCACAAAACAACATTCTATACTTACATGTTATAGGAGTATGTTGTTTGCACAGTTCATATGCAATAAGTCATTAAATTTACTAAAAACTCTATACCTTGTCCTTATAAACTACTGGGCAAAGTAGCTCTGAAAATGCAGGTCTGTGAAGGAATGTAACATGAAAACTGCCGATGACAGAGTTGCACAATTTATACAGAAGTGCAAAGATTCTTTTTTATCCACGGGTTGAATATCGAAGTCTCTTGGCTTCTTCATCCAGTCTGAATATGTCAACAATCCTCTGCTACTGTTGTCTACATCTATCAAGTGTGTCACTAAATGAAGCCTTCCCAGAGGTTTATAAATATGTGAATGTGTTCCTCTTTATGTGCCTTTGGTGAGGGCTCACCGTTTATGAGGATGTGAGTTTGATGGAAGTTGTCTGTTCCCCCCCCTCCATGTGTACTCAGATCACATTCAGGATTATTACTGTTTGCTAAACTTGTGCTGAAAAAGCTTCTGAACTCATTGACAACAGATTTAGTGAAAGGAACTGAATTACAATCTTAGAGAATCAGAGATGGGAGAATCAGGCAGACCAGTAATCAAACTACCTCACTGATGTAACAGAATCAGCAGTACACATTTTAATACCACATAACTTTTGCTATTCTGTTGTGAAATCCAATAAGTGGTTTTATTTGACAGAAAAAAAAATAGTACTGTTTAGCTTTGACATTTCTGCTGGAAAATGCAAACAAGTTATTGCTTGTTTTTCCTTTGAAGAATCATAGAATCATAGAATCATTAAGGTTGGAAGAGACCTTCAAGATCATCTGGTCCAACCATCACCCTACCACCAATATCACCCACTAAACTATGTCCTTAAGCACCACATCCAACCTTTCCTTGAACACCCCCGGGGACAGGGACTCCACCACCCGTTCCAATGCCTGACTACTCTTTCTGAGAATAAATGTCTCCTAATTTCTAACCTAAACTTCCCCTGGCATAACTTGAGGTCATTCCCTCTGGTCCTATCACTAGTTATTTGCGAGAAGAGGCTGACATCCATCTTCCCACACCTTCCTTTCAGGTAGTTGTAGAGAGCAAAACCTGAACAATCTTATAAGTAACATGTATCTAGGGATATGTAATATTATTTGTATAGTATTCCTCATCTGCACAGAGTTAATTAGATATACATAATATTAGGTGTGAAAAGTGTGCTTTTATTATGGTAAACGACAATAAGGAAATGAAGGTGAGCAACAATCTATAACAAAAAATAGGAAACAAAGCACATTTGATATGTGATTTCTAGTACGGTGTAGTGAATTATATTTCTAAAAAGTAAAGATAGCTTTTCTTTTGCTGTTCCTTTTTTTTTTTTTCCGTGCTGTTAATTTTATATTGAAAGATAAATGAACAGATCTGTAAGTAACAACAAATGAACAGAAAACAGTAAACAAATCACAGCATCTATGTCCTTCAAGATTTGTGAGTTATCAAGCCATATGTATTTTCAGAGAATTTTTTTTTCCCTTGCAACACTACTGCACATCAAGTGTACTTTCTGCCTTTTAAATATAAATGCAAAGATGTGATAAATGATAAAGTTCAGGGGAAAGATAAAATACCACCTCTTAAGTTCACCATGGCTCAAATCTATGATTTGTATTATTCAAGAAAAAAAAAAATATGTTAGTTTTAGAATGAAGAAAAAATTCAGAAATTCAGAAATTCAGAAATTCAATGAAGACCAATGGTAAAACTGTTGAATCATTCAGACCCATGGCATTTTCTCAACGAACCTGGAGGTCCATTTTCTCAGTGGACCTGGCAAAGATCAAATTCAGCAACATGAAGTTTAGAAGAGTGAACTTCCAGCTCTTAAAAAAATTAGTGGTTAAGATCCCATGGGAAACTGTCCTTAGGGACAGAGGAACAGATCAGAGCTGGCAACACTTTAAGGACACTTTCCTTAGAGTACAAGAGCTTTGCATCCCCATGTATAAGAGTTCAAGCAGGAAATCAACATGGCTGAGCACGGACCTGCTGCTCAAACTGAGGTGTAAGAAGGAAATGCACAGGCAGTGGAAGCAGGGACATGTGGCCTGGGTAGAGTACAGGGACGCTGTTCGGATGTGCAGGGATAGGATCAGGAAAGCCAAGGCACAGGTGAACTGAGCTTGGCAAGAGATGCAAAGAATAACAAGAAGGGAATCTATAGGTACATTTGCCAGAAAAGAAAGGCCAAGGAGAGTGTATCCCCCCTCTGATAGCAGGGAAGGGAGAACTGCTAACAGCAGACATGGAGAAGGCTGAGGTATTCTGCAATTTCTTTGCCTCAGTCTTCACTGCCAGTCAGGCTCCCCACTTCTCTCAAGTCCCTGAACCTGTAGGCAGTGTCTGGGGGAGCAGAGTCGCTCCCACTGTAAGCAAAGAGCAGGTTCAAGACCATCTGATGAAACTGAACAGCTACAAGCATATGGAGCCTAATGACATGCATCCTAGGGTCCTAAGGGAGTTGGCTGATGCAGTTGCCACGCCTCCCTCCATAATATTTGAAAAGCTCTGGCAGACAGTTGAAGCCCCTGGTGACTGGAGAAAGAGTGACTCCCATCACTCCCATTTTAAAAAAGGGTAGAAAAGAAGATCTGGGGAACTAAAGATTAGTGAGCCTCACCTCTGTGCCTGGCAAGATCATGGAACAGATACTCCTGTCAAGGCACATGTAAGACAAAGACGAGATCCGAGACAGCCAGCATGGCTTCACCAAGGGTAAATCATGCCTGACCAATCTCGTGGCCTTCTACAATAGAAGGATGGCATCAGTTGACAAGGGAAGACCAAACAATGTCATTGACCTGGATGTCTGTAAGGCCTTTGACATAGTCCAACATGATATCCTGATCTCTAAATAGGAGAGAGAGAAATTTGAAGAGTGGAGTATTAAGAGGATAAGGAATTGGCTGGAAGGCCACACCCAGAGAGCTGTGGTCAATGGCTCTAGGTCCAGGTGGAAGTCGGTGATGAGTGGTGTCCCTCAGGGTCCATCTTGGGACCGGTGCTGTTTAATATCTTTAACAATGACATAGATGACGGGATTGGGTGCACCCTCAGCAAGTTTGTGGACAGCACCAAGCTGAGTGGTGCGGATGATACCAAAGAAGGAAGAGATGCCATTCAGAGGGACCTGGACAGGCTGGAGAAGTGGGCTCATGTGAACCACATGAGGTTCAAGAAGTCCAAGTGCAAGGTGCTTCACCTGGGTCGAGGCAATCCCAGACATGAGGACAAACTGGGAAAAGAACTCCTTGAGAGCAGCCCTGCGGAGAAGGACTTGGCGGTTCTATTGGACAAAAGGCTCGACATGAGCCAGCAGTGTGTGCTTGCAGCCCAGAAGGCCAACTGCACCCTGGGCTGCATCAAAACAGGTGTGACCAGAAGGTCGAGTGGGCTTGGAAACAGAGGACTAGGTTCTTTTCTTTTTTCTTTTCTTTTCTTTTCTTTTCTTTTCTTTTCTTTTCTTTTCTTTTCTTTTCTTTTCTTTTCTTTTCTTTTCTTTTCTTTTCTTTTCTTTTCTTTCCTTTCCTTTCCTTTCCTTTCCTTTCCTTTCCTTTCCTTTCCTTTCCTTTCCTTTCCTTTCCTTTCCTTTCCTTTCCTTTCCTTTCCTTTCCTTTCCTTTCCTTTCCTTTCCTTTCCTTTCCTTTCCTTTCCTTTCCTTTCCTTTCCTTTCCTTTCCTTTCCTTTCCTTTCCTTTCCTTTCCTTTCCTTTCCTTTCCTTTCCTTTCCTTTCCTTTCCTTTCCTTTCCTTTCCTTTCCTTTCCTTTCCTCCCCCTCCCCCTCCCCCTCCCCCTCCCCCTCCCCCTCCCCCTCCCCCTCCCCCTCCCCCTCCCCCTCCCCTCCCCCCTCCCCCTCCCCCTCTCCCCCTCCCCCCCCCCTCCCCTCCCCTCCCCTCCCCTCCCCTCCCCTCCCCTCCCCTCCCCTTCCCTTCCCTTCCCTTCCCTTCCCTTCCCTTCCCTTCCCTTCCCTTCCCTTCCCTTCCCTTCCCTTCCCTTCCCTTCCCTTCCCTTCCCTTCCCTTCCCTTCCCTTCCCTTCCCTTCCCTTCCCTTCCCTTCCCTTCCCTTCCCTTCCCTTCCCTTCCCTTCCCTTCCCTTCCCTTCCCTTCCCTTCCCTTCCCTTCCCTTCCCTTCCCTTCCCTTCCCTTCCCTTCCCTTCCCTTCCCTTCCCTTCCCTTTTCGTTTGCCACATAGTTTGCAAAATTAATTTTCTTTGTCAGCTGTAAAAATTTTTACTGATCAGGACTTTCTGTGTGATTTATAACAAACAATTTATAACAAATGCTTCAATATTTCAGTATATGATACGTAATATAGACCCTGGATCATTCAACCAGTGCACATATTTCTGTATCTTTTGATCCTGTTACATCTTTACTAGTGTCTCTGTTGAGCAAGAAAGATATTTTGGCACTAAAGTAATCTGACTTTTATTTTACTGAGAATTTAATGGATATTTTTTCAAACTGAAATAAGAAACAGCAAGATTTTTATATTTTTGTTTAAAACCTCTCTGGATTCATAAAATATGATGTAATAGGACTACTGTACCTTTAAAAAATACATTTGTATTAGTTTTTCCTCCTCAGAGGATTATCACACTGATAATCCCAAATGATAAGAATGCGATCCAGGAATCTCCTACTTTTTCAAGGTGAGATGGGTTATTATTTGCTTTCTTAGAAAGTTCATACCTGCAGAAATAAATAGTTACACTCTGAACACAAGGTAGTATATGAACACATCTGGTAATTTATATTGGACATGATCTCCTTCCTAAACTTCATATTTTATACATAAAATTGTCTCCTATCAGAAGATGTAAAACTATGCATTTTTAAGCACTGTTTTTCAAAATGTCTTATTTTTCCTCCAGGAATAATAATCTTTAAACATAAAAATTGAAGCAGAATAAACCTTCTCACTCAACCTTCCTGCTACCAAGGTATTTTTTTTTTCTTTCTTTATGCAAGACTTCCTCAGCAAGCATTACTTCTCATAGTCCTAAAACAGCAGATCAAAGTTTTCAGGGATTTGTAATACTTGAGGAGTTGGTTAATTTGCAACAACTCCTCAGGCTGAGGCTTGATCTCCTTCAGCACATTGCATTATCTGTAGGAATGCCTGTGCTCCTCCTGACTTGAAACATGGTTTTGTTTACCGTTCTTTCCATGATAAATATTCATGGCACCTATATCCAAGTCCCTCATTCATCCAAACAAATATTCACTCCTAGCATTAACTAAAATTTTAATCTGAAGGAATGTGGATATTTCTTTACAAAGACTTTCTGGAGAGCAACCCACAGGCCTCAAATATGTTTGCAAAGGACATTTCATTCTATGTTCATTTTTCTGTTTCTAAATCTTAATCTCATTTTTGATTGTCTTGGAATTGCTGGTCTTTCTGTCCTGGAGAGGAACCAGTTTTGCCTGTGAGTGTAGGGAGCTGAGCATGGCAGGGTTTCACCAAACCCTCCTTAACCATTGCCTGTCAATAAGCATCTACTGATCAGTTAAGTGACAGGTTTGCACTGACCTTGCTTTGGGTTTAGTCCTAAAAATAAAGTACATACTGAGTGCTTTTTTTGCACTGTGCTATAAACATTTCATTTTGGATTTTTTATTTTTATTTTTATTTTTATTTTTATTTTTATTATTTTTATTTTTTTTTCCTTAGTGGTTGTTGGAGCACTGTAGTTACACAAAAATGCACAGCTTATATTTATAACTTATGTGGCGTGGAGATATTTTCTCTGAACATTATTTTGTATTCTTATAATATGTGTTATAGAATTACTATGAAAACATTCTTCATATCATGTAAAACTTTTAGAAATGGATAAAAGAACACAAAATCCTAATGGACCTAAAGGTCCTAATCCTTGTTAATGAAAGAGTAAATGCAGAAAAGATAATAAGGGAAATATTTCTGAGAAAATTAATGCAAACTGTTTTATATGTCAGGCTCATGGAATAAGATCTTACCTAAAAAGTTATATCTTCTGCATTTTCAGATTTCAACCTTAATGCATTTTTAGCCATAGTCACAATGAAATACCTATTTTTTAGTTGGTAAAATTAAGCTTTATAAAATAGAACAAAATGATTAAGGAGAATATCTTTGGAATCTATCCAGGACAGTATAAAGGAGGTTTTTATTTTATTTTATTTTATTTTATTTTATTTTATTTTATTTTATTTTATTTTATTTTATTTTATTATTTTATTTTATTTTATTTTATTTTATTTTATTTTATTTTATTATTTTATTTTATTTTATTTTATTTTATGGTTAAGTGATCATACATAATAACTACTCTTAAATGAATCTTTTTCTGAAGTTTTATTTGTATGGAGATTATGGCACGAGCTGTAGGCAGGTTTTTGCTGAATGTTTTTAAAAAAAAGCTTTTAAAAAAAACACTTTTATTTTCAAGATAACTTTCTATTAGCAGTTTTCAATGTACCTATTTTAATTGGGGAAGAAAACACATGCTTGCAGCCAATTTAACAAAATTTCCCATAAAAGTCTGTATAGAAATAGTATTAGAAAGTCTTTGGAGATCATAAAATACTGCTAGCATGGTATCTATATTAAAATGTCTGAGAGCTGACTTCCTTTACTGTGATGGAATCACAATAAAATACAATATGACTGACACACGAACATTTCTCTTGCTCTCTTCAGGTAATGAAGTCAGGCTCACTTCACTTAGCTATATGTATAGTGGCAATATTCCCCATTTCACCTGGGACATTAGAGAATGGCTCCCATATATCAGCAGTAAAGAACAAAAGGCTTGTAAAAAAAATGAAGTAGAGAACACAAATATCTTCTTCCAGGAACCTCCACATTAGTGACTGGCCCAGGCAGGTAATGGGAATTTGTGATATCAGACCAGGCATCCAACTGATCAGTCAGTACAAACAATTTTATCACGTGCTCCAGGCCTGCATGCTGATTAGAGGAAATAAATCTTACTGAGGAGAATCAGCTTATAGAAACAAAAGGAACCATAGAGTCATGTTATTTACTGAGAAAAATAGAGTAATGGTACAGTGTCCATTAATTTTAAGGCAAGTTACAGAGGTATTGTAATGGGGAAAATAAGAAGCTTTCTCTTCTATTGGGAATTAATGACAGTTCTGGATGATGAGATTATTATATAAATATATATATATATAAAATTGACAGAAGTCATCTTTGGAACAGAACTCTAAAACCTCATCCATACCAACAGTGCACTAAATCTGGGGATTACTTGTGGTCCCTGTGGTTCTCTTTAAGGACTTGTCAGAACAGCTCTTCTCCACCCACTATCAAGTGTGTCTTGCTCTGCCCCAGCAATTCAAGGGTGAGAGAGAGCTATCTGAGGGTTAAATTGATCCTAAACACAAAGATTCATTCAGCTACAGTTATGCTGCTAAACAAAAAATGCTTTCAAAAGAACAGAATGTAAAATTTTCCTTGTTTCTGAGTTTGTTTTTTATTTTATTTTATTTTATTTTATTTTATTTTATTTTATTTTATTTTATTTTATTTTATTTTATTTTATTTTATTTTATTTTTTATTTTTTTGGGGTTGGTGGGGGAGTTCAGTCTACTAATTTTTCCAAGACATTCTACGGGGACTTCTTAACAGTTGTCAAATAAAGCTTGGAGTTGCTTTTGATGAAAAAGCTCTTATTGCTTTGAGAAGGCAGAAAATTAGATACATTAGGAAGGAAAATGAACATTCTTTCTGAATGAAAAAAAAGTAGCCACTTCGAAAGTTATTGCCCACAATAACTGCATCTTTTTATTATATTACACTAATTCAGCAAAAGTCTAAATTGGGACCCATCACTTTTAACAAGGATGGATTTGAGAAGATAAATTAAGTCTCAGAAAAAAAGAGATAGGTGAACAAGTCCTAACTGTGGGTGGTGCAGTAATTAAAAGTCAGGGAAACTGCACCGTCTGACAGTTCATTAGACAAAACAGTATGTGGAAAATGCCTTGTCATGTCTAATTGCAACAGCTGCTTTGATTTCCCTGTTATATTGGGACATGAGCTATTCATAAACCAGCAGGAGGAATTAATCTGTGGAGAGATGCACTTCCTACATTACACATATCCCTCGATGTGATCAATGTCTCTAGTTTTTTACTGAAACCTGTAACTTAACTAAGAGACACAGCAGATATAACAGTAGAAAATCTATATCTAGTGATAGTGTTAGTCTTATTGAATTTAGTCAACAAATTCACTTGGACATGTAATGCTGCCTGAGTGGGATTATATTGTGTTGTCTATCAAGATAATTTTTACATATACATTACTAAGCAGTTCCAGATGTGGAATCTGAATGAGAGCTACTGGTGCTTGTTTCATCTCACATTACTTAGAGAAATTAGCTTCAGTACATAGGTGAATGGTCTTACAGTATGGCAGCAGAAACAATACACAGATTTTCTGTTCTTTCATTAAAATATTCCATTATGCAGAATATGAACATGAAATTTATTTTTTCCAAGATAAAATGACAGCAACGAGGCAAATATCAGCTGGGCAACTTTTTGCCTCAAATTGGTTGTAGTTCAGGCACTTTCAGGGCAATACTTTCTGTCACAGCAGCACACTATTACTGGTTTCAGATAGCACTGGTATTTCTACAGAAACAACTGGATTTACACAATACAAACTGAAATCATAGTTTAATTTCTGCAAAACTGGATTCTGTTTTTTAATAGGTGCTACATGGAAATATCCATGACTCTGAAAACATTGTGCATGTACTTTGCTTTTTCAGCTTTAGTAGATGCATATGTTTTGAGGGAAATGTGTATTAATTGTATCAGTATTTAAGGACTACTGGGAAATCCAGATAGGATCTATATACACAAAATCGCAGAATTACAGAATGGTCGAGGTTGGAAGGGACCTCTGGAGATAATCTGGTCCAACCCTTCTGCCAAACAGGGTCAGGCAGTGCATGTTGTACAGGACCGCATCCAGGTAGATTTTGAATATCTCCAGAGAAGGAGACTCCACAGCCTCTCTGGGCAACCTGTGCCAATACTCTGTCACCCGCAGAGTAAAATAGTGTTTTCTGAGTCTTCAAATATCCTTATATCCTAAGCTTCTCCTTCAGGTTTTACTTCAGTGCCAAGAACACATTCCAGCATGTGTATTCATATACTTCCTCAAGTTCTGAGGGACAGACTTCATTAGACTTGAGTTTGCTCCACATAGGCACCTTCCATGGGAAAGTACATTTCTTTAAGAACTGGTAAATAAACTTCTGGACATTTTTGAAACTCTTACACGTTGTGTTTTACTGATGGAATTGAGCAAGGTTTAAAACAATAGCAATTAAAAACATATATATAGATATAGATCTAAATGTAGATATAGATATAGATAGATAGATATATAAAACATCCACAAAAGAGCACTCAGGTTCTTTAAATTGATTATCTTATATAAAATTTAAATGCAATAATTAAGAAAATGGACTTGGTGTGCTCTGATGGCTACAGTGTTTGCAAGTAGTTTTACAAGGGTAAAACTTATGCAATTTTTCCACTTACTATGTTCAGAATCAATGGAGCTGATTCTCCATCAATCAATGGAGAATCAATCTGACTGATCTGTAGGAGGTATTTGTACTCTGACATGGTGGATTAGTTGTGGTCTGATGCCAGTCCTTGCAACTAGTACAGGTTGATGAAAACCTTGCAGTAGAGCTACAAAAGCAGAAGCATTATGGAAAATAAATAGGAATTGTAGATACAAGAGATTCTGTGAAAGCATGAAAGAGAAGTACCTCAGATAGGTATGATTTTCAAAAGTATTCATCATTGTTGTAAAACTTCTGTTGTTTTTAATAGAAGAAATACCAGACTGTGCATTTGAAATTACTTTAAGGAGAGGGAATTAAACCTAGAATCATAGAATCATAGTATATCCTAATTTGGAAGGGACCCACAAGGATCATCGAGTCCAACTACTGGGTCCCCAAAGGACCACCCAAAAATCAAGCCATGTGTCTGAGAGCATTGTCCAAACTCTTAATGAACTCCATCATGCTTGGTGCAATGACAACTTCCTTGGGGAGCCTGTTCCAGTGCCAAACCACCCTCTTGGTGAAGAACCTTTTCCTGATATCCAGCCTGAACCACCCCTGTCACAGCTTCAAGCTGTTTCCTTAGGTCCTACATCTGTGGCTGATGTCGAAAGATAGCCTTTTCCAAAGGAATGGTTCAGGTGCTCTCGTTTATTCTCTTAAGGAGCTTTCTCTCTTTTGAATTTAGAAGATAAGGAGGAAAGTATTCCTAGAATAACATTAAAAAAAAAAAAAAGAAAAAAAAAAAGAGAGAAAGTTTGTGATGTGAATCACATGACTCTTTTTTGGAAAAAATGACTAAAAGCTTTTATTCATCTCTGCATTTGTCAGTATGTCAAAAGAGCTCCACAGAGTTAAATTAAACTAATTAAACTCTACCAACATATGACAGATATATATAGATTAATCAAATCCTAAATTATAACATTATTAAAAAATTATAAAACTTGTTGTCTGTTCCTAGAGAACAATACAAAACAAGGGTGGAAAGAACATTGACTACCTGTTTTCTTAGCAGTGTGGCAGAGAGAAAAAAAGTAAGTGAAAATGATCAGGTGTGAATTCTTCAATTAATAGTGAATATACAACATTTAGTATTTATCTTTTTGGGTAATGAGTTTTCATGTTCTGACTGAGGATAGACCTAGAAAGCTAGAAAGCTCAACTCTGTTTTATTGAGTCTAGTCTGGCTGTGCAAGGTCAGTCTTGTGGATGAGATGGCGCTTAACTACAGCATCTCTGGTATTATATAGTCATTCATAAAAAAATCACAAATCTCATTATAGATATTTTAAGAAGGAATAATTTACTCTTGGCACTTAGCAGCTGTGCTTAGGAATTGAAGATGTGGCCTACACTTTTTTTTTTTCCCATGTTGGTTACTTGATTTTTAAGGCGGTTTGACAGTTCTACATTATTATTCTACCTTAACTTTGTCTCTACTACCTGTATTGTGACTATTACACTCTAACACATAAATTTTTATATCTCTTTAGGTGTCACAGAATGGTGCACAGCAATACAACTTATTAATTTTAGTAATTTTTCATTCTCTTGATTTTTTTTAAGCATTGTCTGTACCCTATCAGAATTTTCCAGAAATGAAATCACATTTCTTAGAATTGATTCTTCATAAAAATCAATAAATTGATTTTGTCCTTGCCCCAAGACTTAGATGGAGGGTTGCAACTTGCAAATTGTAATCGTGAGTTTAAACTTCTGAACAAGATGGCAATTTAACCTTTTGGTTTGCTCTTAATCCTATTACAGGCCCTCTGAGGGTGTATATACCTCTGAGGCAAGCAAAAGATTTGAACATAACAGCAGGAAGAATTAAACAGCACTGTACCAAAGGAGCATGAAGAAGAATTTCAAAAGAGTTTCGGTTTAGGGTGAGACTCAGATTATTGTGTTCTAGCTGTCACTCAAATTCTCATTACAGTATTAAGTCAATAGGTCAATCACTCTGACCAGGATAATTTTGTCAACTGTACGTTACTTTTAACACTGCTGGAAATGAACATCCTTATTTTTTGCAAGTTTTCCTTTTCCTTAAATGTACCACTACTTTCAGTTGACCGCATAGTGTTAAATTTTAGTGGCACATGCACTGTCATTATTATTATTATTTTTTTTCTTTCTTCAGGTTGGGAACAATGCATGATTGGTGGGCTGCAAGATTAAATCTTCTTTTCATCCAAGTACTGGACACCAGCAATCAATGCCTAATTCAGATTTCAAGGATACTGATATTTTAGTTTCTTAAAAAATAAGAAATAAAAAACCATTCCTAGTAAAAAAAGCAATTGCTGACGTCAAAAAGGTATCCTGACAAAAAGCAAAGGAATAGAAGTGTTCCATTTCACAACTGGATCTGCACAGACTTGTTCTGTCACCAGGTTTCAAACACATGGGTCTAACCGTAGAAACATGACTGGCATGGAAAAATCCAGACTGCAAGTGCATATGCATGGATCTTATTTATATCAGCTGGAGCTACATTTAGTTATAGCCATTCTAGGCAGAAACTGCTATTTTATAGGTGTATTGTGATACTTTTGTATTATTGTAGCAATAAATAAGTAAAATATCTATTAAAAAGTAAATATGTGCATGTTGTCATTTCTCACACACTTCCTTGCCTTCTGATGCTTCCTTTCCTCAAGGAAACAGATTAACATTGGCAAAATATGTCAAAAATGCCAATTTCTTTTCTAGAGACCAGAAATGGAACAAAACTGAAACGTTTGGAACAGTTATCTTGGGCAGAGGGGAACAAGCAAAACAATGTGTGGTACAAACTTGTGCAATTCTGATGTAGCAGGTGTCCTTATGGTACACAAGAAATAAATTAACTCCTATCTGTATATGTAGATAGAAACAGGTATCAGAAATGTGCATTTTGCATTAGTCTGTAAAGAAATTATATACTTTATGTCAAACGTAAATAGCAGTTAAAAACTCAAACAAACAAACAAACAAAAAAACTACCAACCAAACAAACAAAAAAACACTTCAGGAGAAATCCTGACATACAATTTCCTTTTTCCTCCTGCTATGCGTTCTCCATTTTATCTCTTTTTCTTTTTTTTTTTTTCCCATTAAAACGAATAAGAAATTTTCATTATTCTTTGACATGGCTATATAATTCTGTAATCTGTATGAATAAAAAAGTCCATAAAAATAAAGCACAAAAATATTGTATCCAAATATTACTGTATAAAACAATCTTAATAGAAGACCATTCAGAAAAATGACATCTATAATTTTTATAGCAGTTCAGTTTCCTCTGTTATATGCTATACTTTCCTCAGTATTCACTGCAGATGAGACATTGCACAACACAGCACTTCTAAAATAAGCTTTATTATTGTAAACCTCCTTTTTCATTGGTATTGGAGAGCTTCTTTGGCAGCTCTTGATTTTGATCCCTCTCCCTTTTTCTTGGATATCTGAACTGTGGTTTTCTAGCAAAAGCTGCTGAATCTTTCCCTTTTTAATTCTGATTTTCTATTCCATGTTATTCAACGACAACAGTGACTTATGTAGCAGAATTTTAAGTTTTGTCTGGTTTCAGAATACCTTGAACGCTCATTTGAAATTTTCACTATATGTAACTTGACAAGGTTCTTTATATCATAATCACAGTTTGTTTAAAAAAAAAAAAAAAAGTGACTAAAAATAAAAGTTTCTGGTGCTTTTCATGGGACTTTTGTCAAGCATATCTAGTGATCTAGGCATTTAGAGGCATGTCTGTCTTAAGAAGACTCAATTTTAAAACTGGAACAATCAGAGACTGTTTAAAAAGAAAATAGAAGAGCACTCAGAGTTACAGGTCAGTTGTGAAAATTAAATCTTGTGATTGAGTCAATAAGTCATTTTGTGAACACTTCATGTGACCACTGTGACTGACCTCACTTCTGTTTATGAGCCAAAAATTTAAAGAAAACCATGTCTCATCATAGGATTTAAAATGAAAGCAGGAATGTCTCTTGCACCAGACAAATTGAAACAAAACTTGCCATTCGATTTGTCATATGTTCAGGTCTGAATGTCACCGCTTGGAGCTGTCTCTCTTGCTTTTTAAATTTAGTATGTGCTTATTCCAACAGTTCAAAAAGCAGAATTTCATTTGCCATGCTTTGATTTACCTCTAAATTTCTGAAATAGGTAACCCTAAGCAAGTATGTCCAGCAAAACATATTGACTGTTCAGATGAAGGTAAGGCCCAACACATTACTGCATTGTCATTCAACACTACAGAGGACAGGCAGGTTCTTTACAGAGATCCTTGGCAGAATGAGGACTGACCAAAGGGTTGTGGTTACAATTAGAGATTTATGATTAAGTAAAAAGAAATTAGCAATCAGCATACCTTATTATCTACAATTTCTAGCTCTTAATGTAGCATATAGTTACACAGAATTTCCAGGGTTCTCATTTACACAGGGTTTTCAGTCACCTGGATGAACCCTCTGCAGATCGGTCAAATTCTTATCAACCTGCGTATGACACAATCGTAAGCGGAGGATTTTACATTAAAGTTTACATGGAGTTTACATGAAAGATCACAAGTCACTCATTTGGTCCTCAGAGGCAGAAGACAATGGTGGAGGCCACTGGGATCACAGGTTTTGCTGCCTAGCAGCAGCTCTGGTCTAAGTCCCACTCAGTGCTTGTAGCTGTTTGTATTTACAGCCAGTGCTCCCTGTGCTGTCACATTTCCCTGTTCCAGGATGGGTCTCACCGCATCCTGGTGATCCAACAACTGGGTATTAATAATGTTGATGGGCTTCATCACCTTGTCAATGGGTGTCCCCCACACTCTCTTGGTGACCCAGCACCTGGGTCTTGATATCACTAATGCCCTTAGCACCCTGACAGTGGGTGTCCTCACAGCCTGGGGCCAGGGAGGGGGAAAGGGAAGGTGGCAGGGGTATACATTAACAGACTGCTTACATATTGTGGATATTTGCCTTATTGCTGGTTATGCTAACCATCCTGTCAGTGGTCAGGAGCAGGGGGTACTGTTTACATGCACACACATAGATCAACTTTACATTGAACAGGCTATGAAATAAGCATATTCATAGTAATATACATTTTGTTGTTTTTATGCATATCAATAGTGGCAATAGTTTTGGAATTTCTGGACAGCAAGCAGTCCTACCTACCATTCACCTGAAAAGCAATGGATTTTCACCCATTGTGATAAGATTATAGGTCTATAGGTCTATAGGTCTATAGGTCCAATTTTCATATTGGAAAGAAAAAAAATGTTACTTTGTGCTTTAAGCACAAGTAAAAGCAAAATAATAGAATAAACAGAGTTATATTTGAAAATAAATGTATTCGATTTTCTTTTTTCAAAACATTATATCCTATTTTACTATATATTTGCATTTCATTCTGATTAAGTGTGACAGTTCCAAATTCACTAGTTAGGTATAACATTCCATTTAATTTTCCAAGCAGTCAAGTACTGAGCTTTTCAAGTGGGCTATATTCTAATTGGATGGGATGTCAAAAATATGGCAACAAAGAATTCAAACTGAGGAAGCAGTTCAATACTTGTGAACAGCATGGCAGAAACATGAAATTGGTTTAGACCAATATTTTTTTGAAAACAAGTCCCTAAGATTTTGTTTCTGAAATCCCTATAAGTAAGAATTACAAAGCCTAGAGAAGCACTGACTGTCATACAATTTCACATTCTGGCCTGCCTTGGACTACAACTGCTTTTTCATTATTTTGTTGATGATTTATTTTCTAAGCTCATCAAATAACAGGTAGGCTTCAGATTCTATAACAAGGATTCAAACAAAAATCTCTCTCTCTCTCTCCATATTACCTTTTTTTTCGGGGGTTGGGGGCAGTGTTTTGTAAAGCCCACCATAGTGGCACCTATTATAACGAAAGTTACATGCAAGTACAGAACTGTTAGTTGAAGGAGGGGTGGAGAGCAATGTTAGAGAGAAGGGAGTGAGGAAGGGCTGCTGGAAATGAGGGAGTGAGGAAAGGCTAATGGAGAGGAAGCAGTTATGGTGAACGTGGTAAGAGTTATCTAAGCACTTCAGTCTTTCATACTCTCTCTGCTCACTCTTTTTCTTCTCGTTCTTGTTGCTTCTGTTAACTGGCAATACCGGGGAAAGACAACTTCAACAGTAAGACAGTTGAAACAGAGAAGAAAAGAAGAAGTTGAAACAGAGAAGGTGAAAGGAGAAAAGAACTAGAGTCATGGTATGAAGGGGCTTTTTTTTATTTTTTGGCTCCATGCAGAGTAGAATTAGAAGCAGAAGTGCTGAAGTGCCTTTAGAAAACTGCCAAGGCTAGAGACAGAGGTTTTCATATTATTTGATTCATTAGAGAAAATTCAGTAAGGTCATCAGCAAAAGCTCAGCACAGGTAAAGAAATATTTTATAAGCCCACATTCAGCTAGTGGTGGACAATTTTATGTAATTACCCAATTTTTTAATCAGAATTTGGACTTGATTATTTTAAATACTCAAAAACAGATAAAATAATTTCTGGACTGGAAACAAGATACAGGGCAGAAAAAGCATGCAAGTCATTAAACATGGTGAAGAGTTGGCAGAATTCTGTTAATTATGTTATGTTCTATGTGAATGTAACCAAAACCAAAATTAATATTGAATTGATTTCAGAAAAAAATAATAAACAAATTCATCAGCTAGCACCAAGAATATTTGATCCATCTTTAATACAGTTTAATTCTTCTCAAAAAATTATTTTGATCTCTAATGGCAAATAGCATTGCTTTTCAGATAAATACAATAATAATAACAACAATAACAACAACAACAACAATAATAAATAAACTTCAGGAAATAATGGCCAATTTAATTTATCACCATTATATACCACACTGCTTGTATTGATATCAGTATATAATAATAATAGTAACATATCAGTGATCTAACACTATCCTTGAACTTAAGTAACCTCCCTAGTAACTCTTTCTATTTTGTACAAGATAGCAATGCCTCTGTAAACTGGATTGACTTAGATATGGAAAAACAACGGGAGATACTTTTGCTGATGTCCATGTAATGTATATTATTCCTTTTTCCAAAGCACTAAGATTTATTATCTCCCACTGTTACTAATTACTGTAGTAGTGCCAGTAATTCTTTTGCAAATGCCTTGTCTCCTGCGGAGCACGAAGAAATTATAGAAAATGTGCAGCTTTATAATCCACCACATTTATGAATGCTTTTTTTAAAAACTACTCTTAAATGTTAATCAAAATGTGGTAATAAGATTTATATACAAATTCTAAATTTTAATGAAATATGCTGGATCTGGCTCTAAGCTTCTGAATAGTCCACCCAAGCTCAATCAGTGTTCAATTGCTTCCTTAAGTATGTCTAGTATTTAGTCTCTAGATACTCTTAAATGATTTTACATTGTCAGGAAAATATTTTATTTCTTTTTCATAACTTGGCTGGACAATCAAATTCTTAGCCAAGAATGATACAAAGGACCTCCAACTGTTTCTGTCCAATTTGTCGTTTTTTTCATTCACTGCACTGTAAGAACACTGATTATCAGCCCTTTGTTTTTCATTAGCCCCCAACCTAGATGGTTCAAACACAAGAACAACGATGCATAACAGTGTCACATCTCTGAAACGGGAGAATGGAAAACCAAATTTCCTGTCCCTATCCACCAGGAGTACTTCAGCAGTCAACACTGTGTGTTGTAATGACGTGCTTCAATAAACAACTCCAGCTTTCACAGCTCACCCACATACTTGGCTCTTCAGCTGGCCAGCTTATTCAAGGGGAATCTTTCTTCTGTTTGTATTTACTCACACTGATTTCACTCTTATACAACAGAGCAGACAATAAATCCATGAGCTGCTTATCTTTCCACTGGCACTGATCTGGACCCCATCTCCTACTTCACTTGCCACTCTGGTTATCAAAGATGCGGCACATAAAAACAACTCTACCACATCAGGTCAAAGGTCCATCTAGCTTAGTTCCTCACAATACGTGGCATCACTTTCCTGGGAAGGAGTGAAAAACCTTGGGAATTATGTAAGAATGCTTTCTTAGGATTTATTGCAGGATACAGCAATTTTGAAAGTCAGGATTTTTTTTTTTTTCCTAAGAAATGGTGTCTTTCTGTTTAATAACCTTGTTAGAGATTTTTTATTTTCTTCTAATCACTTTTTGAAGTGACATAGACTTAGCATCCACAAAACTGTGGGGCATGAAGCTTCATGGCACAATGACATGTATGATAAAATATCACATTCTGTGTATTTTCAATTAGCTTCATTTAATACACTCCTGTATTTGAGTGAACAAGGGATAATTACTTTTCCAGGCTAAGCATGCCCAGTTCCCTTAACATCTCTTCACACATTATATGCTCCAGCCCCCTAACCAAGTTAACAGACTGGACTCCCTCTAGTTTATCACTGTCTCTTGTGCATTTGGAGGTCCCAGAGTCATCAAGCAGTTCACTCTTAGCCCCATAACTACTGAATAAACCATATCAGACACGTAGGGTAAGGCACAAGTATAGGGACGTTGTGCAAAATTTTGCATCCTTCAGGACGTCAGAGGTTAAGGGCAAATATACGTAGGCTGTTAGATTTATACTGATTAAAGAAAGAAGACCAAGCATAAAATGCTGGTCCAAAAGTCAAATATCATGATTAATTTAAATCCACAGCGCTTTGAACTAGTTCATGCTGAAGCAGAATGGTTTAATCCACACACAGTGGACTTCTAACAGTGTATTTGGTGGCTTTGTGGCCTTAAGACTACATCACTGTTCTGAGTGATTTTTTATTTCAAAACACCCCAAATAATTACAGTACTTCTCAGTTTTTATTTAGGAATAAGTTGAACTCCTATCATTGTCATCTGTATTTTAGACATTATTTTTGAGAAAAAAATAATATTTTTTTTTTAAAATCACAGATTTAATCTCAGAATTCATTCTGGTACAATTCAATTCCAGTGTATGCAATCATACTTAAATCATCAAACATTGAAATCAGTAGGAATGAAGATTCATATAGTCCTACAATTATGTGGATTATCAATTATATTACTCATGCACTTTCAGGCTATACTTATTCCCCTTTTTACTCCTAGAAAGGAAATAAACAGATGAAATGGAGGCTCAGATCTTACATGACAATGTGAGCAGGAATTCAGACACACCCCTCTCCTTCCCCTTTCCCACCTTTTATTGCTGAGTGTAACATCATTTGGTACAGAATATCCCATTGGCTGGTTTAGGTCAGCAGCCCTAGTGATGTCCTCTCCCCATCTCTTGCCCACCCCCAGCCTACTGATTTGGAGGGAGGCTTGATGCTGTGCCAGCACTGCTCAGCAAGAGCCAAAACATTGGTGCAATACCAATGCTGTTCTAGCTACAAGTGCAGAGCACAATACTATATGGGCTGCTATGAGGAAAGTTAACTCCACCCCAGACAGAGTACCTGGTGTTCCTTGACTCTATGGAAGCTGAAATAGCATGTTTGGGAGCTTCCTTTTCATAGTGACAATGTGGCTTCTTTTCTGGACACTTTTTTTGTTGTTGTTGTTGAATCTGTATTATAGTTTTGTAACATATTGGTACTGAATCCACCAGAGTTAGGACAGTCCAAGTTTACAATAATATGGTTCCTTGGGAGAATGGGATGTGGTGAGCACATTGGTTCTTTCCAGTGGCTTTACAGAGACTATTAATTGAAGAGACTTCAAATTCAAGGCCTACAGCACAGATCTTCAAATATCTTTACTTTATTTACTTCAAAACCTGTGTGAAATAATTGTTCAAACTGTATCTACATATTCAAATATATTTTTAGATTCAGCTACATTTTATTTTCAACATGTCCAAATTTTTAACAATACTTATCTGAACTTTTACCCAGAGGCTATGTTCATTGTGTAGGAACTCCACTTCTCTAACGTACTAAAACTTTCTAAAGCAAAACCAATGCTATCCCTCCACATAAAAACCAACCAACCAACCAACCAAACAAACAAACAAACAAACAAACAAAAATACCCTTGTGATTTGTCTCAAAAAATAAGATGAAACATAAAAGGAACATCTTTAACTACGCTATGTCCAGTATATACTTTCTCTGCAGTAAACTGCTGTCAGGAAAATGAAACACTTTGCTCAGTGAAGACAAGGAGAGAAAAGGAGGACAGAAACAAAGCTGTATGGGAGATGTGTGGCAGATGTATGGCAGATGTGTGGCAGATTAGTTTAGTGATACGTTTTAGTGAAGGACTTGTTAGTGCTAGGTCAGAGGTTGGACTAGGTGATCTTGGAGGTCTCTTCCAACCTAGATGATTCTGTGATTCTGTGATTCTATGTCAACGATCTTGCTTCATTTTCCAAAGGAAAGGGCTTAGATACTATGGTGATGTGGTAATTATTCTACATAAGATGAGGTATTATCTTGTGCAGAAGGCCACAAAATTCTATTGGTTAGTTTTTGATGTTTCTGTACTTCAATGCACATCTGAAACAACATCTAATTTCAACTTGTCAAATAAAGGAAAACGAGGTACTAAATGTAGACAAGTTTCTCATATTTTCCTGGCATAATATAGGAACGTAGAATATTAGTAATGTAATATTTTAATGTTGACTATTCCAGTTTTTTACCAAATTAAAAAAAAAAAAAAAAAAAAAGAGAAATCTTCTGATTTCTTCAAAATTCTGATTGGAAATTGCTACATATCCTCAACACTTTTTTAAAAGTTGTTTTTAGTGCCAATTCCAATTTCAAATAAAGGCTGAATATCTAAAAGCAAAAATCTACTTTACTCCTAATCCATTTCAATTCACTCTACCCTATTAAAGTGGTTAGAGAAAGCTCTGTATTAGCTGATAATTAAACAACTATGACTTCAGAACATAAAATTTAATGACCTGGAATCCCAAGCCTATTAAAGTCTACATGATTTCTTTAAAAACTCTCAGATTACAACTGCAAACACATAGATTTTCAGGAAATACCAACAATGTCAGAAATAATTTAGTATTCTCTGATTAACGAGGTAGAATTTGACTGGCAGGTGTTTAAAATCTTAGATCAGGTAGTCTGTTCATAAGCTTATCTTTGGTGATCAGGCCCTGTTGATGAGTCCCAGAATTCATTAGATGTTAGTAAAATTCACTTCATAAAAATTCACAAAAAAAAAAATCACACACACAAAACACACACACACACACACAAAACCAACAACAACAAAAAACAAACAAACAAAAAAACACCTCCTAGAGCTTGCTGCTGAGATAAACCAGAACAACATTATACTTCATGCAAGGCCTAGAGTCTTTTAGGAGTCCTGGCAGGTAAGTGAAAAGATTGACTTATTTATGTCCAGAATGGGGTATTGATTTCAAGAATTAACTCAGAAATCAATCTAGGTAAATCTGAATGTTAACCAAAAAAAAAAAAAAAAGGGAAAGGGAAAGGGAAAGGGAAAGGGAAAGGGAAAGGGAAAGGGAAAGGGAAAGGGAAAGGGAAAGGGAAAGGGAAAGGGAAAGGGAAAGGGAAAGGGAAAGGGAAAGGGAAAGGAAAAGGAAAAGGAAAAGGAAAAGGAAAAGGAAAAGGAAAAGGAAAAGGAAAAGGAAAAGGAAAAGGAAAAGGAAAAGGAAAAGGAAAAGGAAAAGGAAAAGGAAAAGGAAAAGGAAAAGGAAAAGGAAAAGGAAAAGGAAAAGGAAAAGGAAAAGGAAGAAAACCCCAGAGGATTAAACCTGTTGATTAGAATATTTTCATCCAACCTTCAGCATCTCTCTGCTAGGAAGCCCTATGTTCTAGAAGGCAACTTTAATCATAATTATTGTCTGGAAAATTATATTGAGACTATACATATTTGCTTGTGAACTAAATGTATCTATATTTTGTGTTAATAAAAAATAATACAGAAAATCATGCAAGTTAAAGACATAAGTTAAAACAAGCAAATATTGGTAATTTTGTTTACTGATTTGGTCACATTTCACTTTTTTCACTTGAGCATAAGACTTGAAATTTTAAAATGTAGAGTAAAACTAATTGTTTTTACAAAGGCTTTCACTTTTATATATAACTATCTGCTTCTTTTATTTTACTGTATATAACAAATACTACTTTCTTCTTCTTCAGTCCTTCCTGGCTATCTACCTTTTCCTTCATGAATAGTATTTTGCCTGAGATAGATTAGACAGTTTTAACTAAAGAGTAGTTCCAGGCTAACAGTAATTTACTTCTGTCAGTACAAATCCTTGTTATATATATGTTAAATATTGACTATCTTTAAAAGACACAGTGGTGTTTTCACTGAGATCATTCTTATTATTTTGCTTGCGAACTGGCTTCACTTCTGACCCTTCAGATCTTAATAGACATCCAAGAGAATAGAGAAGATACTCATTTTAGCTGTACAAATAACAGCAAGGGAAAAAGTGGAAGAGACAGACAGCCTGGAGGCACCAAGAATTCAGAGACAATCTTATTTAAGATAAGAAGAAAAATGTGGAAGAAGAAAATGCTGAAGAAAATGTGTCAATCCATCACCTCAGCCCAGCAGGAGAATTTTACAGCCAGGAAGAAGGGAAATGCACCACTAAGTTTCTGAAAGTTTCACCTAGGTACTGATTTTATTTACTATTTTCCAGATAGCAGAGTATAAATAACTGTCTTTCATATATCCATTATGTAGCAGTACTAGCTAACTAGGAGTGTTAGATTACTTGTATTGCTAGATTTCTTTTTAAGTTGTTTAGAAACATATAATGGTTCTTAACTAATATTTACACTGATTATATTTTTTTCCATTATCTACAAGGAAAATTCTGCCCCCCTAATTCTGTAGTATTAATTATTGCCTAAAACACAGTTGAAAAACGGAAGTTTTTCTCTTCCTATACCTTCAATTTCCTGCTTCCTCATCAGTCTATAAAGGGCCCTCTGCAGTTTACATTTGTCCTTCTAAACTCCTTCTCAAGATTTTTTTTTTTTTTTCCAAAAGGTTTAAAAAAATCAAAAGGTGCCACAGCAGTAGGCTGTGTTGGAAGCCAAAAGGAGAGTGCCAAGCAATGTCTTGGTCTTTGGAAAGGAAAGTAGGTGAAGATTTAAAGGAAATCTTTAATGTTCTTTTCCACTGGGAACTGTTTGGTCTGTGAATTATGCTGTGAACAGTGCTCCTCAGATTTGAGTATAAAATACATTCTTCATCAATCTTTACTTCTATAGTTCTTAGTTTAAGAGAAAGGCTATCAAAGCTTAGGGCAACCTGAAATCCAATTTAATTGCAACACTTGATCAGAGCAAGGGAAAAAACGCATACAAAAATTAGCTGAAACCTGTGGATTTTTGTCTGTGATAAAGAAAGACAAGAGAGAAGAAACTTCAGAGCACGAGACCTTGAGTCCTGCACATAGTATTGCATTTCAGTATGAGAAAGAATCATATACAGGACTGGTGTCACCTACATTCCACATCTCAGTGATATTCACAGCAGAGATCGGGTAATTCAGAGTGTTAGGTGATTGCTTACTTCCATCCATGTGAAGAACAGTCTAGCATTTATGACCTGTCAATTTACGAAGGCATCCTCAGATGAATCCTCTCTCTGGAACAAGAGCAGGATACCAAAAATCTTGTCATAAGAAGAGACTTCTTGTCATGGAAATTAAATAGAGAGATAGGAGAGAGAAAAAATCTGTCTCATGTAAGATATCTAGGCCAATGACTGAAAGGAGTATACATGGAAAAACTTTGTTAAAAGAGTTTTTTTGTTTGTTTGTTTGTTTGTTTGTTTGTTTGTTTGTTTGTTTTGTCAGGAAGAATTCCGTAGCCACTGAATTGCATCTTTCTGGCATCAGGAATAATGACCTGTTAGAAAACTCCCTGTGTTGTACAATTACAAGTCTAAACCTGAACAAAGCCATGGCTTTTTTCTTTGACATAAAACAGCCATGCTTCTGAAAACAGTCTTTACACTTTTGTTTCACATAAGAAATGTGGTTAAAGCTCACAGGTATTTAAGTCCTTACATATAAAATACACATCCGTTCTCAAATTGTCACATACAATGCATTGCATTGCCTGTGTTATACACCTTTGTTCCAGAAATAAAAAATGTCAGCTTCACTTCAAAATTAAATTTTTATTCCTTAGTAACTAACATATTTAACCATCATCCAGAACAAACATGCTCAATGCTTAAAAACATCTTTTCATTTTAAATAAAAAGGTGGATTAAGGTTAATTGGAGTTTTATCAACTAAATACTGTCTGAACACAGGAACTGAATACCTGCCTTCCTTCAGCAGTTTTTGCTTTAAGTTAGATATCCTTTAAAATAAGTCACACATCTCAAATCCCTCTGCCTTATTTTTCAGGCATTTCCAAAGACTTAAGTCCATCTATTCTGAGCCCACACTACTGAATTAGAGAGCAACATAGACAATAATATTTGAGTAGCACCTTATAGCTTTATCAAAACCATTCATAAAGTAAATAGAAAACATATACTTACACTATAAATATTAATTATCGTTAATTCTAATTTTTTTGCATTCAAGAAATCAAATACAGTTTATTATGAGTAATAATTGCATGATAAATATGATCTCTATGGACAAAAAGATGAAATTCTTACATGCTGGATTTTTTTTTATTGTAGTTCTGTTATATTATCAAATTAAAAGTGTTTTTATACATGTGTTTTTATACATGGGATGTCATGCTACTGTATTCTTCATTTTTAAAGTGTCCTGACAGCTTTGAATAAACTTTTGTGTGTGTGTGTGTATGTGTCGTATTCCTCTTATTTAAATAAAAAATGTGGTACATTTAATTCTTTCCCACAACTTCTTTCAGGCTTCCCAAGTAATCATTTTCCAATCAAAAATGTTTCATCAAAAGTTGGTGATTAGACCTTGATTAGATTTATTAACAACAACGAACAAATCATTATGTACATCTCGTAGTCCATAAGGACTTAAAAAGTAATTTATACTCCAACCTGACCTGGAAAAATACTTCATTTTTAAATTAGCTCTTAAATATATATATATATTTAAAAATCTATATTATATATATATCATATATATATATACGTTTGTAACAGAAGAGGCCATTTTTCTTTGTTTTATTTTTTTCCGTCTTGTCTTTCTTTCTACATTAAATTTTATTTGAAGTAAATGAAATGAGAAATAAGTGAAAGAAAGCTTTCACATAGGAATATAAATAAACTACAAGCCCAGATCACAGCATTGCTTGTGAGTTTTAAAGAACTTTACAGAGGTTTTAGAAACAGATAAAACAATGCATTGAAGTTTCTAATCATTTTCCAATGACAGAGTTATGCCAAGTCTTTGGGACCATGAGTTTAACACTATGAAGCATGTTGAAAATACAACTTCTGTTGTTAATGCTCTGTACTTTAGCTAACAGCGTAAAAGACTTCTTGAAACTGTTATTAAAGTATTCCTTCAACCACAGGGATATGACTAAGCAAATATATTTTGCATGTTCAAAAATACAGATAAAAAAAAAAATTCAACATTGTAGAGCAAGTGTAAATGAAGTCAGAAATGTTTTGGTTCATACTGCTTTTCATCCCCACTTAGTGGATGCACTATAACTCAGGGAAAACATGCATGTGGAAAAGAATACCATGTTTGGTAAAATACTAGTAGCTCATTTCTTTCCAAACCAAGTTATTTTCTACAAAAGTGATTTTTTGGTCAGAGAATACCATAGGTCCTACAAAATTTCATGTAATGAAATAACAGGAAGAACATCTGAATTTTTCAAAACTGTAAGATTTTGTGGAAGGTCATTTTTTTCCAGACAAGGTTGTTAGGCTGTCTTTTTTGTCTCTGGAATGCCTGTAGAACTTCCAGGCTTTTTTTTTTTTTTAATTCTATTTTTATTTTATTTTATTTATTTATTTCCCAGCAGCTTTTTCACCAGCTTAGGATATAATTAAAAAATAATAAAAAAAAAATAATAATACAAGGAATGGAATAAGCTTTTTCTCCAGATGGCATTGAAATTAATTTGAAATTAACTAAAGTTACATTTGATGAAATGCTGGGTGCCTTTGAGGCTGGTCCAAAGACCAATACAGTGGCCAGAAAGCTGCTTCTCTTGGAACAGTCTTGGCTGAGCAGATCTGAAAATGGAGCTTTCTGTGTAGTTTTGTTCTCTCTACTTCTGCATTTTGAAGATTGCCTTTCAAAACATTTTATAAATCACTCATATATATATACTAGTGAAGTCTCCACTGGTATTGTTATAAAACTGGAGAGAAAGCTATCCTTGCTGAACATCTTCTCTGTACCAAGCACTGTTTTTAATTTTCTTTAATTGATAAAAAAAAATAAAACTGTTTCATTACAATGTATTTTAAATTAATAATATATTCTAGAATTCCATACCAGTAAAAAATTAGGCACCATATGTAATTTATTCAATACAATTTTCCAAAAGCAGCTTCAGTTTTCCGATTGCTAAGTGGCATTTTCACAAATTGAGTTAGGCACCACCTTGTAAAAATATTTGGCATAAAATGGATTTAGGAAAAAGTTGTAAATTAAATTCTTGCCTTTAGCCCTTTGAGCTCGTCTGGAACTTGACAAAGATTTACTTACTTTTTGGTTTAAGTGGGTATAAATAAATAAGATGTGAAATGATAGCATTTCCAACACATGGGATATCCTCTTACAACTCTACAGCTGTATATGGTTTACTATTCTAGCTATTGTATCTGCAAGATCCAGTATCTTTTTATTTACCACTTTCTATCTGGTGTTAATAGATGCTGCTTCAGTAAGATTTCATAGTCTCAAGTTTACATTTTTTTGGAAAATACAAACACAGTGAATTAAATGGGAAATAAAACTAAAGAGACTTATCAGAAGTATCTTTTTGTTATGGATGACACCTGACCCTAACAAAATAAATGAAAAATTGCAGTTGGCTTCAATGGTACTGGAATTTCAAACTGGAAGTAGAATCATGAATAATACAGCTTTCTAAATCTTCCAGGAAAATCTCCTAAACCAACTGTATCATTTGCCCTAGATCCAGAGCTGACAATTCAGCCTGAAATCATTGTATTTAATTTTAATTAATTTTATTATTTTTTAAGCAAACAAGTACACGAAAGTGGGAGATTATTCATTTTATGTGACAAGCTTGAATGGCACGTGCAGAGCTGCCTTCATGCAGCATCTGTGAGTTAGTGGTATATGGTTCTTTTATTATCACTAACCATTCTGACAAACTCTGCCCAGTATGACTTTTCTTTGTCTCCCTGTTCTATTGCCCGCTCTGTACCAGTGCCTATGTTGACACCAAGACAAACAACTCAGCGTAGCAAAAAGTATGTCCACTCACTCTGTTACTCATTATAACTCAGGAATCATGTAGGTTTGATGTTATGTAGTTGCTGTATCATATCTTGGAAAAATGACATGGTAGGTCCAACTTTCCTAGTAGACATAATTTATGTGCTAAAATCACCACCTTATAAGCAAGTAATAGTTTCTCTAAATGAAATTGGCAATTTCAAATAGAAAAAAACATTACTAAATTGGCTGAACAATTTGCATTCTCATGTCATCGTTGCAGGTGGTTCTTCCAGGTCTTGCTTGAGGTACATTGGAAAGGCAGCCAGAAATGTTCCTTCTCATGTGCCTTTAGATGAATCAGGATTAAATGTCCTTGTTTGCCTGTCTTGCACTTTATCCACCAAATACACAGCTAAATTCTGCACAAGCAAGTGTTATGCAGGTACTAGCAAATTAATTTTATATTTCAACATTTTTATTTTATTTGGCATGGATTTTGGTTTGAAGGTCTTATTTCCCAAGGACAGTAGATTGAGATAACCTCACTCTGGAAAGAAAAATTCAATTAGAAATAATTTAAACAAAGTAAGATAAAATAATAAATAAGTACAAAATTAAAGTCTGAACCTGAAGCTTTAGCTAGATTTAGAGCTATGTGGGATTTAGAGCTATATGAATAGAATTTAAACTCTCATTGTATGGCAGTTTCAAATATTACTGGAGTGTTTGTAATGAAGAAAAATTTGTTTGTTTCTTTGGTTTTTAAGAAAATATTTTCATTAATTCTGGACAGAGGCCTGAAATCAATAATAAAAGAGTTTTTCTGATGAAGTAGTGGAATAAAATCAATCTTTTAAAAGCCTCCCCCCCCCCGAAAAAAATAAAAATAAAAATCAGAATGTCCATTCTGAAATGCTGGATGTTTTACTTGACTTTTTCTTCCTCTCTTGATGGTAATTACTTTCAACAAAATTTGTACTCACATGTGAAACATTACAGATTTTATAAAGAACACATTTCAATAGACAAACAAAACAAAAAACAACAACAACAAAAAAACAGACTGTTGAAAGAATTGTCATCAGTTTTGTTTTGGATTACAATGTAACAAACTAGTATGATAGCATTTTAGTGAAGAATGCATTCTAGTTAATATATTCCTAGTGAACTATTTTGATTCCATGAAATCAGAATTTAGCAAAATAAAAAAGTTCCCATGGAAAATTTTCAAACATTTTGAGCTTCAGAGTTGAAAAATGAATGCACGGGCAAACATCACAATCTTTCTCTCTCTCTCTCTCTCTCCCTCTTTTTTTTTTTTTTCTATTTCATGCAAAAATCATAGCTAACAAACTGCAAAATGAAACAAAGATAAAATGTTTAACCAAATAAATATTTTATGAAGATAGTGACTCAGTAATTAAAAATGGCTATTTTCTAAGTTACCTACCTGTATTTCTTGTAAGTAATGAAATAGACTAAAGGGAAATTGGCTGCTTGAGAATTAAATAAGGTTCAGGCTACCATTTAATATCATCACACAGACTATGGAGCAGCATTCTTTCTCAGAATTGATGTAGTCAAAAAAACAGATGTGGCCTGGATTATTATCCACTTAAATCATGTAAATTGAAACTGTTGTTTTTTGCTGTTTTGCTCTTTTGGTTATGCCAATAAAACTAACACTAACATCAACTTGCTAATATACTCCTAAGGAACTGACAGTGAAGTACTGAATATTGTCTTTCTGGCCATTTTTCCCGACATAAGGGTAACTAAGAAAGACAGAGAGGCAGACAGAGAGACAGACAGAGAGACAGAAAGAAAGAAAGAAAGAAAGAAAGAAAGAAAGAAAGAAAGAAAGAATCTGAAAGCCTCTACGAAACTAGTATTTAAAAAAAACATTTTTTTTTTAATGTCTTCACTGATTTTTTGCATACTGTTTTCTTGTGTTCTGTGTTGGAGGCCTTTTTGTTTTGTTTTCAATAGAAAGCTTTTGCACACCAGACTGCATTCTTTCCACCCTGCTGCAGCTCTAATTTATGTTCATTAAGGGAAAAAAAAAAAAAAGAATGAAAGAAAAGGGTAGGGGAGGAGAGAGATATGAAAGAAATGGGGCTTTTACTTCTTTGGAGAATTTAAGGCTTTCTGTTATACTTACATTGGTTAATAAAATATTTATTTGGAAAATGAAATCCAGGAATTCAGTTTCATGGAAACAGTTTTAAACTAACATGTTATTCAGCAATCACACCAATTACGCAAGAGTTACAGAAAAGAATCCCTTACGTATGAAGGAACAAGTAATAGCTAATAAATGCTTACAAAATATGAAGGTGAGGTACATCATGAATATATATTTTTTTCTACTTCAGCAAAAAACAATTATATCTACTTTCTCTTCATAGCTTTTGTAAGTCCCAAAGATGTCAACTGGATTCATTTGTTTATATTGGACATTGCAAACAGACCAATGTTTGTTATATGTGTCTGTTTTTTTGAATACGTTTCATGTGTATGTGTCTATAAAACTCTACAGCTTATTTACTCTTTATTGCTCCCTATTTGCCATAGAAACATTTTCTCATTTGAAAATGAACCAAAGACGCAATACTCACATCTACATATTGATTAGGATTAGGCAAATGCTTAGAGTTCCATTTTAATAAGTCATCTAATAGTAAGGCCCTATGTATAGGACTTCTTATAAAATTTTGATCCTAAATGGAGTAAATTAATATATAATCATCTCATGTTGTGGGCGATGGAAAATTTACAAATTCAAGACTTCTACTTAGATTGGCATTGTTGTGAACTGCACAGAAAATAATCTCTTTTGGTTTTGCATTTGACGCAGAATAAACCTAATGTCTGGAACACAAGCTTTCTGATGAACCATTTCTGAAATTTAGAAGTGATAAGGTATGAGGTTTCAGACAGCAACTATAGCTCATTTCTTTGAGTTGGCTTCCTCAACTAATGTCTAGACACATAAAAGGAGACAGCTATTGAAATGCTGAGCACTGCACTGATTAACTTTTAAATGACTTGCTGCCTAGCTTGAGATGTATAAACAGACTACAATGAATGGAGACAATAACAAGTAAAATCCAAATCCATGGGAGCCAGATTGTTGAGCAGGGAGTTGCTTAAAAATACCTAGTAGCAAATGGTGAGGATCAGTGACTGGCTAAGGCCCTTTCAGAAAGTGACATCAGGACCAGCAATTAAGAGTTATGCATGATGGAGTTCATAGTCCCAGTTTTTATAGTGGTTGAAGTAAAGGTGACCTGTGTCTGTTTGTCACCATCTCTGAAATGGCTTCAGTTTCAAAGATCTTCCATGTCTACTGATTGGCAGAGACTCCAGACATAGATGTTATGGTATTTTCTGGACCTGAGAGGAGTGTTAGTGCCTTCTTAATATTTAAGAATTACATCCCATGTAAAGGAATGACTGAATATTGGACATTATTCTTATCAGATGAATGCTTTAACTGTGAAATTATTGCCTTATTTCTACTCCATCACTGCCACAGTGAATATTTAAAAATGAACAAAATTAAGAAGAGGAGTTGAGATAGTGTCTTGAATATATATTAGCCATAGAATTGTAGAATCATTAGGGTTGGAAAAGACCTCCAAGATCATCTGGTCCAACCATCCCCCTACCACCAATATCACCCACTAAACCATGTCCCTAAGCACCACATCCAACCTTTCCTTGAACACCCCAGAGGGATAGGGACTCCACCACTTCCCTGGGCAACCCATTCCAATACCTGACTACTCTTTCTGAGAAGAAATGTCTCCAAGTTTCTAACCTAAACCTCCCCTGGTGCAACTTGAGGTGATTCCCTCTAGTCATATTGCTAGTTATCTGTGAGAAGAGGCTGACCCCCATCTTCCCACACCTTCCTTTCAGGTAGTTGTAGAGAGCAATAAGTAAAGGATGGAGATTATTATTTTATGTATGTGTATGAGTACAATCACAGACATGCATACATTGCCATGAAAAGACATACACATTTGCACATACAGATATTTGTGCCTGTAGAATATATATTTTTCCTTCTTGTACTGCATGGAATTACATAGTTCTGTAGGAGAAAAACAAAACAGAATAAAGCTTTTTTTTTGTTTTGTTTGTTTTGTTTTGTTTTAAGAAGAGCCTTCTAGTCAGAAGTCAGAAAGTCCAAGAGTACTCCTCCTTCCTGAGCTCCTTCTACATTTATGACTGATAGGACCAATATACCTAGTGACCTCGCTGGAACAAAAGTTTTCTTGACACAGCTTTTTGAAAAGTTTGTTTTAACATTTCAAATATAATGCATTTCTTTCTAGGCAGAAAGGCAGGGGCTCTGCTGAAAAAATCCAATAAAGGACTACAGAGAACCTCCTAAATTTATTATCCCCAAAACTTTGGTCTTCCACCTCAGGACAATGGAAGGAATTAAGATCTTACTGAAAAGTCTTACAGAAAAAATAATAACAAAGATTCAGAATGTTTAACTGAAAAAAATCTTTTCTTCTAAGCAGGTTAATTTTCATATCATCCTTGTCATGTAAGAAAAATCACTGTCTACATTTTACAGATTGAGAGGGGTTATAGCACACATTTTCCAAAATGATCCCTTGAAAAAATCCAGACTCTCTTTCTGGTTGTCCAAAACTTTTTGAAAATTAAATTAAGAAATATTTGAGAATTTGACATAATATGTCTCCCAGAATCGTAGTTAAAGATTTAGAAGTAAAAAGAGTTTAGAATTCAATAATGTATGAGTTTAAGGACAGCTACTATAAATTGACCTTATCTCTTACAGAACCACAGAACCACAGAATGGCTGAGGTTGGAAGGGACCTCTGAAGACCATCTAGTCCTACCCCCCTGCCAAGCAGGATCACCTAGA